>NC_080065.1:152932272-153554480 GCF_949987535.1 Balaenoptera acutorostrata
AAACAGGAGGCTCCATCACTTGTCACTAAGTTTTTAGATATGTTTATATAGTCCACTGAGAGTGAATCACAAAAGTTCTCCAGAGCTGATCATTTTGAAATGGTTTCACTAAAGATTGTGCTACTTGGATGGGTCACCTGGAGCAGATCTGGGTGAATTCACCACAGGTTGGTTTTCTCATCGCTTTAAGTCAGGAAGCCAAACCTAATCAGCAGACTGGGACAGTCCTTGTAAACCTCAGCTTCTGTGATTTAAAATTAGATAAGTTTGTATATTTCTTAGGTGGCAAATCAAATTTCCTTGCAAAATGAAATATTCTTGGAATTTACTGGTGAAGTCATGTTAGATCTAAATTTAAACCTATGTATAGATTCAACAAACATTTCGTGGGCTTCTAATAATGTGCCAGGTACTGAACTTGGTCACAGAGATGTAGAGATGATAAAGGCATGGTGCCCTGGAAGGACTTCTGATGTAATAGGGGGATAGGCTTTGAAAAGTTACAGTTTACAAACTGCTATTTATTGAGCATCTATTATATGCCAGGTCTGAGCTGGACCTTGTGGAAATGGCCACTTCCCTTCAATCAGAGAGCTTACTTTCTAGTGGAAGACACAGATGATAAGTAATTAAACACATAAGTAAGCTGGTTTAGTATAGATTATGAGAAATTTTATGATGGAAAAGAACAGGATAATGAGGTAGTAAATTAGGAAGACCGTTTTATGGAAAGAAATCATGGACGGCTTTGCTGAGGAGCAGAGGAGTTGGGGCAAGAACGTTCCAAGAGGCACAGAGAATAGCAAGCACAGAGGCTGATGTGGGTTTCCTGGTGAACGGAACATAGTGGAGGGGGATTTGGCTGGGGAGAGTGAACCGGTGAAGAGTGCCTTGAAGTGAAGGTAGAGGGGTAGGCTGAGGAAAATCCTGTAAGGTTTTATCAGCCACGATCAAGAGTTTGGGGGTTTTATTTTATTAAGTGAACCAGGGAGCCCCTAGAGGAATTTAAAGGAGCGAGTATCTGACTTTTTCCCCCCTATAGTTTAATTTTATTTTAAAAACGAGGTCAAATTAACACAATAAAATTAATAAATCAAATTCATACCATAAAATGAACAGATCTTAAGTGTTCAGATTGAGTTTTGACAGTTGAACATAACTAGTGTATAACAACCACCATCCAAAACAAGATACAGGGTATTTCAATTCCAAGAAACTTCCCTCGTGGTCTTTTCTAATTTGCTTTAAAAAGATCAACACTGAAAAAATGCGCAGGGGTTTCACCTGCATGTTGGTATCTGACTTGCCTTCTTATTTACCTCTCCTGAATCATAACACTTTTCAGGAATCGCTGTTCCCTTTTGTTCTGGCCCCAGTTAGTTTCTTACCACAGACTATGTGTTCTGATCATTCTCTTTCAGACTTTCTCAGGTACTTTATTTTCAAGGTTGCCTCCTGGTGAGATTTTGGTCTTTCCTGTCCTCTACCCGTCCAAATTCTACAAGCCTGACAAGCCTCAGCTCAAATCTTACCCTTTCATAAAGCCTGAAGCCCATAATTAATCCATTCCAGACAGGTCTGTGTACTCTGAACGCTGACAGTATTTCTCAGCTATTCCACATGGAGTTTTTATTCATACTGTCTAGTGGAGGGGGAAAGAGAACTATATGGTAGTAATGAGAATTAATATACTACATGATTTAGAGAAAATGATCATGATAATAATACAGAGAGGAGAGGCAGGTCAGTTCTACCTCAATGAAGCCTTGTAATTTTTAAAGGGAATGCCTTATGCAACATGTATAGACCTGGCCCCAGACACCCTGCAGTCTTGGTTTGGTAAAACTGCTGAAGCTATTTGGTTTTTCTCTTTATCTTGCACGGAGTTGTTTTTGTCCGCGACCTACTCAGCCAGTCATGAAGGCTTACACACTCCAGAGAACACTGGATGCCTTTCTGCCGGGCTCAGACTTCACTGTCTGCTGCCTTGTCATCCATCTAAATGCTAACTAATGCCTTTTTTCGAGAAAGCCAAACGCTCAAGGCATTGGCTTGTCGATGGTGGGTGTTTGCTTATACTAGTCCTGTGGCCTACTGAGGTAATGGATCTGCAGGATTTGCTTATTTTAAAGATGATTTGATCTGTGTGGGTTGGTGTGTCAAAAATTCAGGATGTTATTTACAAAGAATTGCAGAGAAAACAAGGGCAAATGGGACCTCAGCCAAGATTTTCTTCCTTATCCATGCTGCCATCACAAATATTTAATTGGCATCAAGGTAAATATTCAAAGGTTAATGTAACATACTGTTAATGGATCAGGAAGGTGTGTGGTCCTTCCTGCCTCACTTTGCTCCTGGAATATGATTACCAGCACAGGGATGGTCAGATGTGGAAGCTTTGTATCATCTTTGGCATTCACCTGCAGGTAGCGTACATAAGAAATGGCGATACTTATGATCCATTTTGTGTATTTGTGCATTAGTCACAATCCGTTGTTTGCACTTCCATGGGTTTAAGATCCAACATTAGTGAATTAGATAGTACTTTCTGGCAGCAAGACGATGCTGAAGATTTATATGTTTACTCCAAAGTAGAGTTGGATTTATTTCTAATGCAAGTCCCATCTTTGACATTTCTTGGGGGCATAAAAAGACCCGTTCTAAAAGTTCTTTTTCGTGGTATGTACTTTTCTTTTTCATGTTTCTCACATAACAAACTTAGAAAAACGCCTGGCATATAATAAATGCTCCATAAGTGTAGCCCAGGACTACTCCTATCTTCTTTTTTTTTTTTTTTAATAGCATATGTTTTTTGTTTTTTATTGTTTTTTTTTTAATTTATTTATTTATTTTTGGCTGTGTTGGGTCTTCGTTTCTGTGCGAGGGCTTTCTCCAGCTGCGGCAAGCGGGGACCACTCTTCATCGCGGTGCGCGGGCCTCTCACTATCGCAGCCTCTCTTGTTGCGGAGCACAGGCTCCAGACGCGCAGGCTCAGTAGTTGTGGCTCACGGGCCCAGTTGCTCCGTGGCATGTGGGATCCTCCCAGACCAGGGCTCGAACCCGTGTCCCCTGCATTGGCAGGCAGATTCCCAACCACTGCGCCACCAGGGAAGCCCTACTCCTATCTTCTTGCTTCTCTAGGTAACTACTTCTTTTTTCATGGAGAGTCTTCTTTGTGCAAATTGTTTCTAATTTTTGTTTGTGCTGTGGCTGCAGTGACAATAAGATCTGAATGATGTTACTTATCGTATAAATAATAATCATGCCAAGTTTTTCCTTCTTTCCTTTTTAAAAATTATCTTAGTCATAGAATTCTATTCCAAGCAAACCAATTATGCTAAAATATATTACTTTTATGTGGTCATCATCTGGGAAATGAATACAGAGTTACCTTAGGCTATTATTTCTGCTCCAGTGCATTATTTTTCAAACACTTAACAAGAATCACGATACATAACATTTAGAAGTAGGAGTATTTGATCTGATGTACTCCGTGACATTTAAGTGCAAGTCACACAAATGATGTGCTAACAGAAGAGAGTGGTTATAATCATATAATCACTTATGTCTTTGCCTCTTGTTTCTAATTGGGGTTTTCCACTTCTGTATTAATGATAAAAGAGAGCTGCTTTTGAATGGTCAGGAAGTCTTAGGCCTCTTTAAAATAAATATTTATGAGAAAGCATTGAAATTTCAGATTTGCGCTTGCTTGCGAGAGTGGGCCATACACCCTGATGGTGCATCAGTGGGCTCTCCTCCCATTGGTTACTCCACCCTGGCTCTGACTTCTCTCAGAGCTGTCTTCCCTGTTGTTTCTGCCCGTTTTCTTAGTAAAGCAGAGATTAGCAGCTGTTAAATGCATATTAGAACCCAACTGAGACTTTATTCAAGATGAAAACAGAAAACTTGAGAACACACTGAGGAAAAGGGAACCCCTTACGGAGGGGATGGTCAGTTTAGAAGCATTTTGTCTAAAATGGATTGTTTGTGAGACCCAGTTTCCATGTTCCAGGAGGTTATTCTGTCCATAGATAGGAACCAAAGTTATGTGATGATTGAAAACAACACTACGTTGATAAGCATGTTTTTTCCTATTCTGTATCAGCCAAGCAAAGTTACTAGTGCTGGTTCTCTAACCACGTCTGTGAAGCTCCTTTGCATTAGGAGCTTACTGGGGGCAGAGGGTGGGGTAGGTGTTGCAATGCAGACTCCTAGGCCCACAGCAACCTATGGAATTAGCATCCCTGCAGTCAGGGCCCAGGAATCTGCTACTTTAGACCTTTTCTAAAATGTCCGTGTGGGGGATTTTGCTGCCAAAAATGTGTGTCTTTTGACTTTATTAATACAAAACTGTTACAAGTGTGGGATGCGGAGCCTGACCAGCTGACCCTGGGGCTTTGTACCCCCAGCTCTACCATTCACTTGTTCCAGTTACCTGACCTCTCTGTTTCTTATTTGTAAAGTGGGAGGTACAAGAGTATGACCACTTAGGGTTGTTTTGGGACTTGCGTGAGACAGTCCCTGTGAAGCACTTTGCACAGTGCTTGGCAAATATCAAACATGCTGCTAAGTGTTAATTGTAGTTGCTATTATTACTAGTATAGTTGTTATTGTTTCATTAATAAAAGTAATAATGATTACATTGAAGCTTACCTGTGACAGATATGTAGAATAACCATACCAACAGAAGTCTCATATATTTTTGAAGCATAGAAATGACTACCTCTGTAGCTGTCTTGAAAAAGGAACTTAAAAAAATAAATAGAAGTGAATGGATTTTTTGCATTGGGGCTGTTCATTTCAGCAGCTTTCAGGAGAGATGCTATAGTGACCGCGTATAGAAGGCTGCCTCAAGGGTGGGTGACCAGCTCAGAGCGAGCCCTCCTGTCTTGTTCATTGGCTGAACGACATGGCAGATTTCTCCATACTTCTTCACCCTGCAGCGCCTTTACCTTTGCCAATGGCTGTGGCCAAAACCTGCGAGCAGCCTTCCACCCCCTCACACCTGCACGCTGAAGGTCGTCCATCGGGCCGTTTAAAACATGCCCGTCACCTTTCCGCCTGTAAAGGTGGCCTTGCATTTTCACTGTGTACGTTTTCAGCCAAGTTCCCACACACTGGGTTTTTGGCGATGAGAGGGCTTTAATTACGGCTATTAGACAGACAGTCTGAGCGAATGACAGCGTTTTGCCTCTGGTCGTCTAGCAGAAACTTGAAAGGGGGAAGGCACAGCTAGAGATGGCTGGCGTGTGAATGGTTCCTGCAGTTCAGATGCCGGGGCCACCTGGGGGATGCGAGACAGTGCTGCTGTGTCTCCTCTGGGTCCAGGGGAGGCCCACCATTCTCACCTGGAGCACACTGGCTGCTGTCTCCGGCTACCGTGAGGCAGCTGTGACCGCCCCCAAAGACACCGCTTTCCCCCCTCTCCGTTGTTCTCCTTGCTGGTAGATCACTTTTATTTTTCTTGAGGCCACGCTTTGGAGACTGAGAGGGTCTTTCAAAATGCTCTTGCTAAATGCGTTGAAGACTCTGCTCCTTTTGCTTTTAATAGTTAACTGTTTTCCTTGTTTTCCATGTAAGGAAAGCGTCTTTCTTTCTTGCCATCTCCTTTGCTCCTGCCACATTCTCTGAACATACGTGGTGCCTGAGAATCAACTTCTCAGGGTTTTTTTTTTTTTTGGCAACAAAGTGAGTTTTCCTTTAAAATTATAAACTGCTTCCCTTGTATATCTGTTATAAAAAGCAATCCAGAGAATTAATTCAGGCTATTTTCAGACCTATTTCAAACATTTTGATGACTCAGAATCTGAATCAGAGCAAACAGAACACGATCTAAATACTACAAGGTGACACAAATTCAACACGAGAAGGAAAGGATTAAAAAGGCAGTAATTACAGTTATTCATCTTTAATTGGTTTATATTGAGAGAAGTAATGCTGAAGTTCTGGAGATATAAGTTTAGGTATCAATTGCATCATTTTTCAAATATATGGTCCTAGGAAAATAAAAATAACTGAAATTTATGGACCCTGTAACCAAAATACAGAGTCTGTCTCTCAAAGTTTTAGATGGCTTCTTTATCAGTTAATGAATTCAGGATTTATATTGTATCCCTCACAATAATCAGCAGTGTAATAATTAATTTACCTTGATTCTAGTAACTTTTTGGGGGGGCTTTTTTGATATATAGAAAGAGTATATGGTATAATTCCTGCCTACAAGAAGCCTCTAGTCTAATTTAGGGGAGAAGCCTAATATGAAAGTAATGTGAAATTGTTTATTTGCCTGTGCAGTAATTACTTATGGAATACCAACTATGTTCCAGACAGGGTTATCCTATTATTTATGTGTGACCAAACTGAGTCTTGAAGAAGCAGTGAGTTTTACACAGTACCGCCTTACTGGGAGATTGTATTTCCCAAAGACAGGGACAACAGTAGTATCTCCCATTCCACATGCCCTTCTGCGGTGTGGCCTTGGAGTGGCTACACTCCATCCAAAGGTGGAGTCTATTTCCCATCCCTTGATTGGGGCTCCTCTTAGCGACTCACTTGTAACCAATGGACTTCTGAGACTAGGTTAGAAAAGGTCAGGCAGCTTTCATCTGGCTCTTTTGAAATGGTTTCCCTCTTGGAACCCAGCTGCCACACTGTGAGACCTCAGGCCACATGAAGGGGCCCAGTGTGGGTGCTCTGACTCCAGTCTTTGGGTCATCTGCACCCAAGAACCAGACATAAGTGAAGATGATTTCAGACCCCAGACCACAGTCTTCCCAGTGGAGGCCCCCAACATTATGGAAAAGAGGCAGTCCAACCCCCTGCGCCCTGTCCAAAATCTTGACCCAAAGAATCTGATGTTTTACACCACTAAGGTTGATTTACTCTTGCCAACATCTAACAATAAAGTATTGAACAAAACAGAGATCAGGAAAAGAGATGCTCCTGATATGTCTGATAATAGTAATCAACTAATAAAAGTTCCCATTTATTGCTTGCTGTGTGCCAGATTTTGTGACCTAGTGTTTATATAACCCTCACCAAGACCCCAAGTTTGGCATCATTGCACTTCCCACTTTGTAGATGAGGGAACTCAAGCAAAAGGGGGTGAAATAATGCATCTCCATAGTAAGTGAAGGAAGAGGATGTGGAGCCCCTAAGCTTAACTTCTTGGGTAGATGATGTATCTAAGGGCTAAGTATGGTTCGATGTAGCTCTGGCACTTGAGTTCAGAGACAATATCACTCTGAGGTGGGGTGGTTTTAGACTTTGTGAGGTTTGGTGGGGAGATAAAGTTTACACTGAGCCTGGTCAGGTGTGTAAGATTTAGATAAGCAGCATAGGAGAGTAGAGGCAGGCATTGAATGCGGAAGTAACCATGGGAACAGAGATAGAAGTGAGAAAAGAATTCATGAGTGCGTGGATGGAGAACAAACCAGTAAGAAGAAGAGCTGAGGAGGAGGATGATACAGGGTGTTGGATGGGCTTCTTTAGAGATACAAGCACCTGAGGTGTTTGATCTGGGAGGAAGATGTCTGGATTAAAAGTTCATTGGAAGGTTAGTCTAGCAACAGTATGGAGACTGGCAACCTGAGGGGGGTGGGCAACCAGAAGAAAAGAGAACAGCTGAGATGTTATTTAGTTAGCCCAACAGGGTAATAGGCAGGTGGCACAGTGATAAAATGAAGGGTAAAGTTAGGTAGATTTCTAAGAAATAAATAGATTGAATATAAGGGTTGAAAGAATAGGAAGTGGTGAAAATGGTTTCTAGCCAATGAAGCTGGAAGTGTGATAAAAATCTCCTTCACCAAATACTGCCAGAAATAATTAATGCTACAGAAGGCCAATAAAGGCATTAGCATTAGAATTGCAAGACAGGCACTGCAAAAGTTGACAAAGCTTACACAATAATAATAGCATAATATGCTATGATTTTATTGCCTTGTATCTGGAAGACTCTTCACTTTTCTGTATTTGACATGCAACTATGATGTTTGATGCTCACTATAAGACTATGAGTTAGCTATGGAGAACAGGTGGCCGTCTCATATCCCAAGGATGTAACTGAGTTATGTAGAGCTTGAATTCCTAGTTCAAGATCCCATGACAGAAAGAGCTCATCCTGGGACCAAGTCCTTTGACTCATAATCCACTGCTGTTTCTATTCATAAAAACTGCCTTTTTGAGTAGATTTTGGACTTGGGTAGGTAATTTTTTATTCTCAGAAGCTGAGGAACACAAATATTCTCAATATTCTGTACATTTACAATATCTTGTGGTTTCTGGCTTAGAGGACCAGTCTTGCACATAAGCCCTTGTTATGTATGTGAACTTGGATTAGTGGGTAAGTGAAATTGTGAATAAGGCTTGAGGAGGGTTCTTGAACTCATTCTGTCTACAAATTGAGTTCAGGGAATTTTAAAAGCTATAAATATCTAGTTTTCAAATTTTGGTTACTCAGAGCAGAAACCCCAGAGTCACTTTAGTTCTTAACCCTTTATATGCTGTCCTATTTATTTCTAGAATCCTTGTATTCTCCTTATTCATATTACTGCTGCCTTTATTTACACCCTCTATGTGTTTCTTGGAGAAACTCAACAGGCTTCTAATTTGTTGTTGTACTTATTACCTTTACACACCCATGTCAACCAATCTTCATGGAAATCTGACCAGTTCGAATAATCAGTGGTTTTCCCGAGACTTATGTATGAGTTTTCAAGCTCTTTGGCATATAAGTCCCCTCGAGACCCCGTCAACCTCTTCCGTGTCATCTCCTGTAGATCTACCTCATAGCTTACATTAAGAGTAATACTAATAGAATAATGGGTTTACACACACACACATGTGCGCACACACACACTTCTTTCCTCTGTATCATAGCACATTTTTCCCTTCCTGGAATACCTTTCTCTACTGTATCCACTGGGAAATTGCTGTTTAGTATTGAAACCCTACTCATGTCAATTTCTCAAACACCTCCTGTTTCCCTCCGGTCTACCAGTGTCAGGCCTTCCTGCCTTTGTACTGCGTGTGGACCCAGCACAAACTCCATGTTTCCTGGATCAGCCTGTATTGTAATTATTTCTTCATGCCTGCTCTGCCTACTAGATTGTAAACCCCTTGAGGACAAGCATGATTGTCAGTCTCTGCATCCCTTGATAATTTTATAGCACTGACCATACTGTGGGTGCTCGTTATATAACTGTTGACATGAAAAAAGGCAAAATGTTTTGGCAATAAAAGATTTTTGGCTGAGAAATGTCATTACCATTTTGCCAGAACCATGAATTTATCCAGCACCTGTTTTCATGAAGCACTGTGCCGAGTGCTCTCAGAACAAATTACGCAGATCCGCTTCTTGACCTTGAAGAACTTATTTATAATTTAATACGTATAGCAGGCATGAGGGCAAATATGGAAAGGACAGACAATAATTGAATTACCAACATTAAACAGATATACAAATAAGTTAGATTAAATATTTACTTTGCATGTGTGTTACCTTGTAAAGGGTAATTGCATTTTAGCAGCTGGTGAGTGTATGGGAACCATTTGAGTTTTATGTTTAGACAATAGGATCCTATCATAATGATTACAGTGTAAACTGAATTTTGATGTCTTTATGGGTGAAGATGGACATTAATATTCCCTATGAGGTTAATTTATATCATATTGGAAGAAGAAACCGTATACCTTGGATAAAATCCAAATCTAGACACCTCTGGACAAATTAGAGCAAATGGAGCTTGTCTGTAGAACTCCACCATTTAAAAAAATGTGGAATCTGAAAAATATGTGTTTTTCATCAAAAGCAGGAAATAAGGTATTTGACAACATGCACTTGTCTACTGAATGTGATGGAATATGTGAAGAAATATGTTTTGTCAATAAAATAAATTGCCAAACAAAATATAATCCTTTCTGCAAATGCATTTAGTCTCCAGGATGAAATAAGCTACTTTCACAAAGCACATTTTTTCCTTTGAATTATTTTAGATTTGCTGTCTATAAAAAGCTAGAGAGAAAATATGTTTTGTCAGAGACTGTATTTCAAGGTATAAAGGTAAAATATATTTAATTAGGAAAAAAGTAGACTCCATCGTGAAGGGTCAGTAAATGTTTATAGTATATTGATGCAGTTTAAATGAGTCTATAATTTTTGGCTTAAGAGGCTAAATTCTCAGTCCAGTGTTGGATGCATTCTCTTTTTTTTTTTCAGTATTTTATTTTATTAGTTTTTTTTCAATATTTTTTAATTGATGTGTAGTTGATTTACAGTGTTGTGTTAATTTCTGCTTTACAGCAAAGCGTTTCAGTTATACATATATATACATTCTTTTTTTAATATTCTTTTCCATTATGGTTTATCATAGGATATTGAATATAGTTCTCTGTGGATGCATTCTTGAAAACATTCAAGTGATACCCTCATGATCCTTGAGTATATTTGTAACACTTTTATTGTACCACATTATCACCACATCACTGAAAGAGTTAATTATATGACTGATTAGGTTCTTTTTTTTTTTTTTTTTTTTTCATTTTCCCCCTGCTCTGTGAATT
Source organism: Balaenoptera acutorostrata (assembly GCF_949987535.1). NCBI lineage: Eukaryota > Metazoa > Chordata > Mammalia > Artiodactyla > Balaenopteridae > Balaenoptera > Balaenoptera acutorostrata. The sequence continues at coordinate 152,942,833 of NC_080065.1, forward strand.
GGTCCTTTGCCCCAAGGCTCCTGAGGAATTTTAACTTACATAATTCATTAATGCAGTTTAACCCTTCCAGTGTGACTCAAACACCCCACCTTGTTTAACATCATTTTAGATCTCTGGTTAACAGCCTGTAGTGCTATACAGTGGACAAGTTAAGGTCAAGTAATTAAGTGTTAAGTTCGGATAAAGTATAATTTTTAGAAAAGGGACCAAAAGAGTGATATGTGTGGAAGCAGCTTTGAGAAGAGTGAAGTGTTATAATACAAATGAAAGAAGATGTGAATGGGAAAGTTTTTTGTCTTTTTCTCCTATTCTTTTTTTTTTTATTAAGAACATAACTTACTCACTTGTGGTATCTGCTTAATATTTAAGGACTGAATGAGATAATGTCTATAGAGCTCTTGGCTCCACGCCTGGCACTAGTTCTATATTGATATATCATCTTCCAGTATTAAATAAACATTGTTCCATTTGGTTCTCAAACTATCCACTTTCTGGACAAGTATCATTTCCATTTTATGGAAGAGTTAACTGAAATTCAGAGGATCACATAGTGATGGACCCGAAGGGCGGGATCCATCTCTAACGCTGGGTGATTGTCTAGGATTGTCTAGGGAGAAGGTAACATTTGAACTATATCCTGAAGCATAAGGGGGAAATTAAAAGGCAGAAACTGCATGGTAATGCTGAATGTAGGTGGCTTGTTGAATGTATTGTTAATAACTGTATTGCCAGGGAGAAGGGCTTAATTTATTGGGAAATGAGGCTAGAAAGGTAATCTGGAGTCATAAAATACTGTATGTACTAAGGAATTTTCACTTAATTCTAGAGAGACTGCAAGCAGATGGCTGATATGACTCAACTTATATTTTAGAGAACTAGTTTCGGTGATGAGGGTGAAAGCGGATTCGAGCAGGGAAGAGAGCTGAAGGCAGGGTGTGGATCTGTGGATCACTGTTGTCTTCCAGGTGAGAGACAGTGAACTGGAGCTGGGGCCGTGATGAGAGAGATGACGACGGTAGGAGAGGGACGTCAAAGACATTTCTCAGGTCTCATCAGTGAGAGGTCATACATGGTAGGGAAGGTATAGGTGAATTTGGGAATAACTGCAAAGTTGCTTAGGAAGTAAAGCCATTAATATAGATAGAAAATGCAAAAATGAATAGTTGATGATGGTAAAGCAAACCTATTTGGTTTTGCGCATAAGTAATGTAACTGCAAGATCAATGGGCAGATGTGTTGTTAATGTGGATCCTGAGCCCAAGAGAGAGGCTGGGAGGAAGGAATAAAAATTTGGAGGAGTATTATGATATTTGTTTTTGTGGTTGGTGATGTATGAATGAAATACCTTTATAAGAAGAATTTTAATTAATATTCAAAATAATGTATCAAAATGAAATTTGACAGATATGAAGGCCTAACTCTCTCGTGCTCCTCTCACTTTTACTGGGTAACAATTATTGAGGATGTGTCAGGCTCAAGGTCAAGATGTACATGAATTATCTTAGTTAATTCAAAAACCTTGGAGAAATCTGGAGGAATAGATATTAACATTTCCATTTCCCAATGAGAAAACTGAGGCTTGGAGAGATTAAATTAATTGCCCAATGCAGAACAGGAATTCAGATCCTTGTTTATCTCAAAGTCTGTACTCTTAAAGCACACCCCATATGGAAAAGTTCAAATCTGACTCATCTTCAAGGCATCCGGTTCTCAATGGCAACACTTGTTGGGCTTTCATGGAGGGCCTAACCTCTTCTTTGACATGAAATTATTCGCAACTATCCAGCAGAGAACTTGAGCTACAGAAAGCAGAAAATGGATATGTATTCCTGCTCTTTTTTCACCCGTATCCTTCCCTCTCTCTTAACCCTTCTAGCACCCCTTCTGGATATTATTTAAGACCCAGAGTTCCTCTACTTTCATTGTAGACATCGATACACGCTATTTCTCTCCTACTTGAGTGTAGACATTTTGAATCCAACATTATCTTTGCCTTTCTCACAATAGGTAGCAGAGGGCCTTATACTGTGCTAAGTACTCTGCTTGCCTTGCCTCACTTATAACCCAATGAGGTTACACTATAATTATCTCCATTTTTAGAGGAGAAATATGTAGCTCAATCAATAACTTGCCCAAGGACTCACAAAGAGTTAAGTCATAGATGAGGCTATGAATCCTTGTCTAGAGCGAGAAGAGTGCTAGGTGACTAAGTGCCTTGCACACAGTAGGACCTCATCCTTGTAGGAATGAATGTGAACAAAAACACTGTTTCCATAGGCAAGACTTTGGGGTTGTGAACATTAGTTCTATTATACGGCAGGCTTTTTTTTTTTTTTTAACGGTGCTCATGGTAATAGGATTCTGTCTAATATGACTCATTTCAGAGAAGACTTGAATAAAAGAACTTCATAGTAATGCCCCCAAATTTAAAGTTAGTATTCACGAGTATCTGAAAGGCACACGTTCATTACTCAATCTCACCAATCCAAATAATGAACAGGGGAGTCCACAACAGAATTATAGAGATTGTTCCAAAGCTTAGAGGCTAATTTGATTTTGTACGGAATGTTAAGAAAGGGTTTTAAAGAATTTTAAATGAAAAGGCAATTAACGTTGAAACCTTCATTAATGGATAGTTGAGAAGAAAAACCGGACTTCTTGCTGAGGTTTTGACTTTTTCACTAATTGCAAAACTTTATGGTATTTTTACTGTATATTAGAAAGTGGTAAGGCACTATCTGTTTAATACAGCTAGACCTTATGTGCAAATAGAACACTTTTAAGGGCTTTTAATTTTTTTTTTTAAGTAAAGAGGACAGAGCCCCCAAGAACTAATTATGACTGACAGCTCTCATTTGATAAAACGGATACAGAGTAATAAAATGTTCACTAAGAAACAAGAATTTTGACTCAGCTTAAATGATTCTTGAAACTATTATTTGTTTCCTCATGTTAGTATACATTGACCAATTCTTCATACAACAGAAAGTGGATACTTTATAAGAAAACTATAAGGAACAGTCCTGAACATTGAACAACAAAAAAATCGATATTATGTATGAATGTTGGTGTCTTGATTCCAAATTCCCTAAACTCTTTAAATACAGTTTATTTCTCACTTTAACACTAATGATTAAAGTGAATGGAACATCTGTTCTTTGGTTTTTCAATATTTAGTATTGGTACCAGCATTTCGCAAACTTTGCCCTAGAAATGTTAGTAACAGTTATGTTGCCCATTTCCTACCACACGTGTGTGTCTTAGGGCCTTAGAGTGATGGAAGTAAAGACAGAAGTCTTTTGGCTGGCAGATTATTAGAGAATTTTATTGGCTGTATGGTATACCCTCATGCCATGGTATTAGGAAAAATCTTGTTTCTTGCCTTTCAGAGCAATGTAGATAAATTTTATAAGCTCCAGAATTAGATTAACTTTCTAAGTTGCCTCCCATCAATATCTTTCGCTATTACCAAGATAACGAGCTACCTTATGGCAGAGTGGGGTCAGGGGTTAGGAGGCTGAGGGTCCCCCCCAAAGACGTAGTTTGTTATCCAGCCTTCGTCCTGTGGCTAATCATTTTATATGTCATATTGTCCACCACTGAATCTGGTGACAAATCTCAGCCACCCCAAATTTTAGATTTGATGTATCAGATAAGTAAAACAGCCTTTTTTTTCTCTTTGTCATCTCTAACCTTGTTTACTGGGGTGTGGCAATGTTAAAGAACTAGAGACATGTTCCTTTAACAAAAACAGTGTAATTCCATCTGTTGGCAATATAGAGAACACAGAAGAGACATATGTAGGTGTCTAAGCAATTAAAGCCATCCCATCTTGAGAGTAAATAAAGAAAGAACCAAAGTTTGAAAAGTCACTCCTTTCTCCAAGGTAACTGCTCATTCTTTATTAAGGCTAGAGCTCATTTAATCTAATTATATCATGACCCAACATACATAACAGAGGCATTCAACCTATATATTTCAAGATGCTCTGGTTAATTGATTGTCATTTAAGTGCATCATATCAAAGACTTTTCCAGAATAAACTGGAAATAAGATCTGGACTCCACCTCTGCCACTTATCAGCTTTATTACCTTGGCGATTCCTTAACTTTTTTCTTTGACTTGAGATCTTCCCTGTTTAAATCCATGTTCTCATGAGCTGAGACTAGACTGTCTTATTTTATAATCAGAACATTCTTAGAAGCTCAGAAAAAGACACAGGATCTCTCCATAATGGAAAACTTGTGTACAACCATTTCTCATGTGCATGTTTTCCTGTATTTGAGGATTTGTAATTTAATTGGGAAAAAAAGAAATATGACAGTAAAGACAGAAATATAGCAGGCAAAATGTGTTCTTGCTGTTGCTTGGTTGTCTTGCCCCAGCATAGATTCTTCTCAGTTCTCTCTCTCTCAAAAGGCGTAACTCCTGGAATCAGCTTCTTTGGGAGAGATGCAAGGAAAAAGAATTTTGGATGATAAAAACTGCTGAATTTATGTTTTCATAGAATCTTTTAAATGAATTATATTATTTTAAATAATGTTTCAGGAATGTTACTATAACATTCCCCCCCCCCCCCTTATATTTTGGTTTATCTAGGTATGGCTATATGTACTGTTCTCATTTATGAGTAATATCAATAATTTGTCTGTTGTAGTTCTCTGATAAACTAGAGAGCAAAATATTACATATTGGACCTTGAGTAAGATCTCAGTGGTGCTACTTTTAACTATTGATTCACTTAGGTAGTTGAGTTTTAATCTGTGCCAGGGTATAACTCTTTTCTTCACTGACACAATAGTAATAATGACAATTATTATGATTATTATAAAAATCTGGCATGTTCATTAAGCTACAAAGAAAGAAAGCAAAGTGACATCCTATGGTGTCAGTTCAACCAAAGATCAGTGTTGTAGGTAGGGAGGGCTTATTGAACTAGGAAAACCAATGGGAATTAATTGCCATTTACTGCAGATAAGGGATGACCCAAGTCCCCTCTCTAGGGTCAGGTTTGTCATCTATCCTATATTTGGTGTCCACATTTATTGTTGTTTGTATTAAAATATATACCCGGTCTGCATCCCAAACAACATATGCAGATTTTGGTATTTTAGTTCCATTCCTTTCTTTTAAGTCAGAAATCATAAAACAGAGACATTTTGAGTGAACCTTTATGCTAAAATATAATGTATTCATAGTAGAGGAGGTGCAGTAATTTTATGAGACTGTTTTACACACTAGTACAATGAAATTATTAGATTAACCAGTCCGTATCATGGTTTTTTTTAACTGTTGTTTTTAACCCTTTTTATTATGCCTTACCCAAATTACTAGTGTAAGTAATGTGTTCCCTTATTTCCACATTAGATTTATTAATTTGTTCATTTGGCCATATGTTTGGATGCCTTGACATGAACTGGATATCAATTCCCTTGTCACTTTTTTCCTTATTCTGCCATATTGTGAGCTGACACCAAAATACACACTGCAAAATGTATGTTAGGCTGGGACATTAAAATGATTGACAGTGAACTTGCAGAGCAAGGAGGAGGCTAATCCATATATGACACACAGAAGCTGTTTTCCTGGCAACAACTTCATCATTGTTTCTAAACATGAGAGATGAGCCAGTGTACCTAAAAAATCATTCAGGTAAACAGCAAAGAATTTTGTTTGGCAGGGCATGAATACCATAGTCTTTCTTCTCACTTCACTGTGGCAAATGGAAATAGATTCTTCTCACCTAGATTAATAGGTGTTTTAACTCAGTAAAAGATGTGTAAATCTTTGGCAGTGTCCTCTTGAGTCAATCTTTTTATTTGTGTGTAATAACATCTCAGAGTAGTTAAGATATAAGTCAGGCCCTTGGGGGGAAAAATTCATGTAAATTTGGAATGTAGGCTGGATATGTACCTACCTTTTGGGGGTAATAAATTGTTTTGAGAACAAGTTGAAATCTGATGATAGCCTCTATCAAAATTTTAGGTCCAATGTCTCAGACTATTCAGTGTTTCCCATTACATGAAGAAAAGAGAAAATAGGAGGCTAAGGTGGATTGAAAAAAATTGTATAAGGCCTAAGAAAAGACTGTTCCCAGATGGAATTCACTGAAGATTCTGTTTCTTTGCATTTTCATTATAATTAATTCTTTAATATTGCCAGCTGAATCTCACGAATTGAAAATGTTCCAGTCTATACAATCTGGCATCATGCTGCTCTTCTGAAATTCCAGGGTGCTTTCCTAGGGGAAGATTGGGAAATTCACAGTATGAATGGAGCAATTAGAGCAGAGGTGTGGCATCAAGAGGTATGGGCCGAATAGTTATACCATCATGACAATGGCCTCTTTCCAAATACATCCTAGTCAAATTAGCACATGGTAATAAGAGTAGAAGAGAGAGAGAGAGAGAGATGCTGCTCTTTGGAGAACAGTATAAATTAAAAATTTTAAATTCCATGTTCGTCACACCGTATCCTGAAAGAGATGTACACATAGAGGAGTTGGAAGGACCAGTAGATGGGTTGACAAAATGTGCAGAATTTCAGGCAAGGGCACATTGGGAGTCGGGAGAGTGGGAACCAAGGAAGGGGTTAGGCCATTTCCTGGAACATAAATTATTGATCAGGGGCCCTCTGGGTAACAGGATGGAGAATTAGCAAAGATGGGAACTTCATGGTGTCTAATCCAGTTATTTTGGAGAAGAGAAGTTGTTTGAGTCACAAAGGGGCTACACGTACATGGGGTAGGAGAAGGACCATTACTTCATGACTTGCTCTAGGATTTCCCGAAGGCTTAGAGTATTCACTCTTTTAAGATGTAAAACAGAGGAAGTGTCAAACTCCCGGAACCTTATATAAACTTCATGTAATCTTTTATCTTACCCTATGACATTTTAATTGTAAAAGTCATACATACTCATTGTAGAAAATTTCTAAAACTAAAAGGGAATGTTTTCCCTCTCCCTATCCAAAGATAACCATTGTTAACTGTTTTATCCTTGGTTCTAGAAGACTGGGAATGAGTACAGAGATGGTAGGAATAAACTCATAGACAAGTATCAGTTTTATTCACAAACTTTATGAGGCATCAGTAAGGCTGTGAAAATCAGTACAGACAAAGGATACCTCTGAGCAAGCTTGGTGTCTGCAATCTGCTCCTCTCAGGGATGTGGCCAGAAGAGACATGATGATCTGCAGCCTTTGTTAGCCCCAAACAAATGGTCCCTAATCTTTAAACATTATGGCCACTCCCCCAAAACCACCACCAAAAGACCCACATCAGTTCCAAGAAAGACCATTTTGTTTTTTGCTTTCTGTTTCCATCAAATTTTTTTTTCTTTCTCCCTCCCTTCCTTTCCTCCCTCCCTCCCTCCCACCCTTCCTTCCTTCCTTCCTTCCTTCCTTCCTTCCTTCCTTCCTCCTCCTTCCTTCCCTCCTTCCTTCCCTCCCTCCCTCCCTTCCTCCCTTCCTTCCTTCCTTCCATCCATCCATCCATCCATCCATCCATCCTGGCAAAATTGAGTTGATAGTATATATACAGTATTGGACTCTGCCCTTTTCATTCATTTAATACTTTGAATATTTCCTACATCAATATGGGAAGACTCTTTAAAAACATGTTTATGGGGCTTCCCTGGTGGCGCAGTGGTTGAGAATCTGCCTGCCAATGCAGGGGACATGGGTTCGAGCCCTGGTCTGGGAGGATCCCACATGCCATGGAGCAAATGGGCCCGTGAGCCACAATTACTGAGCCTGCGCATCTGGAGGCTGTGCTCCGCAACAAGAGAGGCCGCGATGGTGAGAGGCCCGCGCACCGTGATGAAGGGTGGCCCCCGCTTGTCACAACTAGAGAAAGCCCTCGCACAGAAACGAAGACCCAACACAGCCATAAATAAATAAATAAAGCACACCTAGTATAGTGTAATTGAAAAAAAAAACAAAAACATGTTTATAAATTATTAAGTCAATTTTAATGAAGCAAATGTAGACCTCACCAGATTTTTATTTGTTTGGGAAAAATCAGAAGGAGTTAATTGAACAAATACTCCTGTTTAAAAACTTACTTGCTAAATTTTGAGGGTAAAATTGACTGAACTTTCCACTTGTACTATCAAGAAAATAATTATGAGTGTTTGCTAGAGAAGGTACCAGTTAAAATTAACTGTTGAGAGTTTACCTCTGCAAGGAAGGGACACACATTCAGAGGTCTTACTCATGTAAGTTAGAATTCGTCATGAAAAAATTTCACATAAAATCTTAAAATTTTTTTTTTCTTTTGCTCTTTTAAAATTAAACCTCTATTTGCCTTCCTTTTTCTTTTTTTAAAAATTTTTCCTTCTCTCTTTTCTCGTGAACCTTCAACAGGGTGTGTATTGTGTACTAACCATGTTAATGGATTCCATAGATAATTTCCAGAGGTTGAAAAGGCCTTTGACTTCAGAGAAACTGAAGCAATTTTGAAAGAAGCTGAAGAGGTGTACATTAGAATCCTCCCCATACACAGGAATAGTGGAGTGACATTTGAATTTGACAGAGGGAGTGAAAAGATCAAGTTGAAATGTGGCACTCGAGAAGGCAATGCGGTCTCATCCGTGCCTTCTCTGTTTGCTGAGAGAAGAGATTCTGAAACTTTGAATGAGAAGGAAAGGGCATTAGCATCAAGCGAGAGGACAGGAGTCAACCAGGATTTGCAAATAACACAGTCATCTCAGCTAAACTCTAGGAAGACCTTGAAGCTGAGATCCAAGATCACACACTTAAAAATGAGTAACTTTTGTTAAAGAAGAGTGTGTAGGTGACCAAAGTTGAATTTGCACAAGAAAGGCGAGATCACAGAAAGGAGACTCTGAAGGAGTAAGGCTACCTGGGCTGGTTGGGGGAGTCTAATTCAGGAGGCTGGCTAATCTCAGAGTCTATAAAATGACTTCTCAGAGGTGAACAACTTCCACTTTGGCTTTCAAAAAAATCTGAGGGCACCTACATTGACATTTTGTCTACTTTAAAAGATAGACTCTTCACTGCAGTTATATGGTTCTGTTTGTAATAATAAGCACTGCATTTTTCACTGGAGTCTCTCCTCAAAATTTAGGGCACCCATGGCCCCTCAAGTCCCCACGGTTTATTCAGAGCTGAAGACCAGGATTCAAATTGTAGGTTCAAATATCACTGCCCTTGACTCACTTGGAATAAAGAATAATTCAGAGAGGGAACTATTCATGGAAATTCACCTCCTCAAAAGCTACGATCTGTAGTTAGTTGGTTATAAATAGTATTTCTGCCTCTGTATTGTTAGATGCTGTTAGAATAAGAACGCATTCATGTATTATTTGGGAATCTAAAAATAAGTTTAAAAATAGAAAATAAATTATAGTGTAAGAAAAAATAGCATAAGCAATGTTGAAAAAAGAATTTTAATTAGGGAATGCATTAAACATGCTTTAGTGGTAATGCTTACCTATGATAAATAAAGCTGGTTAAGGAAGTTTAGCATCGTGGTTAAGAGAACTTGGGTCTACAGAGTCATACGACCTACATTGAAGCCTGCGTTTGCCAGGAAATAGCTGAGAGATCTTGAGACAGTCCAGCAGTTATAAAATTGGAATAATAATACATGCACACCAGATAGAGTTGTTTTGAAAATGAAATGAGATACTTATAAAGCAATTCGCACATCGCCTGGCACGTAGGAAGGTCTCTCTGATAATGCTTGTTCCTACATGAGGCAGAAAAGGCCTGTGTTAGCTCAGATCCTTCGAGTAACAGATGCTGTGACGGAATTACGCATGCAGGAGATTAATGGGGGGAAATATCTGTGAAGGATAAAGGGGAAGGAGCAGGGAAAGCTTTCAGACCATAATGTAGGTCTGACACCTGTAAAGAAGGGGCAGAAGGAAGACAGATTGAGCAGGAAAGTCTCAGACTGCAGCCAGTTCTAAAAAAGTTGGGGGGCAGTTTGATGCAAAGTCCTTGTGCTAAAGTCATCTCCTTTTTTTTTTTTTAACTTTTTATTTTATATTGGAGCATAGTGGATTAACAATGTTGTGTTAGTTTCAGGTGTACAGCAAAGCAATTCAGTGATACATATACATGTATCTATTCTTTTTCAAACTCTTTTCCTATTTAGGTTGTTACGTAATATTGAGCAGAGTTCCCTGCGCTTGTTGGTTATCCATTTTAAATATAGCAGTGTGTATATGTCAATCCCAAACTCCCTAACTATCCCTTCCCCCAATTTTTTTTTTAATTTTATTGAAGTATAGTCGATTTACAATGTTGTGTTAATTTCTGCTGTAGAGGTACAATTTAAGTTACAAAAATTCACCAATTTTAAGCATACAATTTTGTTGAGGTTTGAATATAATCATGTAACCACCACCACTATCAAGATGTGGGACATTTCTGCCAGTCCTAAAAGTTCCTTGGTGTCCACGTGCTGTCGGTCCTCTCCCTGAACCCTGGCTCCTGGCAACCACTAATCTGCTTTGTCGCAGTATATAGTCTTGCCCTTTCCAGAATTTCATAAAACTGTATAGTATGTAGCTTGTGTGTCTGGCTTCTTTCACTTAGCATAATGCTTTTGAGATTAATCTATGTTTTGTGTATATCAGTAGTTTGTTCCTTTCCTGTTGCTGAGAAGATTCCATTGTATGTGGATTCTGGATTGTTTACAGTCTTTGGTTATGAATAGAGCTGCTATAAACGTTCCCTTACAGGTCTTTGTGTGGATATGTTTTTATTTCTCTCAGGTAAATATCTAGGAATGGAATTGCTGAGTCATGTGATAAGTGTAAATTTAATTTTATTAAATCGGTTTTGAAAGTGGCCATACCACTTTGATTCTCACTGATCAACTAGTAACATATGTTATCACAGGATATTGAATATAGTTCCCTGTGCTCTGCAGTAGGACGTTGTTATTTATCCAGGACATAGAAAAATAATTCATGAATTTATTTTGATATTTCCAATTCAATTTATAGATTATAGGGTTTTAAGTCTTTGAACTTTATGCTTGTATCTCTTCTCTCTTACCCTCTTTCTTTTTTTTTTTTAATTCAAACAGAAAGTCACAAAAATTATAATCATCCTCATCAGTTCACTCACTCCCATGTAATTAATTTTTTTTTCATCTTGATCTTTTGTTAGCACTTTTATGAGTTCATCAGTTTTTCATTAGAGTTCTGAAAATGCTTATTCATTCAGTTCAGCAGTATAGTCAGTTACCAGAAACCTGTACTTGTCAGAGTCTTTTCCATGAATTCCTTGAAGATGAAACCCTTTTATAGGAACATATTTGCAAAAGCACCAGAGTACACCCAGAACTGTCTGTAAATGACAAAAGACTTAAAAATGACCACGGTTAAAGATTTGATGAAAGTTCATAATAATGCAATTGACAAGGAAATTTAGTTATTTCTGAGATATACACTTTAAAGTAATAACTAGAATTATGACTTATAACATTATATCAGAACATATAAGATTTTTAGAAGTTTCATGTAATGTCTGAAACATTTATATTAACATTTCCATATAAATAACCCAATGAAAGTTTAGTATTAGTTGTTTTGTTTGTGTCTTTTTTTATACTGCAGGTTCTTATTAGTCATCAGTTTTATACACATCAGTGTATACATGTCAATCCCAATCGCCCAATTCAGCACACCACCATCCCCACCCCACCGCAGTTTTCCCCCCTTGGTGTCCATATGTCTGTTCTCTACATCTGTGTCTCAACTTCTGCCCAGCAAACCGGCTCATCTGTACCATTTTTCTAGGTTCCACATACATGCGTTAATATATGATATTTGTTTTTCTCTTTCTGACTTACTTCACTCTGTATGACAGTCTCTAGATCCATCCACGTCTCAACAAATGACTCAATTTCATTCCTTTTTATGGCTGAGTAATATTCCATTGTATATATGTACCACTTCTTCTTTATCCATTCGTCTTTCGATGGGCATTTAGGTTGCTTCCATGACCTGGCTATTGTAAATAGTGCTGCAATGAACATTGGGGTGCATGTGTCTTTTTGAATTATGGTTTTCTCTGGGTATACCCCCAGCAGTGGGATTGCTGGATCATATGGTAAATCTATTTTTAGTTTTTTAAGGAACCTCCATACTGTTCTCCATAGTGGCTGTATCAATTTACATTCCCACCAACAGTGCAAGAGGGTTCCCTTTTCTCCACACCCTCTCCACCATTTGTTGTTTGTAGATTTTCTGATGATGCCCATTCTAACTGGTGTGAGGTGATACCTCATTGTAGTTTTGATTTGCATTTCTCTAATAATTAGTGATGTTGAGCATCTTTTCATGTGCTTCTTGGCCATCTGTATGTCTTCTTTGGAGAAATGTCTATTTAGGTCTTCTGCCCATTTTTGAATTGGGTTGTTTGTTTCTTTAATATTGAGCTGAATGAGCTGTTTATATATTTTGGAGATTAATCCTTTGTCCATTGATTCGTTTGCAAATATTTTCTCCCATTCTGAGGGTTGTCTTTTCGTCTTGTCTATGGTTTCCTTTGCTGTGCAAAAGCTTTTAAGTTTCATTAGGTTCCATTTGTTTATTTTTGTTTTTATTTCCATTACTCTAGGAGGTGGATCAAAAAAGATCTTGCTGTGATTTATGTCAAAGAGTGTTCTTCCTATGTTTTCCTCTAAGGGTTTTATAGTGTCTGGTCTTACATTTAGGTCTCGAATCCATTTTGAGTTTATTTTTGTGTATGGTGTTAGGGAGTGTTCTAATTTCATTCTTTTACATGTAGCTGTCCAGTTTTCCCAGCACCACTTATTGAAGAGACTGTCTTTTCTCCATTGTATATCTTTGCCTCCTTTGTCATCGATTAGTTGACCATAGGTGCGTGGGTTTATCTCTGGGCTTTCTATCTTGTTCCATTGATCTATGTTTCTGTTTTTGTGCCAGTACCATATTGTCTTGATTATTGCAGCTTTGTAGTATAGTCTGAAGTCAGGGAGTCTGATTCCTCCAGCTCCGTTTTTTTCCCTCAAGACTGCTTTGGCTATTCAGGGTCTTTTGTGTCTCCATACAAATTTTAAGATGATTTGTTCTAGTTTGTCAATCCCAAACTCCCTAACTATCCCTTCCCCAACTCTTTTTTTTTTTTTTAATTAATTTATTTATTTTTGGCTGTGTTGGGTCTTCGTTTCTGTGCAAGGGCTTCCTCCAGTTGCGGCAAGCGGGGGCCACTCTTCGTTGCGGTGCGCGGGCCTCTCACTATCGTGGCCTCTCTTGTTGCAGAGCCCAAGCTCCAGACGCGCAGGCTCAGTAGTTGTGGCTCACGGGCCTAGTTGCTCCCCTTTCGCAACTCTTTAAGTCACCTCTTGAAGCCCTGTGTCCTACAAGAGGAGATCTCTGCAGTCACTGGCTGGGAACATTCCAGGAAAAGCAAGGACTCTGCAAATGTGGTTGTGGATCTGATAGACAGCAGCTAGGGATTTGTAGCCACAGGACTGCCATGGCCCATCACTTGAGCTGGAGATGTGATACAGTAGTTATAAATCCTTAGTTTATTCGTTAACATATTCCTTCACTCCAACATTTTGGTAGCTTGGTTCAGGGTACCCTGTCTCTGAACCTCAATTTCCTCACCTATGAAATGGGTAAAATAATAAGTACGACACACTTATTTCAGGACTGATTTAAAGATCTGAGATATATATGGAAGCATGTTATTTTAATAGTAAAAAGTGCTTTGGAAATGTAAAATAGCCCCAAACTCTTTCCTTTAGACATTTTATAATTCACAGATTTCTTTTCATTAGTCTGGCCTTTCAATTAGCTTGATTTTACTTGACTTTACTTTCAATTAACTTGACTGAGTGTATCATAACTAATTTCACATGAAAATATGTATTTGTAAAAGCAATCAGACTCTCTTATCTTTGAAATTAAGAATTTAAGGTTTACCAGCAGAATGTTTTATTGGATGATGGTTGTAAGTAGGCATGGTAGTGAATCAGTCACTATTCAATACACGATTCATGGAACCTAAGGATTTTAACCCACTGAATCCATGTTAAAGATGCTATGGATTGGAACTCAGGGATACTGTTAAGCAATGCATCAGTTGATCATAATTGTGTCATGGAGCCTCAGAAAATGATTGGGACATAGAAGGCCCCCTATAAGTATTTGTTGAATGATTCACAGGATCAGTTTTATCTGATAAACTTTTCAGGTTTATCTCTGTGACCTTTCCTCATAGAAATGAGGGACCCTAAACAAAAACATAGAAGAAAACATGATGAAAGCCCAAATCCCTGATGCTTGTGGAAATTAGAAAGAAATGGGTCTGTATTTGGACCATACCTCTTAGAATCACAAAAACCACCAAAAAATGATAGGATCTTAAATGTTTGTCTAATTCTACTTTATTCTGCAGCAGGTTTTCTCAATACTGGTCAGATAATTCTTTGTTGGGGGGAAGGGGGGTTGTCCCATGCCTTGTAGGATGCTTAGCAACTTCCCTGGCCTCTACCCACTAGATGCCAGTAGCGTCCCTCTCCCCATTCTCCAGTTGTGACAACAAAAATAATGTATCTGGAATTGCTAAAAGTCCCTGAGGGGATAAAACCGTCCCCGGTTGAGAACCACTGTTTTACAGATTAGGCAACCAAGCAAACCTTGAGAGTTTAAATAAGTCACCAAAACCCTTGGCAAAACTAGCATCACAACTCTAATCCAAGGACTAAGTATCTATCCAGTTCTCCGTCTACTGTGGGGCATTGCCTCTGATTCAATATGTGATTAAATGTGCCTCCAAGTAGAGTTGCTGTTATTTTTTCATGACTATTCCTGTTTATTCCTAGCATTCTTCCAGTTTGTAGGCTGTTTGACATCATACACATTTTATTGCATGGAAAGCAAGGTTTGATATTCCTTTCTATATTGGATTAAAAAGAAAGTTCCTCCTGGAAGTGAAAGGGGCATGTTTTAAAGCCCAAAATTGACAGGGGAGAGAGAGTTCAACAATCTTTCTCTTAGGGACTAACTTGAAGATGTAGGATGCTTTCTTTGCCCAGCTTACACTTAAATAGAAAAATATATCTATACACAAAGATTTCTTTAAAAAAAAATGCCTGCCAAGTACGGAAGACACCTCTCTAAAGTGGCAGAGAACAGAATGATCTTGTAGGGATGGTTGAGTGTAATTTCAGATAATTCTATATCAGGTTTCTGAGAACCCTTTTGCAAAGCTCTGTTATATATTAGTGCTGGGTCTCAAAGAAATGGAAAATTAGTATTTTCTTTCCCAGCCTACAATTTATTGATCAAAGAAAACTTATTTTGGGCTTTGTAGTGTTGCGACAATCTGAAGCATATTAATAAAGAAAGAGAGTTGCTTCTTAGGGAGATAACCTTGATGACTGTAATTTCTCTCATGAGTATCAATGTGCTTATGTGCCAATATATCACAAGTGAAGGGGGAGGGAGGGAGCAGATGTTGCCTAGCAAGGGCTGTACAGAGCTCTGTGTATTTTGCTTTGTCTCCTTTCAGCCTTTCTCAAGGAGTTCTCATCCTTCACTGTTTATTCTGGAGAAGGACTTGAGATAGTATTGTAAGAAAAGAAAGACTTTTTGATTGTAAAGGTAGAAAGTGCTGACAAGGAGTTGCCTTGTTCTAATCATTGGGTCCACCTAATACAATCATCAGAGAGCCCATGCACACATGGATCCATGCACACATGCATCTATTCCAAAAGCCACCTGGTCACACATCCCTGCCCACTGCCCCCCCCCCCACCATTAACCTTGTCACCCTGTGCAAATTTCTTGGTCTCTGTCTGCCTCAGTTTCCTAATCTGTTAAATGAGGAAATGAATAGTACCTAGCTCAAATACAGATAAAATTAGTTGATGTTTTAAAAATATGTAGAAAATTGCCTGGCACATAATGGATGTAAGTGTTTTTTACATGAAAATGATCTATTTAAGTATTTAAGATGCATAACGAGTGTATAATATGTAGTGAGCACTCTGCAAAGTGTTGGTGACTTGTTACAACAACAGCCAAAAAACCCATCAGAGACAGGCTGATCCCCAAAGCAGGAAATAGGTCACATTTTTAAAATGTACTTCTGAGCTCCTGTTTATTGAACACCGGGAGGCCACTGTGATAGCCACAGAGAAGGCAGCGATAACAGTCAGCACTTCTGTGCTCTAAGAACTCTGTCTTGTGGAGGAGGGAAAGTGAAATATAATTATAAGATAATGTGACAAGTGATGTCATAAGTAGAGACACAGTGTAATAGAGGTTTCCATTGAGAGACTCACAACTCAACCTGGACAAGGGGCTTGAAGGCAGAGAAGACCTGCAGGGGAAGTGGTGTGTGAGCAGTATTCTAGGTGAGTCAGGCTGGCTGGGATGGGGCAGGAAGCCCTGGACACAGAGAAAAACAAGTGAGCCTTGGAGCCTGGCAAGGAGCATGGTAAGAAGGGAAGTAAATGCCATGGCACGGCTAGGTCAGGAAGGGCTCTGCAGCTCAGGGTAAAGAGTGTAGGCACTGCCTTGAAAGAGAAAGGAAGCCACTGGAGCGTTTCATTTGGGGAGTGGTATGGACAGAGAGGTAGGGATTTTCATGGATAAGCTACAGTCTCCTGCTGTGTGGAGGAAAGGCTGGGAGAAGGCCAGACTAGAAAAGACAGGAAGCCCAACTTGTTGAGGCGCCACTGAAAGATGAAGAGCCTTGAAACTCATCACCTTGAGAGCAGTGAGGAAGTAGAGACGGATATGGAAATGGCTACTAGCAGGACGCCAACAAAATCATATTGAGCCTTATCCTGGAGTGGGATTTGAATTGAGGAAAAAGTATGAAAAGGAGGCTTACTGTTTCTCACAATGTTGTAACATCTTATTTGGCCTTTCCAGACCTTGAGAAGAGGAGGAAAAATA
This sequence comes from Balaenoptera acutorostrata, assembly GCF_949987535.1. Taxonomy (NCBI): domain Eukaryota; kingdom Metazoa; phylum Chordata; class Mammalia; order Artiodactyla; family Balaenopteridae; genus Balaenoptera; species Balaenoptera acutorostrata. Next base: position 152,959,752 of record NC_080065.1, read on the forward strand.
CATAATTAGTCATCAGGAGTTGTCTTTATGAGACATTCATGGCACCTTAGAACATTGTGAACTTAGATTCCTTCCTGGTACTTCTTGTTGCCCTCTTTCTAGGTCCCGGGGTGTGGACCAAAATTTTGGAACTTTAGGTAAGATTATGATTTTCTTTGACCCTTTTCTTAAACCAGAGATATTTGAGCAGAGCCCGAAAGGATCATTAGATATCATCTTATGACGTAGTGGCAGGAAAGTTTTTATCTCGAACGCCATCAGCAAAGTCTTAATAGTGGCCGCTTGGAGTGCTGTGTTGACAAAGAATATGCGTCCCATATGGCTTGGTGGAAGAGTGACAAGATCAACTAAAGATGACCAGCATGGGTGCTGCAGGGTGGGGCAGAAGCACGTATGCGTCATATATCCATTCCTAGGATAAAGATTCCAACCCCATAGTATTAATGGACTTGACGAAGGTCACCAATCTAGTTAGGAGCATGACTACAAAGAAAACCACGTCACAGGGTTCCCAGTGCTGAGATACTTCATTCATGTCTTTATCATATTTGCCTAGGGTGACTGCGTGTCCAGATCACCTTTTCTTGTGTTCTTGTTTTTATTGTTAGATTTCTAGGTTTTAATAATTCAGACAAGGTCCCTGCTTTCATGGAGACCATCTTCCAGTGGGAGGTGGGTAATAAATAAGTGAACAAGGAAGGTACTATCAGATGGCCGTTGAAGATTATGGAAGCTTGGGCACGGTGATGGGAAACAAGTAAAACACGGCAGTGGGGGTGGCCGGTCAAGAGAGTTTTCTCAGAAAAGAGGACTTTTTAGCTGAGACTTGAATGAGAAGAAAGAGCCATTGGGGCCAAGATCTGACAGAGTCAACACCAGGCAGTATGGAGAGTGAGTGGAGACACTAAGCTGAAAGGAGGTTGAGTGCTTGAGGAACAGAAAGAAAGCCGGCGGGGCCAGAGCACTATGAGTGGGACAGTAAGACCTGGCAAGATGGGAGAGTCAGGCAGGGTCCAGATTATGTTTCCCTGTATCTCAGGGCAAAGAGTCTTGGGTCTTTCTCAGTGGCCCCAGGCAATAGAAAAATGAGGGACTAGTCCCTCGGTCTCCAGCTTCTTAGTGCATTGTGCTTTTGAAAGTCTCCACGAGTATATAACTCTTTCTTTCTTTTTATAGGAAACTCCTTGATTATAACTGCCAAGATCAAACAGCTGATAGGATCAAAAACTGCTCTGTATAGATTAGAGTGGAAAATAGCAACCTGGAATAAGTGTGTTTCCTTCAAGTGACCTTAGTAAAACATTCATGGGGTGCTGACAAGTACTTTGAATTTATACAATGGGGAACACAGTTTAAATACTTTGATATATTGGAAGCAGCTTCTAGAGAATCTCAAAAAAGATTGTGAAGCTCATTTAAATCTTGTACCAACCCTGTGAGAATTGGTAGGAAACAGCTATAGCTATTTTTTTTTCCAGGTGGATAAAATGAGGCAGAGAGATTAGATTACTTGATTTCAGATTTCTTCCCGTGGTCTTATATTCAACCTAATGTATACTTTCTGTGCACCTTAATTTATAAATAAATCTATGGTTGAAATCCAAGCTGTGGTAAAGCATCAGTAGAATTTTCAATTTTTGAGACCTGGGGTCCCAATTTATGTAAGTACCTTACTAATAATAAGTAACAAATAAAATGAAGTGAATCTTTCCAGATTCATGTGCTTGAGTGATATGCTAAGCTTGTTGACTTTTATTTGGCAATTTTTTCTAAATATTTTCTGCTAGGGTTTATAGTGGCCAGCTTTCAGACTGCCCATCGGATATTTGCATATATTCCATTAACTGCGTTGTCCTTTTCCTTTCCTCCCTCTCTTCCCCACTCTCACCCTCCCCAGGCTGATTTACCTGTTCCGTGCATTCCGTTCCTTATAGGCTGTGCTCTCAAGTGACAGCTTATGAGCCTAATAAATCCAGGCAAATGTGTAAATGGATGTTAATGGTCCAAACTCCCCTTCAGTGTAGCATGTATACACTTTAATGGCGACCTTTGATGGTTAATACCTAACTCAGAGGAATGACTAATGGCAGAATTAGGAAGCCAAGTAGATTTGGAGGTCAACAGTGTAGCTAATTAAAAGTAATACACTTGGGGGAAGTCAAGGACTTTGTGTGCCCCTCAAATCATCAAGATATGCCTATTCCCAGAGCCAGTTCTCATCCTAAAAGGTGGGTCTTGTTTTACAGGATTTCATGGACCTCAAGTGGTGTTTCTGACCTGGATGTATAAAGGTGTGGGCTGTACCCAGAATGTTTCTCAGCAAATTAGCAGAAATTTATATTGATGTGCAAAGTAATACCCGAGGAAGAAGTGAAGAAGGAATAATTTAATTATCCTGCAAAATCATTTGTTCATCTACTTCATAGAAAATACTTGTCTTTTGGTTTGAGGCCTTTGCTCCGCCGAGATTCTTTCCAGGAACAGGCCAGATTCTGGTTGTTTACTTCTCTCTCGTTCACCCATGATCTTAAAGCCTATTTTGCGTTACAATTATCCAGTGATGTAACTCATAAGGGAGAGGTCCAGAATAAACAGACATTGAGATCCTTTTTCAGTGCATCTCCTGGGCATATACACCTGGGTGTACCTGGATGTGTACAAGAAAACCCACTCACTCTAAAAGCATGCCTCATATTCTACTCTAAAATGATATCGATTTAACTAAGCTCCAAAAATATTGCATTTTGTAATCTCCCAGTGTATTTTTTTTCTTCCTCAAAAGAAGACAAATGAATTTTAAATTCTGCTTTCTATATAAAGGTATACACAGGTATATGCAGAAAGGAAATGATTCTTCCAAATGAATGGAAAAAGAAAACTTATATTTATTTCTAGAACAAGTTATGCCACCTTCCAGAGCTTTTAACTCATCGGTAATGAATTTTCTAAAAATACTGAGACAGGTAGATTTGTTAGATCATGTAATTCTAAAAAAATACCTGGTTTGAGCCCTGAATTAGTAAAAAAAAAATTTTTTTAATTTTAATCACTGTAAATATGTATTTTCAGGCCTTCATATGTAATGTGAACCAGTGGTGTCTCCATGGAAAACAGCTTCAGATGCCGTCACTTTTGTCTGGCTAGGAGCACCACCTGTCTGGGAGTGAAGCAATGTGGATTTTCTAAGATTCACTTTGTCATCTTGGGCTCTTAACTTTTCACAGGACCTCAGATTCCTCATCTGTAAACGAAATGGTTCGATAAAAGTTTATTTTGAGGGTACCTCTCATCTTTAAAATTCTAGGATTCCAAGAAATAAAAGCAAAAACCATAAACGTTTTCATGAGGATAGAAAGAGATGTTGTGATGTACCATCCTGGGTCCATCTCCCTAATATTAAGCTGTGACCCCCATATCAGTTTATCTGTGTTGTGCTATTTTATGTCCATCTCGGGATATAATTATTTATGTACTTGCCTTACTTCCTCTCCTAAAGTGCAGGTCAAAATTGATACAAATATGACTTTATATAAATCCTTGCCCAGGATAGGCAACCAACACACACGTCTCTCCTAGATGGTTGCCTCCCGCGTAATGTTCTCATGTGGCTTATAGAAATGGACATCGTTGCTTTATTTGTAGTTTCTGATATGCCATTCACTCCTTCCTTTGGTAAAACTTTCCTGAACATCTGTTATGAGCAGAGAACTGTGCTAGATGCTGTGAGGGTTAAAAAGATTCCATTTCCTATCCCAGGGAGCTTCTAATAGCGGTAGTGCACGAACATCTGCATATGAGAGAGTCGCCAATGTCAAGGACCTGGGCAATGTCTTGCCGATAGCCAGTGTTCAATAAATGACAGCTGGTTTCTCCATCAGCTACACATGCAATTTCTAGTGTTATTATTATTTCATTATTTTTAGACTCGAAAATCACTAAATGTGAAAAAAAAAAAAGCAAAAAAAAATCATCCTATAATGATTAGATAGTGCTTCAAATGACGTGACTTTATCATAGACATCTGCATTTGGTTAAAACTCTTTGGTGCTGCTTTGAAACATGTACGGTGTTTGCTCACAGCAGGACTAGGCATCCAGTCAGCTTTCAGGACGATTTCCAGAGTGGTTCCTGGAACAGCAATAGGGGCATCACCTACAGACTGGTTAGAAATGCAGGTTCCTGTTGGGTTGAGTCAGAAACTTCAGGTTGGTATCCAACCATCTGTGTTTAAACAAGTCCTCTGGATGATTCTGATGTGCCCTAAAGTGTGAGAACCACTGTTCCAGGAGGTAGGTAGAGCCATGGTGAGTGGACCCGGGGAGGAGCGAGAGTGTGACAGTGAGACGCCAAAGACAAAAATGGGTTGAAAGGTGAGGAATTTCACAACCATTTTGTCTCACAGCGTTACAGCCTGGTGAGGAAGCCAGTAATCACTGACTCTGATGCGTGCTGCAAACCCAAAGTTCAGGTACAGGTGTGGCCTGTTCCAGAAGGAACTGAATGTCTAAGGTTTGGGCAAGACCCACTCAGGAGAAGAGTTCGTGCCTTTGATGCTGTGTGGGTGGCAGGAGAAGACCCTAAATCTGTCTGATTCTAACAAAGCATTGTGGAGCCTATTTAACAAGATACTTTTGTACAGTTCTTTTCCCTGTACTTTTCTTGGAGTTCGTCGCCATATCCTCTCTGATTTTTCTTAAGCTGACTCATGATTTTATCTGTACACATATGTGCATATACATAAATATACAGAACTATTCATTGATGATTATAATATTACGAATGCAGCTTGCCTGGTACTGTTGGGTGGTAATTAGTATGGATTAGGTACCAACTCTGTACTAAGCACTACCCTAGGTCTTTTACACATGTCTTCTAAATTAATTCTGATTTCTTCCAGTAGGAATTATTAACACTACTTAAAAGTCTCAGCAAAAGATAAGTCACTTGCCCCAGGTCACACTGCTAGGAAGGGACAGAGGAGGGTTCAGTCAGGCAGTCTGGCTCCAGAATCCTCTCTCCCAAACCCTACACAAAGAGTTCATGGGATCGAATGCATTTGTAATTAAAAGTATGTGCGCCAACAGGGAGGCTCAGCCTCATGAATGTGTACTTTATCTTGACCTGTATTTTTCGCGCCCCCAGACTTCTCACGGCTTGAAGATAAGATATCAGGCACCATAGTTAATTGGGTCTGAAGCGTCCTCCAAAATGTCATACGCACATTCAGAGCAGCTGAGAATTCTAACTTCTATAGATAGAGAACTTGAGCCAGTCCTAAAATATGGCAAAGCGGGATGTAGATATGAGGATATGAGCGTGGGTTTGGGGAGGGGAGCGATATAAATAGATGATCAGGCATATTTCAGGGTGGCAGCCACTGGGGAAGAAGGAAGTGTCTACCAGCTGGCACAAAACTGATCCTACATCCTCCCTCTCCAACTTCCAGATTCTTCTCTATTTCTCAGCAAATGGTTAGGCTGTCCTCTCTATTGTCATATGTTTCTCTCAGCTTGACCTTTTGTGACTTCTTTCCTCCCTTTAAATATTCTTGATGTTAATTTCATCTTTATGTTAAACGATATAAATAAAACCAGAAAAAACACAGTGTGTATTACCCCGATTGCTCATCCGTCTTTACTGATTTAAGATGGAAGAATTATAAACTAGAAAACTGCAAACAAAGAAAAAAAAAAAAAAAGAAACTCATTCATCTCTAACAGTAAGAATGCTGATGGCATAATAATTAACAATAAAAACAAATACAGGTGTAACGACATCACCTTATAGAATTGCTTGGAATGTATGGCAAATTATAACTTTTTGTTGGTTTAATTTCTAAGCTAGACCACGTCCATTTTCTTTTACCTTAAAAAACTGCATCAAAGAAAACCCCAAAGATTTTCATTTTAAATTTCAGTAGTGACACAACATTGTAAATCAACTATACTTCAGTTAAAAAAATAGATTTCAGTTGTTCAGTGAAGGAAGATTTTAGGCAGCCATGTCTCCCTGGCACACTGGGCTAACTACGTGCCTAAGAGCCACTTCTGTGCATGGCAGACTGTTCTGTTCTTTTGACTTATATTTTCATGCATAGTTATTTTGATAGTCCCTAAAATCAGTGCATTTGTAGGGGAACCATGCACTCACTAGACATAGAAGTGAATTCACAGGTGCATTTTCTTCACCTGCCTTTACGCCTAGTTGAAAACTGCCTTAGTGCGTGAAGCTTCCCAAGCAGGGTGATATGTAGCCACCAGAACGGCATCTCTGGCCAAGAATGACGAATAATTTTGATTCGGGCCAAGAATAAGTATTTGGTTAGTTTAGCAGAAGCAGAAACATTTCCCAAATTTGTACTTCCTACAAAATGGTCCCTTTAAAAAACTCAGCTCTCAATGAGAATTAAGGGTTTTCAAAAATGAGCAAAAGCAATTGTCTATAGGAGATTCAAAAAGCAATTTATATGCAGCTTTCCCAACACCAAATAGCTTTAGTGAAAACAGCACTGCTTTTATTCACTTTCTTTAAGTATGCAGGTTATTAATACATTTTGAAATTAATAGTTTGGAAATTTTCATACCCTTCTAACTATGAGTCAGTAGTACATCTCTACCTGCAAGAGTGACTTGATGCATTCATTTCACCACAATGAAAGTGTCATTTAGAAAGCCATTAGAACAGAACCTTAAAATTAACATTGCAACCCTACAAGGAAACATTAAATGGGTTGAAAAGAAATGGTCTTGAAAAAGAAAGGCCTTCCTTTAGAGTACAAGTTTAAAAAAAAGGCAGGAAGAAAAAAAAAAGAAAAAAGCTGCTAATGAATAATTACTTTAATGAGCCTCTGGTCTCAGAGCTGCTCACATTCACTTGCATTAATGCTGTGAAATGTTGGATGGTGTGAACATGTTAAAATAGTCATTTTAGTGTTTTTTTATTCAACAAAGCAATGGTATATCCCAAATTACTCCATGAGGTGCCTTTTTGGCAATTGACCTTGTCATCAAAATACAAATGCTGCCCATGCAATCATTCCAGTCACTGGAGGCTGGAAACACCAATACACCAATAGGACCATGGATCTACTCAGAACCTTCTAACATCTCAGCAACCTCACCAGAGGCCCCATTGCACAGGGTCTCTCTCCACAGAAGACATTTTAGCAAAGTTAATACTGAAGACTCCAATGTGTGATGCTGCGTACAAATATTACTTTTGCAGAGAATTCCTGTGCTTCCAAGTCCATCTGTGTTAAGTGAGCAAAAATATAGTGCTGTTACAAGGAGTTGCTCCGAAGGGTGAATAAAATGACCTGGGCAAAAACTTGGCACAGTGCCATCCGTAATAAAAAGAAAAAGGCAACTATTAGGTTAAAAATATTTCTCAACATGGCTTACAAGGTCCATCATGAACTGCCCCAGTTTACTATAGAAGGTTTATTTCTTGTCATTTCCCTTCCTCCTCTTGCCTCTTCCTTTATGTTCTGGCCCAGGGGAATCTTAAACTTGAGCCTGAATCACAAATATCCTGGCGGGCTTGTTAAACACAGATTGCTGGGCTCACCTTCAGAGCTTCTGAGTCAGTAAGAGTGGGGATGGATTCAGAAGTTTACCTTTCCAACAGGCTTACGGGTAATGTTGACGCTGCTGGTCTGTAGACCACACTTTGAGAGGCACTGGTCTCATCTACCGTTTCTAGAAAATGCCACTGTTCCTTCTAACACCAGGAATGTTGACACCAAGGTCCTGCTCACAGCACCTCATCCAAGTCTTTGCTAATTCCTTCTGCCAGAATTGGCTTTTATTCCATGCCTTGTTACCCTACCACTGTTAGTTCCATTCACTTCTATAGCATTCATCCCCTTGCATTGTAAATGTTCAGTTTGCATGTTGCACGTTTATCTACTCATTTGGACCATGATCTCTTCCCAGGGCAGGGAACATGTCCCATCCATTGTAATGTCAGGGTCGTACGTGTTGCCTGGCAACAGAGTTTACTAAATAAATTCTGCTTGAATGAATGAATAACCAAACCTACACCCCGTACCCTTTTTTTATCCCTTTGCCTTTGTAAGAGTCGTTTTCGCCTTCAGAAATGCTGTTGTTTATTGACTCGGAGAGTGATCCCTGGTCTGTTCTTCAAGACCCTGGCTAGTATTTTTTAAGTCACAAAACATTCCCTAACTTGCTGGAAAAAGCACTCCTTCTCCTAGGCACTCATTGCTCCTAAGTTTCGTTTCTCTGTCCCTTCTTGTGACTGAGGTTTTTAGCACTGCACCTACATCTTATTGATCTCAGTACCCCTGGAAGCTAGTCAAGTGGCTGGAACTTAGGAGCCTCTTGGGAAAGGTGTGTGGAATGAGGGAATGTGGAGAGAGCAGGTTCTGGGCCAGGGCAGCCTCGTCTGGGAAGCGGACTGAATTCATCGCTGGTGTCCCGAACTCTCCACTCCCTTCCTGAGACCCTTTCCAAGTATCTTCTAGAATCCCAATTTCCCCCTACCCTACAGGCCGAGTGAGACACAGAGAGTATAGTTAGAAAGCCACCACCAAAACTCAAGCAAAATAAGAGGCACCCCAACCTAAGCAATAGTGTGAGAACGAGGTGGAGATGCCATTAGAAGAGGAATCATAGTGGAAACGATCTCTAAATTGTCCAGTTTAGAATATTGAGCCTCAGGGTCTGGGGTGAAAGTGAACTGTGTTTGGATCCTAGCTTTTCCACGGATCTTGTACTTTAGTTTTCTAAGCGTTGGTTTCCTTATCTGTAACATGGGAATAATAAATTATTATTGGTATTAAATGAGATGATGCATATAAAAATACTTAGCACAGTGCTTGGAATATAAAAGTATGCAAGACACAGAGCTATGTGGGGTAGCTGTAATAAAGTGTCAGTGCTGAATGGGCTCAGGCTATGTCATAGACCCAAAGGTATGTGATTTTGTTCTTTGTCCACAAAGAATTTACAGAATAGTTTGGTAGGAAAAGCTATCCACACCCAAAGAAGCCTTTGATTATATGTTGCCTCTTCATCACCAAGGAAATAATCCAGTACAGGTTTTAATGTGGTTGGAGTTCATAAAAGGTAGTGACCAGGGGTGAAGGGCTTGAATAATAATTATACTCCATAATATGTTGTACTTGGGGAACTAGAAGTTACGAACTAGCTGAAATATGGAGAATAAAAGGAAGGGTCTGGGACCTTCGAATTTTCTAGCATGTAAGGTTCCATGTGTATTATTGCATATTGCTACAGGCATTTATCTTTCAAGGATATGCCGACTGAAAACAATGCACAACCTAAAAGTTGAAAATTATGTTTTACTAAGTGGGCAAAACTGAGGACTTAAGCCTGGGACACAACATCTCAGATAACTCTGAGGGACTGCTCCAAAGAGGCAAGGGGGGAGCCAGGGTATATAGGAGTGTTTGCAACTAGGACCTGGTAGTCGGGACATCAAAAGATTACTATTAATTAAGGAAAACCAGATAGCTCAAGGAATTTAGCACTCTTCTGTGTATGGAAAGATGCAAAGCCTAGGCTCGCTGAAATCATTCCTTTGATCTGCACCTCAGCTCTCTGGGGCCAGTATCCTGTGCTTCTTACCCTGAGTCTCCTCAGGGTACACTGTCCGGTGTGGCTGCCCTGGCTGACTGCTAGATGCGGGGGGCGTCCTGCCTCCATCCTGAGTTCCCTCCCGGCTCACGGGTGGGGAGGCGACAGTGTGATGGCTTGATGGCTGCAACATCCCTTGTGTACTGATACGGTAGGCAGTATTTTTCATTCACAGATATAACGGTGTAAACTCAATTAGATGGCTTGGACACAACTAACAATTGAGTTATCTGAACCCAATTTATAAACAGCAACCCCATGGAAAGAATGACACAAGAATTTTAATGGGTTTTATAGACATAGAAATGTAGATCAGTATGTGTGTGTTCTTTTATAATCTGCAGATGTGCTGCTCGTGAAAGATTTCCTAAGCATCTCCGTTTGGATAGACATAAGTAAGAGCAGTGAACACATATAGTGTTGACTGTGTGTCCAGCCTAGTTCTAAGTGCTTTTATATTTATGAAGCCATGCAATCCTCAGAACAACAGCATGCAGTAGATACTATTATGATGCTTAACTTATGGATGATATGACTGAGGCACAGAGAGGTTGGGTTATTCATGAGGCCCCAGTGGACCCCAGGCAACGTGGCTTTTGAGTCCATGTACGCAAGACAAACGTCACTGGACGTTCCTGTTTCCTTTTCCAGTCTGAAAAGCTCTGCTTGTAGCCTGCCAGCACAGCCAGGGTTAAACAGGTGGGACCATACCCAGGCCCTGTTTTCCTTGAGCATCTCACTGGCTGCCCCCCACCAATGTCCACGTGGTGACAAGGATTCAGTCAATTCTCTCCGTGGTGATTTTTTACGGCCAGCCTCCTTGGGATACCCACACATTCCAGATGCTAGTCCCATCCTCCTATTTGCTCAGACAAGTAGATTTGTCACTTGAAATGATCTTTTAATTGTTTCTTTTCCTCTGGCTTCTTTCCAGGGCTTTGTAGCAAATGTTAAATGCTGTTTAAAAAATGTTTTTCTTCTTGCGGAAGAGGTTAGTGTGTGTGTTGGTTAACTGTTGAATTTTGAACTTCCCCCTTGGTAACTGACAGCCCATAATTAAGCATAACTTGAACTCTGACCATGTCTACATGTAGTTTTGTAGCCTATCATCAAATTGCTGTTGAATATTTTCTGTGAAAACGGCATGCAATGAAATGCTCTCTGACCGAGTAGTATCTCATCATGGTTAGGTTAACACATTCTCTGATGTGTTGGAGACCTGGAAATTTTCTTCCCATGTGACAAACATGTTGATTTCTTCTTGAAAACATAGTTTCTATATAATACATCAATGATATATTTTCCCTAGGGACACAGAAGCTCAAATCACGGAAGAGAAGGTGAAGGAAGGGCATTTATTGAAATACCTAACATGTACCAGGCTTCAGGCTGTGTGTTTTCCTGACCACAGGACGGGGTGATGTACCTCCTCCTTGTCCCTTGCCAACACTGCTGATGGAGGGCTTGTGAATTAACACCTTGGTTAGAGCATATGGCTCAGATATGGGAATTCATCTCAGTTACCACTGGGGCTTCTGGTCATGATATCACCTACCCTAACTGTAGGGAAGGCTTACAGACCAGCCAGCTGCTTCCTTAGGGGCCCCCATCCTAGTGACCAAGACACTCCAGAGTACCACGGATCAGTAGCATTTCAGAGTTCTGAACCAATAGAGAAATAAAAAGAGGGTGAGGAAGATGAGATGAAATTTTACCCTGTTTACTAATAAAACTGATATTTGTAATCAGAAATGGAAAAACATGCTCTGCTAGGCACAGGCAGCATTTGGAGCCCCATAGAAATGCCTTGGGTAAAGAAGAATCAAACCCCTCTTTTAAAAAAATTTTAGTTTTGTTCACGTTGGTGTTTCTTGTTGCTTTTTGGGCTTTTTTAGTGGCATATAACTTATAGAAAGGAAAGTCAGATGTCTTCTACAGCTTGATCAAATTTTATATACATGTATACCTACGTAATCACCACCCAGATTTAGCATGTTTCTAGCATCCCAGAAGGCTCCCCCCTTGGAGGAAAGCCCGATTCCAGCCTCTGTCACTGTACAGAGAGAATGGACAGACCCTTTCAAACGTTAAGATCTGGAGGAACACAGTAGCATTTGTGCATCTTATGGGAAGTTGGTCCCAGGGCCAGAGTCGAGGGGCGCGCGGGGCAGAGAGAGAGACTGGACTATGGCTGAACAGTTTTTCCTTTCAAATCTGCCAAGCAAATTACCCTTCTCCTTCCCCTGGGCATAACTGAGGGAGGCGTCTAGGTTGGCCAAGCGTGTTATGCTAATAGATCACCAGTCACAGGGGAGGAAATATAAGGAGTGAAGAAGTCCTCCCCCGACCTGTATTAGGTACGTGGACCCCTGGAGGGTCAACGATGTTCTAACAAGATGCACAAAATATCACAGGATTAACGTGACACATCTTCCAGGAGCATCAATTTTACTGAACAAGTTGGGGGGAAATATTATTTTAATAGTAGCACAAATACGGAGATATTTATAGAACAGAATATAAAAATTCCCATGAATTTTTAAAACAAAGCACAATACTTTAAAGCTCTTTCAGGCTTGCTTTGGGTTGCTTTGGGCTAAGCCCCCAGCTCCCCCTGGGGTATATGTTCATTCCTGTCTGCCTAGGGTAACTTCAGTGGAAAAAGTCTGGAAGCTCTCCTAGGACACGGAGCATGTCACATGAAACCTTTATTAAAGCACCAGAGTGAACTTGGCAATATTAACAGATTGAAAAGCAAGGAGAGGGATTCAGAATGAGAGAGGGACAGTCATCAGAGAGGCACGTGACCGAGGAGGCAGACACACAGCACGGTGCCGAAAGGGTGGGCCGGCCAATGGGCAGGAAAGAGGGAAGGAGGAGGGGAGAATGGGAGAGAGATGGTGAAGGCTAAAGACAGAGTGGATAAGACAACAAGGGAAGGGGAAGAACTGGAGGTCAGAGCTGAGGCAGATGCAGCCTCCTTGTACCTCTGCTTTTATGATCCAGGGAGCCATGCCACATAGCCCTGCACAGCTCGGCCAGAGATGCTCTCTGAATGAGGTATGTCTGCTATGGGATTCTGTTTGCAGAGAGGCAATGCTTACTTCAGTCCCCGGGAAGATTATGTATGTCTGGTTGATCATTTGACCTCTCCATGGACTAGATTAGAGGCTAGAATGGGGGGGGGGGTGTGTGTGGATTGGAGTGGAGTGGAATGGAATGGGATGGGATGGGATGGGATGGGATGGGATGGGATGGAATAGAATAGAGTAGAAGCCTCATCCTATCAAGCAAGCCTTGGTGCCAAAAGGTGAAAGTCAAATACCTGTGGAATCTAGGCAGGTAGAAAGGTGTATAGCTGTGTTAATTTTTGCAAGTGCAGGGTATTGTAGCAAACTTGAGGGTGGGTTCCTTGTTTAAAGGCACTCAAATTGAAAAACGAAGAAATAAAAAATCTGGCTGACTAGCCAGTCTTTTCTGCTATTAATCACATTTTCCAAAAAGAGAAATCAAGGCCCGGAAATTAAATAATTTTCCTAAGGCCACAAAATCAGTAAAAGTTAAAACCAAATTTAAACCAAAGATCTTTTTTTATTTCCAAAATTCTTTATTGTGACATCCACTTCAGCCTTTCCAAAATCTCTCAAGAATGTTCACTACAGACCACAGAGGTAGAAAGCCATGATCCTCCACAGAAATGTTGTTTACAGAATATTTACCCATAGAAGAGTTATCAGTCATAATACTGCTATTTAACAAAAAACAGTGACAACTTTGGTATTTTAAATAGCATGTTTCAAAATAAACAATAACAGCAAAACGGGGACTCCTGAAAGTCAAGAGAAGAAATGGTTATTGATTCGGAAAAATATAATTGCCTTAACAGCAGAAAGATTTTAATATGACACTTAAAAAGAAACTGTCAGTTGGTGTGGTCAAGGACTCATTAATAGCCAGATATTGGACAGCTTTTTCACTATTATCTTGCTGACATCACTTTATGTAATGAAGTGATTTTGATTTTTCTCAGAATATGTGTATAAAATCCAATAAAACATTGAAAGGAAAAAAGATAAAAATTAGTGGAGGTGAATGACTTTTCTAAATAGGTGATTGTTCATAGCATTCATTATTAGCAGTAGATTTTTACAACATACACTTGCTACATTCTAGTTCTTGTTTTATTTTTATAAGAGCTCGGTCATGAATGTTGATTTCCCCCTTTTGATTACGAAAAGCCTGGCAAAGTGGAATTAGACTCAGAGCCTGACCTGGCTGATTTTGCATATTTCCTTTACCCAGAACTTAGAAACCTACCATTATTCAGCTTTCTCTGAATTATTCTCTGAATAATCTCTTTCTACCATTTTTCCTACTGTTTTATTGGACAAACCCATATTTCATTGGTGAGAACCATCATCATCTTGGTTAAGGAAATTAGTATCTCTTGGTACATATTTTCCCTCCTGAGTCCAGGCTTTCAGGAGCTAGAATTTAAACATCCTGGTATAACTCTAGCCACAGAGGCCTTTGTAATTACTTTAAAACACCCACACAGTAAATTACCTCTCTCCTGGATGTGAAGCCACAGAGGAAACGTTGTTGTACCCTCACACTTGTGAACAATTCTATTGTTAAGGGTGGTATATTAAGCCGGTAGCCTTATTCATTAATACAAAATACAGCAGAGTGCATTTTCAAGTATGTGCAGTGAACTGCATACACAGTGTACATTATTGTCATCAGAGCTGTGCTGAGGGAATTTAGCTAAAACTGTTTAGAGGCACACCATAATAGTTGCCTGTAATTGTTTCAAAATTGGTTTTCTGGGGTTTAGAGCTCAGTTTTTATTATTGTTGTTATTTATTAATCTCATTCTATGACTGTCACAACTGATCCTGGTTTTGCTAGCACTTTCAAAACAGGCACACTCTACAATGATTTTATTTCATCAAATAATTGCAGTAGGACACTTCACCTTGAAGGGAATTGAAGCTTCATGCATTTTTAAGTTATTAACAGAATTCCTTACATTCGGCGTACGATTATAGGTCTACTGAAACCAAGTATTGGCCAATAAACAGAAAATTGTGTTCCCATTTATCCAAGTTCTTTATTTTTTTAAATCTATATCCTTGGTTCTTAAAAGACGAAGAAATAAATGGCATGTATTTTGACAGTTATTGCAGAAACATATAATGAACTTGGTTATTTATCCTAATTCATTGAGAGCTGTGTCGAGAGCAAGGTAAAGAAGTGGATTTTGTTTCCAGTAGTACATTAGTACATATGGATTTTCCATTTTACTGAGACAGGTAACAAAGTAGCTTCCAACTCCATATCCCACCCCACTCGTTAATATATTACACAAATATGGATAACTTCAAAGCTCTATATTTAATGAGAGAGGGTGATTAACCTTTCAATGTATTTATTACTTCTATTTTATGTTTAAAAAGCTTCCCATTAAACCAGTGTTTTCTCAATTCACTCCTTTATGTATCTCTTTAGATATTTCCCATGTCGGGATATCAACCCCGTTGGGCTATTATTTTTTAACCTGTGGTTCTATCTCCTTCCTCCTTACTGTGGTCTGAACCTTACTGGCTGAACTAATCAACACATTACTGCTGTTGGTCCAGTCTCCACCCTTGGTCCTCAGGACAGTGAGTTCCACTGCTTCTCAGTCCCAAGTCCCCCACCACCACCACCACCTACCTCCCACTAAGGCATTGACACTGATAGAATGAATGAGAAACAATGGAAGTGTCACTTGGTTGGATTATTGGTACTGGTTTTGAATAAACCAGTGGAAGAAGAGACAGGGGAACATAGTGTTCAGAAACTCTCAGGGCTACAGCTCTGTTAAATCCTTGTAATCATCTATTTTTGCCTATACTTGTCCAAATTTCTCTCCATACCTGCCTTTGTGATGGAGTTAATTAGATCACATGTTGCCCCCTCCTCTATTTCTTCTTCATTTCCATGTTGCTGTTTTCATTGTGACATCATTAGAATGGGGAAGGGGTCGTGCTACTGAGATGGCCAAGAGTGGTACCTGCTCAGTGCAGCCTTAGAGGGTCCTTCTTCCATTTGATCAAATTCCAGTTGAATTTGTGGCTCACCCCTGTCTCATGGTGGGCTGAAGTTCTCTTCCTCATATTGTGTCTTTCACCCCAGGGTGTAGATATTATATGTTTCTCTAAATTCTCTGACTGTATTAGTCTTCTCAGCCTGCTCTAACAAAATACTATAGAATGGGTAGGTTAAACAACAGATACCTGTTTCCTCACAGTTTTGAAAGATGGAAAGTCCAAGATCAAGGTGCCCCCTGATTTGGTTCTTGGTAAGGGCCCTCTTCCTGGCTTGTAGACAGCTACGTTCTCACTGTTTCCTCATATGGCAGACAAAAAAAAAAGAGAGATAATCTTCCTCTCCTTATAAAGCCACTAATCCCATCATGAGGGCCCTACCCTCATGGCCTCATTTAACCCTAATTACCTCCCAAAGGCCTATTTCCCAATACCATCACAGTGGAGGTTAGGGCTTTAACACTTGGAATTTGGGGGGAACACAGTTCAGTCCATAGCACTGACCTTCTCTATCCTCTGTGTGTTAAATAATCTTGATCTCTCCTCCACCCCTTTCAACATTACTTAGCATCTTTACTAAAACAGTACTTACTTTTTATACTTAAAATACTTTAAAAAGGAGATATTCTATTAGCTCCCTAAGTAGAATACCAATATCATTTGCCATGAATAAAAGGTGAATTCATAAATATAAAACTATGGGGGGAAAAAAAAGCATGCTTTTCTAGCTCTTTCTTCTGGTGAAGAAATAAAACATGTGCAATTCAGGATTTGCCCTAGGTGTCCCAGATATTCTGTTACTGATAGAGCTTGAGAGTTGGTTCAAGCCATGAAGTTTTTGTGTGATCATACTAAATGACTTTAATCTAGTTTAGAATGTATCTAGAGTACGGAAAATGGGGGAAGAATTGTGGCTCCTACGAATTTCTTCACTTTTCCTTTCTGAGTCCAGATTTATAGGTGTGAGTAATATATATTTGTTTCTTGATGCGAGCTATACCGGCTACTGCCTTGTTAACTTTGATTGGTGGAACCGTGATCATTTAGGCTATTAACAGAAACTAGTCATGTGTTTTCAAAGAAACTGGTATAAATTAGAATCTTTCATTAAAGACCAATCAGCCATTTGCACATTTCAAAATTTGATGCCATTGCTTTCTTGATGGGTTAGCAAACTGACCATAAAATTCATCTAATCCTTTTTCTAAGGGTAAGAGTCAAGAAAATAGAAATCTATCTATATTAACAGCTTAAAATATTTATATTATCAATTCTGGCGTAACTAGTTCAAGAGTAAGGTTATAAAGTGATTTAGCCAATGTTGCTTGAAGGTTAGGCATAGGGAAGCAGCCAAGGAGTCAGCCCTGTTACTGTCCGTTCAGATCTCTGTCTGCTTTCAAAGATTTAGAAAAGAATCAAAGAAGTGTTTACCTATAAAAAGAATCAATGAGGCATCTAGCTGTAGGTAAAATGGCATATCTTGCTTTTCTAAGAGCAAGATAAAGCACTTAAAATATACTGAGAAACATTTCATGAATGTTTTGTAAATGGACTCAGAACAAGTTTCTTAAGGAAGCCCACGAGTGACCCAGGATTGGAATCATGGACAGGGAATTCAGTGACTTCCCGGAAATAACTGAACATTTAGCTATGTAAGAGGCAATGTGGTTGGTTCTAAGCATCTTGAAAGAGTAGTAGACCAATGTCTTATAAATCTGGGCTGTCACTTAGAAACTCTGATCTTGGGCAAGGCATTGAACTTAGTACTGAGCCTCAGTTTTTCCATCTATAACTATAGTTGTATGGCCAAATTTCAGTGATCTATTTTGTACATGTCTTTTCCTATCACTTCTGCTTTATGCAATCTGGTTTTAAGTGTCAACATTTCCTCAACTGATATACAGAGGAAGACAATGAGAATTAAAATGGATAATTTTCCTGTATCGTTGTTTTGAGTGAAGGGGTTAGAGAATATGTTTTATGTATGTGAAAATCTGTTTTTTTTTTATAATCTGTATACTGTCAAATTGTACGATACATAGATTTGCATATTGGTAATATAACCAAATGTCAGAAAGAGTTTAGGGCATGAAACTCTGAACTTCAAACAAATTCATAAGCATCTGAACATATGCCCTTTTTTGTTTTTCTATAATGATCTTGGTAAAATAAATTCTAGGAGGCTTCTGACATATATATTTTTATATGAGAAACACTTTTTTCTGACTTAAAGTCAATCACCAACTCATGATGGTATATTATTTTGTCATATAGAAAATTTTATTGCAATGCTCTATGTAATTCATGTATGTATAACTTACCTATCTCTTACAAATTCTACAAAAGATTTAATGCAACTGACAAAATGAAAATACACAACAGAAGTGTAAATATGAAAACAAAATGATTCAGGACAAGGGAAATGTAAATAAGTATGAAAAGTCAAAACCAGGGGCTTAATGACCTCCGATATGTCGTTCCTTGCTTTCATGATGGTTGGTTTCATGTTGTTATTATTGGTTAGAGAGAAAGGTGCTAGTCGCTTTAACATATATTTTTACATTTCATTCTAACACTAGCGTCACGAAAAGAATTTTCACCCTTTCCTTTCTGCAGGTGATGAGTCGTATTTTTATAGAGGTCCAATGATTTACCTCAACTTTCTCAGCTGAAAAGCGTCAAAATTCTAAATTGAAAACAGTGCTAATTCCAATACTAATTTGACATTCCACAAACACTACTGCACAATATCTAATTACTATTAATTGATTCAGTGTTTGTCTTCTGCACCCCTCAGCTAATTCCTGTCCCTCACAACCCTGGTTCCCTTAGGTAGCTTTATGTTTTTAGAAGCTGGGACTAAATATTTCACTTTCGTAAATTCTCAGAGTTTGCCTGAGATGTGTAGTGCTGAATAGTGTTTTTGGAAGATATTTAGGAGACGTGTAATAAGAAAAAATACCTTTGTATAGAAACTTATATAGGGTTGAGGGTGCTCTATGTATGGTGACAGAACTGCTATCAGGCAATTGTAAATCAGAATGACTGTCCCAGGCTCTGCTTGATTCTTTAGGAATCAAGTGGCTATAGGGCAGAATGATACCTGATGGGAGAAACGTATATATGGACAATGGGAATTCTTTGAAAATACTATCAGTGGCTTAATAAAGAATAAAGGCAAACACGTAAAATTAGCATGCAAGCTCTGTTCTACGCCTACCAATAAAATCAGGCAGATTGTAGAGGGCATGGGGGCAAGATTAGAATATAGAGCTTAGGGCAGCAGTATCCCCTCCCATATTTACATTGGGACTTCTGCTTTCTGCCTTCTTCAGTTTCTATGTAATGTAGTTTGTCGATTTTTTTTTTCCATTCAGTTGATTCAGTCTGCCTTTGGAATTTTTATCAACCAGATTTTACCCCTGTGGAAGTGTGATCAGGAAGGAAGGGAGACCACATACTGCGATTTGCTTCATGCATACACAGCTCTATTTTTATTGTATCTTAGTCAATGGAAATTAATTGCTAATTATCCAAACATTTCTATGATAATATTTCAAGCTCTCTTGTAGCAGATGTGGCCTCAACTATATTTGGAAAGGAGTAGATGGTATTATCTTTCTTGATGGGAATGATTGCGTAGGGCTTGAAAATTTTTTGCACCACTTTTTATACCAGAAAGAAAAATGGCTATCCTTCTTTTGTAACATTTGTTAAATATTCATACTGACCAGAGTAATTATGCACTGACTATATTAGCAAACATATAACTCTGTCAGCTTTAAGAAATTGGGAAATGAAATTAAACAGTTTGTGAATAATACAGTATATTTGGTTATATGCTCATACAGACATATAGATTGTTAAACCATCAGCACGCTGCATTTGCAGTCATTGGCAATGACAGACTTCTCTTATTTGGGGACTCTCATGCTGAATTATTCTTTTTTTTTATTGCATTAGATGTCTGTCCTTCAGTGTCTGAACATTGCTTTTTCATTTCCCCTTTATGAATGCTAATAATATACTGGATAGAGCACTGGCTATTTTTAGTAATTCAGCATTTCCTTATATTTATACTGTGAACAAACTTGAGAGAATTTAGCTCTGATTAAAACAGATAATTTTCTCTCTTTAAAAAGAATAATGTGGGACTGATACATAGTGAGGACAAAAGGAATTTGATGGGCACGGTGTCAAAGCTTAATTGTGTCAATAATTATTTGTGTATTAGTGCCAAGTTTTTAATGAGGAGTAGTCACTTGTGTGTAATCATGATCAATGACAAGTAGTTAAAATATCTTCATGAAGTGGCAAACTGGGAGAAAAAAAATGAAGCGGTATTAACACTGCCTACAGTTCCTTACATACTAGCCCATTTGAAGTCCACGAGTATTAAAAAACCGAAGCCCCTGTAAGGATGTTGCTATGGGTGTAAAATTGCATGTGTTTATACAAGATTTTTTTCCATGTATTCTAAGCTTGTTAGGTCTTTTGTGGGGAAGGACTCTTGATGCCTTGCTCACCAAGCTGTCACTCCTACCCAGAGACATAGCCGTCTCTATGTATATTTTCACTGCTCTGTTAAGGTAATGGCTCTTCTTCCCTTTCCACATTCACACTTTCCAAGTCTTTAGGACTTATCACCCACCATCCTGAGGACTGTTGCTCTTTGTTTAAGATCCTGACATTTTCTAAGTGGCTTGCTCTTAACCTTTTCTCCGTATTTTTAAGCTAACAAATCTGAGTGACCCACGCCTGTAGTTAAGTCCTACAGAGGAAGAGTAAAGTACCTCACAGGAACCCTGAAGCATCCCTGGAGGAATTGAGTCCCGCAGTGGCTCTGATACCTGCTTTCTGTCTCTACAGTGTGTAGGGTCAAGTGTAAGCTTCAGCAGTCGCATGGCAGAAACCCAGAAACTAGTTCCCTTAAGTATTACCACGCTATGGGTTTGCTCGCTGTCATTGTTAACTTCAGTTATCTGTCTCAGCTAACCTCACATTGTGAATGAGGGCAATCCAAAATAGTGCGGTCGTTGTGCTTACAGGCATTGGGACCAACTTTTATTAACCGATGTGTATAACGAGACTTAGATACAGCCATGGATATGTGTAATTGACACAATAGCTGTGAAATGGTGTGCTTGGCAAGAATGTGCAAACATAAACACAATTTATGGATTTTCCTAATTGTGTTTGCTTTTAGGTAGAATTCAAAATTAGCCTTAGTGGGGGATCGTTCATGGGTTTTCTCTGCTTTACTGTCGTTTGTTGGAATGCCTATATTTTATCTCCCTTATTATAATTTCCTTCAATCTGATTTTTCCTTTGTGAATGATATTTCTGGAGCTGGAAATCGGTGTCTCATATATTGTACGTTTATAAGAAAGACTTTTTTTTTTCCCGCTTCTTTTGCTATCTTAAGAGTGAACTCTTTCCTGTATGAATATTCACTGAGAGGGAACACACACACACACACACACACACGCACACACACACACACACACACACACACACACACGAAGTGGTTGCTGGTAGCAGATTTTGAGTAGGCCTTAGCCATGGAGTTGAAGTCTGAAGACTTGCTGACATTTTGAAAATAGTTTTTAGAACAAAATGTCAGATGATCGGAGCTTTATATCATGCACGAGCAAATTGCGCAGCTGATGCTAACGAAGCCGATTCCTCTAGAGCTGTGTGAGGATGGATGACCACTGCGCTTTTAAAGGAACTAAATATATCCACATATATATGCCACACTTCATATTTTGCACATGCTTTGCTCTGCCAGGCTTATATTTGAGGCGTCGATAACTGACACCTTTGTAGACCAATGCGATCTTGGCAACCTGGCATGATTTTTAAAAAGGAGCCATTGATGATGGAACGTCATTCCATATCCCAACTTTGGGCCAATGGTGCTGCCACCCTTCTGGGATGGCTCATCAAGGCAGCTGTGCTGTATTCACATTGAAATGAGGGGATTTTTAAAACCCAAGCAGCTGTATTATTCAGACTTAAAATAAAAGCTTAGTTTCCCCAAATGGGTGTGACGTAAACATCTCATTAAATATTTTAAATGCCAGTGACTACACAGGTGGTGGCAGCGGCTTGCATTTGTGTGCGAGCTCCTGGGAGGAGGTCTCTTTACTCTCTCCCTGTATTTGTGTTCTCTTCCTACTAGCAGGACTCTGAGGAGGGAGGCGCCACGCTACAGGTGGCAAGAGATTCAGAAACATGGAGTGAACATTGCGGCTGTTTGATAACTTTTGATTAGGTCATCTCTTGTCTCTGAAGGAAACCCAGGTGCTTTGTCCTGGCCCAGTTCATTTTCGTGAGTTACAGTTTCCAAAAGCTAAACCTGAAAAGGGTCGAAAGTTTCTTTTCTCTTAGATTCTTGTTTGGTTTCTCTCCTCTATTTATTGGGTAGTGTTGGGTGCTGGCCATGATTTACTAGACAGTTTGCATTCTCGGGGGGATGATTCACTTTACAGAGACCAAGAGATGAGCAGGACCCATTAGGACCCCATTTCTTTCCTCTACCTTTGGGAGAAAATTGCTTATTAGCCTCCACCTCCAAGCTTTATGCTATTAATAGTAATTAAAGAAAGATGTCAGAGGTGACTTTCATCTCTGAATGTAAGAGCAGCCTGTGTGCCCAGGCATTAGTTAAGAAAGCATCGCCCCTTAGGGTGTATACAGTCATCACTCAGTATCTGTGGGGGGTTGGTTCCAGGACCCCCTCGCACTCCCCCCACCCCATCCCTGGGCAGATATTGAAATCTGTGGAAACCATATAGTCAGCCCTTGGTATCTGTAGATTCCTCATCTGTGGATGTGGAGGGCCAACTGTGTATTTTTTTTTTTTAACATCTTTATTGGAGTATAATTGCTTTACAATGGTGGGTTAGTTTCTGCTTTATAACAAAGTGAATCACCTATACATACACATATATCCCCATGTCTCTTCTCTCTTGTGTCTCCCTCCTTTCCACCCTCCCTATACCACCCCTCTAGGTGGTCACAAAGCACCAAGCTGATCTCCCTGTGCTACGCGGCTGCTTCCCACTAGCTATCTATTTTACATTTGGTAGTGTATATATGTCCATGCCACTCTCTCACTTCGTCCCAGCTTACCCTTCCCCCTCCCCGTGTCCTCAAATCCATTCTCTAGTAGGTCTGCATCTTTATTCCCGTCTTACCCCTAGGTTCTTCATGACCATTCTTTCTTTTTTTTAGATTCCATATATATGTGTTAGCATACGGTATTTGTTTTTCTCTTTCTGACTTACTTCACTCTGTGTGACAGACTCTAGGTCCATCCACCTCACTACAAATACCTCAGTTTCGTTTCTTTTTATGGCTGAGTAATATTCCATTGTATATATGTGCCACATCTTCTTTATCCATTCATCTGTTGATGGACACTTAGGTTGCTTCCATGTCCTGGCTATTGTAAATAGAGCTGCAATGAACATTGCGCTACATGACTCTTTTTGAATGATGGTTTTCTCAGGGTATATGCCCAGTAGTGGGATTGCTGCGTCATATGGTAGTTCTATTTTTAGACCAACTGTGTATTTATTGAAAAAAATCCGTGTATAAGCGGACCTGTGCCGTTCAAACCCATATTGTTCAAGGGTCAATGTGTTAGTTTTCTAGTGCTGCTGTAACAAGTTATCACAAGCTTGGTGGATGAAAGCAGCACATATTTATTCTCTTATAGTTCTGGAGGTCAGAAGTCCAAAATGAGCCTTTTCGAGCTAAAATCAAAGTGTCAGCCGTGCTATTTCCTTCTGGAGGCTCCAGGAGAGAATCTGCTCCTTGGTTTTTCAGCTTCTAGGTGCTGCCATGTTCCTTGCGTCTTGGCTACATCACTCTCACCTCTGCTTCCTCCACACCAGCTTTACCTCTTCTCTGGAGTCTTCCTCTGCCTCTCTCTTATAAGGACCCCTGTGACATTGAGTCCACCTGCATAATCCATGATAATCTCCCATTTTGAGACTTTTAACGTAAAGTCCCTTTTACCATGTAAGGTGGCGTATTCACAGTCCTGGGGATTTGGACGTGGACGTCTTTGGGAGGCCATTAGTCAGCCTCCCTCAGGGTGTGAACTTTGGAGGGGGGCTGGATCTGGATGTGAATTCTAACTTGGACAATTGCTACGCATATGTCCTTGGGAAAGTTTTTAACCCTGTTTCTTACCCATAAAATGGGGATAATACTGCCAACTGCACAGATAATGTATGAAAGGCAATAGGCTTTACACAGTAGGTGTTCCACAAATGTAATCCCCATCCAACCTTTGAGAAGGAAATGTAGAAGGAATGGAACATTTCACAGGTCCGATCAGGCCAAATTACTGGTCAACAGAAATGGCTAGTCTTTTATTTTATTTTTTTGTTTCTTCAGTAGACTTTGTAGTTAGAGAAGTGTTAATGTACGTAGGGGGTTTAAGACATTCTCATCTTATCAGTATTATGATGAACCAGGGCATTTTCTCACTGCACCTTCTCCTATTGGGTCAAGTACACTCGTGGGTTTTGACAGATTCTTCCTGCCACCCAGCTGCCTTGTGTCACAGGATGCCAATGGGACTGAAAATCCTATGACTGATTCTGCCTCTGCAGAGAACAATAGCCATTTGAATTTGATTTGCCCATCTTCTGGGAAGACAGTCAAAGTTCCCCGTCAGTGCGGCTGAGTTGACAATGGGCACCCCTTGTACTCTTTACAGCGTGTTCACCTATTATTATGATGATGTCATTATTCACATTATTGCTCTCATTATTGTTATTATTATCCAGTGACCTCTGTTCTGGGGAGGAACTCCCTGTGACAGATGGGAGCTTCATTTATCGGAGTGCTGTATGCTGCGCAATTCCCCTGCCATTCTGAGTTTATATTGAGACGGGCTGCTTTTCGAACAAAGGCAGCCTGATCACAATTTGTCAGTGTATTTGGTAGCTATGTATCACCAAAGCTCTCTGCCAGTCCTTCTGGGACCCAATTATTTATGGAGCTGACAATATGGGATAACTTATCTTGTTATGAATGCCACTATTACAATCAAAGCATTGCTATCTTGAATGGGAAGGCAACAGAAGTTCTAGTTGGTCAAAAATTCCATTAACTAAGAGTTAATTCACATTGTCCCAGGTGATCTCTTGGTGCCCCAAGTGAGTTGATGAGATCTGTGGGGAAAGTTCTATTTCAATATTCTTTTCTGTCCAGACTTGGGGGATCTGTTGATAACCTTCGTTTCTGTGGCTTCTGTGTAATACACATTTGGGGTATTACAGCTTGGGAGCAACCTTCCTTCTGAGCCACTATGGACAGAGTTTACCAAGTACTCTTGGGAGTGGAAATGAAACCAAAGAGTTGAGCTCTCCCAGTAAAGTGCTTATAATTGAATGAGGGGAACGATCCAGATCAAATCTATATTTACCAACACAGATGATAGCAAAATAAATATCAGCCGAGTCCAGCTTGACTGCCTCGAGCCTGAAAACGGACTCGAATGCCATTCTAGTGAAGTGATTCCTTTCTTCTCCGCTATCCTTCACTACCTCTTGGGTCACACTGATTTTAATCAAATTCCTCATCTCTGCTTTT
This sequence comes from Balaenoptera acutorostrata, assembly GCF_949987535.1. Lineage (NCBI taxonomy): Eukaryota > Metazoa > Chordata > Mammalia > Artiodactyla > Balaenopteridae > Balaenoptera > Balaenoptera acutorostrata. The sequence continues at coordinate 152,985,079 of NC_080065.1, forward strand.
AAGATACCTCAAAAGAACACCGAAAAGAAAGGAAACTAATTAAACCTAAAAGATATTAAAGTTTAAAAAAGAAAAAAGGCCCACACAAAGAAGAGATGAACAGAAAAATGAAACATGATTTGATATAAAATAGAGGGTATTATTTTTAGGACACGAGATGGTACGTTTGTGGCATCAGAAGGAATGGAGGAACCTATTTTCAGCGATAGATCATTTGAATTTGAATTTCTTTGACTTACTGGCTTGACAGGTCCTAAGTATAACATTCCTGTATTTCAAATAGAGAGCGTATTTACAGACACACCTTCCACTAAAACGTGTGCTTCCATAGCTTTAGCTGCACACAGAATTATTTTTATCCCTTTCTCTTTTATTAAAATACTCTTTGAACGAGGCATAGTGCTTAAAAGATTAGATCTTATAGGGAAACATAACATATTGTATTTAAATATGCTAATCTCTTAGAGGAAATGAAGGATCTGAGCCTGCTCATTAAGAAATAAATTAATTCATCACCATCGCATTCATCATCAATCATCATCCAGTTGTGTCCAGTTTTCAATTAAGTTTTTCCAAACTGCTTTGTGCATTTACCAAAAGAACTGATTATCTCTGATGATGATTTTTTGTGGGTATTCGGATGTTGATGGCAGTTGAATTGGCATAAACATGCTGAATGTCTTTTTTATTCAAGTAGTTAAGCAGTAGCTGTTCAGTGCATACAAATACATTATGATGACAAGTAAAAAAAAATCTTATGTTTTAAGATGTATTTTCATGGTCAAATATCCAGCGTCTCAGATTGACAGGGAATATTTTACATGAGCACTGCTAACAGTAATACACACAGGGAACATTTATTAAATAGGCATTGTTCATCTGTTCATTCGTGCATCATTCCTTGAAACAATTTTTATTAGACACCAATAAGTTTCCAGTACTGTGCCAGGCTCTGCATATACAAATCAGTTAATGCAACTGACCTTATCCCTGCCCTAATGGAGCTTCTACTCCCTTTTACTTAAGTTTCCTTGTTCTGAGATGTATTGTTACTAGATATAACACACTGCACGTCAGTTTTAGTGATTACACACTCCCTCCCTTTAAAGTGGACACTGGAAGCCATGATCACTTGACCGATGACCCTCCGAGTATACGTACGCCTCCTTAACACTTGGAGTTAATAAGCATCCCACGCCAGAAGAACAATTTCTGACTCTCTTTTTAAGGTTTCCTTGTGGAATGAGGATGTATGAAAATGACTCACCATGCCTGCCACTTATCTCTAGATTCCTATAACATGAAGATGATCACAATCTGCCATCGTGCTGTTAAAATGATGTATAACCCTACCAGCACTCTGAAATGATCGAGTATTATTGCAGCCTCTTACAAGTTGGGCACTGAGATAATTTGGCTAGTGTTGGAGAAAGACTATTCCACAACCCCTGCGGTTCCCCCTTCATTGAATAAATATGGCCTGCCGCTGCTTTTGTTCTCCTTGTGTATGGAAGAGCAATTAATGTGTCAAAAAAGAAAAATCACAAAAATGTGCAGACTTTTTCCCCCTATGAAAATTGCAACACTGAGTTCAATCTGCCTTAAAATTATTGTACAACATTACAAGATGTTGTTATCTTTGAAATATTCGATAACTTGTGGTTGACGTTACATTTCTTATTGTGGTTTCATGACTTCTGTGTCCATTAGGGATCCAACAGTGGGTTTATGTATTTCTTTAAAAATGCCATTGGGCTACCAGTGTTTACATAGACACCTTGATGTATTGTTTTCTTATTTAGATAGTTTAAATCAAGCATTTTTTTAAAAATGCAAACATCTGTATATTTTAATTAAGAGAAAGGATCATGAGTATGGCCAGACTGCTGCAATTCTTGCTTTCTGGTCAGTTATTTTCCTGATATTCAAGTACATTCTTAGAAAGAGTCATGAAATCTTTGTGATGAGAAAGGAATCAAAATTGTTTTCTATTGATAGTATTCAGATGAACGAAAGGGGAAAGACAGGAATTCAAAGGTTTTGTTTTTTATCCATTTTGTTTGAGGATATAGTCCAAGCAACTAAGTTAATTCAATATTCTGTACCATAGTAAGTGCTCAATAAATATACATGAATTGAATGAATAAGTGAACTCAATCTCTTAACAATAAAACTTATTACTAAACTTAGGAAGGAATTTAGTTCCTGATAAACTATTAATCTAGTTCACTAATTTCCTTTTATAGTTTAAATTAGAACTAGTTCATTATTTGAAAGCAAAAATGAATATTTTCATTTTACACTATTGAACTGTGTTTATTTTCCCTCTCCACTGCTAGATTATAAGCTCCACGAGGCCTGTATTGTTTACTCCTATATCTGGTGCCCAGGATAGTCTGTCACAAATAAGGTCTTCAATTATTATTCATCTAGTGAAGGACCTAGTGTCTTTCTGAAAAATCTACACATTCAAAAATACTAAGTATCAATTCTGCTTCTACATTATATGAGGGATATTTTAAAGAACAACACATGTGGTTGCCTAAAATCTTGAACAGTTACACAGAGTATAGATAGTCCAACAACACAGGCTTTGTTCTCTGTCCCCTAAACATATCACGGGGCTTCCTAATACTCTGCCTTTGTCAGGCTTCCCCTCTGTGAATAACTGCCCTGCTCTCCCAGCCCCTTTGCTCCTAATTTCTACTAATTCTCGAAGACTCAACTCAATCAATTCCTCTTTCAAACAGCCTTTCTTATCTCTCCTTCCAACCCTCCTCAGAGTGCCCCGTCCACATTTTTGCTTTCATCTGTGACTGTCTTCATACTGATTGTGTTGACTGATCATGGGCTTGTGTGTCAGTCTCTTTCACTAGACTAGTGAGGATCTTGAAGGCAAGGATTGTGTTTTATTCACTGCCATAGCTCTAATGCCTAATGGAGTGCGTAGCACAAAGGGGGTCTTGTCAATGCTGTATGGGAGGAAGGAAAAATGTGGAAAGAAAAAAGGGATGGAGGGAGGGAGGAAGGAGGGAAGGAAGGAAGGAAAAAGGAAGGAAGGAAAGAAGGAAGGAAGGAAAAGAAGAAGGGAGGGAGGGAAGAAAGAAGGATGAAAGGGAAAAGGAAAACACTCAAAGGAAACTCTTCAATGAATATTATAAAGAAGTTGTCTCCACTGGAGAACAACTATAACTTAGAAGAGGGAGGGAAAAATACAGGATTTTAAAAAACTACTGTAGTTGTTATGAGTGTTTATCTATCTGAAAGACACTGTGCATTTCCTTCCATCTAGTCCATGGCATGCTCATTTCTGATAGTGTCTCTTCCCCCTTTCCTTGGGCAGCCATCACCATAAAAATGGCAGTGTACTTTAATGGTCACCTATATTGATGAACTAGTGGTGAAGTCTTACTTCCTGCTTGTATTAGAATTGTTACAAGTGTGCTTTTGAGAGTTCAGAAAAAAGTCATCATTAAAGGAAAAACTAAAGAATTATTGCTGTGTAACAAGCAAGCTTAAATATTCAAGCTTGGGGTCATTTAAATGTAATTAGCTTACCATCTTGTTTTCAAAACACATTGTAAGGGCCAGAGTAGTGTTCTGGTCCTAGAATTGAAAATTTTTATGAATTGAGTTCTTCCAGTTCTCATAATAATAGTGAATAGCTACACAGTGCTTACTATGCCAGTAACTATTCTGCTATACACGATCAACTCACTCAATTGCACAATAATCCAACCAAATATTGTTTATGTCTTTTGTAGTTGGGGAAACTGAGGCATATGAAGTTAAATAATTTGTCCAGGGTCATGCATCTTAAATTGAGGTTTAGTTGAAATTCTAACCTAGGTAGCTTAGATTCCAGGCTAATCCTATCAAACCTCTCTTAGTATTTATCCCGGAGCCTCGATGATGCAAAAGCTCTTTCATGGCTATGGTTGGAAATGCAATTATGCTTAATAAAATAAGCCAGTATAGTATGATTTAAATTTCATTTTCAGGAAAATGGTGGGGTGAGCTTGGCCATTTAAATACATTATTTAATATAATTATCACAACAAAATTAGGAGATTGGTGATAATCTTCCTCAAAACTCACTTCCGAGTAAATCAAGGTGGTTGAACTAGGACTGCAACACAAATATCCTTGGAGTTTCTCCTAACTTTTCTTGCTAAATCTATGGATTTCAAGTTTACTTAGTAAACCTCTCCTCCAGTAAGGATTACTAAACCCTGATAAATCTTTTATTCCTAGAAAGCAGATTGGGAGGACAGAGAACAAGTAAAGGGGATTTGGGGCATTTCTGCCAAGTGGAGATCAATTAAAAATGGAGAGTAAGGGGATTTTTGAAACATTATTTTAGTTTTCATTTGGGTGTGTTTTATGAACAAGCCTGCTTTCAACAAGGTGAACACTGAGTAAAGTAAAGCATACTGGTAGATAAATGTTAGCTGACCTTGTAATGCTCTTCAACTCTTAAGATCTGTTTTTTACCTATACAACACTTCTGACACCAAATATGTGGATTTTCCACGCCAAGAAATTATCCAAATTTCTGTCTACATCAACTGGGTGTCCTACAATTGAATTCAATTCTGGCACTAACCACCAGGAGTTAGCACAGATCCCAAGGGTTAAGGGCTCAGTCAGATAAGACTGTCCCCCACTTCAGATGACAGTTGCATGTCCTGGAGCTTGTGTACTTTTGACTCACCAGCTCTTAATCAGGACTCACAGAATTCAGGGAGTTTGCTTACTTTTCTGGTTTATTATAAAGGCTACAACTCAAGATCAGCCAAATGGAAGAGATGTCTAGGACTAGGTACATGGGAAAGGGTGCAGACTTTCCAGACCCTCTCCAGGTATATCCCCCTCCTAGCACCTCGAGTGTTCACCCACCTGGAAGCTCTCCAAACCCTGATGTTTAGGGCTTTTATGGAGATTTCATTACAGAAGCGTGGTTGATTGAATAAATCATTGGCCACTGATGACTGAACTCAATCTCCAGCCCTTCCTTCTCCCCAGAGGTCTGAGAGTAGAGCTGAAAGTTCCAAACCTCTAATCCCAAGGTCGGTTCCCCAGGCAGCCAGCCACCCAGCCTCCTCCTCTTTAAGGATTTTCCAAAAGTCATCTAATTAACATAAACTCAGGGGTGGTTGAAAGGAACTTGATATGAATGACAGAAGACACTCCTCTCACCCCTATCCCTCAGGAAATTCCAAGGGTTTGAAGCTCTGTACCAGGAAACCAGGATTAAGACTAAATATATATTTCGTATTATATCACAATAGCATACCAACATTTAGCATTTATGACCTCTGAGGATGATTTGGAAGAAAGTGGAGGAGCACTCCTTCTGAAGCTGATACTTAATGACCATTTTCACAACTTCTTAGCACTCCTTTGGAGCCCTACATGTTTACAGCTAAAAAGCGAGCTCTTTTCTTTTTCTTGAAAAATGTACCTCAAACCCTTTGGTAATATGTGGTTTTCCACCCTGTGGGAGGCCAGTAAATCCCTGTTGACTCTCTTTATATTCAGCAGCTCCAAGTAAAAGGGAAAGACGCCATGTCCATCCAGGCATTGCACACACTATGGCTTTTTTGCATGCTCCATTTAGATGCCTAATAGTTAAGCCAGTGTAGTGTGTGGCGCTCAACTTTGAACCACTGGCAGAGGCACTTGTATACAACATTCTCTCCCTTTTGTCAGAGAAATAATCACATTGGAAAAGCAAGACGCTATACATGCTTTCAAGCTGTTCTGATTTCTTCTACTTATTTAGGTACCAAGCACTCTATTTTTCCATTTCTTCATGAGGAAATTTACATGGAGTGGGGCAGAAATTTCATTTTGAAGTTTATTCACTTTGAGTACCTGAAGAAGTAATGGCTTGGCTGACAGCATCACTGAATATCATTATAACAGTCATTTTAGGTACACATAAACACACAGTTCAGATCTGCTTGGGAATTTGTACTGAGATTTGTTGTACGGAAGCCTTTATGATACAGTAACATGAAAGCTAGTAGGGGAGAGGGTGTCTTGCCTCTCAAATTGGGAATTAAATCAACGTTCAGTTTCATGGGTTTAAAACGGGTAAAGTCTTAATATAGGTCCCCAATTTCTAGCTGTTACATGGTGTTCAACTGAAAGGAAGCCTCTCAAATATAGTCCATGGTAAGGATATGTGTGTTAGGCATTTCTAGACACTTCTGAAAAAGTCCTTACACAAATAATGTGTCCTAGTAAACAGAGTGGTTTGCCTCAGCTTAGCAACGTTTAGTGATTTGAACCACATTGAGGTTATAATTCTTTTGAGTCTTCTGGACATTACAGTAAATGAACATATATACATATATGTGCCCCTCCCCCACATATATATATTCATTTTAGCTCTGATATAATTGTATTTACTTAACATGTCAAAATCTGGATCAGCTGGACTTTAAGAATGAAGGTGGAAGGGTTTTCTTTTTGGTGTTTATTAGATAATTAAATAAATGTTTAATCCTTTTATCCAATTTGTAAAAAAAAAATCTAACAAAACAAAGCAAAAAACCCATGTCACAATTAACACAATCATCAGATTTGCCTGAAATTCATAGCGTTTTCTAAGTCATCTTTTCAAATCTATGTTTTCACCTTTACGTTAACAATATCGCCAAATAGGGTTTCTGCCACTGCTGTAGAAACTGTAACAAATTCAGTCCAACGTGAAATCAATAAAAGCTGCTTTCAGCTTGGTGAAATACAAGGGCAAGGTCTCTTTGTGCACAAAATGAGACTGAGCCCTGATTTTCTTCTGGAGATGAATATTTCTGTTGATATTGTCCAGAGCAGAGATAGCCTGTCGATAATCAATTGATCTGAAGCTAAATGATACAGATGACAGATGGATCTGTTCTTGTGTTTAGGTGTTGAAGAATGGGGCCTTTGTTTTGTATGTGAAAATTACCCTTATTGAAGTGATTGAGCCAACGACAGATTTCGTTTGGAACATGCTTTTAAAAACCTGCCAGCATTTTCCATGGGCTGAAAATATTTATACTTTTGTAGTGTATTGGCAGGTCATGAAACCACACAGGTAATTACAGAATTGATGATACCTCTCCAGTGCCTTGGTGTTATGCAGTTTTGGTATGAATCTGGACGTGCGAATGAAGGAAATTGGTGTCAAGACACAAAGGATTCCAATATTTCTTTAATTAAAAAAACAAATTTTGTAAAAGTTAAACCATAGACTAGTTTGAACATGATTATGCATTTGAATTTGTGTTTTCATGGTAAGGAAAATTCTGTATTTTAGTTTAAAAATCTTCTACCTTTTGTGGAAGATACCATCTGATTCTGTCATTGGCTTATTAGAGTGAAGCATTTTTATTCCCTATCAATTGATCTATAATCATGTTCACACTACTTCTGTGTTATCTTTTTTCCATTGTTGTCATTTACTAGCTGTGTGACCTTGTGCAAGTTACTTAACTTCTCAGTTCCTGAATTGCTTTATTTGGAAAACAGGAAAAAATTAGAATCTAATTTGCATACTTGCCCTTAGGTACAAATGAATTACTACATATAAAGTAAATAGAAGAGTGTTGGCCACAAAGAAAGTGCTGAATACATATAAGCTACTTTTATTAAATATTCCAACCCTGTCTGCCTTATAAAGTCATAAAAGTCATGCATATGGCCTTGTAATCTTTCATAGTTTCTTATAGGATGAACCTAATTATATCAACCACCATGATAGTAAAGCTTTTGTCATATTCTCCTCTGGTATTGCTGATGAAGTGGTAAAGACATAATTGGTTGTGTAATGGGGTCCATTTTGTGGGTCCAACATTAAGTATTCATTAGAATATACATAGATTTTGCTCTGTCAGGAGGCCCAGTATAAGAGATAAAACAAACAAACAAAAAAGTTTACTTATTCAGGGACCTGCCCTGTTGTGACATGTTAAAATATTATTATTATTATATTATGTATATTACAATTATATTATTATTGTATTATAATATATGTTATTATTATTATTATGCTTTATGGAACAAAATTTTCCAAACTGTGTTTTACGGGATACTACATCCAAAAGATATTAATAAGAATCCCCTCCCCGACCCAGTTCCATAGTCAAGTAATACTGAGAAAGTAGTTTAAAGAATCAAGCTCCTGAGACTTCTCAGAACCTTTAATGCGCTCATGTGCCCTAAGACCATTCAAGAAGGGGAGGTGGCAGTTTTCAAACTTGCCCTGAACCATTTTTTGAAGGGAACCTCTGGAGCATCTTGTGCTCAGTCTAAAGAACGACAGGATTTGGGAAGTGCTGCTCTAAATCTGGGACCAGGACCAGAGGCCCAATATGGGTCTTCCCCAGTGATGCCACAGTGCCGGGATCGTTTCTGCGTTATGAGGATTCCCCAATTAAGTACTGACATTTGAGAATGATGTCCAAAAAAATCAAATCAAATCAAGCCAACTCAAGGATATCCCTGGAACTCTGTCTGTGTCATTCATTTGCACATCAGTATATTCACCCCTCAAGGAAAAAGCAGGTAGCATTGGGAAACTGACAGGGATTTTGCAGCACGTGTGTGGTCATGTGGCATGCATAGAAAATGACACTATGTCTGAGCAGCACTGAACAGCTTGTCTCAGGCTTCTACCTTTCCTCTAAATGATTCCCTGAGCCCCGTATTTTAGTAACTGCTTCCCTTGTCACTCTTGAGTTGTCTGGGTATGGCTATAGCAAAGCACTTTAATTTTATGACTTTCAGATGTCTTGTTAGTGGGCAAATGAAGTGATGGGACAAGTGGGTTTTGTCTAGTTGCTAAGGAATAAAAATAACAAGTGCCTTTATTACTTTGCTGACAATCTATTTATAAATTTCTGAAGGAGGTGCCTGCAGAGGAAAATATGCATGTGTTTTGGACATACCTGAAGATTTCTCAAATAAAATGATTTATTGGTGGCCCCTGCTTTACGCTGCTTTGGTAGCATGCGCAAAATATTGTTTCTACATTCATGGTAGGCTTCAGGCTTGGTTCTTTAATAGCCGTTATAGAAATGACATATGGGGAAGGCTATTTTGTTCACTTCCTTTAGGCCCTTAGAAATACTGAATTGCATATGGGCTTTCCAAATATTGTAGTTTTGTCACCTTAACCACACAGATTGGAAAAAAAGAAAAGAAGCAAACTTACTTCCCTCCCTCCCTTCCTTCCTTCCTTCCTTCCTTCCATCGATCTATGTATGTATCTATATATGTATCTATCTATCTGTCTATTATCTAACATTTGCAGTGGTTTTTTTATAATGGAAATTAACCCATGAAGTCATTCTGTGAATGCTGTGAATGTTCTCTTGGTTTTCATTTGTCACTGCTCCTCCTAACATCAAGCTCTTTTTGAACTGCAAATCAAGAGCAGCTATTCCCCTGGGAACCTTTCACTGCATTGCCAGAGGTTGAGCCCCACACGGCTGGGAAGGGTGGATGGCTAGAAGAGCCTTGTGGGTACTGGCATGCAAATGAGCAGTTCCAGCCAGGTTGCTCTCACCTGATGAGAAACTCAAAGAGAACAAAAACAGCTTTCCTGGTTATACACCTGACCTTAACAAGCCCTTACCTGGAATAAAATGGCAATTTAAAAAATTGCCTGGACTATGAGAATTTTGAGTCCAAATGGCTAGACTTAGCACCTGTTGGTGTCTCTGTCGTATTTAAGTTGCATGTTGGTTGTATTTTAAGGGGGTTTAAAACTGAAGGGAAAGTGGAGGAAATGGTAAAATATGGTGACCTGTTGTTTATATGTGAATGCTATGGTATTTCTAACTTTTGAAAACCCACTTGTTTTTTTTTTTATGAACTAAGCATTGCCATTTGTTTTCATGCAGGTGTGATTCATAATATCCCAGCGTTCTGAGTTAATAAAGCAGTTTTGTAGACTCTCATACCATTGCTGCTGTGATAATTTGGCAATTTTATAGTGGGAAAATGCATCTTATATAGTCACCTCAGTGGTTCCATTTACTTTATACAAAGAAAGGCTTCCATCCTGCTATTCTCCAGTATTTAGGTTTCAAAGGCCTCTCCCCACTTGAAGACAAAAAGCTACGACATGGTTCCAAGGTAGAGTAAATCAAAGTGTAATGAGGGTGGTTTGTTTATTGAAAAGCCTCTCATTTAGAATGAGTTCCTTTCCTGCTTACCAGGTAATGGTTTACATTTTTCATTGAGTACTAAAATATGAAACATCCCAATTGCTACCAAATTATTATAACATGAGGGTATGAAAAGAATTTGTACTCAAATAAGCAAAGATGATAAAAGAATCTGGAAAATTTTCACAGGTGAAGGATCTTTTACAGTCAGTAAAGACTTTTAGACTTGTGTTCCCTTCTGATGTCTGGGATGGAAAAAAGGCAGTTCAGGGAGGGAGATTTTTTTATATTTATATGAACACAAAGGGCTGTAGTTGTTAACTACTTATTGTCATATTAAAACCCATCATCTATATTGTAGAATTAATACTTAGAAATTAAAGAATTATAAAATTAATTGTCCAGTTTGTTTGGAAGGTAAGATTTTTATAAATCTAACTTAAAACTTTTATCAACAGAAGTGCCTTCCTGTTGCTCATTTAATTAATATTATTGTTTTACAATAGCAAGATAAGGGGGCAGTTAATTGACATATAAATTAATTGAACTCTGTAATGAAATACCAGTTTAATTAGTCATTTATGATGTATAATCAGAAAGGTGAGAAAATTCGGCAGAAAATGCCACACTATCATTATTCTCACTTTGTATTTTTTTTTTTTCCTATCTCAGGACAAATCAAAGTCATTTTGTGAACCCTGAGTTCTATTTTTTTTGACTGTGAAAATCTGTGTCATGGCCTTGACTGAAATAACTGACATGTAAAATTTATTACTTACTTGCTCTTAATTTCTTCCTCACTTGTTAATCATTTTATTTAAAAATAAAACACAGACACAGAACTGAATAAAACAAATATGTAACTTAGTAAGTTATTACAAGGCATCATTCTTGTAACTACCACTCAGGTCAAGAAATAGAATTTGGGGGCTTCCCTGATGGCGCAGTGGTTGGGAATCTGCCTGCTAATGCAGGGGACGTGGGTTCAAGCCCTGGTCTGGGAAGATCCCACATGCCGTGGAGCAACTAAGCCTGTGCTCCACAACTACTGAGCCTGCACTCTAGAGCCCGCGAGCCACAACTACTGAGCCTGCGTGCCACAACTAGTGAAGCCCACGCACCTAGACCCCATGCTCTGCAACAAGAGAAGCCACCGCAATGAGAAGCCCACGCACTGCAAGGAAGAGTAGACCCCGCTTGGTCCAACTAGAGAAAGCCCACACGCAGCAACGAAGACCCAGAACACAGCCAACAAAACAAAACAAAACAAACACACAAACAAAAGAAAGAAATAGAATTTGGTCAGCCCCCTAACCACTCCTACCCGTGAGTCCTGCACATGTCACATCCATCATAAACCCCTGCCATCCCTCAAAATGTAATCTAATTTTATATTATCACTTTCTTGTGTTTCTTTATCACCCAGGGATGTATTCCTAGACTTCATGTTTGGGGACTGTTTTTAAGTCTCTTTTAATCCACGATTTCCCCCTGCATTCTTTAACTGCCCTTGCAATTTATTTGAAGAAATGGTCATTTCTTTGTTTTTAAAGCAATGATTTTGACTTTATAAAAGACAAAGTATCCAAATGGCCAGCGTTGGAATTTTCTGGGAGGTGCTTTGTTAAGTATTCAGTTAGTTTCTGGTCTTTCTGCCACCCACCTTGCAGTTCTGCGTGGATAGTCAAGCACATCTGAACCCAAACATTGCCATAGTGACACTGCCCAGTGACGGGATTCTGAATTATAGGAAAGGTTGGTGCTGCTCTCTTCACCTGTTTCTGCAGAGGGAGGGTAGATGAGGGAAGCCTTCTCTCTGCAGTTACTCACAGTGTGGCCCATCTGAAATACAAACAGCCTCAAGAGGTTATGATTCAGAAAGCTGGACGGACCGTACAAGGTTGGGAGGGAGGAGGTCAGTGCAGGCCGATGGCAGCCTCTAGGTGGGTCGGGCGCTGTGTATCAGGAGAGAAAGGGGAGCAGGAAGTGCTATTTTGGCACCTTTTCTGTGCCACGCTCTTGTGCAGGTTTTAACTCTTTCCTACAACAATATCAGTGACGAGTTAATATCCTAGTTTTGCAGGTGAGGAATCTGAAATTCTTTCTCACCAAGAAATAACCTTCTAACTGGTCTAGTTTCCATGTCCAATGTTTTAGAAAACTTCAACCAGATAATACCACTCCAGCATCCTTTGCACTTAGAATGAAACCCAGACTCCTCCATGGGAGTGCTGGTCAACAGGGCTGAGGACGGACCCCTCGCCTGTTGCATTGCTCTGTACTGTCCCTGTGGCCCACCGCCTTTCACTGTGCTCCGGTCCTTATTGGAGCTACTCCTTAGATACCACAAGCTCATCCAACAAGATTGAGGAGGCTGTAGCTTGGTCATTTTTAGGTTTCTTCGTGTTTTCTCTCTCAGGAAAAGTCAGCATGCAACACTGGTCCTGGGGCCTGTTCGTTTGCTTTTTCCTCTCTCTGGAACATTTTACTGGCACATTTTGTCTAGCTGGATCTTACATCTTATTCAGGCCTCAACTTAATTGTCCCTTCCTCAGAGAAATTCCCTGCCCACTCCATCTACATTAGCTTTTCCCTGTAATTATCTCCTCCACTTACTCTTTTACCTTTCTGGCACTTATCAACACTCTAATTATCCATGTATTTGTTTAATGTTTATCTTCTACCTGACCCTAAATTACCTGAAGGTGGGGTATGTCTGTTTTGTTTACTGTGCCTAGTTATCTGCCTGGAACACCACAGATGCTCAATAAATTTTGGGTGGAATGCAAACTTGAAAGGAGGCTCAGAGAGGTTAAGTAACTCCTCCAAAGTCACACAGCTAGTAAGTATCAAAGCTAGAGATTTGAAAACACATCCTAAAACCCATGTATTTTCAACTATAATTGGTTTTCTAAACTGTGTTCCTTGGACCCTAGTGTTCTGATATATCGTAATAGACGTTCCAAGAATAAAAAAGGATCTATGTTCAAATAAATTATGGATATTATACAACTGTTTAAAGACAATTGAGGGCTTCCCTGGTGGCGCAGTGGTTGGGGGTCTGCCTGCTGGTGCGGGGGACACGGGTTCGAGCCCTGGTCTGGGAGGATCCCGCATGCTGCGGAGCGGCTGGGCCCGTGAGCCACAATTGCTGAGCCTGCGCGTCTGGAGCCTGTGCTCCGCAACAAGAGAGGCCGCGATGGTGAGGGGCCCGCGCACCGCGATGAGGGGTGGCTCCCGCTTGCTGCAGCTGGGGAGGGCCCTCGCACAGAAACGAAGACCCAACACAGCCAAAAATAAATAAATAAATAAATAAATAAATAAACCCAAAGTTTAAAAAAAATAAAATAAAATAAAAAATAAAGACAATTGAACATGTTTCCTTCCCACAGGACATGTGAGAGACTTTAATATGCAAATATGCACCATGACTCTCCAAGAAACTGATATGGTATGCAGCATTTCTCACTAGTGTTTGGCCATGATTTACTTCTTTCAATTAAACTAATGTCTTGTGGGACACCAGAATTCAGCAGAAGCCAGGGTGGGAATGACTCTACTATATACCCTGCTTCCACCTAGGAAGTGAGTAAACAGAAATTTCTATCAGCAAATTGTCTTAGTATTCATATATATATATGTACATATATGTACATATGTATATGTGTACATACATAAGTTTTATGCTTTCTTTCCTCCTCCTCGCTATAAATATTGGAGAGATTTAGCTTAAGAAAACAAGATTAGAAAATAGAAATTAAAGAAAGTGAAGTGGCATGTAATTTGGATTATTGCAGAGAAGATATGTGAGAGATGTATTTTAAGAAATAACTGATTAGAAAATATAAACTAAAGAAACTGGTAACTTAAAACAGTAAGCATTTTTCCCCCACTTTAGCCTGCTATTAAAAATGACTGGGTGTGGTCTTAAATTCTGACTTCCCTTAATGGAGAAGGTATGAAATTACAACATAACCAACGTAATCACACCTTAATCTTGTTAAATTGAAACACTGTAATCTACGTTCAAATTTCACATATGGTCAATCTTGCGAGAGCTGGGTGGATGAGCCAAAGCACTATTCGGAATTTTAAATACAGTCTTTCCTACCTCTTCAAAGCCCATTTACTTCTTTATGAGAAATATTTCCCTGGGACTGGGGTAGGGAACCCTAAGCCAAAAAACAAAGCAAGTAATTTTTTCTTTTTTTTGGAACTGAAAGAAAAAAAAGTTGATTTCCAAAAGCCTGACACTCATGACCAATTCCATCATAAAGAAAGCAGAGTGCATTTCAGAAAAGGGTGGAACTATGTGAGGAGAAAATAGGTTTCAGCTGTATCTTGCCAACGCCGTACTACAATCTGTTGACAAATGTGATTTTTTAAAAATAATAGCTGAAGTGAAGCATTGTTGTCTAATGCTGGCTGAGTGTGTGTGTTAATTGGATAGGTGTGATGTGGTAGGAAGCCCTTGTCTTGTCATGGAGCACACATTAGGGGGGAGTTTCAAGAAAAGAGGTGCCCACATTTGATTTGAAAAAAGAGTAGCCTTTTATTCAGTGGGACCACCAAATGAAAGGCCTCTTGACTTTCTGGTTGCCCTTCTCAATATGAATACAGACACATCTCAGATACAATGAAATGTTACTCGAAATGTGCATGACTTCAAAAAAAAAAAAATTCTGGAAAGAGAAATCCTGAGGATCAGAATAATGGAGAAATAAAAGATAAGTCATTTGTGAATTCTCTGGACTTTTCTGTGCCATCTGTTACATGCCACTGTACTGGGTTTTAACACTTTCACCAGCGACTTGGAAAGTTCTTTTAAATCGGCTTTTCTGTGGGGATTTCTGATTATGGTAACCACAGGCTATGCTACTGATGATGTCTCTGACTGCAGCATCACAGGGAAGATTTGGCTGTTTCATTCATTCCAGCCGCTGTTGCTTCCCAGCAGGTCCCTTGTCTCTGGAGTATTTTACTGTATCTATAATAAAGACAAAACAGAGCTGTTCTGAAGGTTTCAGTAGACACAGCCTCCACAGCCAAGTCCTCCAGAGACCTGGAGGGAGAGAAAGCGGAGACACAGGTACAGTATCCAAATGCTCTGTGAAATGGATGCTCATATCCTGGCCCTCCTCCTTGAGCCTTCCACCTACGGAGAACTTTCGGGGGTTCTCTGCAGTTGTGCATCCAGGACCCTTTGTTTTAGGGTACAAGCGTGGTTGTGTTCAAAGTGCTACAAAATGTAAACCCCTTTTTCCAAATTAGAAAACTGCGTATCCTAGTGCAGCAAATATTGCAGCTTAAAATAAGGACCTCTCTCATCTCGGTGGTGAAAGGGGAAGGATGGGACTAAAAAGGCACAGGGGCCAGCAGTCACCAAAATGAGATTCGGAAGATGTCTTCCTCCATCCAGGGGTAGATTCCTGTGTGGCTTTAGGTGAGATGCTTCAGCTCTCAGACCCTTAGTTTTTCTCTTCCATCAAATGGAATTGTTGGGACTTCAAATTTTATTATGAAAGGATGTTAGAGATCACCTGTATTTCTATGATGTATCTTCACTAGAGATGTAAAAGGCATGTAGCCAAGTATGGAATATTAGACTCAATTTTTGAGTTGAATGAATGCGCTCTAATATTCTTCCTATTGTGCTCTGAGGCTAAAATATCCTATTGCTTCTGAGCTTACATAAGCTGACCTCATTTACTATGGGAACATTTTAAGTATTTAAGAGTATAAGGGTGAGCACCATAGAAAGAATAATTCAATCTAGATGTAAGAGACTCTTTTTTTTAAGCTTCATTAACTGATAATTATTTGAGTGCAAAACAATACCCATACTGTTTGATAAATGAATATTAACCACGTCATGCTGATAAAAGTCATGAGCAGAACGAGATCTCTCTGCATTTGGGTGGGGGGCAGACTGTTATTTTGATGCTAATGGATTATGTTCATTTTGGATAGATAGATATCTCGAATGACTCAGCAGGGTTGACTTAAATTAGATTTGTCCATTTATACTTTGCTTATTAGTATGCCCCGAATATCTGATGCCAGCCTTATATTACAATCTGTGCTTCATAGAATTTATCTATCATGACCTAAAGATTTCTATGATAAGAAATTGATTGATCATAAACATCATGATTATGTGTTGTTTTTTTTTTTTTGAAAGGGTAGCATTGTGTTTCTTTCCCCCAAAAATTGTATTCTCAGAATCAGTAATATGAAATAGCTTATTAAAATCTCTTTACAATGTATGCTCTTTTGGAGTCTTTTGGATATTAGTTTTTTATAGATATTAACTTTTTACAATGGAGAGTTGTATTAGTCTGGGTAGGCTAACAGCTGTAATAAATAACTTCCAAATCTCAATGGCTTAACATCATAAAGGGTTTTTTTTCGCTTACATCGTGTAGTCCATTGCAGGTTGGTGGGAGCAGGGATGGGAGGGGAATGGACTCTGCCCATCACAGGTATTCAAGGATCCAGGCCCCTTCTGTATTGTAGCTCCAACCCTCTCCAGGTTCTTGGGGTCTTCTCTATTCAGTGGGTAGTTGAGAAAAAAAGAGCGAGGATTATAAATGGGAGGTTTTCCTTAACTGGTTCAGCTTGGAATTGGGGACCTCATTTCTACTCGGGCTCCATTGGCTGGATCTCTGATATGAACTTCAAGGGAGGCAGAGCACGTGGTTTGGCTGAGTGACCACAAAGCAGAAAAGACACAGAAACTAACGAGCATTAACTGTCCCTTCCACAAGACCTAGATGACAAGTTAAAGTCGATTAAAGACAGGTTTGGTGAACACAGTACATGAAAACCTTATGCTGAGCATAACAGTGTTTTGTTTACTGTGGTGTTAGTGCAGATAATAGACAAGTAAGATGTGCAAATAATTACACTGTTTATAAACAATAGAGTGTGGTTGTACATACAGACATATATAAATACTGTTTAAGGGGGGGATAAATTCTAACAATTTGGAAGAATTTGGAAATCTTCTTGATATGACGGTACTGTCATTGGGCTACAGATTCAACTACCAGAATTCCTGACTCTCTCTGCCATTTGCTTTCTGCAAAATCCTGAATAAAATTTCTGAAACTCACTTTATCATCTATAAAGTGAATATCATAATGCCTGCCTGTTTCATGATATGAAAGGGAATTTCAAATTAGATAGTGGATGGGGAAACATTTTGTAGGAAGTCATTCAAATAGCAAAGCTGTTGCTGTATTATTATTATTATTAATTTTTAATTCCATGACCACAGGTAAGGATTACATTTATGAAGCCTTGTCGTACACTCACACACATGTGTATGCACACACCAAGTGCACGCACACACACACACACACACACACACGCACACACACTTTCAGGTAGGAAGGACTGAATCAGATGCTCTACTTTTTCAGTCTTCAGATTGAAGCTGAGAGTAAATGCCCAGATATTTGGTATCCTCGTCACTGATACTTACTTCACCTGTGCCAATTTTATAATCTATCCTTGGAAAGTACTATCCATTATCTGTGTCTGTTCAGATAGGCTGGACATGATAATCTTTGTCCTTTCTGCCTCATAATATTGTTAAGAGCTTTGGGCAAAATTAAGTTTGTGATGATGTTGTTTAAAGGGAAGTTTATTATTGTTTTAATAAGTTCCAAGTATATATCTAGTTAATTTGGGTTACCTATAGGAAAAGTTATTTCAATCACACCTCCATATAAACTTTCTGCCAAAATCTAGTATGCTTTATATAACACATTAGAGCACCAAGTATAGAGGAGGCATTCATATCTGGTGTCCACTGTTTTTTGTTACCTTTTTATTACTGATCATTAAATACCCAGGTTGCTTGTTCTCAGTAATATCATAGCATTCCTCTCTGATAATTTCACATTCTTCTGGAGGTGCAGGGCACCGGGATTCAGAGTCAGGGAGTGGCAATTTCTCAGTAATCCCAAATGTAGCTTGTCCTTAGAGCCTCTGATCAGTTTAGACGTGTGTTTAAGATGGTGTCCCAGAGTCGAGATTAACTAGACTAAAGGTCATGGCTTTGGTCTAAAATTCCTATAATTGGCAAGACCAAACCTTCTTCATCATTCCTTCACTTTCAAGCTGTGGCCACTTGGATGACTGTCTCAACCAAATGATTGGCTGGCAAGTTGTCAAAGAGTTAACATCTACGGAGGTTTAATGACAATTCTTTAGCTGAGGTTGTTAACTCAGTCCTGGGAAAATACAAAGGGATAGTTTTTTGGGGGATCAGCAAGTTCTACCTATAAATTCTGACAAACCGTGGTGTCTTCAGTTACCTAGGACTGTAGAGGAATTCACAAGATAAAATTAGATCTTTTTAATGATAGCTTTGAGGTGTACATGCCTTTTATTCAGTTCCTGTTCATTCACTCCTTAGGTCTCCCTCTGTGCTTGTTTCTAAACTACAAACGCAATCGCCAAGTCAGATTCAAACACTGTGCAGTGTAAGGTCCCTCTCTATCCTTCCCCTATCCTAAACTCAGCTCTGGACCACTCAGACAGTTATCCTGATTCCTAAGCATGTGGACATTCTTCAGCTTCTGTTAGGAATGTCTTTTCCCTCCTTGGCCACCTGGAGAATGGCTATTTATTCTTCACACCTCAGTTTAGAAATGTCTCTCTCTAGAAAAATGGTACAGATGAACTTATTTGCAGAGCAGAAATAGAGACACAGATGTAGAGAACAAACTTATGGATACCAAGGAGGGGGGATGGGATGAATTGGGAGATTGGGATTGACGTATATATACTACTATGTGTAAAATAGATAACTAATGAGAACCTACTGTATAGGACAGGGAACTCTACTCCGTGCTCTGTGGTGACCTCAATGGGAAGGAAATCTAAAAAGGAGGGGATATATATATACATATAACTGATTCACTTTGCTGTACAGCAGAAACTAACACAACACTGTAAAGCAACTATACTCCAATAATAATTAATTTTTAAAAATCGCATTTAAAAAAAAAAGCCTCTCTCTGGAACGCATGCTGCGATGCACCAGGAAGAATTAAGGCTTTCTAATGTATGATCACATAGCGCCCTGTGTGTAGGACTGTTACAGCCTTCAGCCAGCATATCCTGACTGCTCCCTCCTCTGTTTCCCTCAGGCACATTGAGAGCTCTTTGAAAACAGAAATGATATTTTATTTTTGCATCTCCAAATCCTACCCAGCCTGGTGCTTTGTAGGTATTCAGTAAACACACATGAATGAATGAAGGAAAGAATGTCCCTCTTAGAAGGAGCTGGGGGGATTACAAGATCAAGTGACTGATAGGTTTGCCACTCTGAAAAGTTAGGAATTAACAAATGTAGACCTGCAAATTTGGAGTGGGAAAAAATAAGGTAGTAATTGCAGAGGGAGGGCAGCTAAGCATGTGGCTGCTTTGGGTATTTACTCATCAGACCAGACTGAAGCAGCCTTAATCAGGGAAAATCAATCTGCCTGTTTTCATTGTGAGCCTAAACATGCTGACGGGGGAGCCCAGATAGGTGTTCCCAACAATCTCACACCCACCCTCACATACGCTGTAGCTTTATTTACTTTCTGTGTATAAGTTTGAATTGTTTGTACTTATCTAGAGCAGAAGATTTATCGTCTCCAGGCAGTGTTTTGTATCATGTCGTCCTTGAGGTCAAACGTCTTCATTTATAGAATACGGTTCAAACTCTGCCTGGCATTTGGACTCTTCGGTTTGCACTAAGTACCCTCTGTATTCACCAGCTATCTTTGCTGAAATTGTCCACACATCTTTCTCCATATTCTGTTCATATCGTTCTTTTTTTTTTTTTTTTGAAAGTCCACCTCTTTTTAAGACTGATGGAAACTTTATTCCTGAAACTTTTGCGGTCCGACAAGTCCCCAGGGATGTCTTCATCCTATGAATTCTCTTCTCCATTCACATAATCACATCCTCACTTCTGACATGTTCTAAATAGTTTTTAAAAGTTATGTTTGACAGAGTCAAACTTGAAATTTTTCATGAACCTCTGTGCTTTGTTTGCCCAGCTTCCTTTTAAGATTACTGATAGAAGGAACCTCTTTGCATTCAATTGTAGCAGTTAGCACAAGGACTTGACCATAGTTAAGTGTGTTATCAACGTGCATGGATATTTGAAAAGGATGCCTGTGTTTAATAATAACATTAAATTAAACTTGAGAGGGGAAGTGCCTGTGCAGTGGGATACAGAGCTTTCTTTGGGGTCAGAGAGTTGGGTGTAAATCGCAGGCCTGTTCCCTCCTTGGCAGTGTGAGCCAGGGCAATCTACCTCAACTCTTTATGCTTCGATTTTCTCATCTCTAAAAGGGGATGGTAGTAGTTGTGGAAAGGAAAACGTGTAAGTAAAATCCATGTCAAGGTTGTACTGCGT
Source organism: Balaenoptera acutorostrata (assembly GCF_949987535.1). Lineage (NCBI taxonomy): Eukaryota > Metazoa > Chordata > Mammalia > Artiodactyla > Balaenopteridae > Balaenoptera > Balaenoptera acutorostrata. The sequence goes on from NC_080065.1 coordinate 153,005,665, forward strand.
GGTAAGTATCCATTAAAGGTGAGAGAGTATTAGTGATATTACATTTTGTATACACTAGGGTCACACTTCCTGTGTTCACATCACAACTCTGCCATTTATGGGTGCTCTCTTATCCTGGGCAAGTCACATTAACTCCCTGAGCCTCTGTTTCTCTCACTGTAAAATAAAAAAGGGTAGTAGTGCTCTCCTTACAGTGTTATTTAGAGGAATAAACGAAGCTCTGTGGAATACACTCGGCACAGTGCATAGACTGTATTAAGCGTTTCATGAATACTGGCTGCTGTTGCTGTTCACAGTAGCAGCTATGCTAACTGCAAATTTCACTTGCTCATACTGACGTGTTCATATGGAGGAAATTATATCCTTTATCACAATAAAAAAATTGGGCTTCCCTGGTGGCACAGTGGTTGAGAATCTGCCTGCCAATGCAGGGGACACGGGTTCGAGCCCTGGTCTGGGAAGATCCCACATGCCGTGGAGCAACTAGGCCCGTGAGCCACAACTACTGAGCCTGCGCGTCTGGAGCCTGTGCTCCGCAACAAGAGAGGCCGCGATGGTGAGAGGCCCGCGCAGCGCTATGAAGAGTGGCCCCCGCTTGCCGCAACTAGAGACAGCCCTCGCATAGAAACGAAGACCCAACACAGCCAAAAAAAATAAAATAAAATAAATAAATAAATAAAAATAAAACCCAGCCATTCAATAAAAAAAAAAAAAAAAATTGTTTTTTCCAAAAAGAAAATCCTATTACGATCCATATCCCTCTTTGGCCCTTCCTCTTGGTGCCATAGAATAAAAGACAAATGGGCTTTAAATGGGGTTCAAGTTAATATGAAAATTGTTTCTTGCTTCGTGTGTTTATTTTGTGCAGGTGTGCTTCTGTAGAAATGAGTTCTCTGGAAAAGAGTAGCCTTGCCTAGGTAATTTATATGGATCTGATGCTTAGCCCAGCTCTTGGCAGATAAGGACATCTGCGACCATGGAAAGTGTGTAGACCACAGCAGGACACTGCTGACCACACATTTTGGGTGCACCCGTGCGCCCACCTACTGAACGGCTCACATTCTTGCTCATGTCAAGCAAGTACATACATCGGCTGGAGTATTTACATGGAATCTGATTCCCTCTTTCTAGAGGATAGCTAATGCTGTTTCTAAGAAGGGTTAATACACTAGAGAAGTCCTTGTAGGAAGATTAACAAATGTGATTCTTTTCGATTCCTTCTCAGGGAAAAATATACAAACAAGTTGTTACTACCATTGTCCAACCTAGTAAAGCCACACTGGTTTGCAGGTCACTCTCAAAATAGGATTTGGTTTAAATCTCAGGTGCGGTATGTCAACCTACTGCATAAATGCTAGCCGGGGTGTGTGTGTGTGTGTGTGTGTGTGTGTGTTTGAACTTTCTTATAAGAAGAAAAGTTGTTCAGGCCAAATGTATAAGCTTTCAAGGATAACGATATGCCTCTTATAATACTTACTTCAAGTGATTTTTTTTTTGGATATCATTCTTTCCTTTTCTCTTTGTACTGCCCTAGTTTCTCCTTCTCAATATCCTTTGCTGGTTGCTGGCCCACCCTCTTCCCCTCTGCACCTCTTTCCTAAGCCTTTCTATCTTCTCTCTGTACAATTCACTATCTGGGTGATCTCATCCTGGCCCATGTCTTTAAAGCCACCTAAATGCTTAGGGCTGTTGCCCTTTGACTCTGTTCCAGGCACACCAGCCTCCTTCCCTGCCTTGAAAAGTCAGAATAGGCCTCCCCTTTCGAACTTGCTATTCACTATAACTATAAAAGTATTCTCCCCGGTAGCTGCACGGCTCGCTCAATCAGTTCCTACAAGTCATAATTGTCATGTTATCTGTGAAACTTTCCCTGACCTGCCTATATGTGTGATCGCCACAAGGTAACCACTCACTCTACTGCTTTTTAAAGTAATTACATCAGGCGGGGGCCCAACTGGAAACAGATGGCACAGTCTAAAGGTTTCGCTGAAAAGAGGTTAATAAAGGAACTATGTATGAAGGTCTAGGCAGAGTTAAGGGAATCAGTAAGGAGTGATGAGGCACCCGGGGATAAGCAACTGTGGGGCAGCCATTGCCACCCCAGGCCTGAAGGGACAAGCAAAGAAGACTGTGTTGCCCAGAGCCTATTTTCCAGCCGGATCTTTGAAGGAGGGGCTGCTCAACAGAAGTGTGGCTGGAGATGGACACAGCCACTTCAGGAACATGAAGACTCACAGGAAGCAGAGGGGGTGGGGGAGATAAAGTGGGAAGCAATACCCTGGACTTGCCCTTCTCTTGCCCTCTGAACACTTGCTGTTTCCTCCCATCAGCTGAACCCAGTAGGATTCCACAGGGCAGGTGAAGCCAGCTCTAGAGTTCCATTCCCTAGCACCCAGAACAGGGCAGAGAAGACTGGGGAAAGGATCTATAGGAGTGGACAAAGACAAACTCTCAGAGGATCTTTAGAAAGACTTATTTTCACTTGGCACTTGGAATTGTGCTGTCATAGCCTGGGAATCATCACAAAATCAACATTAAATATTGGTCACCTCCTTTTTGATAGGTCAACCTCTATAGCACCCAAACTAACATTGGCTGAAGTCACACCAAGCTAGTGTGTCTTCTCCAAACAGCAGGAGTTTTGTTCAAAATATTTAAGAACAGTATGAAACAGGCACTCAAAAACGACAACGGTGGCTCAACAAATGAGAACAGAATGCCATACTGGGATATACAGCACAATGTTCAATATAGCGCATTTCCCAAAGATACTCGAATATAAATATTGAAAGGGGAAATCTTTTCTTTTCCAAGGACATTTGGAAAAAGTGTGCCTTATATCCAGGAACTGATGTGATCTGGATAACATAGGCAGTGTGCTAAGCTCCATGTAGAAGCTGTCTCACTTCAACCTCCAACAGTCATACCCAGTAGGTTCTTGTCAGTTTATCCATTTAAGGGTTTAGCTCAGGGAAGGGTGATTTTTGCCTAAGTCCACTTCTTTAGCTGTGATGGTGCTGAGACTCACACGCAGACTGGAACTTTCAATCCAAAACCCTAGCTCTTTGACTACTCTTAATATTAAGCCTGCCTCCAAGATAGTATAGTGGAGGTTTCAGAGCAGAAACTATTTATATTTTGAGCTTTCATTTTTAATTTCTGTTATTTTTAAGAGAAATCCCTAGGAAAGCCTCTTTTTATTTCCTGCAGGATTTTATCTCTCAAAAAGTAATTTGGATTCATTCTTGGATTTGACCAAAATCTAGAGCAGGGTCTAAAGATATGATATGCTTCTTCTCCTGACCGCATTCCTTGCCCTAATCTCTGTATACAAAATATGCCTAAAATATACATGTTAACTCTGGAAATAGATATCCTTCTGGCTTTTTGTCTGTAAAGTGGGGCCCAGAATTCTGAAGTGTGAATATTTATAGCAGGTGACACATAACACTGTTTTGACCATGGTACCTGTGAAATATGATTGCTGGACTTTACCTTGGAAAGGGCTCTTTTTTTTTTTTTTTTAAAGAAATTCACGTTCTTTTATTTATTTATTTATTTATTTATTTATGACTGTGTTGAGTCTTCGTTTCTGTGCGAGGGCTTTCTCTAGTTGCGGCAAGTGGGGACCACTCTTCATCGCGGTGCGCGGGCCTCTCACCATCGTGGCCTCTCTTGTTGCGGAGCACAGGCTCCAGACGCGCAGGCTCAGTAATTGTGGCTCACGGGCCCAGTTGCTCTGTGGCATGTGGGATCTTCCCAGACCAGGGCTCGAACCCGTGTCCCCTGCATTGGCAGGCAGATTCTCAACCACTGCGCCACCAGGGAAGCCCGGCTCTTTTATTTATTTAATTATTTTTTTGATTTTTGAATTTTATTTTATTTAATTTCTTATAGAGCAGGTTCTTGTTAGTTATCCATTTTATACATATTAGTGTATACATGTCAATCCCAATCTCCCAATTCATCCCACCACCGCCACACCCTCCCCCCCGCCACTTTCCCCCCCTTGGTGTCCCTACGTTTCTGCCCTGCAAACCGGTTCATCTGCACCATTTTTCTAGGTTCCACATATATGCGTTAATATACAATATTTCTTTTTCTCTTTCTGACTTACTTCACTCTGTATGACAGTCTCTAGATCCATCCACGACTCTACAAATGACCCAATTTCGTTCCTTTTTATGGCTGAGTAATATTCCACTGTATATATGTACCACTTATTCTTTATCCATTCAACTGTCAATGGGCATTTAGGTTGCTTCCAGACCTGTCTATTGTAAATAGTGCTGCAATGAATATTGGGGTGTATGTGTCTTTTTTGAATTATGGTTTTCTCTGGGTATATGCTCCGTAGTGGGATTGCTCGGTCATATGGTAATTCTATTTTTAGTTTTTTAAGGAACCTCCATACTGTTCTCCATACTGGCTGTATCAATTTACATTCCCACCAAGAGTGCAAGAGGGTTCCCTTTTCTCCACACCCTCTCCAGCATTTATTATTTGTAGATTTTCTGATGATGCCCATTCTAACTGATGTGAGGTGATACCTCATTGTAGTTTTGATTTGCATTTCTCTAATAATTAGTGATGTTGAGCAGCTTTTCATGTGCTTCTTGGCCATCTGTATGACTTCTTTGGAGAAATGTCTATTTAGGTCTTCTGCCCATTTTTGGATTGGGTTGTTTGTTTTTTTAATATTGAGCAGCATGAGCTGTTTATATATTTTGGAGATTAATCCTTTGTCTGTTGATTCGTTTGCAAATATTTTCTCCCATTCTGAGGGTTGTCTTTTTTGTCTTGTTTGTAGTTTCCTTTGCTTTGCAAAAGCTTTTAAGTTTCTTTAGGTCCCATTTGTTCATTTTTGTTTTTATTTCCTTTACTCAAGGAGGTGGATCAAAGAAGATCTTGCTGTGATTTATGTCAAAGAGTGTTCTTCCTATGTTTTCCTCTAAGAGTTTTATAGTGTCCAGTCTTACATTTAGGTCTCTAATCCATTTTGAGTTTATTATTGTGTATGGTGTTAGGGAGTGTTCTGATTTCATTCTTTTACATGTAGCTGTCCAGTTTTCCCAGCACCACTTATTGAAGAGACTGTCTTTTCTCCGTTGTATATCCTTGCCTCCTTTGTCATAGATTAGTTGACCATAGGAGCGTGGGTTTATCTCTGGGCTTTCTATCCTGTTCCATTGATCTATATTTCTGTTTTGTGCCAGTACCATACTGTCTTGATTACTGTAGCTTTGTAGTATAGTCTGAAGTCAGGGCGTCTGATTCCTCCAGCTCCGTTTTTTTCCCTCAAGACTGCTTTGGCTATTCGGGGTCTTTTGTGTCTCCATACAAATTTTAAGATGATTTGTTCTAGTTCTGTAAAAAATGCCATTGATAATTTGATAGGGATTGCATTGAATCTGTAGATTGCTTTGGGTAGTATAGTCATTTTCACAATATTGATTCTTCCAATCCAAGAACATGGTATATCTCTCCATCTGTTTGTATCATCGTTAATTTCTTTCATCAGTGTCTTATAGTTTTCTGCATACAGGTCTTTTGTCTCCTTAGGTAGGTTTGTTCCTAGGTATTTTATTCTTTTTGTTACAATGGTAAATGGGAGTGTTTCCTTAATTTCTCTTATAGATTTTTCATCATTAGTGTATAGAAATGCAAGAGATTTCTTTTTTTTTTTAATTTTTAATTTTATTTATTTATTTATTTTGGGCTGTGTTGGTTCTTCGTTTCTGTGCGAGGGCTTTCTCCAGTTGTGGCGAGCGGGGGCCACTCCTCATCGCGGTGCGCGGGCCTCTCACTGTCGTGGCCTCTCGTTGCAGAGCACAGCTCCAGACACGCAGGCTCAGTAGTTGTGACGCACGGGCTTAGTTGCTCCGCGGCATGTGGGATCTTCCTGGACCAGGGCTCGAACCCGTGTCCCCTGCATTGGCAGGCAGACTCTCAACCACTGCACCACCAGGGAAGCCCAAGAGATTTCTGTACATTAATTTTGTATCCTGCAACTTTACCAAATTCATTGATTACCTTTAGTAGTTTTCTGGTGGCACCTTTAGGATTCTCTATGTATAGTATCATGTCATTTGCAAACAGTGACAGTTTTACTTCTTCTTTTCCAGTTTGGATTCCTTTTATTTCTTTTTCTTCTCTGATCGCTGTGGCTAGGATTTCCAAAACTATGTTGAATAATAGTGAGGAGAATGGACATCCCTGTCTTGTTCCTGATCTTAGAGGAAATGCTTTCAGTTTTTCACCATTGAGGATGATGTTTGTTGTGGGTTTGTCGTGTATGGCCTTTATTATTTTGAGGTAGGTTCCCTCAATGCCCACCTCCTGGAGAGTTTTTATCATAAATGGGTGTTGAATTCTGTTGATAGCTTTTTCTGCACCTATTGAGATGATCATATGGTTTTTATTCTTCAATTTGTTAATATGGTGTATCACATTGATTGATTTGCGTATATTGAAGAATCCTTGCATTCCTGGGATAAATCCCACTTGATCATGGTGTATGATCTTTTTAATGTGTTGTTGGATTCTGTTTGCTAGTATTTTGTTGAGGATTTTTGCATCTATATTCATCAGTGATATTGGTCTGTAATTTTCTTTTTTTTCAGTATCTTTGTCTGGTTTTGGTATCAGGGTGATGTTGGCCTCATAGAATGAGTTTGGGAATGTTCCTTCCTCTGCAGGTTTTTGGAAGAGTTTGAGAAGGATGGGTGTTAGCTCTTCTCTAAATGTTTGATAGAATTCAGCTGTGAAGCCATCTGGTCTTGGACTTCTGTTTGTTGGAAGATGTTTAATCACAGTTTCAATTTCATTACTTGTGATTGGTCTGTTCATATGTTCTGTTTCTTCCTGGTTCAGTCTTGGAAGGTTACACCTTTCTAAGAATTTGTCCATTTCTTCCAGGTTGTCCATTTTATTGGCATAGAGTTGCTTGTAATAGTCTCTTAGGATGCTTTGTATTTCTGCAGCGTCTGTTGTAACTTCTTTTTTATTTCTAATTTTATTGATTTGAGTCCTCTCCCTCTTTTTCTTGATGAGTCTGACTAATGGTTTATCAATTTTGTTTACCTTCTCAAATAACCAGCTTTTAGTTTTATTGATCTTTGCTATTGTTTTCTTTGTTTCCATTTCATTTATTTCTGGTCTGATCTTTATGATTTCTTTCCTTCTACTAACTTTGGGTTTCGTTTGTTCTTCTTTCTCTAGTTCCTTTAGGTGTAAGGTTAGATTGTTTATTTGAGATGTTTGTTGTTTCTTGAGGTAGGATTGTATTGCTATAAAGTTCCCTCTTAGAACTGCTTTTGCTGCATCGCATAGTTTTTGGATCATCGTGTTTTCATTGTCATTTGTCTCTAGGTATTTTTTTATTTCCTGTTTGATTTCTTCAGTGATCTCTTGGTTATTTAGTAACATATTGTTTAGCCTCCGTGTGTTTGTGTTTTTTACGTTTTTTTCCACTGTAATTGATTCCTAATCTCATAGTGTTGTGGTCAGAAAAGATGCTTGATATGATTTCAGTTTTCTTAAATTTACTGAGGCTTGATTTGTGACCCAAGATGTGATCTATCCTGGAGAATGTTTCGTGCGCACTTGAGAAGAAAATATCATCTGCTGTTTTTGGAAGGAATGTCCTATAAATATCAATTAAATCTATCTGGTCTATTGTGTCATTTAAAACTTGTGTTTCCTTATTTTCTGTTTGGATGATCTGTCCATGGGTGTAAGTGAGGTGTTAAAGTCCCCCACTATTATTGTGTCAGTGTCGATTTCCTCTTTCATAGCTGTTAGCAGTTGCCTTATGTATTGAAGTGCTCCTTTGTTGGGTGCATATATATTTATAATTGTTGTATCTTATTCTTGGATTGATCCCTTGATCATTATGTAGTGTCCTTCCTGGTCTCTTGTAACATTCTTTAGTTTAAAGTCTATTTTATCTGATATGAGTATTGCTACTCCAGCTTTCTTTTGATTTCCATTTCCATGGAATATCTTTTTCCATCCCCTCACTTTCAGTCTGTATGTGTCCCTAGGTCTGAAGTGGGTCTCTTATAGACAGCATATATATGGGTCTTGTTTTTGTATTGATTCAGCGAGGCTGTGTCTTTTGTTTGGAGCATTTAATCCATTCACGTTTAAGGTAATTATCAATATGTATTTTCCTAAGACCATTTTCTTAATTGTTTGGGGTTTGTTGTTTTTTTTTTTTTAGAGGACTGGTTCCAGGCATCCCTGTCACCTAGTCCTGTTGATTTTTTTTTTAATTAATTAATTTATTTATTTTTGGCTGTGTTGGGTCTTTGTTTCTGTGCGAGGGCTTTCTCCAGTTGCGGCAAGCAGGGGCCACTCTTCATCGCGGTGCGCGGGCCTCTCACTGTCGCGGCCTCTCCCGTTGCGGAGCACAAGCTCCAGACGCGCAGGCTCAGTAGTTGTGGCTCACGGGCTTAGTTGCTCCGTGGTATGTGGGATCTTCCCAGACCAGGGCTCGAACCCGTGTCCCCTGCATTGGCAGGCAGACTCTCAACCACTGCGCCACCAGGGAAGCCCTGGGGTTTGTTTTTGTAGGTCCTTTTCTTCTCTTGTGTTTCCCACTTAGAGAAGTTCCTTTAGCATTTGTTGTAGAGCTGGTTTGGTGGTGCTGAATTCTCTTAGCTTTTGCTTGTCTGTAAAACTTTTGATTTCTCTGTCAAATCTGAATGAGATCCTTGCTGGGTAGAGTAATCTTGGTTGTAGGTTCTTCCCTTTCATCACTTTAAGTATATCATGCCACTCCCTTCTGGCTTGTAGAGTTTCTGCTGAAAAATTAGCTGTTAACCTTATGGGAGTTCCCTTGTATGTTATTTGTCGTTTTTCCCTTGTTGCTTTCAATAATTTGTCTTTGTCTTTAATTTTTGTCAATTTGATTACTATGTGTCTCGGCGTCTTTCTCCTTGGGTCTATCCTGCCTGGGACTCTCTGTGCCTCCTGGACTTGGGTGGCTATTTCCTTTCCCATGTTAGGAAAGTTTTCGACTATAATTGCTTCAGATATTTTCTGGGGTCCTTTCTCTCTCTCTTCTCCTTCTGGGACCCCTATAATGCAAATGTTGGTGCGTTTAATGTTGTCCCAGAGGTCTCTTAGGCTATCTTCATTTCTTTTCATTCTTTTTTCTTTAGTCTGTTCTGCGGCAGTGAATTCCACCATTCTGTCTTCCAGGTCACTTATCCATTCTTCTGCCTCAGTTATTCTGCTATTGATTCCTTCTAGTGTATTTTTCATTTCAGTTATTGTATTGTTCATTTCTGTTTGTTTGTTCTTTAATTCTTCTAGGTGTTCTTTAATTTTTCTAGGTCTTTGTTAAACATTTCTTGCATATTCTCGATCTTTCCCTGCATTCTTTTTCCGAGGTTCTGGATCATCTTCACGATCATTATCTGAATTCTTTTTCTGGAAGGTTGCCTATCTCCACTTCAGTGTTGTTTTTCTGGGGTTTTATCTTGTTCCTTCATCTGGTACATAGCCCTCTGCCTTTTCATCTTGTCTGTCTTTCTGTGAATGTGGTTTTTGTTCCGCAGGCTGCAGGATTGTAGGTCTTCTTGCTTCTGCTGTCTGCCCTCTGGTGAATGAGGCTATCTAAGAGGTTTGTACAAGCTTCCTGATGGGAGGGACTGCTGGTGGGTAGAGCTGGGTGTTGCTCTGGTGGGCAGAGCTCAGTAAAACTTTAACCCGCTGGTCTGCTGATGGGTGGGGCTGAGTTCCCTCCCTGTTGGTTGTTTGGCCTGAGGCGACCCAACACTGGAGCCTACCCATGCTGTTTGGTGGGGCTAATGGCAGACTCTGGGAGGGCTCACGCCAAGGAGTACTTCCCAGAACTTCTGCTGCCAGTGTCTTTGTCCTCATGGTGAGCCACAGCCACCCCCCACCTCTGCAGGAGACCCTCCAACACCAGCAGGTAGGTCTGGTTCAGTCTCCTATGGGGTCACCCCTCCTTACCCAGTGTCCCAATGCACACACTACTTTGTATGTGCCTCCAAGAGTGGAGTCTCTGTTTCCTCCAGTCCTGTCAAAATCCTGCAATCAAATCCCGCTAGCCTTCAAAGTCTGATTCTCTAGGAATTCCTCCTCATGTTGCTGGACCCCCAGGTTGGGAAGCCTGATGTGGGGCTCAGAACCTTCACTCCAGTGGGTGGACTTCTGTGGTATAAGCATTCTCCAGTTTGTGAGTCACGCACCCAGCAGTTATGGGATTTGATTTTATTGTGATTGTGCCCCTCCTACCATCTCACTGTGGCTTCTCCTTTGTCTTTGGATGTGGGGTATCTTTTTTGGTGAGTTCCAGTGTCTTCCTGTTGATGATTGTTCAGCAGTTAGTTGTGATTCCAGTGCTCTCGCAAGAGGGAATGAGAGCATGTCCTTCTACTCCGCCATCTTGAACCAATCTCCGGAAAGTGCTCTTTTAGAATCTATGTACCACGTACATGAAACAATTGGCAAACCTGAATTTTATTACTTACCATGTTATTGATACCTTTTAAAACCCAAATTGCTGCTTCTTTTCTCTCTGCTTTACTCTGGTATCTGAATTGAATACCAAAGAGAAATTACTCATTTAAGCGCTTCTTTTGCAATAATTATTTTGAATCCTTAAATCCTGATCCATACCTTTTCGGGGTCCCAGGTAGGCTAGGCTACCTGTGTGGATAATTGGAAGGGTCCTCTGGGTACAGGTTTTTCCATCACAGCGTATAATGTCTTTGTTAAAATGAACAAACTTTGTAAAATGGAGGAAACAAAGATGATTATTATGAGCAGGAGCGTGTTGGAACCTTAATTTTTTTTATTTTTTTGGTTTATGTACATCATACTTGCTGATTAAATTAATGAAGGAAGAGTGAAGACTTACTACTTATCATTTTAATACACTTTTGCATTTACCAGGAGAAAGTTTCTCATTTTTTTCAAGGTGATTTGTGTGTGTGTGTGTGTGTGTGTGTGTGTGTGCGTGTACTTAAGTTGTCCAAATGATAAATAGTGCCCTAGGTAAGTTGCAGGCTGTATATGTAAGAAAAAGTAATATTGCATTGGAAAGTTTTTAGATAAAGTAGAATTCAATTTTGTTTTGAAAGGCTCTGATGAATGTTAACCACTTTTTTGCTGAAATTCTTTTCAGACATATCTTAATCTTTTAAAATTACCCATATGCGATTTTTAAAAACATCAAATGTATAATTAGTTAGGAAAATTCTGTTATTAATAACATGTGAGGGAACGGTTTGTTCTTGATTTCCTTTCTCCACCCCCTTGAAATAAAGACAGGGCTAAGCATGCAAGCTATAAAGTGAGCTGAGTTTTGTAGTTTTGTTTTGTTTTGTTTTGTTTCTTTGTTACCAGAGTTCTGCAACAGAGAAAATTATTTCCCTGGTTTCCTCACAATGAAATGCTGCGTGTTTCATTCAAAACAACAATAATGGAAACATACCCTGCATGTAATATGTCTAAACACCCACAAATAAACAGTGGGTGTTTAGACATAACAGTGAGATTAATGCCACCTTCAACTTGGGCTTATTCTTAGGCACTTACGTAGGCATGAAGGTTTAATTTTCCCTGTCACATGAAGCAAATGCCTCCTCTTATCGGGTGGATTTGTTTTGGGGTTCTCCTTACTACCCTCACATCCCACACTGCTTTTTTGACACATTATTAGTCCTGTTAGATACAGACCTTGTTTCGTGAAACACTGAAGAACAATGGTTGGTAAATAGAATTAGCATGTGACAAAGTTTTAATTTTGTACGCAGTGTAAATATTATAGATGACATATTGCTTTGTTTTAAGATGGTATAATGGATGTTTTGGTCCTTTAAAAAATTTTTTAACTTTTATTTTTTGAGAAATAGAACCCCTTTATCTTAGATTCTAAATATGTCCTGAAACATATTAAGCATCACAGACTTTATACTTATTTAGAAGTTGATATCATCAGTAATTTTATTTTCAGATGGTCAGTGGTAGGACAATTTGCATTTTAAGTTTCAAACGATGTAACAAATTTAACAGGAGCCAAGCTAGCTTATGTGATCCAAAAGCTAATATTGTCTCCAACACTGATTTTCTTCTATCTAATGTTTTGTCGCTGTGTTAGACATTTGGACTTGAAATGTGTCTTTTTTATTTGTTCTCCTTCCTCTGTCCTACCCCACATCCAGTTAATTGCTAAATCCTGTATTTTCTCCTTCTTCATTGTTTCTCCTCTCTGTCATCTATTTTGTTTTTTTTTTTTCATTCTAACCATCATTATTCTGATAAAAGGCCCTCTTTTCTTTAAGCCTAAATTTCCCAATGCTTCCACCTCCCTGGTTAAGGTCATTCATTCCCAGTTCACAACCCTTACACAAAGTTACCAGATTACTTTCTAAAAATCTGGTAAATCTCTCAGCATTCAGAGAATCTCATTCAAATCAATAGTAAATCTTTGGCGCTATACCCTCAATGAGTCTTTCTCCTGTTTTTCCAAGGTGGTCTTCTAGAATATTCTCTGTAGGAATTTGACACCCTAGCAAAACCTAGTTATTTCTGAAGGTGGCTATTTTTTCCTCTGAGACTCCTTCCCACCTCCCCGCCTCCTGCCATTCTATTTACCCAACTTTTTCTTTGTGACTAAACACAGCCCTTTACCTTTTCTGAAGTTTCCCTTGAATAACCAGCCAGGTAGGGCTACCCCCCCAAACTCACTGAACTTTTTCTACCACTTTATGATTCCACTTCATTGGGCTGTGCATTATAATAACCTTATTTATTGAATAGTATCTGTTTATTACATGTGTATTATTTGGGAGCATTGGTCAAAAGGACTCACAGTTGGATCTCATTTATTCCTCTACCAACTTTGAAAGACAGGTACAAGTGTAGCTGAGAAATCCAAATTAGCCCTATGCTTTCAAAGCAGCAGAAGTACCCTGCTTGTCTGAGTTCAAAACCTTTGTTCTTTGAAGAGGTCTCAATATAACCATTTGTATTTGTGACTTCTCTGTTAGGTTTTTTGTCTTTTCAGGGTAGGCCTTACTCTTACTCACAATTGTATCTTCTATGTAAGGTACCTTACACATAGTTCTGTAATTTCTGAAAGCTCTTAGAAATAGGTATCAATTTAATAGATAGGGAATGATAACTCTATCAGGATGGAAAAGAAAGCAGCCTCTGTGTGATCCCCATGGCTTGATCTGGATAGGGCACCTGGATAGGGGATATATTTTTAATACTGTCCCCTCCCACTTTCAGGGGCCATAGGTAGCTCAACCTAAGAATTTTATCTGGGATGTGGTAAAGAGAAACTGCAATGTCAAAGCTTTTGCCAGTTCTTAGTATTGCTGAAGGTGTTGACCCAGGGCAGCTGCTCTTTAGTTAATCACATTAATGATGCTTTTAGTTAGAAAAGTAACAACCAGGTGTAGTCCAGGCAGGTGACATTTAGACAAAAGGGAAATAAATTTGTTCCACGTGATAAAGTGAAAGGGCTCTTTTCTCCAGGTTTTCACCTGGCAGCCTAAAAGATTTAATGGATGGTGTTTGTGCTGAATGGATAGTAGTTGTATATTAAAGTATCATTTGAGATATAGGTAAATATAAGTCCTAAAATATTAGAATACAGGGCAGTCACTACTAGTAAGGGAATAGCTAATTATACCAAAATCCCAAACCTATCTCTTTAAGTGTTCTCCTTCTAGAATGGAGAAGGAGTCTAAGTTGTTTGAATCCAAAAATGTCCTATTTAAGCTGGTTAATTTGCTTTGAGGCAAAAAATACAGTTCTCTGCAGAACTTTCCTTATTTATTTGCACATATGCCATGACAGGGTCTCTGTCAGCTTTGGTCAAAGGATGACACATCTTGAGTCAGGTATTCGAAGGTACAATAGATTAATGAGAAGTGACTTGGTCTTATCCTAGGGACTGGGGTGGGTGTCAGAGAAAAATTCTGGTCTGCTGAGAGGAGCAGTTGATGCAGGAGGTGATCTACATTTCTGTCGGGGAACGTAGTTGAAATGTGGCCTGAAAGATAATAGGGACACACAAGAGGACTGAAGTTAGTTTTAGTGTCATAAGGCCCTACAAGTGGATTTGTATGACTTATCATTCACTTTGCCTGAATAGCAAAGTGAGGTCTATTTAATGAAATGAAAGTCTCAGTATGCTTATTAGAAAAAAGGAACTACAGGAATTCCCTGTTGTCCCTGTTGTGAAACATGGAAAGCCTCGAGGTTTCCAGGCCTGCACAGAGTCAGCTATTTCTGTAGTAACAGGAATGGGAACACTTCGATCATCTCCTTACATCGTACACATCCCTAACCACAAAGTTGTAATGTTGCTCTTACAGCGACAAATGAAAAATCATAAACATTTCATTTGGAGGCAAATTTACCATGTTGTTCTCCGAGTCCACTTGGCCAGTGAAAGAGGCAATTACTAAAAGCTCATTTCATGGCAGCGTCGCACCCCTGCAAAACCACAGTGGTTGGCTTTTTCAAATCACAAGTGACATGTTGAGGGTGAAGAATAGCTGCCTCTGTAGGCCTCCTGCCAAAGTGAACTTCCTGAAGGACGCATACACCTGTCTGAACGCCAAGGCCTGTGCCCTCAGACTTCAGGGTGTTTCTACATTTGTCTTTCGAATTTGAAACTCTGTCTTCCAGCATCCAGATTTGCTCCAGCTTTATGAAAGCAGCTCCAGAGCCAGGTGAAGGACGTGAGTTTCTCATCCTGGTCGGGGGCTCGTGGTCCAGAACAGCGCTTTAGTGCACTCTCCCAGTGGGTAAGGACGGAGTGTTAGCGCAGACAGCAGAGTTAAGCCGGAATGTCCTGCAGAGACTCACCATCACAAAGGGTAATACTGCTTTATCGATCCCTTCCACACTGTCTCCCACCGTTGTGTTAAGCCTGTGGCGAGTACAACCTTTACAAAACGAGATCTGGAGATATGACTTACTTTCTAACTTGAACCTGGACTTTAAAAAAATGGATAAAAGCCTGTTTTGTAGGAATGGCGTGGTGTTGGCATTTCAGAGTGTAAATGATAAAAATAAAATCAAAGTCAAGTGTCTCAACAGAGGGAAAAAGTCACATTGAGACTTGCACACATGCATATAAAACGGGGCCGCAGTCTTCCATTTAAAGCAGAAATAATTTGACCACGTTGTATTGAAAAATCCAATTTTTTTCTTGTTACTTTAAGAGAGGCAACATTGTTAGCATACATTTTTAGAGATTAGATCCTCATTTTTGTCTCAGACTTTATGAACAGGGAGCATTATTTATGTCAATGAGGTTAGGTGAGGTTCCGTAGACCCATAGATTGATTTCCAGAAATATTGATGATTTATAATCTCTTATACTCTGTGATTCTTTCCTCTTAATAAGGCATTCCACTACCAAGGAGTTAAAAAAAAAAAAAAAAAGGCTTTTGCTGAGAGCTGCATGGGAATGTGTTTTTAATTGGCACTGTCTCCCTCTAAGGATAATAGGAAAAAGCTTATACTTCATCGCTTGCATGATTTTTGATTTTACCTTTGTTTGTTACAATGCAGAATTAAGGGGGAAAAGAATTGGCCATGAGGTACCTTTTAAAAAGGCTTTTCCTTTCATTGTACGTATTAGTGGGATGAGAGAGAAGTAAAAGACAGATTTATTTTTACGTTTAATCGAGTCCAATAATAATTGCACTGTGGTAACTTCTTTGAGCATTACATTTTCGGTAAGTAATTTATCAGCTGCATTCTTTTTGATTTTATTTTATTTTTAACTTTTTTTTTTTCTGGAGGGGATTAACAGTTACCATAGGATTTATACACTGCAGGCATTTTTTTCCCCTTTAATAAATAAAGCTTATTGATGGCATAGGCTTCCTGAGGCCTCCCTGAACTTCCGGTTTTATACTTATAACTTGAGGTTTAACTTATTTTGGTTCTTGTCTTGACTTAGTTAAGAATGGCTGGGTGGCTGATGGGACGTGAGGACAAGAGAAGAAATTCGTGGTCAGGGCAGGTGACCAACTTGCCCTAGTTTATCCATGGCATTTCCGGTTTTAGCACTGAAAATCTCTGGTCCCAGGGAGCTCCTGGGTCTCAGGCAAACCAGGAGAGTTGGTCACCCTGTGGTTGGCACACGGTGCTGGAGCTGGACCGCCCCGATAGCAGCTTCATGTGGAAAGTTCTAAAATAATAAAGATGCAGTTTCTTCCCAGCTGAGAGAACAGAAGTGAAGACTGAGACAACAGAACACACGGGGAAGGATATTCCTGAAAGGCAGGACTGGGGAAATTCTGAGGGTGAGCTGACTCAGGCCACGGCCAGCTCACCTTGGTACCATTTGACCTGCCTCACCTTTTCCTTTTCCCCAGCTTTTTTCAGATGAAGTGCTTATTTACAAATCCTTCTTTACTCCTTCCTTTCTGTGGCTGTTCTCCGTTCCCTCTGGAGAAATAAATTGCCTGAGCCTGAGATGCTCAGTTACCTGTAGGCTGGTTCGGTCTGGCTGTTAACAGGTATTTCGATTCTTCAACCCTAGGGTTTCTTAGTTGTATAAGGGGCGTCTTCAAGTAGATCAGCAGAGAGATCGGCTAGAAATAACCATGGCCTGTATGTGAGCAGTGGTGTTCCTGAAAGGTTTTGTAGGAAATTTGGGTACAGCGGCCATGGTATTTTAGAACTTACGACAGCAAAACTGCTGAACTGTTTGGCCTGATTTTCCCTGAAATGAGACCATTAACGTTGTTATAGAAACAAATCCAGCAGCAGCCCTTTACTCCTCTCTCTTCCTTATAATTATGTTCCTTTCTCCCTTCCCATGTCCATTTCTCCCTTTTTCCTTCCTTCCTTTCCTTCATTTTTTCTTTTAAATCCACACAAGTGTTTGCATTTTAAAAACTTTGATTTTTCTTGGTTCTCTGATTTTCCTAAGGAGCTGCTCGCGCGCGCACGTGTGTGTGTGTGTGTGTGTGTGTGTGTGTGTGTGTTTCACATGCCCTACCTTTCAGTCAACAAGGATAACTGACATACTATTGTGTAAAGCAGAAAAGATCTAGCTGTGCATTTGGCTCAACCTGGGAAAAGAAATATTGTTGCATCAAGCAGAAAATATCTAAATGAGTTCCTCCTTGCATATCAATATATTAATGGAAAGATTAGAATTCTGCATAGCCAATTCTGTATGTAATAAAAATTGTGAGATATGTTGGTTTCAGTGGAGCGATGGACAAACATGTTAAATTTTTCATTGCAAAACAGCACATACAACGATGTGCACTCTTGCATTTTTGTTTTGTTACGAAACTTAAGAAATCTGCATATTACATTTTGCCTGAAATCTTGGATTTCTTTAGAAGGGGTTTGGAATGAAAACGCTTTTCTTTATTTTTCAAGTCTAGATACTATATATGGGTTAGTTCCTGTTTATTTCTACCAAAAATGCAGTCATTTGTAAGTAGCCGATCTTATTTGAGGTTTCATCTATAAGGCAAGTTAAATTAAGAAAGATTTTGTAGTTTTTGATAACTAATAATCCTTGTCAAATTTAGAATGTAGGTGCAATTTGCTTTCTTATAAAAATTTAAAACATTTCAATTAAATGCTGTTTTATCATTTGTTATTTGGATGCTGGGATGGAAAATAGCATTGCTAATGATATTGACTTAAGTTAAAAAGAGTTTCTACATGAGGGAAATTTCTGCTAATATATATGTATATATATATATATGTATTTATGTATATTCATATATTTTTTAAAGATTTTTTTTCTATATTCAGTTGAGTGAATGTGAAATTATTCTTCAAATAGGTTAATAGGGCCGTTCAATGCATCCATTAAACATTACATAAATATTTCTTGTTTTCTTGAAAGACTTTTGCTTTTTTAAAGTACTCTTTGAATCTTGTTTTTTAATTTGGAGCTTCATTCTAATGTTTTTCTTCCATTTCCTACTACACTATTTTGTGACTAATAGTGAATAGAAAGATTTGTGTTTTTTTTTTAAATGACTTTAGAACTCTTTATGAAATATTTTCTAAGCTTTTGGTGTCCTTTATTGTTTTTACAACTTGAGAAAATTGCTCAGTTAAAAAGAATTCAGAACTTCTAATTTTACATTTGCTGTTTTAGTCAACCCCCAAATAAATTGTCAGAAAAATAACTTATTTTTTAAGGGGAGGTATAGAAATACAGGGAGTTTCCATACAAATCTAACAATTTCTTACGTTTATAACATTTCAAACGTATGATTCCATTCCTCCTCTGTTGCTTTAACAAGGAAATCCTCTCAAATTACAAATAGTAATGATAGTATCATGCTATTTGGAGTCAGAATTATTTGGGGGGAGATCTTATGAAACGTATGAAGTGTCCATTGATATAAATGTGTTATTAAATATTTACGCCTAATTTTAACAATACTAACACTGTGTTTAAACTCAAGAAGAGATTCTAACTGTAAAGTGTATCTCTGTTTTTTAAAAAAAAACTTATCTCCCATTAGGTCGTCATTTCTGTCCTCTGCCTCTTTACCACAAATTCAAGCAAGGAGAACTAACGTTATTTATACAGTTTAGGCAAGGTTGCATTTAAAGGCCCATTATGTTATTTTCACCATGATTTGCTGTAAATCATCCCTCATTGTCGTCTATTTTATCTTTCACATTCACACACATGATTAGAATGATGGTATGGAAGGTCAAGCATGAAAATGATGCCATTTTGATGATGCATTCAGCTTTGTATAACTGATATTTATATTGGTCTTGACTCTTCCACTTACTCCATATACAGTTTCAAGGAAATCGTCTCCCCCCAATTTCCTGGTGTGCAAATCTGATAGGTATACTACTTGCTAATAAAACAGATGTTTAAGTTGAAGTTGCCCTGCTAGCAAAATACTTATTTAAATAGAAAAGACCTAATAACATGTTGTTAAACCATCTTCCTTGTCAACAAATGACACATTTCATATCTTCCTGAATTTTGATAATTTAGATAGCCTATCACTGTTTTCAAATACAACTATATACCCAGAATCAGGCCAGTGATCAATACTCAGCAAATATTTGTTGAATAAATATACCATGTTTAGGTTTCTTGTTATATATGGACCCAGCTGTTTGATTTTCCATTTGGGGGATGGTACTCTCCTCCTCTTAAAAATGAGAGATCAACTAGCTTGTTTTAAAGATTTGCCAGCCTTCAGAGTCTATGATTCTGTAATGTATGTATTTTATACGTTAAGTGACTCACAGCCAAGCAAGCTAACTTGCAAAATCAGCAAAATGAGCCACCTGAACCATAAAATAAAGAAAAAAATGGCCATTTACTGCATTTTTAAAACATATTTCAGATATGGATTTCAGAAATGGAAATGTACTAATATAATAAATTTACTACGACTAGTATAGTAAATTTATTGTTAAATACCCATCTCATTTTACACATTAAAGGTAATTTTACAATTTTCTTTGACTTATAAAGGGACAAAGCTTTCTGACATTTATTTTTTGCCCAGACGCACACATGCTTTTGAAATCTCCATATTCAGGAAAATAGGTTATTTTTAGACCCATTTCTGGCCACTCAACCTGTGTACACAAAACTCATGCAAAAGAACAGATGACTTGGTGTTTTCAAGAATTATCCTAATTCCTGTTGTTGAAAACATATCCTTTAGAGATATCTCAGGAAATGAATTATTGGCTCTGAACACAGTTTTGAACCAGAAAACAAGTAGAGCCCAAGGTAAGGAAGTGAAGTTTATGTTGTTATAATCTGGAATAGGCAATTTCTTTTCAGCCTTTTTTTTGCTCTTTATTGCAGAAACCAAGATATATACATTTTTCCTCTGGCGGGGGCTTGTTAAATACAAACAATAGCATTTATATAGCACCTTATACCAAGGTAGAAAAGTGCAAGAAATCCTGAAAATGCCATTTATAAATAATACATAAACACAGTGATGGTAACAAGTTTTTGTTTTTGTTTTTGTTTTGTTTTGATTGTGGAGGGGGTGGAACAAAGTGTCTCATTTCTACTGTATTTCAGTGTCTGTTCGTACACTTAAAGGGCCATGCATGGTAGTAATCTCGATCAATTTGCAATGGTTTGGGATCACTGCATGCCTGACACTTACATGTGTATATTATTGTACAAGATTGAAAGAACGGCTTTGAATCTACCACGAAAGTCAACCCATCTCCCCTTTTTATGTCCTCATCCCATTTGTGCTTGCTGATTTAACCCCAAGCAGTCTCTTTTATAGCCCTTCGGCTACATTTTGGTGATAGCTGCCAAAAGGTGAATTTAGAGGGTCCAGTTTGGTGCAAAGGTCTGGAGTATAAGTCTTAGCACCAAAACTTGGAATTCAGCCCTTGTCCTGCTAGGTAATATGATGCAGAAATCATTCTTTCCAGGCTTGCTTTCCTTCACTCTATAATAGGAACAAAGATCTAACATAGCTAAGAGGGTCAAATAATGTTGGCTATATAAAAACACCTGTATATTTTACATTTTTTGAGCATGCACACCAAACAATAAAATATTTAAACACAGTCTTTTATCTATTGTATAAATAAATATATATAAATAAATTAAATACATGTGTAACTCTACTGATACAGCATGCAAATTGTTAAATGAAAATGACTATTTTTCTCAAAAACAAGATAAAGAAACCAAAATGAATAGTAGTTCTCATGTTTTCTTCCTCCCATCTCAGTGATTTTCCTACCCCCAAACCTGAGGGATGCAACCCACTTTGGAGATCGCTATTTTAAATAACTTGGAAAATGCAAGGTATAGCTGATGTTGTCATGACTAGTTTAGCACGGCTACAGACTGAATTCAAAATTTCACCTCTGCACCCATTCTGTTGGGATAAATAACTGTATGTCTACTTCTTTAGCAATCTAAACAGAGTTCAGAGTAGTGGGTCATTAGGTTAATGTAGGAGCAAGCAAAAGGAATTCTAAAACCTTGTAAGTTTTTATCTAATCTGATTATTATTTAAAGCCCTGTGTAAAAATAATAACTGACATCTGTACAGTACCTAACAGTCTGAAAATCTCTTTTCAGGCACATTAACTCATTTAACCCTCCCTATCTGCGTGTAAGTTAGGTACATTCAACATACTGATTTTTACAGATAAGTAACTGAATCTTCCCTATTTTCTGAAATACCATCTGGTTCCAGTGCCCATGCAAAAGGTACTTCCTACAGCATCTTGTGGCCTTAACTTTTTGCCTCCATCGATTGTTGAAACTTTCCGATATAAGGATCGTTATTAGAAATCATTTCTTTGATTTTCTTACTATGGTAGCAGATTGAGTAAAGCAATATACTATCCTTTGCAATTTCTCTACTCACCATCTCCCTGGCCCCTGCCTTTCAGTGTTACATAATTTAAGGAGAAAGGAGTGATAATTGGGGCTCTTTTTTTTTCTTACTATAACCCATTTAACACACCAGTTTTGATCCTGCATCTTGAAGCTAAGAATCTAATTGTGGAATTTTAGCCTGCTGATATGACAAAAATTAATTATTTTATGTATATCATCTACAGTGACTCTTATCCTTGACTAAACCCCTGAAATGATATGCACATTGTTATGTGTATGTGCATACTTGCACTTTTTTGGAGTGAGGTTTTATATATTTCACGAGATTCTCAACAGTTCTGTGACCCACAAGGAGTCACTGTCTTGGTTTTCAAGCTCTTCCACGAGATTCCTATCTATTCCTATCTATTGTCTAAACTTGATGATGGAGAAGCACATAGAGGGCGTGGGGAGACTAGACTATCATTTGGTTCCATTTCTTGAAGATCATTTGTTGGCTGTAGTTGCTTAGAAAAATGAAGTTTTCAGATTCACTGCAAACTTCCATTCTATTTTCATGCCCCTCAGAAACCTTCAGAGTGTCTTTGAGGGGGCAGGAAGCAAAGCCTCTTTCCCTCCAGGTTTGAGGGTTTTGTTATACGGATACCTATGTTCTCACCTAAGCTTTATACCCACAAAACTGCTCCCTGTGGTTCCCACTAAGGTGGAGCTGACTGCTGTGACCGTCTGCAAGTCCATTTGGTGGTGGCAGGGGTAATTTTTCAGTCGAACATTGATGATGTCTAGCTTTTTTCCACTTTATGGTTTAGGGCATTTATAATTTGGGGCAAGAAGATAAAACATTTAACCAAGTGGAATTCAGCAAATGTCCCAGAGTGTGGCTTTCATGATTACAAGTTCAATCAACCCTTTTAAAGATTTACTTTTTTTCCCCTGAATTTCTCTTTGTAAGTCTATTTCAAGAGGAATCTTTACTTCATTTCACAATACTCACTCAAGTATTTCAATAGAGGGAAAATAAAACAATCAAAAGAGAGTATCAGCTATGAACTCATATAGTTTTCTTGCATTTGAAAGAAGGGTCTCTCGCCTTTAATCCTTAGCCTTCAATTTAAGTTTGGGGGTAAAACATTGGAAAGGGGGTAAAGGAAATGATTTCTTGTGTAATACAGGTAAAACAGCTGCTCTCCTCCAGTCTGTCTTCAGCGAGGCTTGCTGAGGCAAGGAAGGAATCAGGTGTTAGGACAAATAGAGCTATGAAAATGGGTCTGTATTAAAGCATGCCTGGAGGACTTTAGTGAGATTCCCTTTGGGAGACCAAATTTGGAAACAGCCCTTGGGACCACATGCAGTTGGCTTCTCTGTCAAGTCACTGCAAAAAGCGTGGGTCTTCACAGCCTGCCGAGCTGAATGTGGGGCAGAGGCATGTGTTCTGTATGGGGAAATAACCTGAATACAAAAGAAACAAGAAATCCAAATGGATGATCCCACCCCCGGCTAGAGATGAAGTAACAGAATTAAACCGATTGTGACAAGGAAGTCCAGTGGTATGAATAGAAATCAGCAGTGAATAGAAGCCTTAAAGACAGGCCTGGTACCCGCCTTTAAAAAAAGGTATTGTGTCTTTGAAAAGTTGAGTGTCAATCTCCTTGTCCTGCATCAAATCACGTTTGAAAAAATCCAGCAGAATTAACCATGCCTCTTCAAAAAAAAAATCTTTTTTTTTTTTTTTTCTGGTAATGTGAATAACCCCTCTTCACCACCAACCATGGCTTTAAACTTTGTTGTCATTAAATTAGGTCTTCTCAGTGTCTTAGATTTGCCAGTGAGGTCAGCGCAGAGATGCACTAACAAATTTTTAAACAGTCGTAAGAGAATCATTCTCATGCTTTTGTTAGGGAACCGTTGACCCGAAACTGCCCGCCTTGGCCAGGCAGGATGATAACCCCTTGCAAGAGTTGTCTCACAACAGGAGGTCCTGATAAGGAACGTGGCGCTGCCACTGAAAACTTACCGGGAGAATTTGGGAGGGGCCAAAAGAGGGAGGAGACGACCAACCTCCCAGAGTCCTTCTCGCTGGAATCCATCTTGGCTGAGAGATGCGCGCGCCAGCAGGAAGGACCCTGAGTCACCAAATATGGGCCGAGGAAGATGATTGGCCAGAGACCCTCCGGAAGCTAACGCCCTCACCTTAAAACCTGAGAGCACGAGCCCCGCGGCAGAGCAGTTCTTCCGGTTTCTCTTGTCGTACGCACTGCTCTCCGTTTGGGCACCCCTTCCCAGTAAAGTCTTTTGCTTTTTGTCAGTACGTGTGTCTCCTCGGACAATTCATTTCCGAGTGTTAGACAAGAGTCCACTTTCAGGCCCTGGAAGGGGTCCCCCTTCCTGCAACACTTTGATACCTTGATTCTGCTAGACGTCAAAACGCTACTCCAGCATACATCTCAGATGTTCTGTGTGAATCATCTGTTCTCAGTTAAGTGCTGTCTGATTTAACAAGGAATGCTGTAATTAGTGACTTGCCTCTTAGGAAGTAAATGGCCAAAGGGAGGCCGACAGTGGATCATGCTTGTCTTCGGAGGGCCACCTCCTCTGATGTTGATAACAGCGTTGGCCAAAATGGCACTCCCTCACGTGTCCGGCGAGAGGCAGCAACACCAGGTAGGTTTGAAGATCTTAGCTTACTTTTGTATGTACTTTTGCCTGTGTCTTGCATCTGGGCATTACATGATAGATGTTAAGGGCCTGACATTCTCTCCAGATTAACTAAAGTAGTGGTCTGGAGGCTTTTGCATTTGTTCACCCTGAACCTAAAGGTAAGAGGCCAGACTTGATTGTTACCTAGGGTCTCTGTCCCCCATAGGATGTCCCGAAGTCCCATCAGCAGTAGCTGTTGGGACTCTTCTCCCCCCCATCCTCCTCCCTAACCTTCCTCTTCCCCTTTCCTTCTCCCTCCGCCTCCTCCCTTTAGGTGATATATGCTGAGTTGAAAAGTTAGCAGCAGTGGATTTCTCATTCAATATGTTCTCCGGGAACCTGCTTGTTTAGAATTCACATCCGCGCTCTCCATCCCATTATAAAGGAGGTGGAGTGGGGGAGGATTGCTGCTGGTCGTAATTTTCCAAGAACAGGTGAAATGTATTCTGTCTTGAATAAAACACCCCGAGCCATAACTTTTGAGGCTATTTCACATTTCCCCCCCTGGCAGAGGCTGTTGTGTTTTGTTACAGCAGCGCAAGGAGTTGTTATTAGAGTGTTATGGAAACCAGGTGTTAGAGCTGATTAGTCACTAATCTTCCATCTCTGGGAGCTTGGCTCCAATCTTCTGTTCATCAGAATCATTCTGTTGCGTTAATTTATTCATCCCCACTCTAAGAACCTTGTCAAATCAACATGGTGGTCTCCGCTGGGTCCCTAATGCACTATAGCCCAGATCACAAACCTACTATATGACACATAATTCAGGATAATTGGCAGTCAGTGCTCAGACGGCCCTGTGATTAAATGGGTATGGAGATTGAAATCGCTTCTCACCTATTAGAAGGGAGTCTCGCTAGGCCAAGGGCGTTCTTCAGCGGAGGCTACTGCTGCAAAGGGCTGCATTACATTCCCAGCTTTATGTGGTTTCTGATTGATGAGATAGCACTTCTTTTTCCTCTTAATATTTTACCTCTCAAAACACAAAATGAGCCACTTAACTTTATATTTCCTTTTTTTAGACTCCATCTCAAGTCTTCATTAGTAAATCTTAAGGACTGCTAAAATTGTAAGAAACTCTTCACCTAGTATAAAAGGGAAATAGACCATTTTCCCCCCTTTTTTGCTGCTTTTGCCAACAGCTCACTTTTGACAACTATTTATAATGCCACAAAGGGAGAAGTTTGACAAGGTGTTTAATTTTTGACAAGTAATGTGACCAGTTCTTTGTGGCTTGAAACAACTCTTTCTGATGAAAATAATTTAGCACAGCCAGGAGGAATCTTTAGGTGGTAGTGAAAGCCACATTTGCATTCGCTCTGAACCTTGTTTCTTATGTCTGTGAGGTCTTTAAAATTATAGAAATAATATATGTTTGCAAATTTGGAAGATAGAGACAAATAAGGTAATAAAAATCCATGATACCTCTCTATGCAGGGAGAAATTATTTGGCATTTATTTTCTTTTGGTCCTTTTGCACATGAAGTAAACCCGAAGGATGTGTGGATTAGATCAATTAGATCCATGATGTTTCTGTTCTGCTGAGGTTCATGTATTTGCCTTTTAGTTTCAACACTTGTTTGTGTTACTTTCTACTCATTTTCATGTATGAAGTAATTCACATCTATAAAAAGTCTTCCTCTATGAATCAGTTTCCCCCCTACCCTGGGAAAATGACCACAGTAAGAAAGCCACTTGCTACAGCTTGAGATGGAAATGATAATACAATCATGCAGTCCATAAATAGACAGACAAACTGGTCTTTTACCAGAAAACTACTTTATAAATTATTGTAGTTTATAGAATCACTCATTGTCTGAAGGAGACTTAAAATTTCTAATTTCTATTTACTACAAAGTAAGGGAGGAAAGCATCTCCACTTTTATAATGTGTAAATTTAGCTTTTGAAAGCCACAGTTGACAATTAGGGTTCCAGTTTATTATTTTAGAGTTTGTAGAATTTTTTAAGAGTTCATGTTCTAATTTTCACACTCCTAAATCACAGCAACCTTAGATAGTATGGTCATTAATGTATTCATAGTATTTTAACATATATAAGTAACAAAATTTAAATGCCCAGTCCCCTATTTGGAGGCATAAGCATATTTGTTTTTCTTTTTTTTTTCTCCACTGTTAAAAATACTTTACTAGGGACCTTGTGATACAACTTTTCATTCGTGATTTAGATTATTTGTTTATCATAAATTCTCCAAATCAGAATCTGGTGAGACATAATAGTCCTGCAAAAGTCTAAACTTAAAAGAAAATTATTGGAAATGAACTCAGAAAACTTCTGGTACGGCAACCTTCACTCAAACTTTATCCAAATTCTTTGAGGCAGGCTGGCTTTGGATGTCTGACATTTACATGATTGTAACAATTTTATATTGGCATGGCTTTGTTTTATTCTTTTTTGGCTAATTGAACTGGACTATCTCCATTAAATAATCATGCCCCAGATCTTGGAGGGTCACCTTGGATGGTCACAGCCCTCCATCAATAAGGGTGTAAGTGTGAAATAAGGATAATGATGATTTCCTCAACCTGATGTATAAATTCTGTAATTAAGATTTTTAAGGTATGGCTTACAGCTTTCAAGGATGAGAAAATACTTTCCGAACAGAACCACGGTTGTTCCTGAAAGCTATAGCTCTTGTTAAGGTTCTCTCCACCTTTCAACAAAACTCTCCATCCCCTCTCCCTATCACCTATTTAGATATGGTTGATAGCAAAGGTGCAGCAAGAGAGGAATGAGACTTCTAGGATGGAAATATTTGAAGTTATTGTATGTTTAGAGCTTTGTTTTCTCTTTTCAAAAATCTTCATCATTGAGCCAGACTGGAATCTGTATTTGCTTGATTCTCATGGTGTGACGTAAGCCATGTGCCCAATGAAATCTCCAAGGATTTATCTTAGTAATTTATTTTTCCCCTTAATACTTTACTTGAGGTTTCTAAGGACTATGGCATTAGGAGAAGAAGGAGCCTGGTAGGCTAATACATTTTCTAAGTCAAAACCTATAAATATTTTTAAGGCCCACTGGCTTTCTCTTTTCTCTACACTGAGCATCAGTGTTTGAGAGGGCCCACTTCACCAGCTCATACCAACCTGGATATGCTCATTGTTTGAAAAGAGCTAATTAAGCAGGTGGGCAACACTAATGCAGGTGGGCAACACTATCTCCTTTGTATTATTATTAGAAGCTTGAATATTTTTGCATGAATTCATTAACTACTAGTGAAATATCTGTTTGTTTTCCTTCAATTTTTTAATATGTATAGATGTGCTTAAGTTATTTTTGTTATCCTTTATTGTGCAGTTGGTAAATATTTTCCTTTTTTTCTTTATGTTTTGGGTATATTAGCACATCAATAAGTGTTGCTATGTAGAATTGTTATATATATGAATATATATAAATTTATATATATATATATAATTGCTTTTTTGTGAATGAGATTGATTGAAGGCTCTATTTCTGATCATTCCCAGATTGCTTTATCTAGTATTCCATTTCTTCACGTAGACAACCATCTATGTGCTTTCACATACTTGGATTAGGTAGATTTCTAAGACAGTCCCGAAGACCCCACCCCCTTCTCTCTATATCGTGTGTAATATCCTCCTTCTGTCCTTGAGTGTGGGTGGGGCCTGTGAATATGATGGGAATTCATCCCCATGTTTAGGTTACATTCTTTGGCAGAGGTGAGGGATTTTTAGATGTAATTTCAGTCCCTAATATGTTGACTTTAAATTAATTTTAAGGGTGGGTCTGACCTAATCAGGTGAACCTTTTAAAAGAAGGCCTGGAGAGCAGAGAGATTGTCCTCATTGACGGAATAAAGTGTCATGTTATGGAGCGAGCCAGGTGGCAGGAAACTGCAGGTGGCATCTAGGAGCTGAGGGCTTCAGTTCCACAACCACAAGGAACTGAATTCTGCTAGGAGTCAGTGAATTTGGAGAGGACCCCAAGCCTCAGATAAGAGTTCAGGTCCAGACTCCCTCCTTGATTCTAGTCTTGTGAGACCCTGAGTAGAGGACCTGGCTAAGCAATGCCCAGACTCTTGACCCATAGAAACTGTGAAATAATAAATGTTTTAAGTTGCTAAGTTTGTGGTAATGTGTTACACAGCCATAGAAAACTAATAACACTTGTCATCCCCAGTTCTCCTTTGAGCAATCCCTTGATAAAAAATTAAATTCAAAACCTGGAACTAAATCATCATAGTTTCTTGCTAATTTTAATGTTTTGTGTACGTAGAAACAAGAGGATCAGAGACCAACCACAAGAAGGTAGAAGTCCAGTAAAAGGAACCTTTTTTTAAAAAATTTATTTATTTTTGGCTGCGTTGGGTCTTCGTTGCTGCATTCAGGCTTTCTCTAGTTGCAGCGAGCGGGGGCTACTCTTCGTTGCGGTTGGCTTGCTTCTCGTTGCGGTGGCTTCTCTTGTTGCAGAGCACGGGCTCTAGGCACATGGGCTTCAGTAGTTGTGACAAGAAGCCTCAGTAGTTGTGGTGTATGGGATTAGTTGCTCCACGGCATGTGGGATCTTCCTGGACCAGAGATCGAACCCATGTCCCCTGCATTGGCAGGTGGATTCTTAACCACTGCACCACCAGAGAAGTCTGAAAGGAACCTTTTTATTCAAAGAGAATTGTTGTGTCGTATTTTTTTTAAATAGCAGCTAATGTTTTAGGATAAGGTTTTGGTAAGCCTCTGGGCACCTTTATATTAATTTTATTGTCATGTTTCCTTAGATGAAAAGCATACCTATTAGTAACAGGAGAAAATGATCATTTTGATGACGGGGAAAGGAGTGCAGCTAAAGTCTCTACAGGATAGGCAAGGATGCAAGGACAAGATGTGGTATATTTGTACACAAGTGTATGGTACAATGAAAGACACGATGGTGTAGTCTGCTTATTTCAAGGACTTGAAAATCCACCCCCAATGGGATCAGATGGGCAGTTTGTTTAGGTGTGCTTTGGACAGCATTGAAGAAGTAGGTGGGACTCAAGCCTTGCAAAAAATTCTTCTGCCTCTTGATACTTGAATTCTGATTCTTTCACACAGAAAAACATGATAGTGAAGCAGAGACACTGGCTACATTGATCTTGCTGGCACAGTGCCATGTCACCAGATCCATTAGCAACATCCATATGTGGCCTCACAGGATTGAAAGGAAACATTTCATTTTCAAGAAAAGTTCTTTAGTAGCGCTCAGTGTTAAAGTTGGATAATATGGTTTTATGTCCATCATTCCGGGGTCTAATCTAGGTGGAGGAAAGGTGGTACTCAGTGCTTCTCCTCCTCCCTCTCGTCTTAGTGCAGGCAGCACCTGTCAACCATGATGGCTTTTCTGCTGAGTCCAGATTGCAGCACCAGAATCCATTCAACACAGGGAGCCCTAGAGCTCCTACCAGTGGGTAGGTGTTGGTAAAAGACATGAAAACTTTTTTATTGTTTAATTGCCTGTCTCTCCTTACTCTATGTGCGAGGACCCTGAAATATCGGTAGGATAAGGGAGTTCCGCACATGCCCACAGCTAACCAGGGGCAGAGCAAGAAGTAGAAACTGATTCTCCAGGCTGTAGTCCAGCATACACTTAACAGAACAAATCACATGTAAGGTATGGTCGTCATCGTATCAGTGAAATAGGACAATGAAGAAGGAAACCAATTCCCTTCTGTTGGTTTTGAGCCTTTCCATCATGGCTGGGAAATCTCAGGGCATTAACCCTTCTCTGAGATGCAATAGGGAATAATGATTTCTGACTCGCTAGGTTGTATGAATATGGAGCTTTATTCATGACGGTAGTGGATGGTGATGTTTTTTGTAGCTGTCTGATATTACGGGAGGTTGAAGAAAGAAAGGCAAACAATGTTGTAGGACATAAATACCTGTAATGGATGTGAGGGGGAAGGCAGCAAAGGAGTCTTACGGCATCTGTGGGATCTAGTCCCCCTTCTGTGCAAGTTTGACATCAGTGATGGAAAACACCTACATTTGAATCTGCGTTGCTACCACAGTATAGAAGCACAGACTGAGCACTTTTCTCTCGAAGGGGAAAATCGTGCTGATCGGGGGAGGAGTGTGGAAAATACCTAATATACCTTGTTCACAAAAAGTGTCATTTTAGTGTCAGCTCCTATTTCTTTTAAAACCATTAAAACCTGTCCATTGCAGTTGTAGTCAGGAAAGACAGACATCGTGATTTGTTCCTGACACCTTGGGGTACGTTTGCAGCATTGCACCCCTGGGAAATCACTGTAGGTGTGCAGTTCCTGTGACTGTTAAATGGAAGTGTGAATCTGATTCCCCACCTACACCTGGCAAACTTAGGCAGAAGATACCTTTGTTTTCTTAAGCGTTTCAACTTACCTTAAGTGGAGCCTGTGAATTCTTTCCTTTGTACATAGCCTGGGGAATCTACCACACAGTTTATATCAGATGGAAGGTTGGGGAGGGGGTGGACAAAACCCAAAAACACATAGGAATGGCTTCTCTATTTTCACATACAAATTCCTCTAACCCTAGGCAGAGTCAGAGGCCCAGGGGAGGTATAGCTATTTGCAGGTATGGGCTTACCTTTTAAAGTTCATACTGTCATTTGAGCCTAGTACTGTTTCTATTTGGGGTGTTATGGACTATGAGGTCTATAAAAATAATTTTTGATCTCGCCAGTCAGCTTTTGATGACAGCAGTGACAATGAAGATGATGATGATGAAAATTGCCTTTTACTGAGTGTGTACAGTAGTAAAGTGCTCTTCAAGGACCCTCACAGAGAATACGTTTATTTGGAGCTTATTTGACAGAAATTGTGCAGTGTACTCTTCAGGCGTCCTTCTTTGTCCTAGCTTCATTGTTTCTGTTTTTTTGGATGAGGAAACTGAGACTCACAAAGGTGAGGCATTTTGCCCAGGATGACGAGCAAAGCCAAAAGCCAACTACACGTCTGTCTCATTTCAGTCCCAATTTCTTTGCATGACATCTCTAGATAAGAACAAGTCACTGCTAAAGAGGCCTCATTGCTTCTATGTCAAGTCAAAGCTTATGGACCAGGGGTTACTTCACTGGTGATGAGACCATAGCAGCCCCTCCTCCCCCGCCCCTTTGCTGAAGTTGGACAAAGGATACTGAAAACCTGGGAGAAGCTGCTTCCCTGGTGACCTCTCAAACCAATATGTACCAGTGATATTGGGTTGGCCAAAAAATTTGTTCGGGTTTTCCATAACATCGTACAGAAAACCCGAATGACCTTTTTGGCCAATCCAATACTGTCAGACTCATTTGATTAACAACCTCTCAATTCATCATAAATAATAGAAGATGACACATGAAGCAGATCACCTCTTTCTTCCCAAAGTCTCTCAATTTCCTCTACTTTGACATGACCCACTTTAGGCAAGATTTCCACTAATGAACACATAAGCTAGTTTCTGAGTTCTAAATGTACATTAAAGCTCATCTAATGCAAAATTAACCTATCTTTATTACTGGAACTGCAGACTATTAAGATAGCATGCGGAGTTACCGAATTATAAATTTGGAAGAGATTTCCATGTGAGGCACCTGTGACTTGAGAAGAGCTGTTCCCCTTCTTCTGAAATTGAGTTTTGAGTCAAGGACTCATGAAGGTGAAAAGGAATGGGCGGGGGGACAGGGAGCACCTCTTGAAGGTCACATACTTCAGTTTTTGGTCCCCGGGCAGACCCAATTTAGCAGGGATCATTATCCCTGGGAGGTAATGACATTTGCAACACAAGGTATAAAAATAGTAATGCTCCATAAATGTTAGCTGGGATAAGCACTTCCTTTGCAATTGCTTATTAATCCTCAGGAAACCCTCGAAGATGAATAATATTCTCATCTCCATTGTTTGGATGGGGACATTGGGCTTAAAAGTCTTTGTTTGTACGGCTGTTTACTAACAGAGCAAGGCGTGAGGTCTCTTAGTTGGTGAACATCATGCTCTTATCTACTGTACTATACTCCCATCCCTTACCTCCTAAAAGGGTTCAACTCCTGTAGAGAACACTGGCTAGCCTATATATGGAGTTATGATATATTTATGCTGATCCATGGAATTATAAAAATAGAATAAACACTGAGAGCAGCTGGTGGGATGTATGGAAGAAGTCAGTCTCAGTGGGGAACAATGTCCCCCTGCTACAAAAGAGCTTCGTCATCTCAGTTCCTGGAATTGATGTATTAGCTGTGTCCTTGTGCTCACATTTGCATTTTAAGGGGGGCTTTTAATGTCTTAGCTGGGAGTGGTGACATATTAAGGCATTGTTAACCATTCATAGCCTAAATTAATTAAACTGCTCATCTCAGCATTTGGGGCATGAAAGTAGCTATAGACGGTATGTAAAGGAATATGTTCTTTTTTTTTTTTTTTTTAATTTTTATTTATTTATTTGGTTGCACCGGGTCTTAGCTGCGGCAGGCGGGCTCCTTAGTTGCAGCTCGCAGCCTCCTTCATTGTGGCATGCAAACTCTTAGTTGCAGCACGCATGTAGGATCTAGTTCCCTGACTAGAGATCGAACCCAGGCCCCCTGCACTGGGAGCACGGAGTCTTAACCACTGCACCACCAGGGAAGTCCCGAGGAATGATATGTTCTGATAAACCTTTAGTTACAAAACTAAGCTGCAGGCCTGTTTCTGATAAATGATAGCTGTTGTTAGTAATGCATTATTATTACCATTTTATAAAAGAATATATATTTTAATATTAAAAAATAAGAAAGCACATGTAGGACAAAAAGGTGATAATAAAAAATAAATTTAACTTCATAAATGATTCTTTATATATTTTTTTATTTTTCTGAGCTCGCTACCATCTCATGTGCACACCTGTGTTTGGATACCAAATTTTTAAAAACCATTTACAACTTTTTCATTGTAAAAGAGTTTAAATATATTCAAAATAAAATGAATAGAATCATGAACCCTCATAAACCTATTACCCAACTTAAACAATTATTAACATTCTGCTATATCATCTGTACCTCCACTTACTCCTCATTCCTTCCACACAATTATTATTTATTCACAGTTTTTAATGTAATATATATATAAATGCAAAAATCTTACTGTGAAATTCTAACAAATGTATATGCCTGACTGTGTAACTCTCACACCTTTCATGTCTGTACCATGTCTTTCATGTTTTACCATGTTGCTCGTGAAGTAGTTCATCAATTCTGGATCCTGAATGCCAAGGTTGGCAGTAAATTCTGAGAGGTCCCACCTGGAGTCACCAGAGAATGGGGGGCAGTTGCTTCTTTTTTCTGTCGTTCTACTAGAGATGGACATTATCGTGACCACTTTTACTAGTGGTCTTTGTAAAAGCCAAAGTATTTAAAAGCAGAAAGATTAAGTAACTTGACAGAAAGAAACAGTTAATAAGTGGTAGAAGCTGGCCTCAAACCCACATCTGTCTCATTCCAAAGCATGGGTTTCTTCTATAGCATGGTTTGCTAGAAACCAATCCATCCCTTGTTTCTGGAACAGAGCCTAGCACGTAGTATTTGCTCAATCGACATTTGTTAAAAGAATGGGAGAGAGGATCAGTCTTGGACGGATACAGAAATTGGATGACAAGGGTCTATGACCTCCTTAATACTTTTGCCTGGCACTGGCAGAACTCAGTATATTGATTATTTGTGAGCAAAAAACCTGCTTCTCATTGTAAACTGCACTTTCCCTGCCACCCTAGGCAGTACAGAACATCAGAACATGTGCCAGAAAACTGAAGAGACTGTGTCCTGGGACTTCTCTGGCAAGTAATTCAGTACTGTGTGCCCTATAAGCACAGACGAATATCTGTCCATATAATCAGAAATCAGGCAACCTCAACCCAATCATCTGGATGTCTTTCAAACAGTGACATCAGTTAGGACATACTCCAAGTCCTCTTTCTATATGCTCTGTTATAAGACGGACTTTTGTTAAGCATTTGTTGGAGTATGATATATCTGTATGTACATCTGTATCTACATCTACATCTATTTCTCTGTGTGTGTGTGTGTGTGTGTGTGTATATGGTGGGGAGAGACACTGACAGGTTGAGAGAAGAAGGAAAGTGAGAGAGAGAGAGAGAAAGAGGAGCAAAGAGGGAGAAAGAAAAGAGAAAAAGTAAAGAATGAGGGAAGACAGAGATTTGAAGGAGTCTGAGAAGGGTGTTATTGGCATAGTCTCAGATGATTTAAATTATTATTGTGGAGGTGATCTCCACCGGAGACCGCAAAGTCAACTGCACAAGGGCAGAGCTCGTGATGTGAGCTGAGTGAGGATGTGGGGAACCCAGAGCACATGCGTTCTCTAAAAGGGACCATCCCTCTTCAACTCTGTTGATTGCACAATAAGCCATAGAGATTCAGGGTTGTGTGTACATCTGATTTTCTAAGGAGAAACCAGATATCCAGATGTTCGAATGAAATATCTTGCTTTCTAAAAGCTAAGCAATATGTTTTCAAAAATTGTGCACATATTCATGCAGTTTACAGGGCCCACATTACACTGGCCAAGGGTAATGTATTGGAAAAGAGAGTGAGCCTGTGAGCAGTCAGTTGACAACTTCTGATGATCTAGGTGTTTCTCCTCCCTTCTTGCAAGTCTGCATTTTACACGAGAACTAGAATGGGGACCTACCTTGCAGGAAGCCCCAAAGTGAAGTGGCAGAGTTAAAACTTTAGAGGACCTCTCTTTTTTACTATTTTCTTTAAAAACAAACAAGAAAGCGAATTTTGGGTAACCAAAGTTTGCTGAAAGAGTGCAGGGAGGAAATCAGAAACAATCTGTTATTCTGCATCCTCCAGTTTGTGAGAAAGATCACCCCCATATTCCAAAGAGGTGGGCACAGGGCGTCACCGCCTGTCCCATCCCAGCTGTGTCATTGATCATCTGCCACCAGCCTTGTAGCACACACAGTTGAATTGCTTTTCCCGGAGGGAAGCAATGCCTCCAGGTGTGCTAATAATAAAATTAATAGCTTAGAGAAACTGCTTGCTACAGGAGTTGCAGCTGCTTGCAACAGCGGCAGGAGAAAGGCAGGGTCGATTTCAGTGTTTAACTGTCCTAATTCCATAGTGTATACCCCACCTCAGCCCCTGGTGAGCTGTACTGGGTCTCACAGTTCATCAATAGATGCCTGATTTAAAACAAAGAACCGGTTTCAAGATAAGTCTTTGTGAATAAAAAGATGTACGGTAAAACTGCCAACATCCTTCCATTCCCATCTTAACACTGCAACTCCAAGGGCAGTCACTAGCAGACATGAAAGGGAAAAAATCATGTGCATTGTCTCCCCTTCTGCCTAAAACAAAAGAAAGAAACCATCTAGGCACCGCTGCTGCTGATGACATCACATAAATAAGAATTTATTGAGTTGCTCTGTGTTTAAAGGACTGTGAACATAAAGATGTGTGAATACTTCCAGCTGCACGGAGAGTAATATGTTTCTGCTCTAATCGGCCTGCTATCTGGTGGTTCAGTTCATACCTTCTCTGGTAGCTGGCGTTCTCATCTTTTCCCTGGAGGGAAGGATCACTGCTGCGAGCAGCTTCTTGGCCACTGTTGGAGTTTCCCTATCCATTGAGTTTCCAGGCCCAGTGCTTCCAGAGGCTCTTAGTCCCATATTTCTCAATCTCCTCTCAAGCAGCAAATCTGCCTTCCATCTACATGACAATGACACAGTGGCCACCCTCTTCCATTTCCAGGAGGGCAGTGAGCCCTCACCTTCTCTGTGTAACTTTTCTCAGCATCTGCTGTTATTTCTGCTGGCCTGTCTGCCTCTTCCAAGCTGTGTCCTCTCCCTTACTTCACATTTTCTCCCTTTCGAGAAATAAGCTCTTTGAGGGCGGTGAGGAGTGCCTTACTTCCTTTTGACATGTGTTTCTCAACTGGCCTCAAATAAGTCCTTGCATTATAACATGAGCTCCCAAAAAAGAAAGGTTTGCATTTTTTTTTTCTTGCCAATTTATTGTTTTAAATGCCAATGGGTTTTTTGTTTGTTTTTTTCTCTCTGTTTTTGTTTTGTGTGTGTGTGTGTTGTGTTTTTTTGTGTTTTTAGGGAGCCCTGAAAATAGCCCGATCCCTACTTTGTTCATAGTGTGTAAATTGTACTTGGGTTGAGGTATGAATTTCTGTCCTTCGTACCACCACCAAGTAAGAGGGGGGATAGACTGACTGGTCTAGTAGGGGCTGGTCCTCTGAGGTACTTCTTTGCAAGGCTGGTTTACATCAAGCCCCATTTTCCTCACCACCCACTGCCTCCTAAGATGATGAGCCAACCAAAGAAAAGAGTTGAATCTTTGTGCTAATTCAAAGAGAATAAAGCAGAAATGCCTTCCCACCCACCGCTGCTTTTCCTTTTGTGTGAATTCTCCAAAGACAAAGCATTAATTTGAAACTAAAAACTGGCGTTAAGTTTGGTTGGGTTTTTTTTTTTTTTCATATTTATTTTTTATGGTGATGGTGGGAGTTTATTCCCAGTATGGGTTCTTTTCAACTCATTTTCCCAGCATGAGAGACCATTCCATATTAGTTCAGTCTGAGTGGAGCCTTTCACTTTTCAGTTAGCCCTTATTTTTGTCACCATTTTATTACGTTAAGTTCTACTTCTTTTTTTGTTCTCTCTCTGTCTCTCTCGAATTCCCTCCCCCACCACCTCTCCTCTCTCTCTCTTTCTCTCTCTCTCTTTCTCTCTCCTTCTGTGGGCAGGAGGGGTCCAAAGATGATGGCAGAGAAGCTTTTCTGGAATTTTCTCTCTGAGAAAAGTATTTTCTGAATTCAAATAAGAAGTAGGAGTGGGGAAGTGTTATCCAAAACTGAGATGTAAGAATAACTCTTCCATCAATATATAGGATCTTATGGAAATTTAAAGCTCCCTTTTTGTTTACTGTATTTAATTAAAAGTCATCTCTTCAGTGATGCCAGTCCATGGGAGGCCTAGCATGAGAATGAGTACATGGTGCAATCCAAGTACAGCAGCCAGCCCTCTATGTAGCCTAAGTTTTAGAGATTTTCCACAGACATTTAGAAAGGGTATGCGTTTTCTCTTCAGAATCCAAAGATTTGCAGAATTAAAGAATAGCACATTTATTTGATTATAAAACCCACCGGCAAACCAAACCAATTGCATTTACACACTCGTAAGAACCCAGAAAATGTAGGAAGGCACTGAGTTCCAAGAACCATGCGCATTATATTCCAAAGGAGTCCTGAAACAAACGGGATGTTCCAGGGGAAGAGACGAGAATGGGGAAGAAGAATCCAGAACATTGTACCCAGTGTGCCATTAGCCTGCCTGGCAGCTTCATTCCTTCCTCGCCAGTGGTTTTCAATTTCTTTCAAGCATTCTTTTCCTCTTTTCTGGTAGAGGTCAGAGTGATATCAGGATTTTCCTAACAAAGTGACTCACTTTCTAGCCAGATTTGTTAGCAAGTAGCTATGGCTTAAAGTGAGAATTATCTGTATGCAGCAGATCGAGTTCACGGGACCTGAATTTTGTTCCCAAGAACATAATATTCAAGTAAAGGTAAAACTGTTATTGTATGTCAAGCATTTGATTGGAATTATATTGCCTTTTAAAGATGAAATGCTAGGTGAATGAAGAAGAAAAAGGAAAAGTCCAACTTTAATGACCTTCATTTTACATCCTGAAAATGAATGGTAATAACTAGAAAATAGAGAAGTTCCAGTGAGATAGGGTTCATAAATATTAAATGTAATGGAGGAAAATCACAGATTTTTAAGAAATTAACTTGAACAAATGGTGATTTTAGTTACGATGTTGTCATTTTGAGGAATGGTCATTAGCACCGTGGATTGTAATGGGCACGAGCTTACTGTGTAGAAAGAATGCCTTCTGATTAAGTCGGGATTTTTTTCCCGATGCTTCAGCCAGTTTACAACTGTACTGTATATCTCTTCATTTTGCGCTTGTGATTGGCTCCTAGGGCTCTTTGTTTAGAGATGCGTGTGCTCTATTTTCATGATTAAGCTTTTTATGATTAGACTCCATTTTCCGTTTTGTTTTAACTTTTACTCGGAATAATATGCAATGCCTTGGAAAACTGATTGGCTGACGGATGTAATTGAGTTCAGATGCAGTTTCCTTTCTCTCCCCACTGTTTCTAGTCCCTGCTCTGTTCTGAGTTGTTTCTGACTGCCTGGAGACCAGGCTCTCAGAGCTTCTGTTTAGCGTTTTCTCACAGTGAACTGGTTTCTTGCACAACCCAACTATAATTGACTTCAAGGCAGGCAGTTGTTGGGAGCACGAAGAGGGGCCCCCTGGTCTCACACTGAACCTATTTCCTTTAACACATGCTTATATAGGCCCCAACAGTTGCTCCTGAAGGCAGCAGTTATAGGCATAGATTTTATTGACTTTCCATAAAAAAAATATCACATAACAAAACCCCCTGAACAATTTGGTAAAGATTTGTTGGGTTCCCCAAATTTCCTCTCTCTATGCAGCCCTTGTGGCTGCTTAAACTCTCTTAGATCCTTTTGGGTTCTCCCTCTGAATCTTTCTCCAGCATCTCCTGCTGCATCTCCTAGGCTCATTCCCTACCTTTACCCTCAGATCTGCCCTTCATTACCTCCTCTTTTGTTAGTCTCCTTCTCTCTGGACATACCCAGTTTGCATCCCCACCCCCTCATCTTGCTCAGCAAAGAAACTACCTTCTCCAGGGAGGCACTCTTCTCTGTAGGGGAAGCAAAGGGATTTTAAATAGCTAATCACGATTAATTATGTTTCTCATCACATTAAAATGAACCTTGCATTGGTATTTAGGTATCCTATGGGAGAAAGCAATGTCCTCTTCTTCATTTGCTGGTTTGGATAATCATGTCCACAGTAGAATTTATCCTCCTACTTCCCGCTTCAGAATTCTCCATCTTGACATGTGTATTCCAACCAATGACTCCACCATCCTCCCAGTCACATGGGTATAGCTCCTAGGAGTACCAAACCCCAGCACTCTTGCTTTGGATCAGGATATCTGTGAGGTGTAACTTGAACTCTGGAGTCGCCTCGGAGGATGAGGATGAAGCTAATCCCTGTGGCCTTAGCCTTGCTTCACTTGCTCCCTTTTTTTCTCCACTGTGTCCTGACAAGTCTCCACTGGGAGAGTGTCCGTAATAAATCTTGCACATGAATCCTCCTCTCAGGCTCTGCTTCCCAGGAACTTGAACCAAGACAAATCCTGTGTGGTATTATTATCCATATTTTATGGATGAGAAACCTAGGGGATAGTGATGGTGGGTAATTTGCTGAGTGCCACGTACATCTTGTAAAGGGAGAAGCTAGAAGCAGAATCTGGGCCAATCCAAATCAAAACGTGTTCTTTTCACCATACAGTATCAGCTCCCGATGCCGCTTGAATCATTTTCCAAAGTGCAGTCTTGACATGCCACTACTCTGCTTGGAATCTTCAGGGGCTCTTGTTCCCTATGTTCCTCACTTTGCCTTTACTCCCTCACAATCCCTGCCTAAAATTACATCTCAGCCTTGATTCCTACTGCATCACTGCTGTTACCCTTTCTGCCCAGGTTTACAGGACTACTAAGTGTTCTTCACAAATGCCTTCAGGTTGGTTGAAATCTGTGCCTCTCTTTCTCACACCACAATTTCTCTCTGCAGAACCTTTCCTTCTCCCTAGCCTCCATGATGCTTTGAGAGCTGACCCCACACTACCCTTGATGGTAGAGCTTAACTATCACCACTTTCATGAAGTGTTAGGACCTCCCCAAACTGAAGCAATACTTTTCTCCCCTGAACTAGTGTAGAAATTCATAACTTTATTTCATATCATCTGGGTCAGGAAGGAGGCAAAGTTATTTGCATTCGAAGAAAGTGGACAGTAAAGCCTCTCCCTAAAAACAAGTTAGAGACCATTGATTTCAATAGAGCCCTCAGTGGGTTAGAATATGTCATACTATCATACTAAGATTATAGCAAATATTATTGGTGGTTATCTTGATTTTTGTGATGATGGTTTTTTTTCTAATTTTCCTTTTTTATTCTTTCTTGTATTTTCTAAAATAAATAAAAATATTGCTTCTGTAGGTCCGATTCCCTTATATTATAAAGAGGGGGAAGAAAGGGAGAGAGAAAGGTAAAGAAAAGAGAATGAGAAAGAAGAGGAAAGGTGGTTAAAAAAGAGAGGGAAGAAAGATGGGGGGGGAAAAGCAGAGAAAAAATTTAGTTGAGATATAAAAAATGTGAGGAGTTATAAAATCCAGAAAAAGAGAATCTGTCATCCTTAAATAATAATGAGGAGAGATTCATATCTGCAGTAAGGAGTGAGTGGATAATGTAAAGTTTTCATATTCCAGTGTGTTTGCTGTGGATGTTATGTTCTCTGTATTTGCTGCTCTTAGAGATTATTATAAGGACTTAGAAAGAAAAAAAAATGGTGATTGACTGAAACTGAAAGAAATAAGAAGTAATGGCCTGAAACTAGTGTGTGTGTGTGTTGGGGGTGGGAGATAAATTAGACAACAGAAAATAAAATTAACAGTAGGGTCAATTAGACAACAGAATAATATCCCGAAGAAAATAATCGAAGCAGTATCATCCAAGCTATTCAGAATGAGAAGAGATGAATCAGTGAGAAGATTGATGTGGATAAACCACAGAGGAGCGAGATGGACCAGAGGTGAGAAAATCCGTTAGGCTCTCCAGATGAAATGTGTGCACAGATTTCCTGGAGCAGATGCCAGAAGGTTCTTGCCCCTCACTGCAGGAATTAGAAATGCATGGATATCCTCAGTGGAATCCCATTTAGGATTGCCAATCTTAATTCTAGAATTCAGAGGGGCCACGTTTCCAGCATCGGGCACCATATGCTGCAGTGGTAGAAATTTACTAGCATGCCAGGGCCGGGGAAGCCTGGGGTCCTTGTTTGAGGGCATTACTTCAGAGAGAATGGAACAGTTACTCAGAGAGAACTAGGTCTCCTTCAGATGAGAATCCTATTTGCCAAAAGCTTTCTTCAAATGCTCAAAAACTGTTGTTTCGAGTAGAGCCTCTAAAGTGACCATGTTTGCACTGTACACATAAACACAGACAGCTGTGATCTGAACATCAGACCTCCTGCATATCTTACAGATGAACCCCGGGAGCTTCCTCATCAGAAAGACCTGGGCTATCTGAAAGCCTGTCCTGCCTTGCCCAAGAATTAGCTGTTGGTCCTTGACCTCTCACTCATATCTAAGAGCCTTAGTCTTTTCATCTGTGAAAGGGAGAGGATAATATATTTGCTCCACCACTTTGGTATGGTGATTAAACAGTAGTGTACCTCATACAGTGCCTCGTGTGTGGGGAATCTTTCCACTGAGTGTGTTTCTTTCTTTTGCTTCCCATGTCAGTTCTTCCTCTTTTTAATTTCTACCCCCACATTAAATACAAATGTTAATCTTCAATTGACATACCAGATTTATCTGTAGATAAAACCCCCCTTTTGAACTGCTTAGTGTTAGAGATGGTGGGGAAGAATTTTTTTCTTTTATCATCCTCCCACAAACCTCTTATCTAAGATGCCATATTAGTTTTCT
Organism: Balaenoptera acutorostrata; assembly: GCF_949987535.1. Classification (NCBI taxonomy): domain Eukaryota; kingdom Metazoa; phylum Chordata; class Mammalia; order Artiodactyla; family Balaenopteridae; genus Balaenoptera; species Balaenoptera acutorostrata. The sequence continues at coordinate 153,047,287 of NC_080065.1, forward strand.
ACTGCTGCTTAAAACTTATCACAAATTTATCTGCTTAGAACAATGCCTATATATTATCTCACAGTTGCCATGGGTCAGATGTCTGGGCACAGTGTAGCTAAGCAGGGTTTTCTGTGTTTACAGTCTCACAAGGCAGAAATCAAGGTGTCAGCAAGGCTGCATGCCTTTTTGGAACTCTGAGGAAGAATCCACTTCCAAGCTCATCCAAGTGGTTGGTGAAATTTAGTTCCTTGTGGTTGTAGGAATGAAGTTCCCATTTTTTTTTTAAAATAAATTTATTTATTTATTTATTTTTGGCTGTGTTGGGTCTTCGTTTCTGTGCGAGGGCTTTCTCTAGTTGTGGCAAGCGGGGGCCACTCTTCATCGCGGTGCGCGGGTCTCTCACTATCGCGGCCTCTCTTGTTGCAGAGCACAGGCTCCAGACGCGCAGGCTCAGTAGTTGTGGCTCACAGGCTTAGTTGCTGCGTGGCATGTGGGATCTTCCCAGACCAGGGCTCAAACCCGTGTCCCCTGCATTGGCAGGCAGACTCTCAACCACTGCGCCACCAGGGAAGCCCGAAGTTCCCATTTCTTGACATGTGGCCCACTTCATCTCAAGCTAATGACAGTGCCTTGAATCCTCCTTATGCTTTGAATCTCTCCAACTTCCTCTTCTGCCACTTCTTTGACTGTCTCTCAGACAAGAGAAAGCTCTGCTTTTAAAGCCTCATGTGATTATATTGGACCAACCTGGATAATCCAAGGTAGTCTTCCTATTTTAAGGTCAAATGATGAGTAACCTTAATTACATCTGCAAAGCTTCTTTTTCCATGTACCATATTCACTGGCATGACACCAGTGGGTAAAGGTCAGGGGCAGCAAAATTCTGCCTACACGGATGTTTACCCAAATATCCAACTGCCTCACCTAGATATCAGTCTCAAACTTTGTCCTACTCATCATCTTTCCTGACATCTTCAAAAATGTTTCTGCTTTTGTGTTCTCTTTTTCTTCTTCTGTCCCCTTTTATCATGGTACCTACGACATCTTATTTTATTATTTCTCTGCCTGCCTAGCTTACTACGAAAGGCTCCATGAGGGGAGACAGTACGAGCTATTAGTTTTGGGATCCTCAGAGCCTGTCACAGTTCCTGATACAATGCTTGAGGAGTGAATGTTCTAATCCACAGTAGAGAGAGCTGGGCATGTCCCAAATCTCATGACAGATTATTTAGATAGATCATGTATCGTGAGCAAACACCTGGCTTAGAATTTTAGGTCCAAGCTTTGGCCATTGAGTAATCTTATACCTATAAATCACTTCATTTATTTGGACCACAGCTTTCTCTTCTGTAAAATGAGGCATTAAAATTAGTTGATATTTAGCAAACTTTTCATTATAGTCACAGATTTATTTTTATCTCACAGTGGACTTAGGTTTGAAAATATATTTATTCCGTAATAAATAAATTTCCCCCCATGCTTCTCTGTCAAAATCATGTGTTACTTTTTTTTTTGTTTTGTTTTTTGTTTTTTGTTTTTTTTAAACATCTTTATTGAAGTATAATTGCCTTACAATAGTGTGTTAGCATCTGCTTTATAACAAAGTGAATCTGTTATACATATACAATATGTTCCCATTTCTCTTCCCTCTTGCATCTCCCTCCCTCCCACCCTCCCCATCCCACCCCTCTAGGTGGTCACAAAGCACCGAGCTGATCTCCCTGTGCTATGCGGCTGCTTCCCACTAGCTATCTATTTTACATTTGGTAGTGTATATATGTCCATGACACTCTCTTACCCTGTCACATCTCACCCCACCCCCTCCCCATATCCTCAAGTCCATTCTCTAGTAGGTCTGTGTCTTTATTCACGTCTTGCCACTAGGTTCTTCATGGCCTTTTTTTTTTTTTTTTTTTCCCTTAGATTCCATATATATGTGTTAGCATACTGTATTTGTTTTTCTCTTTCTGACTTACTTCACTCTGTATGACAGACTCTAACTCCATCCACCTCATTACAAATACCTCCATTTCATTTCTTTTTATGGCTGAGTAATATTCCATTGTATATATGTGCCACATCTTCTTTATCCATTCATCTGTCGATGGACATTTAGGTTGCTTCCATGCCCTGGCTATTGTAAATAGAGCTGCAATGAACATTTTGGTACATGACTCTTTTTGACCTATGGTTTTCTCAGGGTATATGCCCAGTAGTGGGATTGCTGGGTCGTATGGTAGTTCTATTTGTAGTTTTTTAAGGAACCTCCATACTGTTCTCCATAGTGGCTGTATCAATTTACATTCCCACCAACAGTGCAAGAGTGTTCCCTTTCCTCCACACCCTCTCCAGCATTTATTGTTTCTAGATTTTTTGATGATGGCCATTCTGACCGGTGTGAGATGATATCTCATTGTAGTTTTGATTTGCATTTCTCTAATGATTAATGATGTTGAGCATTCTTTCATGTGTCTGTAGGCCATCTGTATATCTTCTTTGGAGAAATGTCTATTTAGATCTTCTGCCCATTTTTGGATTGGGTTGTTCGTTTTTTTGTTATTGAGCTGCATGAGCTGCTTGTAAATCTTGGAGATTAATCCTTTGTCAGTTGCTTCATTTGCAAATATTTTCTCCCATTCTGAGGGTTGTCTTTTGGTCTTGTTTATGGTTTCCTTTGCTGTGCAAAAGCTTTTCAGTTTCATTAGGTCCCATTTGTTTATTTGTGTACTTATTTCCATTTCTCTGGGAGCTGGGTCAAAAAGAATCTTGCTGTGATGTATGTCATAGAGTGTTCTGCCTATGTTTTCCTCTAAGAGTTTGATAGTGTCTGCCCTTACACTTAGGTCTTTAATCCATTTTGAGTTTATTTTTGTGCATGGTGTCAGGGAGTGTTCTAATTTCATACTTTTACATGTACCTGTCCAATTTTCCCAGCACCACTTATTGAAGAGGCTGTCTTTTCTCCACTGTATATGCTTGCCTCCTTTATCAAAGATAAGTTGACCATATGTGTGTGGGTTTATCTCTGGGCTTTCTATCCTGTTCCATTGATCTATATTTCTGTTTTTGTGCCAATACCAAACTGTCTTGATTACTGAAGCTTTGTAATATAGTCTGAAGTCAGGGAGCCTGATTCCCCCAGCTCCATTTTTCGTTCTCAAGATTGCTTTGGCTATTCGGGGTCTTTTGTGTTTCCATACAAATTGTGAAATTTTTTGTTCTAGTTCTGTGAAAAATGCCAGTGGTAGTTTGATAGGGATTGCATTGAATCTGTAGATTGCTTTGGGTAGTAGAGACATTTTCACAATGTTGATTCTTCCAATCCAGGAACATGGTATATCTCTCCATCTATTTGTATCATCTTTAATTTCTTTCATCAGTGTCTTATAATTTTCTGCATACAGGTCTTTTGTCTCCTTAGGTAGGTTTATTCCTAGATATTTTATTCTTTTTGTTGCAATGGTAAATGGGAGTGTTTTCTTAATTTCACTTTCAGATTTTTCGTCATTAGTGTATAGAAATGCAAGAGATTTCTGTGCATTAATTTTGTATCCTGCTACTTTACCAAATTCATTGATTAGCTCTAGGAGTTTTCTGGTAGCATCTTTAGGATTCTCTATGTACAGTATCATGTCATCTGCAAATAGTGACAGCTTTACTTCTTCTTTTCCGATTTGGATTCCTTTTATTTCTTTGTCTTCTCTGATTGCTGTGGCTAACACTTCCAAAACTATGTTGAATAATAGTGGTGAGAGTGGGCAACCTTGTCTTGTTCCTGATCTTAGTGGAAATGGTTTCAGTTTTTCACCATTGAGGACAATGTTGGCTGTGGGTTTGTCATATATGGCCTTTATTATGTTGAGGAAAGTTCCCTCTATGCCTACTTTCTGCAGGGCTTTTATCATAAATGGGTGTTGAATTTTGTCAAAAGCTTTCTCTGCATCTATTGAGATGATCATATGGTTTTTCTCCTTCAATTTGTTAATATGGTGTATCACATTGATTGATTTGCGTATATTGAAGAATCCTTGCATTCCTGGGATAAACCCCACTTGATCATGGTGTATGATCCTTTTAATGTGCTGTTGGATTCTGTTTGCTAGTATTTTGTTGAGGATTTTTGCATCTATGTTCATCAGTGATATTGGCCTGTAGTTTTCTTTCTTTGTGACATCTTTGTCTGGTTTTGGTATCAGGGTGATGGTGGCCTCGTAGAATGAGTTTGGGAGTGTTCCTCCCTCTGCAATATTTTGGAAGAGTTTGAGAAGGATAGGTGTTAGCTCTTCTCTAAATGTTTGATAGAATTCGCCTGTGAAGCCATCTGGTCCTGGGCTTTTGTTTGTTGGAAGGTTTTTAATCACAGTTTCAATTTCAGTGCTTGTGATTGGTCTGTTCATATTTTCTATTTCTTCCTGGTTCAGTCTCGGCAGTTTGTGCATTTCTAAGAATCTGTCCATTTCTTCCAGGTTGTCCATTTTATTGGCATATAGTTGCTTGTAGTAATCTCTCATGATCTTTTGTATTTCTGCAGTGTCAGTGGTTACTTCTCCTTTTTCATTTCTAATTCTATTGATCTGAGTCTTCTCCCTTTTTCTCTTGATGAGTCTGGCTAATGGTTTATCAATTTTGTTTATCTTCTCAAAGAACCAGCTTTTAGTTTCATTGATTTTTGCTATTGTTTCCTTCATTTCTTTTTCATTTATTTCTGACCTGATCTTTATAATTTCTTTCCTTCTGCTGGCTTTGGGGTTTTTTTGTTCTTCTTTCTCTAATTGCTTTAGGTGCAAGGTTAGGTTGTTTATTCGAGATGTTTCCTGTTTCTTGAGGTAGGCTTGTATTGCTATAAACTTCCCTCTTAGCACTGCTTTTGCTGTGTCCCATAGGTTTTGGGTCGTCGTGTCTCCATTGTCATTTGTTTCTAGGTATTTTTTGATTTCCCCTTTGATTTCTTCAGTAATCACTTCGTTATTAAGTAATGTATTGTGTAGCCTCCATGTGTTTGTATTTTTTACAGATCTTTTCCTGTAATTGATATCTAGTCTCATAGCGTTGTGGTCGGAAAAGATACTTGATACGATTTCAATTTTCTTAAATTTACCAAGGCTTGATTTGTGACCCAAGATATGATCTATCCTGGAGAATGTTCCATGAGCACTTGAGAAAAATGTGTATTCTGTTGTTTTTGGGTGGAATGTCCTATAAATATCAATTAAGTCCATCTTGTTTAATGTATCATTTAAAGCTTGTGTTTCCTTATTTATTTTCATTTTGGATGATCTGTCCATTGGTGAAAGTGGGGTGTTAAAGTCCCCTACTATGATTGTGTTGCTGTCAATTTCCCCTTTCATGGCTGTTAGTATTTGCCTTATGTATTGAGGTGCTCCTATGTTGGGTGCATAAATATTTACAATTGTTATACCTTCCTCTTGGATCGATCCCTTGATCATTATATAGTGTCCTTCTTTGTCTCTTGTAATAGTCTTTATTTTAAAGTCTATTTTGTCTGATATGAGAATTGCTACTCCAGCTTTCTTTTGATTTCCATTTGCATGGAATATCTTTTTCCATCCCCTCACTTTCAGTCTGTATGTGTCCCTAGGTCTGAAGTGGGTCTCTTGTAGACAGCATATGTATGGGTCTTGTTTTTGTATCCATTCAGCCAGCCTGTGTCTTTTGGTGGGAGCATTTAATCCATTTACATTCAAGGTAATTATCGATATGTATGTTCCTATTCCCATTTTCTTAAATGTATTGGGTTTGTTATTGTAGGTGTTTTCCTTCTCTTGTGTTTCTTGCCTAGAGAATTTCCTTTAGCATTTGTTGTAAAGCTGGTTTGGTGGTGCTGAACTCTCTCAGCTTTTGCTTGTCTGTAAAGGTTTTAATTTCTCCATCGAATCTGAATGAGATCCTTGCTGGGTAGAGTAATCTTGGTTGTAGGTTTTTCTCCTTCATGACTTTAAGTATATCCTGCCACTCCCTTCTGGCTTGCAGAGTTTCTGCTGAGAGATCAGATGTTAACCTTATGGGGATTCCCTTGTGTGTTATTTGTTTTTTTTCCCTTGCTGCCTTTAATATGTTTTCCTTATATTTAATTTTTGACAGTTTGATTAATATGTGTCTTGGCGTGTTCCTCCTTGGGTTTATCCTGTATGGGACTCTCTGTGCTTCCAGGACTTGATTAACTATTTCCTTTCCCATATTAGGGAAGTTTTCAACTATAATCTCTTCAAAAATTTTCTCAGTCCCTTTCTTTTTCTCTTCTTCTTCTGGTACCCCTATAATTCGAATGTTGGCACGTTTAATGTTGTCCCAGAGGTCCCTGAGACTGTCCTCAGTTCTTTTCATTCTTTTTTCTTTATCCTGCTCTGTAGTAGTTATTTCCACCATTTTATCTTCCAGGTCACTTATCCTTTCTTCTGCCTCAGTTATTCTACTATTGATCCCATCTAGAGTATTTTTAATTTCATTTATTGTGTTTTTCATCATTGCTTGGTTCCTCTTTAGTTCTTCTACATCCTTGTTAAATGTTTCTTGCATTTTGTCTATTCTATTTCCAAGATTTTGGATCATCCTTACTATCATTATTCTGAATTCTTTTTCAGGTAGACTACCTATTTCCTGTTCATTTGTTAAGTCCAGTGTGTTTTGAGCCTGCTCCTTCATCTGCTGTGTGTTTTTCTGTCGTCTCATTTTGCCTATCTTACTGTGTTTGGGGTCTCCTTTTCACAGGCTGCAGGTTCGTAGTTCCCGTTGTTTTTGGTATCTGTCCCCAGTGGCTAAGGTTGGTTCAGTGGGTTGTGTAGGCTTCCTGGTGGAGGGAACTAGTGCCTGAGTTCTGGTGGATGAGGCTAGATCTTGTCTTTCTGGTGGGCACGTCCACGTCTGGTGGTGTATTTTGGCGTGTCTGTGGCCTTAGTATGATTTTAGGCAGCCTCTCTGCTAATGGATGGGGTTGTGTTCCTGTCTAGCTAGTTGTTTGGCATAGGGTGTCCCGCACTGTAGCTTGCTGGTCGTTGAGTGAAGCTGGGTCTTGATGTTGAGATGGAGATCTCTGGGAGATTTTTGCCGTTTGGTATTACGTGGAGCTGGGAGGTCTCTTGTGGACCAGTGTTCTGAAGTTGGCTCTCCCACCTCAGAGGCACGGCCCTGATGCCTGGCTGGAGCACCAAGAGCCTTTCGTCCCCACGGCTCAGAGTAAAAGGGAGAAAAAATAGAAAGAAAGAAAGAAAGAGGCTATAATATAGTGAAGTAAAATAAAGCTATTGTAAAGCAAAGCTATACAGACAAAATCTCACCCAGAAGCATATACATATACACTCACAAAAAAAAGGAAAAGGGGAAGAATTAATATCTCCTGCTCCCAGAGTCCCCCTCCTGAATTTGGGATGATTCGTTGTCTATTCAGGTATTCAGCAGATGCAGGTACATCACGTTGTTTGTGGAGCTTTAATCCGCTGCTTCTGAGGCTGCTGGGAGAGATTTCCCCTTCTCTTCCCTGTTCGCACAGCTCCTGGGGTTCAGCTTTGGATTTGGACCTGCCTCTGCGTGTAGGTCGCCTGAGGGCGTCTGTTCCCCGCCCAGACAGGACGGGGTTAAAGGAGCAGCTGCTTCGGGGGCTCTGGCTCACCCAGGCCGCGGGGAGGGAGGGGTACGGAGGAGGCGGGGCGAGCCTGCGGCGGCCGAGGCCGGCGTGACGTTGCACCAGCCTGAGGCGCGCAGTGCGTTCTCCCGGGGATGTTGTCCCCGGATCCCGGGACCCTGGCAGTGGCGGGCTGCACAGGCTCCCGGGAGGGGAGGTGTGGAGAGTGACCTGTGCTCACACACAGGCTTTTTGGAGGCGGCAGCAGCAGCCCCAGCGTCTCACGCCCGTCTCTGGGGTCCGCGCTGATCGCCGTGGCTTGCGCCCTTCTCTGGAGTTCGTTTAGGCGGCGCTCTGAATCCCCTCTCCTTGCGCGCAGCGAAACAAAGAGGCAAGAAAAAGTCTCTTGCCTCTTCGGCAGCTGCAGACCTTTTCCCGGTCTCCCTCCCGGCTAGCTGTGGTGCGCCAACCCCTTCAGGCTGTGTTCACGCCGCCAGCCCCAGTCCTCTCCCTGCGATCCGACCGCAGCCTGAGCCTCAGCTCCCAGCCCCGCCCGCCCCGGCGGGGGAGCAGACAAGCCTCTCGGGCTGGTGAGCGCCGCTCGGCGCCGAGCCTCTGTGCGGGAGTCTCTCCGATTTTCCCTCTGCGCCCCTGTTGCTGTGGGATCCGCGCTGATAGCCGCGGCTCGCGCCCTTCTCTGGAGTTCGTTTAGGCGGCGCTCTGAATCCCCTCTCCTTGCCCGCCGCGAAACAAAGAGGCAAGAAAAAGTCTCTTGCCTCTTCGGCAGCTGCAGACTTTTTCCCCGGACTCCCTCCCGGCTAGCTGTGGTGCGCTAACCCCTTCAGGCTGTGTTCACGCTGCCAGCCCCAGTCCTCTCCCTGCGATCCGACCGAAGCCCGAGCCTCAGCTCCCAGCCCCGCCCGCCCCGGCGGCTAAGCAGACAAGCCTCTCGGGCTGGTAAGTGCTGCTCGGCGCCGAGCCTCTGTGCGGGAACCTCTCCGCTTTGCCCTCCGCACCTCTGTGGCTGCGCTCTCCTCCGTGGCTCTGAAGCTTCCCCCCTCCGCCCCCCGCAGTCTCCGCCCGCGAAGGGGCTCCTAGTGCGTGGAAACCTTTCCTCCTTCACGGCTCCCTCCCACTGGTGCAGGTGCCGTCCCTATTCTTTTGTCTCTGTTATTTCTTTTTTCTTTTGCCCTACCCAAGTACGGGGGGAGTTTCTTGCCTTTTTGGAGGTCGGACGTTTTCTGCCAGCGTTCAGTGGGTGTTCTGTAGGAGCAGTTCCACGTGTAGGTGTATTTCTACTGTATCTGTGGGAAGGAATGTGATCTCTGCGTCTTACTCTTCCGCCATCTTCTCTCCCCTATCCATGTGTTACTTTAAAGCACACATAATCAAAAACCCTTGATTAGCAGTGACTATAACTAACGTTACGGTGACTTGACACATTTATTGCCACATCAAAAAAATTAAAAAAAAAGAAACGTCTTGAAGTCAGATGTAAAGAAGGGCGTTGGAGGCAAGATTTTAAATTAGATAATTTTGTATTAGAAAAAGAAAGTCAATTTATGTCAGTATATTGGTGATTAGATTTTAATATTGAAAAAAAATCAAGGAAATGATTTTGAAGGCCCCCTGGAAACTTGCAACACCGACTGGTTTAATCAGATTGAATGATCTGATGGTTTGAGGTTGAATGATCTTAAAGTTTATTTATTAAAAATAAATACATATATTTAAATATTTAAATAAAATATAAATTTTATTCTGCCTTCCATTCTTTCTTGGTGGGACATTGGTGGAACTTCTCCATGATTTGGGGATCTTTGCAGTATTACACATGGTTGGTGCAGTGTCTAAATTCAGGTGCCTCAAAGAGGTTCACAAACACACGGGGCCGGGCCGAAGCAGGATGGAGAACACACAGGCACAGCTACTGAGCTCCTGCCAATTATTCTCTTAAGAGATACAGGCATGGTGACGTCAGATCTTCTGATCTTAAAGCGAGTTGGAAATCTAGATTTTATTTATGTTATAAAAGAACTGTGTTTTTAAATATCAGCAAGGAACTCAACTTTTTAAAACCCTGTATGAACCATATAAAACATCTCTGCAAACCAAATGAGGTCATTGGACTGCCGTTTTGAAGCCAGACGTGGAGTTAGAGGAGTGGGACCCCATAGGGGCTAGCAGTTCTTTCGAGTTTTCTCTGGGCCAGGCTTTCTTCTCCATCACTGGCCACTCCACTTCTTGGTGTTTTCGTTTCCCTACAATGAAATGCGACAGCATGCATGAGGGTTCTTTCTCACGTGCAAAGGGCTGCGTAAGTAACTACCAAGGGGTATTCTTATTTAAGTCTTTCATTGCATTTAAGAAGGAAGTGATGTTATTTTTAAATTTGAAGTCAAGTTATGAGAGATGTGCATTCTAGGGAAGGGGTGTGTGTGTGTGTGTGTATGTGTATGCATGCATGCACTCACACACGAGTAAGAGAGAGAAGGGTGGGAAGAGAGAAAGGGGAAAGGAGAGAGAGAGAGAAAAAGAGAAATGATTTGATATCCAAGTTATTTTATATTGTCTCTGATATTCATGACGAGTAAACATTTATTCATTGCATCAGTATGATTGAGATATACTGATAGAACTTAGTGCCTATTTTAATCATTCTAAGCTAATAGTAGGTGGTTGAGCCTTTAGGAGCTTCGAGTAAAACACTCTTGAGGTACCACATCCTGGGGAGAAAGCAATTGAATAGTCTGATAAATTTGCACTGCTAACTTAGAAGTGAGAAGTGCTATCAAATAAATAAACCAGGCATGCACCAAATAACATTAGAACCACCTGGACATAGTTAATGTTTTCTTAAGGCATAGAGAATGCACATTTTACCTTAAGATTTTGGTGGGAAGTCCATTTATTTGGTATATTGGCATGAATTAGAGCTCTTCTAAGTGTTTTCATTTAAGAACATGTAAAGGTAAAAGGGATTTGGCTTAGCTTCACTTAACTGTCCATCCTCTTAATAAGACCAGTGTAATTTCACTAAGTTAATGAAGACTTCCATGTTTTCCCATGTCTGGGTTTGTCTGTGTTCCTGAGGCAGCCCTCTGCCCACAAGCATTGCTCCTGACATCCAAAAACGCATCAGATCACGCCAACAGTTAGTGGAATGTGTTGCCTCTTTCTTACATTTTGGAAGTCATTTCATTTTGCTTTTTTGTTCTTTTCACGTCAGCGGTCAGAATAAGAGCAGAGTTGCTCTGTGGAGATTTCTCTCAGCCTTTGGTAGGAGGGAACCGTGAGTATAGTAGTTTCTAACATTCTAGGGAAGTCAGCTGGAAGACTCAGGAAGCCACACCTGTTCCACAGAATTTTCTTCCTAACTTCTCAGGTTTCTTCTTGTTCGGTTCTCAGTAGGTCGTCACACTGTCCTGGCACCTTGGACAAGTCTTGCTTGAGCCCTTCAAGTTTCCTTTTCCTTATGTGTCAAATGAGAATAATTGTAATACCTATTTCATAGCACTGTTATGAGGAATAAATGAGGGCAGGCGAGTGAAAAGCACAACTTTCCTGGAGGATGGAAAACATGCAATAAATGTTAGCTATTTTTAGTAATATTGTTATTCCTCACCTTATATTGACGGAGTGATTGAAGTTTCTAATTTAAGGCAGATAATGATTTGTTTTTATACCATTTCCTGCTTTTGGTAAAACCACTTGTTTTCCTCCTGTAATTCACCCAATTCTGTTGAAATGCCAGAATTTGAAATCTCACTTTTCCTCAGGGTCCAGGGATAATTCCAGCTGCTAAAAAGAGAAAGGGAGACAGGGAGAAAAAAAGCAAGTTCTGTTTTTGGGGAGATAATGCCTGATACTAATAAGGCTCAATAAATATATTCTTTTCTTATCCAATTGCATTGGCTCTCAGTGGCCACTGAATTGGTATGGCATTTAGTCATACACAATTAAAACTTTTTCTTTTGTGTCTTGCTTACCTGGTATATTGTAAACTTCTAGGAGTAGGAAACCATGCCTTAATGTCTTAAACTCCATGCAATGAATTACATAGAGCTAGAAATATAGATTCCAATAAAATTGATGGCTAAATTTATTTATCCCATTGCATGGATTACTTATGTAAAGTGGGTATTGTTGTTACTGTTACTCCTGTTTGCCCAGTGGGAAACTGAGGTGTAGAGATGTAACTTATGAGAGATCATGTAGCCAGTAGTGATTGACACAGGACTGGTACTGAACAACTGAGATCAGAGTCCATTTCTTTTTTTTCTTATTTATTTGTTTGTTTGTTTATATATTTTTTGGCTGCGTTGGGTCTTCGTTGCTGCACGCGGCCTTCCTCTAGTTGGAGTGAGTGGGGTCTATTCTTCATTGCGGTGGCTTCTCTTGTCGTGGAGCATGGGCTCTAGGTGTGTGGGCTTCAGCAGTTGTGGCACATAGGCTCAGTAGTTGTGGCTCGCGGGCTATAGAGTGCAGTCTCAGTAATTGTGGCTCACGGGCCTAGTTGCTCCGCGGCATGTGGGATCTTCCCGGACCAGGGCTCAAACCCATGTCCCCTGCATTGGCAGGCGGATTCTTAACCACTGCGCCATCAGGGAAGTCCCAGAGTCCATTTCTAACACCCGGCTATGCTTTTTCCTGGGAGGCAAGATGAATGAATGCATGCATGAAAGAATGCAATTGTAGTCTGTACAGATTCTAAATATTAGAATATTCAACCTACCTAAAAAGAAAGAAATCTCCCTTTTCCTAAATTAATACTCATTCTTGAACCATCAAATCTCTGTTCTTTCAATGCCTTTTTAAATGCCTGCCTCTACACACTTTTTTCTATGAAGTTGGAGCAATATAGTTCACACTTCAATTTTATAACAGTATGTTGAACAAACACCACAAGCAAAATTGTTGGCTAGGCACTATGGAAGAAAAGATGTAAATGAAAAGGTCTTGCCTTCCCTTCAGGAGATTACTGTCTAATAAACACAGATAAGTAAATAATGATAAAACAAAGTAGATTGTGATAATTGATGGGCACACAGATAACTATGACAACTTTGTTAAAGGGAGAGACTCGAGAGAGAGTCCAAGAAGGCCTTTTGAGCTTTGAGAGCCTTTAAGATTCCACTTTTGGTCTCTCTTTTGAAATAATCTCTTGTCACCTGATTTATTTCTTCTTTGAAAATAGTATCTCTTTCACAATTCCCCTTTTGTTAAACTGGTTTCCTAGGCCTTTCTGAAAAATTACAGTGACGGTTAGGTCTGACTTGAAACTACAATCAACCTACTAAGGTTTCATGAACATTAATGATACCATTTCAGTCAGTAGGATAAAATATGTGTGATTGTAAATTTTACATTGAGATAACCCTGAGGATAAGATTCTACAAAGTAATATGAACATTTTTATAAGAGTTGATAAAATTAGATGGTTTGACCATCATCTATCATTGAGATATCCATGTGGACTCAGAGAGTAATGCTTTATAATGCATTTGGTCATAAAAGATGCAGGAGCCAATATTATATTGTGTTTCCTTAGAAATGTATTTATCATTCACAATTCTGTGTTGAAGCACACTTGGCTAAGCAATGTGTTTTCCTCACTCTTTCACAGGTATGATAACATAAGAAGAACTGATTTTTGTTTTTTGTTTTAGCATCCACTGGTAAATTAATAAATTACCCCATATTCTGAAGGCTGTAATCCCAGGGGGCAGTGGGTGCACCTCTATGTTTACTACCTTGCGAGAAAATGAGTTTATTATTGGCAGCCCTGTGCATAGACTGACTGGTTATGATGACTAGAAGATTACAGTTTTTTCTCAGTACTACTAATGATAACTGACATTGATAATACATTATTATATTATAAATACTATATGTCAAATATAATATATTGACTGATTATATACTTACCAGTTGCCGTCACTTGTTAAGAGCTTTACATGCTTTCATTTTCCCCCTAAAAAACCCAAGAGGTAAATTTTATTATTAGTCCCATTTTACAGATGATAAAACTGAAGGTTATGGAAGTAACGTCTTCAAAGCCCAAATTCTTTTTTTTTTTTTTTTTTAAGATTTCTTTATTGATTGATTGATTGATTGATTGCTATGTTGGGTCTTCGTTTCTGTGCTAGGGCTTTCTCCAGTTGCGGCAAGTGGGGGCCACTCTTCATCGCGGTGCGCGGGCCTCTCACCACCGCGGCCTCTCCTGCTGCGGAGCACAGGCTCCAGACGCGCAGGCTCAGCAGTTGTGGCTCACGGGCCCAGTTGCTCCACGGCATGTGGGATCTTCCCAGACCAGGGCTCGAACCCGTGTTTCCTGTATTAGCAGGCAGATTCTCAACCACTGCGCCACCAGGGAAGCCCCCAAATTCTTAACTTCTAAATGTATAGTACTTTCCCACCAGAACTCTTCTTTCTAATAGTTTAAGACAGTTATGTCTCATTGGTACCGCAAGTTCTGTTGATTTGAACAGAGTAGAGAAGATAGCTTTTAGCTTTGGGCCTTTATAACCAGGAAGAACATGTTCGAAATTATTCTTCAAGTGGAGTAGATGAGAGAGAAGAGATGCAGCTCCAGTAAGAGACTTTCCTTGAAAAGCTTCCACAGATAACAAACCTGCGGCAGCAGCTGCGGTAAAAAGGATTCTTCTCTCACCAAGAGTAGCAGCAGCTGCCCTGCCATTCTCTGGGTCCCCGTTCATTAGTAGTCAAGGTTTTCATTGTGCTCAGCAAAACAGTCACAGAAAATAAATGAGCTGCACAGATGGGCCCATAGAAAATCTACTTGATGTATTCTTGAAAATTCACAGCTAAATGACTTTGAAGAGATGGGGGTTATTGTGTCCATGATTAAGATGAGGTGTGGCATGAATCTTTCAGATACAACACTTTCCCTGAAGAGCTTTTTAAGACAGATAAGGTGCACAGTGGTCTCTGGCCTCTGGCTCCTGGATCTACCAGGGCTTATGGAACCATTCCCCTGATGATGAAGTATATTTCAAGTATATTTGCTTTATACAGAGTTAAACTTGAAGACCTGTATAAAAGAAACCAGCTTCATTTTATATAAGCTAAAGGTCTTTCATTTAAGGATTTTTCAGCTTGGATTTTCAAAAGGTAGCGGTAGTAGATCGGTATTTCTTTGGACCACCTATACCACTCACACCAGAATTTTCTGATCGTTATCTGGTTGCTTATCAAAAATGCACTCTATCCCATATGTACGTCAGAGTAGAAAACCAGGAATCTTCATTTTTAGCAAGTACCCCAGGTTATTCTGGTGACTAGTATGTCACATTTTATGTGACTTTAAAATAGTACAGTTTAAATATAATATAATGAAATACATATTATATGCAATATTTGAAATAATGTGATTCCCTTAAATTACAAAAAATTATAGTTGGGCTTTCCAATTTTAAAGCAGACAGCAGATGAATTACATCATTTACCATCAGTGATGGTAGTTTAGTTGGTAATTTCAAATGCTTTTTTTTTTGTATCATTGAACCACATTGTTTTTTACTTACAAATAATGTTGATCATTATTGTTGTGTCATTGTTATGTTCACTGTTGCTATGTATTTTGTATATTAAAACTATGCCATTCAATATTTATTAAATGGTAATGCTGTCTCTCATCTTGGAAATTTCTTAAGATCCTTAACATTGAAAAGGAAGTTATATGTGATGATTATTTTGTGAAGAATATCTAACAACCACCAATGTACCCTATATTCTTTATTTGGGACGATGGCCTCTATAAAATACTAGCAACAATATCGAGAAAATTGGAAGTGGAAATAAACTACTAATACCACTACTGATTGCATATCTATAATCCTATGGAAAAAGTTACCTTGAATAGTGTGAGTTTTGACTTATGTGGGTCTTCAAGAATTTCAGTTTGCATAAAAATGACCCACTGGTAGATTAGAGTTTGAAAACCACTGCAAAGCTGGTGACCAATTTCTTGCCGAGTTGGCCGCTGTAGGCCATTTTTAACAAGGATTATTTGGATAGAAGTGGAATAATAGGCTTACTATTCTAGCAAATAAACATCAGAATGAAAGGATGAAGGATCATAACATTGATCATATCAGGAGGAAAATTGACATGGTGGTCTCCGGGGGAGCCATTCACGTTGTAGTCTGTGTGAATGGCATGTCTTAGAGTTGGGCAAAGCAGTGGCCCTGAAACAGTTCTGTGCTCATAAATGTTTAACAACTGATGCTGGAATTGAGAGAGCCCCAGTTTGTAGTATTTGCCAGTTTTTATGGTGCAGACACTCCCGCCATAACCAACTTTAGGCTACCAACCTGAACATCAGTCAGCTTATCCAATTCCAGAAAATTTCACAGTCAGCATTTCTGAGCTGATGCTAGCTGGTTGCAATATACCCTTGCCTGAAGGGACCTATGGGTGTGAGAAAACGACATGGTCAGTCCTTAATTATCCAGAAGCAGATTAACCCTTTTGTGGGCTAATGAAAGTTATAAATCAGAACCCTCCCTCATTTCTTACATTTGAGAGGCACAAAATATAAGACCCTCCTCTTTTGTAATGGGCCTGCTTTGTTCCTTGTCTATACATCAATATCATTGTCACCATGTTCTATTTGGATATGTAACCAGTATTCTCCAGCTATCTTTATTTCTCTAAGAGCAGAAGAAAAATGCATGTGAGGCTTACAATTAAGTAGACTTGACATTTTGATTTGATTAGCAATAGTGGACCTTGGGGTTGGATTGGAGATTAGCATTAGGTATGGTATCACATGAGCAGAGGAGGAAGACTAAGGGGCCTGTTGATTGAACAGGATGAATTCACTGAAGTTGCCTTAGCAGCAGACAGATTGACCTTATCATACAGACATAGATCTTAGCTAAGGGGCTTTCTCTATTTTGCCTTGTGCTATAACTATAGTAGTGCATTTTATTCTTCTTCATTGCTTTGTAAGTCCCTTCCCTTGCCAATCTTCTGGCCTGGAATATATTTCTTCATGCTTTTTTCTTAGATTATTTATACAGTTCTCTCTAAGAACTCTTCATCTTCTAGAATACGATGGAGCAGAGAGAGGCACTGCCTCCCTAAGAAATCCCTTTCCTTCATTACATCTTCACATCCATCTCTTCAAGACTCAGTTCAAGTAGTACCTCCTCCTCCCAGATCAGTCTAGGTGAACACAATCTCACCCTGCTCTGGACTTATTTAGCAGTGGTCCACAGCTCTCATTGTACATGGAAATCACTTGAGAAGCTTTTGAAAAATAGTCAATGTTTAGGAGCCACTAGGGATTCAGAATTAATTGGTCTAGGGTGGGGTGTGGATATTGGTATATTTTCAACAAGCACTTTTGGTGACCTTAATATGCAGCCAGATTTGAGAACCACTATTCTGTAGTATGATACTCTCTTTTCTCCACAACTCAAAAGCAGTTCAGACTCCATAAAGTACATAGAAGTAAGGCTGGCTCTTTAGGTTGAAAAGAGCTTGTATGTTCAACTGAAGGTGGCAGACAGCTCCCAGGCAGCAACCATACTGAGCCTGCACCCTACTGGAAGGGAAATTATTGCAAGAAGAGCTTGGGAAAACTCAGAAATCATTTCCTAGGATCTTGCATATTCTTGGAACTGAAATCCATTATAGCGGAATGTAGTCCAATGCCTCACATTGAAAAGAAAGAACTTGAATCCTCAAGAGGTTTTCCCAGTGTCCCAAGTGACTTTCCCAAGATCATATAACCTGTGGTCAAAGGGCCAAAAGATAAGCTTATAATTTTAGAATGTATACACTGGGCCAAACCATTTTATATGTATAGTTGACCCTGGAAAAACGGGGGGGGGGGGGGGGGGGTTAGGAGTGCTAACCTTGCGCAAAGTCGAAAATCCAGGTATAACTTGTATTGGCCCTCCCTAGGTGTAGTTCCTCTGGATCCGTGGATTCAACCTATCACAGATTGTTTAGTCCTGCAGCATTTAATATTGAAAAAAAATCCACATACAAGTGGACCCACACAGTTCAAACCCGTGTTGTTCAAGGGTCAACTGTATTAATTTTTTTTTAATATATTATTTTTTTCCTTTTTGTTAGTAGTATTCTGTGGTATCGATATACATAAAAAATGTATATATCATAAAGTTGACCAGTGTAAAGTGTACAATCCAATGATATCTACAGAGTGTATCTGTAGAGTGATGCAACCATGACCATAAACTAATTTTAGGACACTTCTTACTACCGCAGAAAGAAAGCTTGTACCCATTAAGCCTCACAACAGTCATAAGAGACAGATTCAGTTTTACTTTGCTTAATGAAAGGACTAAGAGAGAGGTTAAGCAACTTGCTCATTGTCACACTTGCACCTAAGGGTAGAGCCAGAATAAAAAACTCAGGTGGTGAGAGTCTCAAGTCCCCACTCAGAGCTGGAGCCAGTCCAGTGTTCCGTTTACTCACTCTGTGGGAGGGAATTCAGTTTAGATAAAAAGTAAGAGGGGAGATTTTTTTTTTTTTCACCTGCAAATCATTTATGGGGAAAGGATCTTACTAGGAAGAAAAAGGAACAGAGGCAAGTCTCCCAAGTCTTTCCATCTCCACTGAAGCCTTGCCCTGTCCCATGAAGTCATTTTATCCAGACTGCTCTGTGCCCTCCTACAAACCTGGAACTTATATTCTGCCTTGTCTATCTGCTATTTAGTTTTCCCCTTCTAGAGTGCAGTATCCTTGAGGATGAGGACCATGAGTTATGCATTTTGTCTCTTTCATCATACCTAATGTTATCCTTAGCCCATGTAGTAGTTCTTCATAGATACTTGGGACAGATGAATGAATGAATGATTCCTGGTAATGCTACAGTATGGCATCTAGAGAGCAGGTTTTCTAGATTTTTTTTTCCATCATTAAAAGATTACTGGAGGAAGATTCCTAAAATTACATATGCATGATGTCATATATAACAGAAAACTATAATTTGTTTTATCTAAATACCGCATTTTCTGATAAATTGCTGGTATTACATAGTTTGGTCATTTAAAAAAAATCCATAGCATATACACTTAGATTTATCCTATTTTAAGTTCTTTTTGAAAAATACCGACCTTCAAGTGGTAAAAGCTTTGTCATGACTTCTTAATGAGTTTCTAAGAAAGAACCATGAGTTCCTAATGTATTCTACTCATAATTATACCTTAGGATTGTGTTTAGAAAAGTAGGTGGCCTGAGTCACAAATTCTAGTGGAATCCTTTGGAGTTTTAATTACACAGCACTGCCACCTAGCATCAACTACAGTTTCTTGTTTTTCCTTTCTTTTTAATTAAAAATTTGAGGTTTTTATGTATTTAAAATATTATTTAAGGGGATCGGTCTGCAGTCTTTTAAGAAGCATTGATGGAGATTGCTTCAGGAAGTATTTGCTGCAGCTTCCGACCCATGTTGTTTATTTGAAAACCCTTGTGATTGGGATTGAATTGGTGTCAGTGAAGAAAGGGATTGTGAAATCTGCTGAAGAGTTTCAAATGTCAGAGCTGCATATTCATGAGTTGCAGGCACCTGTGGCCGTGCTGTCTTACTGCAGAATCTAGTGCCGCAGCCTTCAGAAGGGCACTGGAGGTGGTTTCCAAATGGCATTGTTGTTTATTTGCATATAAATAAATATATAAAGGAAATAGTGGGGAACAAGCGCACATAGAATTATTTCAGGCGAGAAAAAACAGTCCTCTTTTGAGAGAATGCCTGCTTGAGCCGACACTCCGCCTGGGAGTTGATGATTCCCATTACAAAATCTGGATCCCTTTGGCTTGGCTGACAGTGTCGGTAAGCAGATTTCCTCTGCCAGCCTGGCAAGTCAGGAGAAGCCGGCTACAGATTTAAAAAAAAAAAAAAAAGGACGTCAGTCCTCTTTAACGTTTCTGTTGGGTATCCCGCGACGTGATGGACAATGTGATTGCAGGACCCAGTTCTCAATCTTCTCAGTTCCCAAACTGTGCTTAAAAAAAAGCAGATCAAAACAAATCAATAGTATTTAAGAGGGGGGAAAACATCACACTTAAATTGATGCTTTACATAATGAACCCTTATGAGATGCAATGCCAACTGTTAATCAATAGACATGCCAGAACTGCCTCTAATACAACCTTGTAGAGTTTTTTAAAATTAATCCTTATTAGAAATATTGACTTGTTGTGACTTGCTGGGCCCGCTCCTGGCTCTGTATTTTACCCTACTTAGGAAGTTATGCTTCACTGCTTACGCTGCAGATAATAATGTAATGATTATTGTCTTAAAACCTGGGAATCAATATAAGATACTAGCAAATTGTGCCAAGTGTCACAATTATGAAAATTACTCGAGATTTTAAAAGGTTTAAGTGAGCGAGATGTTTTTCTGTCCTATACTTCTTTTTTCTGGTTTGCTTATTTCTACAGTTTTCTCAGGATTGGATGGTTCAAAAGTTTCATTTCCAAAAGGGCTTTCTCAATCATTGTAATTTAACATGCCATCTTCCATGAGAGCTGCCATCTTCATTGATGCACTTGTTTCAAAGGATCCCCTCCCCCCACCCTCACACCTCAAAAGGCATTTGTGCCTTAAACTTTATGAAAGTTCTGGTATAAAAGGAAAAGTAGAACATCCAAAGACTTTACCAAGGGGTGCTAGTAATTGAAAGACACGTAATAAAGAAAGAAAAATAAACAAATAAAAGTGATAGAACAGATTGTTGCTTTTCCGGGAGACTCAGAATATGAGTTGGGAAGGACGTAATGATAACACTAAGAATAATAGCACTTAAGACTTATATAGCAATTCCTTACACAAACTGGTTTTTTATGTGCATAAACTCATTTAATACTCACTATAGTCCCAGAAGGATTGCACGACAATTATCCCTATTTTACCGAGGAGGTGGTTGAGGCACGGAAAATTTTGTTTACGTGTCCAAAGTCAACATAGGAAGAGGCAGGGCAAGGGTGATGAAGCCAAGTCTCTGGCTTTCTTGTCTGTCTGTGCTATTAACCACTGTGATAATTGAGACCATCTGTCAAGCGCTGCCTCCTCCTTTTGCCTTTGAGGAAGTTGGGTGGAGCTCAGCACACTTAAATGACTTATCTCAAGGCATCAGCCAATAGTAACTGGTTGGATATCCCGGTAACGTAGCTTACAAATCTTGATCCCTTCCAGCTTCCAGGTTGAAGTCTCTATCCCTGAAGGTGTTCAGACCAGGGGTGGCAGGCATTACTGTGCAAAGCCAGTGAGTCTCAAAGCCACCTGAGTCACCCTGGCAACTGTGTCCCCCATCTTGTCATGGCCAGCTCTTGACAGAGCCGTTGTTCCTCTGAAAATGAGGGAGGGGTGGCGGTGGGAGGGAGCCCCACTGTTGAGCTCTATGTTTGTGAATAAGGAAAATGTTTTCCTTCTATAGCCTCTTTAGAGACAATTAAGCATTAGCTTTTGTTGGATGCTAAATTATGAGTGAATTTAGTTTAAAGTATGTGAACCATGCACCCTTTGAAATTTGCCTGAAAAGCCTCATTATAAAACTAATGCTATGAAAAAGCACTCCCTTTTAGATTAGGGAAAGCACCTGAATAGTTTTCATAAGTGGCTGCGCATCATTTGAAAGCATTCTAGTGTTGCCTGAACCGCTTTCAACACACCTTTCAACTAGGAAATTTCACATTCAGCATATCTGTAGTTCTACACGACTTTCAATAATATTTAAATTGGTTAACTGTATTTCTTTTATATCTCTTTTAATGCTTTTATTGATTTGAGGTAGATAAACTTGATTGTGCATGAAATCTTATTTTTCCACACAAAGGAGATAGGATTTGAGTATATACCGGGAGAACCGTACCTCTAAAGCAGGCCAGACCTCTGAAATGCAAGGGTCTGGGGTCAGATAGATGTTTGCTGAGGCCTTTGAACTGTGCTGGTACTGACTCCAGCGTTTGTTTCCCCCAAAATCAGTGCTGGCAAAAGATGCCCTGGAGGACATCTCTTTATTTAAAGCTCATGAAAAAGAGAAAAGATGCGTGAGTTTTGGTATGGAAAAAAAAAAAAAAAAAAGAAATGCTTCTCTTAAAAAACCCAGGTGTGTTTTTTAGGGTAGCTTATAGACACTATGATTCTTAGAGCCAATAGTGTTAGATTCCTAAAAACCAAATTTGTGAACATTTCAACTACTGTGTGCAAAAATATAGTAGGCGATATAAAGTTAAAAAAAAAAATTAAAAAGACTGTGTATTGTATAGGCCAAACCAAGGACAGAGCTCATTTCACTGCTCACACATAGAAATCCAATTAGATTAGTGCACCACAAATAAGACTCGATGTGTGGCACAGGAAACCCTGAGCTGCGTTCTAGGAGGGTGATGTTCTAGGAGGGTGCCTGCCTTGTATATAGAGCACTTTATCCATAGTAGGGTCATGAGAGCTCTAGAGAACTGGGTTCAAATCTCAACTCTGCCACCATTTAGCGTCCTTACATGGGGCAAATTACACCACCTCTTGGAGCCTCAATTTTTTCACCTGAAAAAGGGGAATGATAGTACTAATCTTATATCAACAAATGATAAGAAACTCTGCCTCAACTCTCTGTTTTATGCCTACTGCGTGTCACACATTTTGCAAGGGTTTGGGGGGTGCAGCGCAATCCGGACGGTCATGATTCCTGCCTCCCTGGGGCTTCCAGTCTAGTTGTGGGAGTGAATTGGGACGACAAATGTGAAGGCTGTTGCTTGTAAGCACTGCAGCAAGTCATAAGTGCATAATGAAGCACACAAATAAACTAAATTTGCCAGATACAGCAAATGAAAAGAAAAGCAATGAAAAGAATGTTTTGGAGTTAGGGTGCTGATGTGATATATTTTGGACTTTATGCCTAGAACTGAGCTAGGTGAGGGCCACGAAAGTAGAGCCACCGTGGCACTCCTGTGCAAAGGTGAGGGGAAGAGAGGAGGTCAGGGCCCTGTGTGCGTGGGTGAACCTGTCCACATCGGCTTTCCATTGAGTCGCAAGAGATCATGATTTCCCCTTCAACCTCTGGACTAGTGTTCTTCTTAAGGAATCCCAGGAATAACAAATACCCGCCATCAGCAGGCATCTTACCCATTACAAAACAGTGTTTAGTGACATCTTCCATTTAATCTTAGCACCAACGATAAACAACACGGTGAACTAGAGTAAAAGGAATTCTGCACGTGAGGAAGGGATTTGTTCAAGGCTGTGCAACCAGTGAATGGTAAGAGGCAGAAACTTAGTTCTTCGGGAGACTTTCGCTCTACTCCTCGTCTCTTCTCTGCATCCCAGTTCTGTACGTTCGGTTTAATCTCTTAGATTAAATGTACTCACTAAAAAAGACATCTACAACATGACTAGATATCATAGGGAAGAGGAAGGTGACCATCCCTTCTAGACTTCCATTTGGAAAACCAGTGATGACAGTAAACACAATCGAGTATTTATTGAAATATATTTAAGGAAAATTTGATGCATAGCTCAAGTCTAGGGAGCTTTCAGTTATACAATAAAGTAAAAACTCGTTGTTCCAATATTAAAGCTGACGAAGAACTGTTTTCTGAGGACAAATTTGGCCCAGTCTAAAGGAACCTTCTTTCCCCAATGAACTCTAGATATGGGCTTTTAGCATCTCAAGCATGTGTCTTTTTTTTTTTTTTTTAATTAATTAATTAATTTATTTATGGCTGTGTTGGGTCTTCGTCTCTGTGCGAGGGCTTTCTCCAGTTGCGGCAGGTGGGGGCCACTCTTCATCGCGGTGCGCGGGCCTCTCACTGTCGCGGCCTCTCTTGTTGCGGAGCACAGGCTCCAGACGTGCAGTCTCAGTAGTTGTGGCTTACGGGCCTAATTGCTCTGCGGCATGTGGGATCCTCCCAGACCAGGGCTCGAACCCGTGCTCCCTGCATTGGGAGGCAGACTCTCAACCACTGTGCTACCAGGGAAGCCCCTCAAGCATGTGTCTTAATTTGGATGTTTATTTTTAGTGAGAAGACCAGAACTATCCCTCTACACAGACGACAGTCAAGCCAAGGAGTCTGTCCTTATTTAGCAATAGAGACTGTTGACACACCAGGCTCTCACGTTTGAAGACAATCTTAAACTTTTACGTATCATTATCAAAAACACAGTCACAAGAAATAATATTTATGGAAGACTCTCTGAAGGACATTCATTCTCTAAAATTTGCTTTCTGAATAATTGCACAGTTTAGGCTCTTTGTAGAGTTGCTTTTGCAAAATTGTGTTTTGTCATCATGCCAGCAGACTTACACTGATAAAAACTTGAAGAAATAGTGGGAAGAAATACATTACTGTTTATAACAGTGACTCAGTTGGAGATGTTGTCTATCACAGCTAAAAGTTTTCCTCTTTTTAAGGATCCATAAGCGTCTGGAAAAATGAACTGCTTTTATTTTATGGAAACCGTATAGCGCCTTTGTTTCCGTCTTTGCTTTGGCTTCTAGGAAACGTAGACTTAAATAAATCTATGCACTACCTTAAGCCTGTGACAGGGCACACATCATCCCAGTTTGCAAACATTACCATCATGATTTTCCGTTGTTATTTTTTTTCTGCCCTTATATTTCTTCCGTTCCAATTCCCTCAATGTTTATTTTATTCTAAAAGCATTCTGAAAGCTGCTTCAAATCATTTGTAAAACAATGTGGGAAATGAAGAAATATGTGGATACAGAGACACATCTGAATTATAACCATTTGATCTCTCCTTTCTTTGTGCGTACCATTATTTCATGTAGGATTTAAATAATACATAAAGTCTATCAAAAGTTTAGAAGAGGGAAAAATAAGGCTAGATATTGGCACTAGTGTAGTCTTTGAGTTGGATTTTCAGTGGTTTTCAAACCTGGTTGCACATCAGAATCATCAGCAGAGAGATTTAAAAAACACAGAGTATTGGATCCTACCTCTATAAATATTTCGGTATTTTAGATCTTGGTTGGGGTCCTGGCGTCTTTATTTTATAAAGCCTTGCAGGCAGTGTTGATATAAAGCCAGGAGGGAGAACCACTGACAAAAGGGTTTATTGAGTAAGAACCTGCTAGAAGAATAAAACGTATACAAAAATGCAACGTGAGGGCTTCCCTGGTGGCGCAGTGGTTGGGAATCTGCCTGCTAATGCAGGGGACGCGGGTTCGAGCCCTGGTCTGGGAGGATCCCACGTGCCGCGGAGCAACTGGGCCCGTGAGCCACAACTACTGAGCCTGCGCGTCTGGAGCCTGTGCTCCGCAACAAGAGAGGCCACAATAGTGAGAGGCCCGCGCACCGCGATGAAGAGTGGCCCCCACTTGCCACAACTGGAGAAAGCCATAGCACAAAAACGAAGACCCAACATAGCAATCAATCAATCAATAAAGAAATCTTAAAAAAAAAAAAAAAAGTTGCTTATATTTAAAAAAAAAAAAATGCAACGTGAATTAATTCAGTAGCTCAATACCAGCTTACTTGGACTGAAAGAAAATGGCATAAAATTTGCCAAACATTGGATGAGTTCCTGCAATATACAAAGCTCTAGGATTGGTAGCAGAGAATTTTCAAGTTGCCTTAGTGTCCCAGTGCCAATTAGATAATGCCTTTCCTTTGTGGCATCACCACCACCATCATCCCAAACAGATGTTGAAAAGCTACTCTAGCAAAGCACTTTACTCTGTGCTTGCTATATGAAGTACTCTAAGATATTGCCCTTACAGTCAAAGAGAGTCGGCTACTTGGACGGACAGGACATGTACATGAAAAAGATAATTAACAATGCCAGCAAGCCTATGCTAAGTGCCAAGTTAGTGGTGGCAACAATAAATACTCTATGAGTTCAGGGAGGGAGAGCATCATTGTGGGCACTGACGTTGGAAGCCTCGTAGAGAAAGTGGAACGTAAAAGCCCGACCTTGCTGTTTGTGTGGGAAATAGATAAATCTTTTTCTGAAAGTCAGTATAAGTGCAGCTGTCTACTCATGCAGTTTTACTCAAACTTCATTTTAAAACAGAACGCCATATCTTTGTATGTGTAACTGCGGGTTTTAGCAAAATAATGTCCCCTCCTAATTTTTTCTTTTATTTATACCTCAATGTCTAAAACTATCAAGCAGGAAACCAGCTAGAAATATACATATTTTTAGGAAGGGCATAAAGCCCTGACCTATCTATAAAATTACATCCATTTCTGAGAAGGGTCAGCATATTCCCCAGGATTTCCGCCCTGCCTTAGGTTGACTGCTGTTTATCAGAGAGTTTATCGTATTTCAGTCTAAAAGCAAATCTGCTTTATTACAATTAGAGTGAAATTGTGCTTAACGATTTTTTCATTATAAAAATAAGAAAATGCTTGCTAACATGTCATGTATTCACTTAATATGATAAAAAAAAAAGCACTTGATTTCATTTTCCCCCTAAGTATAAAAAGCATTTAGAAGGAGTTGTTTTTAGAGTGACTCAACAGAAAATATCTCAGCCAAGACTGAAGCTAACATCATGAGTCTGAGAAGGCAGTATAATTTCTAAAACAAATTTTTTTTTTTTTTTGCGCCACAGAACTCTCAAAGTGTGTATGACAACCTGATATGGAGGACATGATTTATAGAGTGATCTGAAAATTAATAAACAATTATATCAGAAAGTGAAATGGTGCCTTAAAAGAAAAAAAAAAAAAAGAACTTTATGGCTTTTTTATGAGCATGGGTAAAAAATCCATGAACACACTCAAGAATGCCCAGATGCTTTCTGTCAAGCAAGTAAAGAGCACTTTAAAATGTCTCTGATAAAACTCAGTACAGAGGAAATAGCATTGGTCTCACGTTAATAAGTGGAGAGTTAAATAACACAGCAGACTGGTTCCCTCGAGTTACCAGCTTCTGCGCTGTCTTTGTGTGTCCAGTTGAAACATGAAGAATTTAGTCCGTAATGAGTCCTCACACCCAGGCTAAGGGCAAACAAGTCCAATTGTTAAAATTGTTTTCCGAACAGAAGTTCCTTCTCTTCCTCCAGCTTTTGAATCATCCTTCGTTTTTACTCTTCTCTCTAACTCCCAGAGCTGAAGGAGGTCATTACGGTTAACAGTGACGAGCGTGTCCTTGAGGTTCGGAAGTTTTTGAAGGTTCAACAATTGAGGCTTTTTGTCATCATTGTTTAAAGGCCAGACTAGACTTCGTTTCCTCAGGACTCTGCTGTGCACAGACAAAATAGAGCCACATACCATTTGGAAGCAAAAATCAGCAATAACCCATTTCTTAGAAGCCAGGCTACTTGAAGAGACCAACTTGAAAATGCCAGACTTTGATCAGACTTTGCACATCACAGTCGTGGGGCCCTTGTGAAAGAGGGTTGTTCCATAAACTTAGCAAGATAGGTTGATTATATTTAGCACAGGAGGGTCCCTGATACGTTTCAAAACAAATAGGTATTTGAAGCCTTGAGTCACAACGTCTAAGAACTAAGCACTGTGGCTTGTCCTCCATCCTGGACAAACAGATTACATAAAAGGAAGAGGGAATGAAATAAAACAAAATTGTGATGAAAGTGACATATGCGCCTTGCGCTTTCTGTGCCTGTTTGAATATACATTACACTATCCCCTTTCTACCTCTTAGAGCTTTCAATCTGTCATCACTTCTAAATGTACCCATTTTGACAACCCTCGTCCTTTATCCTTGGCAATCTTTCTTCCTGGGAACCTGCCTCTATGAGTTTGCTAGGGCTGCCATAATAAAGCAGTACACACTCGATGGCTTAAACAACAGAAATTTATTTTCTCACAGTTCTGAAAGCTAGAAGTCCAAGATCAAGGTGTCAACAGGGTCGGTTTCTTCTGAGGCCTCTCTCCTTAGCTTGTTGGCATCATCGTCTTCCTATACCTTTACATAATGGTCCCTGTGTGCATGTCTGTGTCCTTTTGTCCTCTTCTTAAAGGACATAAGTCATATTGGATTAGGGCCCACTCCAGTTACCTCACTTAACCTTAATTGCCTCTTTAAAGACGTTATCTCCAAATATAGTCACATTCTAAAGTTCCAGGGTCCAGGACTTCAACAAATGAATTTTGAGAGAAGACATATCAGCCCCTAACCTTCCACCCTGTGGCCCCTCAAAGTCTGTCTTTCTCACGTGCACCACCACCCACCCCACCATTAGGAGCCCTTTAAATGCAGAAAACAGAATACATTTCAATATGGCTTTAGTGAAAAAGGAAAACTCTCAACTCACACAGTTGAAAAGTTTGAGGTAAATTTATTACAGCTTCAGGCACAGCTGGATCCAGATATTTTTAGTGATTTTATCAGGTATTGATCTCACTCTCCGTCTGTCAGTTCCTCTATAATGACTCTACCCTCAGGATTATAAAAGGGCTGCCAACTGCTCCAAATTACAGTCTAGCCTATTGGCAACTCCAGCACAAAGAGAGACTGCTGCCTTCTCACCTATTATAATAAAAGTCCTGCATTCAAGTCTCATTAGTCTGGCTGAAGTCTTCGATCTATCCCTACACTAATCTTGTGGTCAGGCCATGGGATGCTCTGATAGGTGAGACCTGGGTCCCATACATGGCCCTAACTCAGAGGTGGAATGAATCACAGGGAGAGATGGGGGTCCCTCAGGAAATTGACATTACTATTATCAGAGGCAGGAAGGGGAGCAGCTAAACAGGTACAAATCCATAGATGTTCACCCCACCAACACCCTGCGCTCCCACCTCACAAACGCCCAGTGATCTGTCATATCTCTACTGAGCCATCTCCTCCTCCTTGGGATCACCTCTGAGTATTTTCAACAGAGGAAGCACTTCATCCTACCTTGTCCACATCTTAATTATTACATGACCTCTTGGCATGCCTTGCTTTCTCTCCAGGCCATGAGAGCTCTGAGCGGAAGAGAATCACTGTTTCACCTTTCATACATCCAATGCCAAGACAATGACTGACCTACAGGAGTCAGTCCTATGTGTGCCTCCGCATGTGTGAGTGTGTGCACGTTTTAAGCTGCTCACCTCAATGAACCACAGAACGGGGAAGTTATTTCTTCCATGTGAATCTACTATCATCCCTAGTAGAAACAAAGAAAAAAGAGCTGTCTGGGAGTGCCTGAGACAGAGATACCCATCCTTGAATCAGGGGCTGGAGGACATGAGGTATAGTAATCAAATTGCTTCATTGTCAGAGGAGGATATATGACAGGAAGAAAGCTGAGTGTTATTAGGCGATTTTCATTCTGTTTCTGGGCCCCTGTTTCCCTATTTTTAGAACAATCTGTTTAGATTAAGTTTTAGAAGTTTTCCAAGATCGTTTTTTTTTTTTTTTTTTTTAACAAGAGAAAAGACAGATTTTTCCAAGACCCTTTGAAGAGCTTTATTTGATGATTGTGAGGTGAAATGTGTCATATAGCAAGAGGCAGGCAGGAGGGCTGAATCCGGGGAAGTGCATGGCGTAGGGATTGCGTGATCTAGATCCTGACATCCAGGCAAGCAAATTCTGAATTTGAGAATTCCACGGGAGTCAGAAGAACACCCACTAGGTAGACCCACTGGTGTCAAAGGGAAGTACAGATTCAATAAGAGTCTTTCCATGTCCCGGGCTGGCTGGTGTTATCCTGTCGCTCCCACTCAGACTCTCTCTCTCAGCCCACCTCTGCTTGTTTAGTCTTTTTCTCAATCCAAATGCAGGAATGCCTTGGTCCCCTTACTTTGTGTCTGCTCTGTTCTGTCTCTGCCCTACGTAAGCATCATTTCAGAATCATACCTCTTATTTGTTTCCAGAAACCCCTCCACTTATTATCCCTCCTCTTAAGGGCATAAGGCATCTTGGCTGAATAGCACATTTTCTTTTGCAATTCCTGGGGTTTTTCTTGATCAACAGATTTTTTATGAGAAACTGGGAACCCCTATTTACTATCAGGTCATAAACTCTGTTACTGTATGTAATTGTATATCTGTTAATTTCTAAGTGCGTGATTGGGGCAACCAATCCATCCACTTCAACTGTTCATGACTCTTACCATTGCCACACAGTGAGCACTCAAAACATAATTTTTAAGGATTGAATGAGTGAATAAATCAATGAATTATTTAGTTATTTGGGATATCCATATTTCCTTAACTTTAAAACATATATTTTTCACATTTTAACATCTCTGAAACAATTGATGACAACAGTGAGTCACTGTTGGCCAGAGACCACTGTAATGGCATTGGCATTGTCTGTGCACGTGCAAACATGGTGCAAATTTCAGTCAAGTCGTGCACATCAGTAATACACGTTAAAGGTAATTGTTGTCTGTATTGAAATGCAGCAACTTGGTGTTTCGTTTAGTGGACGTTTAAGGAATAAATAGTTGTTTTCTGATAATCTTCCATTTAAACCTTCTCCTAAGATTCCTAAGATCAAGAAAGCATCAACAGCAAAACTTACAGAATGGATGTAACAGCTTGAAGGAACATCACCAAGACGATAGCAGAACATTATTTTAAGAAATGCTGTATAACCAACTCTCCAGC
The DNA here is from genome assembly GCF_949987535.1 of Balaenoptera acutorostrata. NCBI lineage: Eukaryota > Metazoa > Chordata > Mammalia > Artiodactyla > Balaenopteridae > Balaenoptera > Balaenoptera acutorostrata. The sequence goes on from NC_080065.1 coordinate 153,077,377, forward strand.
ACAGAGAATTTTCATGTGTGGGAAAACATAGACATTTATGACTCAGTAAAAAAAAAAAAAAACAAAAAAAAAACGATTCAGAGGAGTTGGATTCTGAATATGAGGAAGTGTTAAGAATTTATTTTGTTTATATTTTCCACAATGGGATTATACAATTAAAATCTATATTTAAATAAGTCATAAGAGCTCTTTCAGTAAGTTCAAAAAAAATGTAAGCGATAAAGCATTAGTTCATAGGATGATTGCTAACATTTTTATTACTTAGTCATTTTATAAAGTAATGGTGTATCATACAATCAATAGATTTTAGGTCTCATGAGATATGAGAATATCAGTGGGAGAGATACTTTTGGCCCAAAGACCTAGTTACCATGCCTCAAATCTTGCCACACAGTATATTTCCTGCTTTTCCCTGAGACTAAATTAAGATATTCTCCATGAAGATAGGCTTGGATTAGATCTAAGAAAGAGTTCCTCCAAAGTTAGAATATCCTGAAGACAAGAATTAGCTATTGAGGGAGATTGTAAATTCTTTAGTCGCTGAGGTTTACAAGGGAATTCTTTTTCTGTGCCAATGATGGTTATGTTTGCATGCATAGAGCGGCTGCCTTTGTAAAGTGCACACTTCCTTTCACAAAATGATTGGTGAGCTGGCCTTCCTTCTTTCTGACTACCTAGGGACAAGAAGGAGAGCTTATGACATAGTAAGAATTGGGACTTAGCAGATTGTCTTAATCACCATATCAGAAGCCTGTGAAGAATTAAAAATAGTCAAGTTGTTTGGACTCTCACTCCACTGATCAAGAAAAGATGTTCTTGATCCCAGATAAAAGTTGCTTCACTTGTTTCCATTTCTGTTTTAGAAAATAAGAGACAGTTATTTGCTTATGATCAGATATTCTTTGAGAGAAGCCTTTTCTGGAGGACCATGTACATTGTATTGAGGTGTATAAAATGTAATTAGACAGCAGTAATTGCATACTTGGTTCATAAATAGATCAATGCCCTTATGTGGCTGAATCTACAGCTCTTCCTACAAGCGGATGAAATAAATCCCAGAGAAATTGGGATCTGAGTCATTTGCCTTTCAAAATGAATACAAAAAGATCTGGTCTCTTGAAGGAATCTTTGAAGAGTTTCTTGTCATGTTCTCTCATCTAACCATAAGTGATAATGTCGAATGCCATGGCTAGTAGACGCTTTTCATTTATTTTCTAATTTGAACTGGGCTGATTGGCCTTTTGTAGACTGATGGGGCAATATATAAGAGCACCAGAAAGCTTTAATCCAGGTTGGGACACCAGAGTCATACTTCAGACTCTAGAGCTATGTTATACATCTCTCATTTCTCTGTTTTGTTTATTTGTTTGTTTTCTCCTTTGCCTGACAACTCCTACTCTTCCTTAGACACACCATGCAGGCAATATTTCCCCAGGACTTTTTACCTAGCCCACCTCTATTAATGGGTTGTGTAGTTGCCATATTGCCAGGACTTGTACCTACATTCAACTCAGAATTAAGCAGACTGTGGTATACCTTTTCCTAGTCTGCCTCTCCACTGGGAGTCTGTGGGCAATTTAAGGGCAAACATGTGGCCTGGACCCAGTACGAGGACAGTCCCTGGAATAAAAGACATCTCTTTATAAATGGTGGAACAGTTGAGAAATGCATGTAAAGTATTATTTGTACATGGGTAAATCGATGACCTTGTCCTTGATATTCCTTATTGGAATTTTGTTGAAGTTTCTCCCTAGAAATAACTTTTTTTTTTTTTTTTTTCACACTCCTGCCCCGAAATAACTTTTTTCACACACTCTTGTTTTCTGGTACTGGGGCTTCTCTCATGTACTGTTGTACTGATGTGATTGAATAATATGACCAGCATCACTTCTCTAAAGAATACGATAGATAACTAAGTGACTATGGTAGGTGACCTTTTTTCTTTACCTTATTTGTCCCTGTTTATATTTATTCTTTGTAACTATTAACCATTTCTTTAGATTTAATACTTGGCCACCTGTAGTTGTTGCTTGATTCCTCCCACTGCTTTTTTAAACGATGTTACTCATTGAGTGAGCTTGCCGTTTTCTTGGTTTTACTTCTGCTCATTCCCCCAAGCGCTTTCCTTATGTGTAACAATTAAGAAATTCTCAGCTGAAAAAAGAGAAAGATAAAAAACAATCCAGCTACAAATAACTTATTAATAGGTTATTGGGTCATAACAGGAAAGAACAGAGTTGGGGGCTTCAGGGTTTGTTAACCTAGCCATTTATGACATAATCAGGAAACCAGGTTCTTTCTACCTTTTGGTTTTGCTGTCCACACATTGGCTTTATTCCAAGCATGGCTTTCCTTTGGCTGTACATTGACAGTAGCAGTGAGGGCTATGTGCTTCCTCCCCCATGTTTAGCAGGAGAGAGAGAGCATCTCTTCTTATTGCTCTTAGAACAAGAAAGATTTTCCCATATGTCTTAGGAAACCTTCCCATGTCTCCTGGCATGGAGTTGGACCCCATGCCCATTCCCGGCCAATCCCTATTGTCACTGAATGTCAGACACCAACTGGCTTAGACCTGGGTTCACAAACAAATCCTTGACAAGGGAGAATGAGAGTAACATAAGTAGTTTACTGCTGGAGGGGAGATCAAACCACTAAGCGTTACGGCTTCAGTACAGTGGGTTAGGGGTGGAGAGGAAGCCGCTGTGTCTAACTAAAACATGGCTCCACCCGTGTGCTGTATCTTTCCTTTAAATGCTGAGTAACAGCTCAACTCAGTGTCCCGAAATGAATCACAGTCTTTCTCCAAGAGCAAGTCCACTTCCAAATTTTCCTGCACTATGAATTTCATTGAAATTTTCCTTATTATCGATGCCGAAAGACAAAGGGTTATTTTTGACTCTGTCTCATTCAGTCTCAAACGTGGTACAATATAAAGATAGCAAAATACCTAGTTCATTCATTCAGCTACAATTTACTATACACCAGGCATTAGGGATATAATTGTACATAATGCCATTACTGGAAAGATTAGTAATATAAAATAAATTTATAATGGTAGAAAAAAATTGTTTTTAAACAAATTTTGCACATCCTTATACAGTTTTGTGACACAGGCTCTGGTGGCAAAGAATAGGGTAACATGAAAGAAAAACTGGAGTTCACATTAGATTGGTTGGATAGGAAAGACTTCTTGGAAGAAGCGATAATTACGCTGAGTCCTGAAGAGCAGCAGGAAGCAGACATGCAGACGAAGAGAATTATACGCACGGAGAGAATCACATACAATGGTGTAATCAAGGAACTGAAGGAATTCCAGCAAGGGTGTGGCATGGCAGAAGGCAGGAGAAGAGTGCTCCAACAAGAAAAGGTCGATGACATGGTTCAACGCCACCGAGACGAGGACGAGGACTGAAGAACACTTGTTGGATTGGCAACGTGGGTATCTTTTGAAACTCGAGCTGGAGCAGTTTAAATGGAATGATGGGAACAGGAGCAAGATCTGAGTGGTTTGAAAAATGATTGTAAGATGACAAAGTGGGGACACTGTGGGTACAAAGCTCTCAGAGGAAATTTCTCTGTGAAGTGGAACAGAGTAATGGTTGATAGCTGAAGAAGAGTGTGTGTCCATTAAGTGGATTGTTTTATTTTTATTTTTTGTTTGTTTTGAAATGAGACCAGAATTCCCACTAGCAGACTCTAGAACAATGTGGGATTTTGGGGGTCTTTTAAAAAAATTCATATATCCCTGACTCATCAACACCTGATACATAGTAGATACTCGTTAAACCTTTGACAATGAAATAAATGGATATTTGAGATCATGTTTATGTGCGGATGGGAAGTATCAGTTATAAAATGTGAGGCCAAAATTACACAAGAGAGATCTTTTAGAAGGAACAGGGCTCACTCAGATCCGCTGCACATGTGAAAGTTTTTGGCATTTCATGGGAGAAAGAAAAATTTTCCCATTGTAATAATAGAGCAGGAAAAAATGGGTGCAGACACAATGGGTTTCTAGATTTGGGATGAAATTTCCATATCACAGTTTCTAAATGTTCTTAAAGAGAATGAGGCAAGATTATCAGATGAAAGTAAGGAGGGGCATGGGAAAATGCTCTTGTCAGACTTGCTGAGAGTAGAGATGGACCATAACAGAGAAATGTAGTAAAATTTGGTGGGGCAATTTAAGGCCCTGTCTCGGGAATTTATACTTATACCATTCTGTTTTGTTGGATAACCCCCACTGTTGTTAATCTGCATGAGTGCAGTAGGGGTGGAAAAAATCTGATGGCTAGTTGGATGCATTCAGGGTTTGACCAAATAAATTCAGGAGAAGGGAACTGAGGACACTTCCTAAGATATTATTCTGGTGGAGCAGGGAAGGGAATGAAGTGAGGCCTGGAGGGGACAGCAGAGGAAGATAAATGAGTCCTTGGAGATCAGCTCAGAGGATTATTGTCGTGAGCCGAAAGGATTGGGGGTCATGTTTTCAGATGCTGGGATATCTGAAAACGTGATGTTGAAGGCTGCCCTGCTAGTCCCACTTAGTCACCTGGCCTGGACAGTCTGTATTTCTCCCAGTATCTCTTGGAGCTGCAGATTTTTCCCCACGTCCTCTGTACTCGCTCTTGTCCGCTACGTTAGTCTATTGAGGTCTCCTCCTAACATATCTCTGTGTCTCCAGTCTCTCCTCTTCACCTCTACCTTTGTCCTAACCCAGTCTTTTCTGCAGTGATACCTGATTGATCTCAAAACAGTGTCTCCATCACACAGCATCCCTGCTCACAGACCTTCATTCCATATCTAGGACAAATCTAAAAAAAAAAAAAAAAAGCTTGGCAGTCAAAGATTTCTGTCATCTTCTCATGCTTGAAATACTGAATTATTTTCTGGTAATTCCTTGACAGGAGTTCACTTTGTCCCCACACTGTCTCCTTATTATCCTCCCTCCTATGTCTTTGCCTGGGAACTCCTTCCTCTTTCTTTCCATCAGTGAAAATCACTATTGTGATTTTAATCTAACTCTTTTTACTATTATTTATACTATACTAAAGATGTAGTTAAGCGTACTTTGTCTGCCAAGGACTTATGGCATCCTTTATGTCTTCTTTGGATGTTCTGGTGATTATATCAGAAGTCTTAACATTTAAAGCTTAAGAATACTTTTCTTTGTACATCACATTTTAATGATAAATGACGATAGTAATAACTATGATAACAAGGACAACTTCAATGGCCCAGAAATGTGGGAAAAATGATTCAGTATAATTTACCCACCACCGCATTTAACACATTCACCTCACTCCTATATAATGGCATATATTTAAAGAAAAACAGCACTTTTGTCGTGGGTACTTGGAACTATGAATGATGTGGAAATACGCTTTTACCATGTGATCCACAAGCAGTGAAGTGGTTACCTTTCCCGACGTGCTCATCTCAGGGATATGGCAGCTTCCCTCGAAACAAAAAGAATATTCTTGGCTCTGTGCAAGTGTAACCTTCAAGGAAGTGAGAAGGCTAGGAGGTCAGCTTTGTAGGGAGGCCCTGGCCAGCATTTGATATGTGGGAAAAAACACATCTGAGAAGCTGGGGCTTCGGACTGCAGTACTGTTAGTCACTATCAGCTCCTTCCGTGGAGGGGCTGGACTTTTCACCTGGGGCTGTGAGTGGTGTCTACCCGAGCCTCCCAAGGGACAGAGAGCCTTTTTCCCAGGGGGAGTGTGACACTTCATCACTTGTATGCACCCAGAGTGCCATCCTGTGGCCTAAATTGAGCTGTGTTTGTGTGCAGTTGTAACTGCCCGTGGTGTTTTTAAGTTTTATGAGAAGCAGAAATCTAGTGGAGATTTATCAAGGGTTCCTTAAAGCGTGACCAAAAGGTACGGAAAATGAAAAAATGCAAAGGAACAGCTTTTAATTCTCGTCAGATTGGTTCCAGTTAACAATCCTCATCTGGCCCATTGCTGGTTCTATTCTGCTATCTCAGTCTTAATTGCCATTTTAATTCCTTCTCTGGTTCCCATGGTTCCCCCCCCCACCCCCCACCCCGTCCTCTTCTCACATGTACATTAGCAATGACGTTTGCTTTTGTCTTAATTTCAAAACAGGTTTTAAAATGCTAATACGTGTAACGTCAAGAGATGAGGTAACTTGATTTAAGGAAATCTGGCATTTCACACTTGGGCAAACTACAGTAAAACAGTGCCTTCCAAACAAAGGATGCACCTGGGTCTTTTCCACTACCTAAAGCATATCAAATCACAGGAAGTAAAATATGACAAATTATTTTAATACTGTTCTTTTATTCTAGTACAGTACAAGGTAACAGGTACTCTCATTTATTTCTGGAGGGAATATTAAATGATGCAGTCTTTCTGGATGACAACTTCTCACTGTATATTAAAAAAAAAAACATTTCAAATGTTCATATATGTTGATCCATCCAGTCTTCATTTCAGAATTCATCCTCAGGAAATGAACAGAACAGTTTAGAAAGATTACTGTATGTTTGTATTATTTACAGTAACTTAATTTTTAAAAACCCAATTAGCTAATCATAGGAGAACTGGTTCAGTAAGATACGGAGCATCATACAAAGGGAATGCTGAATAGCCGTTAAAAGATGGTGCTATAGTATAGAAGACAGAATATTTAGTGACAGGGAAAATACTCTCAATATGTGAAGGGGCGACAAGCAGATTATAGAATAGTGATCTGGCTCTTAACAAAGGACATAGGAAGGAACAAAGAATAAGCCAGTTCTATTCCCAAGCTAAGGTAGAAACCAGCAGAGGGAGAGCCAGATAATGGAGGTTAAAATAGCAGCTTCCTAACACTCTTTGTTACTCCTTGAACTTGCCCCCTCCACCAGTGAAACTCAGGTAGGCAGTCACAGGTAGACCCAAGCAGTGCCAGGTCTCCTGGTCATGGCGGCTGGAGAGTGGAATCCCCTTGTTCATTTCCTTTTTTCATTGTCACCAGTCAAATGAGCGACTCCTCCTCTCCTGGGGAGAAGTAACCAAGGGATTGGAAAGGGATGGAGCTGGTTTCTGGAACTAGATGCCTTTTCCATCTGGGACGTGGAAGTTTCCTCTTTTCTATGGCAAGAGAGGAGTAGGAACATAGGCTTTCCCATTCAATACTCTGCAGCTCTGGAGTGCTTCTTAATTAGTTTAGGACTCAAGAGAGGATTATTACTCTTGCCACTTCTATAAACACTAATAAATATGTTTAGTGGACTATCAAATTTTTGCGTGTGTGTATTACTATATATTTAATGGCTAGAATTATCCATATATCCATGCAAAATATTTTCTACAATGAGCATTCACTGTTTTTATGAATTATATATATATATATATATACATATATATAAATATACAGGAAATAAATATATAATGGAATATACTAAAATGTATTCCTTTGTATTATAATACTTAGAGTATAGTATAGGATATTTGAGTATATGTTTACATTATGGTGTTAAGTATATATTTAAATATATATTTGAAAAGAAAAATAAAAGGTGAAATGACTAAGTTAACTTGATGCATGCCATGTGCTAAAATTCTGTAGGTGCTTTAATACAACAAGATTAACCATTCCATATGGTGTAACAAGGCACCCTTTCTCCATTAGGTGGAGAAAATAGTCGGGAGAGAACTATGTGTTGCCCACAGATACTTGCGCATTGGAAGCCCCTCCACGTGTACTCATGTGTGGATTGACAAAGGAGTAGTTTTGTTTTGGTGGCATGGAATGTGGAAGGGAAGAGGCGGTTGGAGGGCCCCTGTGGGTAGGAAGGATGATTGCTGGGAATGCGGTGCTTCCTATTCCCAAGAAAGCTCCCTCCTAGAATCTCCTTGGACCCACCCACTTATTTGTGCAATCACGTGTCCATCATTCACTTTGACAAGTTTATGGAAAACACCATAAACTATTTAGCTAATGCCAGGATAGAAAGTATTAAAATACTTTTCCCTCACAGGAGGGACTTCTAATCAAGTCACCATTTCCAAGATAATCCTGTTAGTGACACATCATCAACCAATAGTATCAATAAGTATTTTTTTTTTTATTCTTTTTGTTGCAATGGTAAATGGGAGTGTTTCCATAATTTCTCTTTCAGATTTTTCATCATTAGTGTATAGGAATGCAAGAGATTTCTGTGCATTAATTTTGTAACCTGCAACTTTACCATATTCATTAATTAGCTCTAGCAGTTTTCTGGTGGCAGTTTTAGGATTCTCTATGTATAGTATCATGTCATCCGCAAACAGTGACAGTTTTACTTCTTCTTTTCCAATTTGTATTCCTTTTATTTCTTTTTCTTCTCTGATTGCCGTGGCTAGGACTTCCAGAACTATGTTGAATAATAGAGGTGAGAGTGGACATCCTTGTCTCGTTACTGATCTTAGAGGAAATGCTTTCAGTTTTTCACCATTGAGAATGATGTTTGCTGTGGGTTTGTCATATATGGCCTTTATTATGTTGAGGTAGGTTCCCTCTATGCCCACTTTCTGGAGAGTTTTTATCATAAATGGGTGTTGAATTTTGTCAAAAGCTTTTTCTGCATCTATTGAGATGATCATATGGTTTTTCTTCTTCAATTTGTTAATATGGTGTATCACATTGATTGATTTGCGTATATTGAAGAATCCTTGCATCCCTGGGATAAATCCCACTTGATCGTGGTGTATGATCCTTTTAATGTGTTGTTGGATTCTGTTTGCTAGTATTTTGTTGAGGATTTTTGCATCTATATTCATCAGTGATATTGGTCTGTAATTTTCTTTTTTTGTAGTGTCTTTGTCTGGTTTTGGTATCAGGGTGATGGTGGCCTCATAGAATGAGTTTGGGAGAGTTCCTTCCTCTGCAATTTTTTGGAAGAGTTTGAGAAGCATGGGTGTTAGCTCTTCTCTAAATGTTTGATAGAATTCACCTGTGAAGCCATCTGGTCCTGGACTTTTGTTTGTTGGAAGATTTTTAATCACAGTTTCAATTTCATTACTTGTGATTGGTCTGTTGATATTTTCTGTTTCTTCCTGATTCAGTCTTGGAAGGTTATACCGTTCTAAGAATTTGTCCATTTCTTCCAGGTTGTCCATTTTATTGGCATAAAGTTGCTTGTAGTAGTCTCTTAGGATGTTTTGTATTTCTGCGGTGTCTGTTGTAACTTCTCCTTTTTCATTTCTGATTTTATTGATTTGAGTCCTCTCCCTCTTTTTCTTGATGAGTCTGGCTAATGGCTTATCAATTTTGTTTATCTTCTCAAAGAACCAACTTTTAGTTTTATTGATCTTTGCTATTGTTTTCTTTGTTTCTATTTCATTTATTTCTGCTCTGATCTTTATGATTTCTTTCCTTCTGCTAACTTTGGGTTTTGTTTGTTCTTCTTTCTCTAGTTTCTTTAGGTGTAATGTTAGATTGTTTACTTGAGATTTTTCTTGTTTCTTTAGGTAGGCTTGTATAGCTATAAACTTCCCTCTTAGAACCGCTTTTGCTGCATCCCGTAGGTTTTGGGTCGTCGTGTTTTCATTGTCATTTGTCTCTAGGTATTTTTTTATTTCCTGTTTGATTTCTTCAGTGATCTCTTGGTTATTTAGTAACGTATTGTTTAGCCTCCATGTGTTTGTCTTTTTTACGTTTTTTTCCCTGTAATTCATTTCTAATCTCATAGCGTTGTGGTCAGAAAAGATGCTTGATATGATTTCAATTTTCTTAAATTTACTGAGGCTTGATTTGTGACCCAAGATGTGATCTATCCTGGAGAATGTTCTGTGTGCACTTGAGAAGAACGTGTAATCTGCCGTTTTTGGATGGAATGTCCTATATATATCAATTAAATCTATCTGGTCTATTGTGTCATTTAAAACTTGTGTTTCCTTATTTTCTGTTTGGATGATCTGTCCATGGGTGTAAGTGAGGTGTTAAAGTCCCCCACTATTATTGTGTTACTGTCGATTTCCTCTTTTATAGCTGTTAGCAGTTGCCTTATGTATTGAGGTGCTCCTATGTTGGGTGCATATATATTTATAATTGTTATATCTTCTTCTTGGATTGATCCCTGGATCATTATGTAGTGTCCTTCCTTGTCTCTTGTAACATTCTTTATTTTAAAGTCTATTTTATCTGATATGAGTATAGCTACTCCAGCTTTCTTTTGATTTCCATTTGCATGGAATATCTTTTTCCATCCCCTCACTTTCAGTCTGTATGTGTCCCTAGGTCTGAAGTGGGTCTCTTGTAGACAGCATATATATGGGTCTTGTTTTTGTATCCATTCAGCCAGTCTATGTCTTTTGGCTGGGGCATTTAGTCCATTCACGTTTAAGGTAATTATCGATATGTATGTTCCTATGACCATTTTCTTAATTGTTTTGGGTTTGTTTTTGTAGGTCCTTTTCTTCTCTTGTGTTTCCCACTTAGAGAAGTTCCTTTAGCATTTGTTGTAGAGCTGGTTTGGTGGTGCTGAATTCTCTTAGCTTTTGCTTGTCTGTAAAGCTTTTGATTTCTCCATCAAATCTAAATGAGATCCTTGCTGGGTAGAGTAATCTTGGTTGTAGGTTCTTCCCTTTCATCACTTTAAGTATATCATGCCACTCCCTTCTGGCTTGCAGAGTTTCTGCTGAGAAATCAGCTGTTAACCTTATGGGAGTTCCCTTGTATGTTATTTGTCGTTTTTCCCTTGCTGCTTTCAGTAATTTTTCTTTGTCTTTAATTTTTGCCACTTTGATTACTATGTGTCTCGGCGTGTTTCTCCTTGGGTTTATTCTGTATGGGACTCTCTGCGCTTCCTGGACTTGGGTGGCTATTTCCTTTCCCATGTTAGGGAAGTTTTCGACGATAATCTCTTCAAATATTTTCTCTGGTCCTTTCTCTCTCTCTTCTCCTTCTGGGACCCCTATAATGTGAATGTTGTTGCGTTTAATGTTGTCCCAGAGGTCTCTTAGGCTGTCTTCATTTCTTTTCATTCTTTTTTCTTTAGTCTGTTCCGCAGCAGTGAATTCCACCATTCTGTCTTCCAGGTCATTTATCCGTTCTTCTGCCTCAGTTATTCTGCTATTGATTCCTTCTAGTGTAGTTTTCATTTCAGTTATTGTATTGGTCATCTCTGTTTGTTTGTTCTTTAATTCTTCTAGGTCTTTGTTAATCATTTCTTGCATCTTCTCAATCTTTGCCTCCATTCTTATTCCGAGGTCCTGGATCATCTTCACTATCATTATTCTGAATTCTTTTTCTGGAAGGTTGCCTATCTCCACTTCATTTAGTTGTTTTTCTGGGGTTTTTTCTTGTTCCTTCATCTGGTACATAGCCCTCTGCCTTTTCATCTTCTCTGTCTTTCTGTAACTGTCTCAATAAGTATTTGATATTATGTATTATGCCTCATGCTAGACCCTTTACATGCACTGACTTCTTGGATCTGCCCTAACAGCAATTCAAGACATAAATTCTTATGCCCATTTTATAGATGAGAAAGCTCAGATACAGAGTTTAAGCAATTGCTCAAGATCACACAGCAAGTAAGTGACCAAGCTGATAAGTTCTTACCTGTACAGGTTGACTCCCAAGTTTGTGCTCTTTGCTACCATCCCAAAAAGTCTTCACAGTCTGATCTTTTCAAATGTGACATGTAACTTTCTGAAGGCCTATCACAATTTTTGGAATGCAAGGGTACTTTAGTTTAATATTTTGCACCTTTTTGAGAAACATGATCAAAGTTCAAGGGTGCCACATGATTTTTATTAGAAATAATTAAAATGGGACCCCAGTCATCAAGAACACCTTGGTATTGGAGGGAAAAAATAAATGACTGGCGCTTGAAATAAACACCCCAAAGCTGTATGTAATCACAAAAGAAAATAAGGTGAGGATGCCAGCCTGACTTACAGGATTCTCCCCCTTGTGATTCTCATAAAGAACAGACCCCAGGGATAAATCACTTCATCCCATATCATTCCTTTCTGCTTTTTTGAATTTAAATTTGAAAATGTGAAGCCTGAGAAGTCCTAGAATCTGTTCTTTTTAATAGGAAATTTAATTTAGGGGCTGGCGTGGAAGAAGAGCTGTGGAACCTCTAATGGATTTTTTTTTTTTCTCTGAAGGAACATGAAATTAAATATTGGTAATTATTTGATACGCTTTTAAATGTAGATTCTAAATCCATCCTATCAGAGGAACTTCCAGATGTACCAGGCATGAGTGTGACAGTTGAAATGGTGAAATGCTTAAAAAATGATGAGAAACTTCATTTTCGAAACCAGATGACAGATACAAAAAGTTGGCAGTGTGTCTGAAAGAAAACATCGCATGCAGAGGGAGATCTAAAAATACTGTAAACAAAAACTGAAAGACAACTTGGAATTTCACTTCAGAAATGTTGTAGATTTTAAAATAGCACCAGTGACTTCTTTTCCCCTTTACAATGAAATCTGATGAATTTCCACTTCAAGAGTTTTGGGTTTTTTTCCCAATGCTTGTGCCATTTTTTATAAGTTTTATTTTTGTTTATAGTTCCGTTTTTAATCACTTTTTATCATAAGATTTAAATGTACTCTCTAAATATGTTCCTCTATCATGGTACCATATTGAGCTTCCAAAAGCTAATGCACTTTTTTTTTTTAAATTTATTTATTTTAATTATTTATTTTTGGCTGCGTTGGGTATTGGTTGCTACATGTGGGCTTTTCTCTAGTTGCGGCGAGCGGGGGCTACTCTTCATTGTGGTGTGCGGTCTTCTCATTGTGGTGGCTTCTCTTGTTGCAGAGCACGGGCTCTAGGCATGCGGGCTTTAGTAGTTGTGGCACGTGGGCTCAGTAGTTGTGGCTTGTGGGCTCAGTAGTTGTGGCTCATGGGCTCTAGAGCACAGGCTCAGTAGTTGTGGAGCCCAGGCTTAGTTGCTCCACGGCATGTGGGATCTTCCCGGACCAGGGCTCGAACCCGTGTCCCCTGCATTGAAAGGCAGATTCTTAACCACTGCACCACCAGGGAAGTCCAGCTAATGCACTTTTATCTCCTTGGTAATATCTCACTCAGTCACGGCAAGATGTTGCCTGAGAGCAGTGGTTTTTAAGCTGTGCATCAGATGATCCATTAGAATCCCCTGAAGGGCTCCATAAAGCAGACTGCTGGACCCCAACCCCCAGATTCTCTGATTTGGCATGTCTGGGGAGATGCCTGAAGATTTGCATTTCTAGCAAGTTCCTGGCTGATATCTGTGCTGTTGGTACCTGGGCCACAATTTGAAAATGCCTGACTTCTCTAGAAGAAGAAGAAGCCAAAACCATCTTCCTGTTGCTCCCATGCCTTATGATGAATATCAGTGTCAGTAAAAGCTGAATTGATGCTGTGTGTTTATTGGTGAAAGGGCAGGAGGGATGGAGAGCTGCAAACAGTTTCAGCATCGATAATCGTAACTGAATCTATAGATTGATGAAATAAATGAGAGGATGAGTAACATATGGATCTGGTGGGAAAAGATTCAAAAACTCAGTCTATATCATAAAACATTTTAAAGTTCTTGACTGAAGTATAAATTTGAAAATGTTTAATATGCATATATGGTATGTGCTAGCAGAAATTTAAAAACAAAAACAGACGCTGGCCCTAAAATGAAATTCTGGTGATCTATTAATTAAATCAGTAAGAGTGACTAGGCCAGTAGAAGGGAAATATTTGCATATCTCTGTAATTAGAGCTAGATGTAGGGGGCAGCTTATAGCCACCCTGTCTGTCTTTGGCAAGATGACAGTGGTGAAACCTAGCCAACTTCTTTTGGATGCATATGACACAATGTAAACTGGATAGAAAAGTTTTCAGAATTTACTGGAGTGGCTGTAAAATATACAGCCCCTTCATCCATATCTTTAGATCATATCCAGAATTAAAACATCCTTGAAATAAATCCAGGAAAAGAGTAAATGAAATACAGGGTATGAAGTATCAATTCTATGGAGCTTGGGAGAATTCAAAAAGGGCTGCATATAAATAAGGTAGGAAGTGGTAAACTATGGCAGCTGGCTATGCCATTTAGCTAATGAACATCACTGATATTCAGAGAGAATTGTCTCACCTTCTACCAGTGTAAATCTATCTCCTCCCTCCCTCCCTCCCTCCCTTCCTTCCTTCCTTCCTTCCTTCCTTCCTTCCGTCCTTTCTTCCTTCCTCTCTTCTTACTTCCTTTTCTCCTTCCTCATATTCAACAAGTAGTTTTGTACATTTACTCTATGCCAGGCACTGACTGTGCTGGGTAGGCTTTGAGATGCAGCAATGAATAAGACAGATGTTATCTTTACAAATTCATGGGTCTTTGCAGCCTATTTAAAGTAGGAAATGTCCTGTGAAGTAGGAATGTGCGCTGTAAAAGCATATGACAGAGGGGCAGGTCCTAACAAGGAATTGGGCCAAGTTTCTCTGGGTGAATGATTAAACTTGCTATGGTGTGTTATTAAGGGTAGAGACTTTGCCTTATCCGTTGCTTTTCCTTTGCCTCTAGAGCACTGCCTAGAACATCATTTGCACTCAATAAATATGTGTTGAATGAATAATTCTGAGTGTGAATAGGGCTAGCTAGATGAAGGGTTGAAGGTAATAGGGAGCATTCCAGGAAGGGGGTACGTATCATTGTGCCCAAGTATGAACTAAAATGTATGGAGCTTGGCTGTCCAGTATGGTAGCCACTAGCAACATGTGGCTGTTAAGCAACTGAAATACGGCTAGTCCAAGATGAGATACGTTATAAGTATAAAATACACGATAGATTTTGAAGACTTAGTATGAAAAAAGAATGTAAAATGGCCTATTATTAAAATTTAAAATATTGATTACATGTTGAAATTATAGTGTTTTGGATATGTTGGGTTAAATCAAATGTACTATTACAATTAATTTCACCTGTTTCTTTACTTGTTTCATGTGGCTCCTAGAAAATGTAACGTTACATATGTGGCTTACATTTGTGGCTCCCATATTATTTCTGCTGCACAACACTGGTATATAGTATGCCATACGTATGATTTTATTTGATGGTGGTATCTTGCAAGGGGAGTCTGACATGTATTGCAAACTTTTGCTTTCTGACCTGAAATACGAGAGCATTTCATCCCACTCGTTCCTGCACTGTGGCAAGTCCCCATGCAGAGAGAAGCACGTGTCTTGCTGAAACACTGTTGTGTTGTAAAAGCTTACTGTTTTGACCTATTATTTGATTGTTGTATTGTGCATCTCAATACAAAAATCTCAGTATCTAAGAATGCTGCTGAGCAAATAGGCTTAGTGAGCAGCTTCTGAGAACCGTGGTGATCGATGTAAATGCCAACCATATTTCTTTCATGAGTCCCATTTCTAGGTTGTTTGCTTGAGAGGTTATGGTGATTGGACAGTTTTGTTTTTATTTGGCCAAGTGATGATATATGTAGGCAAATTGGGTCTCTCTTTTGAGAAAGAATAAACTATGAGAGACGGTAGTAGGGTGGGACCATTCTCTATAGACACAACTTCAGCTTGTAGGTGTTTTAAATCCCTGAATAGGAAACAGTGCTAATGATTAGAGTCTTTCTATTCTGAATACATTCAGAGGGATTGTGGCATCTGGAAAGAAAAGGAACGTGATGTAAAAGTTGATTCTGAGGTCCAGCTTTGTGTACACATAAAGCAACAGAAGCATGAGAACTGGCCGCATTTTTGCAATTGCTTTTAGCTGAGGGGGGGCTCTTTGGTTTCAAACAAATAACTAAACTCCAGTAGAGTTATAGCATTCAAAGCTATAAAAACAAAACAATGGAACAACATTCTCCCATAGGGAAATCTATAAACCTAAACATTAACTGTAGTAAGGTAAGGTTAAAACAATTAAAATGCATGTTACTGTCTAATGCTATATATCCACTGTACTTTTACATGATATTTTTATTGTCTAATTCTGTCCTTCATTCACTTGAAATTAGGAGGGGCTAAGAAGTAATATTTCATTTAATTTTCTTGATGGAGGGGGCTTTCTCACTGCATTCTGATGAACTAATTTTGATAAGTTTATACTGCGCATTTTGTACTCCACACAGCTGCTGAAAAATGGCCAAGTTCCTGGGCCCACCTCATCTTAGTAAAAGATGGAGGACATCTCACTGGCCTTATAAATTTCACCTATGAGATTTTTCACTTTGAATAAGAGAATCAAACTGACTTTGTACTGTAGTTCAGTGAGGCGATGATACTTCTTTGTTCTATGTATAAATTTTTGAGGTTTCTTGTGTTAGCTTTACTTTGGCTATAATGTTGTTTCGATATGCAAAGTTATAGCGTTGGAATTCTAGCTCTATCTTCTCAAAGGCCTAAAGGATAAATAATATTTGATAAATATCATTGAACGCCTACTATGTGTCAAGGCAAATCTCAGCTTGGCATCATACGAGATGAGGCATCATCCGCACTTGAAATATAGCAAAAATTTCTTAACAAAGGTTGCTCAGGAAAACTGAACAAGGTAGAGAAATGTATTCAGGGCCAAGGTCAGGCCTTTTTGGGAGGCCTGGTGTGATGGAGGTCTCATGGCTTCTGCTCAAGTAAGAGTTCACAAGGTTAATTTGCTCTATGCTTCTGAAACACAAAAGAGAATATTTTAGAGGGCTATGAAATATCCTCTCTGAGGTTAGGGAAAACTTTGCAGAAACTAAGAAAGCTACAGAATAGAAGTGCCAAAGGTGATAAAGAAGGATATTGAGGAGGAGGAGATGCTGAGCCCAAAGCGTGGGGAAATATTAGCCTGTAGTACAGTTCGACAAGTATGATAGAATCTAGCTGTATCTGTTAATGTAGGCCCACCACTGTTGTAAAACAGCCCAAAGAAAGCATTTGTTTCTCAATAACAGTAGTAGATAGGTGAATAGCAGTGAGTGGTTCTCTTTCACACTGTCCTTGGGGGAGGAGGGGAGCCAGGTTGACAGAGACTCTGCTCCATTCAACGTATATCTTTCAAAAATCATCTCCATTTGGGCCAGCTGTATAGGGAAAGGAACACGGTGAGGCATCTAGGAGATCTTTATGGGTTGTGACTAGAAATGATCCACATTACTTTTTCTCCCTTTCCTTTGGTGCATCTCAGTTATACAACCACACCTAAGTGCCAGGGAGACTGTGAAAGACAGTCTGGATGTGCACCAGGGCAGAAGAGGAGAGCCCAGAGTTAGGTCAGCAGCACGTGATCTCTGCTAGATGGGCTCAACGGAACATCTATCCCTTGTACCCTTAACCCAATCTGATTTTTCCCTTGAGATAACTTTCGAGGAGACTTAACACAGCACCCCATACCAAATCAATACTTGTAACATTCCAGTTTTTCAAAAGTATCTTCCCTGTGTTCGACTGCATGCTCCACTCTGATCTCACATGTCATAGCTCTCTGGGAACAAGTTTGAATGAGCATAACAGTATACATCATCTTGTTCAGACTGTGACCACGTAGGCAACATGATGAATGTGAAGACCATGTTTTTAGGGTCATACATAGGTTTGGGTCCTTATTTTCGACTTCATAGCTTTGTATTCTTGGGTAAGTATCTTAAACTCTTTGAGTCTTAGACTCAACATTTTAATGAGGAAAACAAAAACAGAAGCAAAAAGAAAAAGTAATTTACCTCCCAAAGTTGTCAAAGGAATTTAGAATTTTTTAATGTAAAAAAAAAAACGCTTAGAAATTAAAATCTTAACTCTGAGTCTCAATTTTTTGTGTTAAGATAGCTGTCAATACCTATCTCTCAAATAATTCATTTTCATAAACCAAGAATGGAGGTTGAATTTTCTTAAATGATGTTTTAGCATCTATGAAGACAGTAATATTTTTTTTCTTTACCCGTTAAGATGATTAATGTAAGAATAATCAGTTATATTCCTCCCCTAAATTCTGCCAATCATGCGTTATCTAGGGCCATGTTTAGAGCATAGTTGGTGCTCTTCAAACACTTGCTGAAGGTCTGACTGTGTTCAAACCAATACCCCAGAATTCACAACAATCCAAATTTGTTGCAAGCTAAAACTCTGAAGATTCTGCTATGATTGTGATGTCCATATTTTCTGTCTCAGATGGGATTGATCCAAGAGAAAGGAACTTGGATAGGCTCATTTAAAGCTTGCCTGCCAAATGAATTTGAAGTAAAGTTGGTAACCTCTTTTATCTCTTGGTTTTCCTTCCTCTGAGATATTTAGTACAAATTGCTTGACTGACATATGGGAAAAAGAAAAGACATTTTCTACACTTCAGTGAGGATTAACAAAAGAACTGTTTACACTCCTAGAGATCAGCTGGCATAGTGACCATGGACTTCTGAGCTTCCAAGGATCACAGTCAAAGTGTTCAGAACCAGGGAGAGAAAGGGTGAAAAGAGAGAAAGGGCAGTTTCAGGAACAGCTGCCTTCTTCAGACCTTGCCCACCTAGGAGTTGCCTTCTTCAAAGTCTTCAAACAAAGACCAAGAAGAAAGCCATTTGTGTCAGAACCATGTCTTGTGCTGAATGCATAGAGAAAGCGCTCCCTTCCCTGCTGTGCTCCACGTGGAGATGAAATGGAAGCTGTCTGTTATACATTTGTGCCAAAGCCATCCTCCTTCCCAGGTGGAGTAGATTCTATCTGGGTCAGCCAATTAACCAGCCCTTGTCTTAAATTTCTCCACCTTCTCTCACGCAGCCTGCAAACATTTATTGGACTCAGGAACTATGAGGCTCTTCCCCTCCTGGATGTTAGCAAAGAAATGAGGAGGGATCTCAATAATAAATAGGAAAAAATTGGATGATTAGTGAGAGTGATGACTACTGCTGATGAGTAATATCTGGATATAGGGAGTAAGGAGTGAGTGTTGAATTTAGGTAAGACAGTCCATCCAAGAAGGTCCTTCTGTGTAGAGGGCATGTGAGCTGAGCCTGGCTGGTGAGGGGGAGTCAGGGACGCAGTCAGACATAAGTCTGAACACAGACCCTTCTGGAAACAGGGGACAGCAAGGGCTAAGACACTGTGGGAACGTTCTTGGCTAGTTCAAAGAATAGAAAGAAGACCCGTGTGTCTAGAGTGGAGTCAATACGGTGGAAGGTGAGAGAACAGAAGATTCCAGGTCAATTAGTTCCTCATAGGCCACGGGAACAAGTGAGTTTAGATTTTATCCCGAGTGTGATAAGAAACCATTTGTGCCTACTAAGAATTTATTCATTTTTGTTTGTTCCATGTGGTTAAATATTCTGTGCTACTGAAAGTTCTTTTTCAGGTGTCTTGAGCTCTGCACTCAAAATCTTAAAGTCTGTCAAATTGCAAAAGAAACAGAGAATCGTAAAAAGAACTTTAAAAATATTTACTGACGCTTGCAAATTGCCAACTCTTGAATGGCAAACTTTATTCCTTTGTAATTTCCTTTACAGTTAGGACAAAGTAAAATCTTTTATTTTTTCCAGATGATTGTAATGAGGACTTTTATTTAATGTATCAGAAATTACACCATTATGAAGGCCCTATTTCCAGAGGGTGATTGCTGAAAGCCATGTTCTTTTTTAAGGCATGTTTTCTATTTAAAAGCACTTATCTTTGCAAGAATGAATGAA
The DNA here is from genome assembly GCF_949987535.1 of Balaenoptera acutorostrata. Taxonomy (NCBI): domain Eukaryota; kingdom Metazoa; phylum Chordata; class Mammalia; order Artiodactyla; family Balaenopteridae; genus Balaenoptera; species Balaenoptera acutorostrata. The sequence goes on from NC_080065.1 coordinate 153,096,957, forward strand.
GTGGTTAGGGGAATCATTGCTAATTAGGAATGACAAGCTGATGATCAACTCCAGTCCCCTTTTTCTTGGTATGTTTTTCTGTGAGTTTTATGCAAGCCATTGGCATTTATTATAAATTCTTTCTTGTTTATGAAAACATAGATTTCAATTACTTATTGCTTTGATTTCTATAGTTACATTTGTTTGATGTTTGTCCACTTATGAGAAGTAAAAGTTTTGAGAGAACAAGAAACTGTAGACTATTTAATTTAAGGCATAAAACCTCCAAGTAGAAACTAAAGAGTATGTCACGTTGATTTAAATGAAACCGTAGTTCTGAGATGCATGTGTTGGAAAATTGAGATTTGATGTGGTTTAAGGTTTATTTTTACTTCGTGCTGTCTGTTCTTCATTAGATCTATGGCAATGCCATGGGGACACATGCTACCACAATTTTGTTTCTCCCCAAAATTGTTTGGAACTCAGGATTATTAAAGTGATGCTTGGATACAATGAGTTTTTGATGGTGGTTCGTAAAATGTCTTGGGAAACTTGATGAGGCTTGTGATTGCTGTTGTGTTAAGTGCTCTTTATTCCCATTCATTATGCATTCTTTTGGCTTTAGCTTTGGCTTTTGGGTTTTGGATGTGATCCTACACTAAGTGGTTCCCATCCCCTAAGTAATGAAGTGCTTTTGGGTATGTTTTCTGGAGCCGACCCACTCGCATTGCAAGAGATGCAAGTGAATGAGCTAGGTATTGCTTATAAGGTTTTGATGTCCCCATAGTCCCTGGCTACAAGTGAAAGCAGGCATTCAGGTTTAGCAACCCTTGACAATGGGTGACATTAAAATATTGAGAAATTAGTGGAAATTCTCCAGCTATTCCCACATGAAAAATAAAAGACAGTGGTCAAGCCGTGCTTTGTCATGAGTAACTGATCCAAAGCTACAAAGCACAGGTAGAGATGATGGCCACTTAGATTAACAGAGCAATGGGAATAGTGGTAACTGCTAGGGAATTTCTGCTGGCATTCATCTTTTGGTTTTTACTTACTGTAAAGTTAATAGATGTTTATAGAAGTTGTAATTGGGTGGGACTCAAATTAAAGTATTGTACTGACCTCAGAGTATAATGTAACATAAGGATCATTAGTAAAGTATAGTATACATGTTGAAGAACCAATGTAATTTATCCTTTTTCCTCCTACCCCCTTCCAGGCACAGTGTCGAGGAGGGTCTTTTGTTTTGCTGCTTCTCTATCAGAACATGTGGAGATACAAATGGAGTACACAGAAAGAGGATAGTATATTTAGATTGATGTGCTTAGTGAAAAAGTAGCTTGGAAGAGAAGGGGAAATTAAGATAAGAGACAAACGAATATGTAGACAGGGAGAGAAATTTTGGAGGGCTTTAGGAGAAAGAAAAGTGAAAGTGGAATAGCTCCTATGGGATGTGTGGTTTGGGGAGATCAAGTGGTAAAACAACTTCTTAGGAAGTTTTACTGTGTAAAAAGATAAGGAGGTTTGCTGAATATTGTGAGATGCAATTTTCCGTTAATCCCTTTATACACTCTGAAAACATTTCAGTAAAGATATCCACATTTTTCTTCAATACTCTTGGAGTTAAAGTTGTGCTTCCATCTCGTGTATCACCATGCTGAGATGGGATCTTTCTATTTGACAGGCATATAGATCAAGATTTTGATGGAAGAGCTTAAGGCAGTATATCAATAAATTAGGTTATACAGATAAAATAGAATATGCAAAAAAGATAATACAACCTTCCCCTACTACCGCGCCATAAAATAAGATCATACTCTGTATAATGCTTTGTAACCTGCTTTTCCCACTAAATATATTTACATACTGATACATATCATTGTATCCCATTTGAAGGTTACAAAATATTTTATTGTGCAAGAGATTGCAATTGATTTGTTCATTCTCCTATTTTTGGACAACGAATTGTTTGCAAACACTTCATTTCTATAAACAGTACTGCAACACATATCCATGTAGCTAAATCTTTGGGTATATCCTAATCTGTTTTGCTGGGACAAGAATTGGTGAGGAACAAATCGTTTGGAAATAAAGGATCAAATTATAAGAGGTATCTAATATTTTCTGGGAGTGAATTGCCAAATTAATTGAGGCAAAGCAAATAAAGAATCCAGGCAACTAAAAAAAAGTAAAGAGTTTCAGCATAGAAAAGTATGAAAATTAAGCAAAGAAAACTCAGAAAAATATTACAAGATGAATCAAAAAAGGTTTGCAATTAATAAAAATTCTTTTCTTAAATCTGTCCTGTAGTTAAATGGACCAGTGAGATGTTATAAATATGTCATAAGTGGACTAGAAAATATACTTAGTACACATAAATGCAAAGTAATGTAGTAATTAAGTAATGTAAGTACTGTAGTATCATGTCAAGAATGACACAAAGAACCTAGCAAAAATCCAAAGAAAAAGCAATAGTTAAAATCCATGAGAATCAATTTTTATGAGAATAGATTCCAAAGATTATGCTTTCACACAAAGACTAAGAGCTTATATGATCAAGGTTAATGAAATCATGAAGCCAAGGTGAGGTGAAGGAGACATGCACCCCTGTTTTCCTTATTTCATAAGACAAGAAACAAAGAACATCCTTTGAAATTTGATACTGTTCTAAGAAAGCAAAGAGGAAATAACATAATCTTTTATTAACCAGAATTTGGAGATAGTGTGTTTTATATTTTTCTTTGTATGCAATATTTGCTATCTTTCTTCATATATGTGGTTGATGTCATGTCTAAATCAGTTAGGAATGTGTTAAGCTGCAAGTAAAAGAAAACTCAAGAGATCCTTTAAGAAAAAAAAAAAAAGTTAAATTTTCTCATGTAACAAAAAGTCCAGAGAAATGAGGCTCCTGATGTCAGTTCAGCAGCTCAGAATGGGGTCAGATACTATGGCAGTGTATTGCATTGTCATCTCCCAAATGAGCCACACTTTTCAGTCTCTTGCCTTTGTGTAGTCCCTTGCCCTTGGATTTGTGCTTAGCCTGCGAGAAGGTAGAGGAAGTGATGTGACAGTGCTCCATTTTTGTCTTGGACTTTCTTGTTTTGAATTCCATGGTACCAAAAGCAGGCTCTTCCTTCCTGTCTTAGCTTCCTTCTATCATAAAAGCTTGGCCCATCTTGCTATTTAGAAATATGTATAGACATAGATGAAACTTTATATTCCTAACTCTCTGTTAAAACTTCAACTGCAATAATACAGGAAACCTCAGTAATAGAGGGTTATGGCTTTACTCGCAAGATTACTCTCTGTCTCTGTTTCAGTTTGTGCAATGAAAATTTTGCTACAGCTGACAAGAACAATTTATTTTGTCTTGGGTTTTACGATGAGGTGAGACTATGGATCCTGTCTGCCAGAATTCACTGAAGCCAAGGGTTTGTAAGCCACCATGCTCTTTGAAGGCTTCTGTTTTCTTCTGATTGGCACATTTGTAGTTCGTTACAACTCGTGGGAGAGCATGCGATGTGGATTTCCACCATGTTCGAGTGAAAGATTTAGGCACCACATACAATGGTGAAGAAAAAACATTGTCTTAAGAGTTATAACTGTATGGAAACCTTGTATAAATGCACATTGTAGGACATTTTCTAAAAAAAAAAAAAAAAATCGTTTTTACTAATGTCTCCACCATTGATCCTTCGCAGGTTTCTAGAAATGAAAGCAAGACAAGAATAAATAAGTATCTTAAGGCTTGGCTATGCAAGAAGGATGTGCTAGACTAGTGATTCTCAAACTTGAATGGGCATCATAATCCCCTGGAGGGCTTCTTAAATACAGAATGGTGGGTCCTATCCCCAGAGTTTCGGATTCAATAGGCCTGGGATTGGGCTGAGAATTAGTACGTCTGACAAATTCACAGGTGATGCTGACGCTACTGGTTTGGAGACCATGCTTTGAGAACCACTGGGTTGGAAATATGGCAGACCAGAGTCAGACACGTAGATGTCAGCAGGGGCCAAGCAGGCATGTAACAATGAAATAGGATTGAGTGCCAGACAACAGAGAATATTGAAAACTGGAGATCTGGAGACACAAGGTTCTGGAGAAAGGGGGCAGCCACCAACAACCTTCTGCAGATTGTATGTTGTGTTGCTGGGTGATCTGATTTCTGACGAGCAGCTGGAAATATATATTTTATGAGTAATTTCTCAATTTGCATATGTTGAACACTAACTAAAATAGGATTTAAATAATATGTGAGTCAAATAAATGTGTCTTCAGCTTGGATGTGGCCGTGCAGTGGCCGAAACGTAACTCAGTCCACCCCACCCTTTCACTCCCCAGCCCGACAGTAACTCACACTTGAATATGCACCTGTTTTGATGAAATGTAGATGTTGAAATTTTTGTAGCACTTTCTCCTGATACAACCTTCAATAATGCCTATGTCTATTTTTGGTAACAACATTTAAAGAAAGAGTAGCCATAAGATCATGTTTATTACCATCTTTATTCATCTTTGATTTTTTTTCTCTCCTCATATCTCCTGGCCCCTGAAATGTTTTTAATGGAAAATTTCACTAAATAGCCTTAGTACAGCTCATAAATGTAAGGGATTATAAATGGCTAAAGATAACAGTATTCTCCTACCTTCAAAGTCTAACGCACCAGGAAAGTTAAGAGTTGGTACTATTTTGAAAGTTAAGAATTGGTACCATTTGGAAGCAAAGAAGAAGAAAGCCTGTTGATTTGCATGGGTTGCATTCTTAGCCTTTTATTTCTTAGCCTTTCATTTCTTAAATCAGTTAAAATGTTTTACTAACCATCTGGTCACCTACAGATTCAGGAATAAACCACTGCCAAAATACAGCAAGAGATCTTGCAAACACTTTATGTAAAAGAATAAAATAAAATCCTGGTCAGTTTATCCATCTTCATTAATGATTCATAGTATAGTTCTTTTTTTTTTTTTCCACTATGACTAGCAAGTATCATCTAGTTATGAGAGGCCATTATACAAAATCATTAAAACATGCTTAACTGTACTGTGTTAATTAATGCAATGATAAATTATTCTTTATTTCTTCATTAACAGTATTGTAGCAGTAGAATTAGCATTGTTTGTTCCTTTTTGGAGAAAAAATCATTAATATTAAAAAATGAAAATTCTAGAAACGTAATGTTGTGGAATGACAGCTTTAATTTGATTTTTAAAAATCCTATTTGCTGCTCCCCTCAGCTATAAAAGTTTAACCATTATGTCACTGTAATTACATCAGCTGTTTATCTCTTCTTCCATGGTTACATCTAAGTCTGTGCAACAAACTGAGGGCCGGCATTAGACTCTGAATCAGGAGACCTAAGGGATCTTACTAAATCTTCTGCTGAATTGGATCTAGTAATATAATTTAAATCTCTTCTAGTTTTACTCTCTGCTTTTGAATCATTTCATTAATGAACAACAAACAATTCAATAAATGCTTATGAGGCACTGTTCTGGGCACCGTGGAAGATAGGTAAACAATCTAGATGAATATGAATTCTCTGCCTTGTAGTATTGACAGTTTATCTTGAAAGTTAGACATTTATATAATCAACATAAAATAAAATGTAATCACTGGCGTGGGGTGGTGCAAAGGCAATATAAGGACGTAGAAAGGAAAACGAGTCCGGCTAGACTGTTTAGTAAAACTCGAGCTTGGCCTCAGACAATAAAACAACAACAATAATGACCAACACCACAGTGTGCTGATCCTTTACTCTGCCTGGGATGCTAGCTCTAAGAGTTTTCATGCACAAGGTCTTTAACTCCTCATGAGATCTCTATGAGTTTGGTCCTAGTATTGTCCCATTTTACAGGTGCAAAAACACAGAGGGTTTTATTAGCTCGGTGGTTCTCCAAGTTCTGGTCCCAGGACCAGAAGTATCAGAGTCACATGGAAATTTATAAAAAGTGCAGATTCCTGTGCCCTCCCCATCCCAGTCTTACTGAGTGAAAAACTCTGAGAGTGGGACAGCAGTCTGTGTTTTGACACACCTCCCAGGGCATTCTGATGTTCACTGAAGTTCAAGAATCACAGCTTTAGGTGAAGAGGATAGGGCAGCAGAAGGTCTAACAGATGACATAGAAGTTATGATGCCTGGTCATTGGTCCCATCTTTGGCACTTACTGCATGTGTAACCTTTAATATGTTACTTAGCCTCTTTAAATCTCAGATTTATCATCTGTAAAATGGGGAGAGCAGTTCTCCTTACTCCTCATCACTGTTGTGAGCATTAAATGAGATTCACACATATATAATTCTTAGCATAGGTCCTGATACAAAGTAACTGTCAATAAATGGTAGCTCTTATTATAGTGATTGTCATCACATCATCATCATCACCATCACCATTGTTATCCCCATCCAGGCGAAGAGAGCAGCATGAATTAAGGAAGGGAGGAGAGAGTAAATAGTTTTCCTAGGCAGAAGATTAAGGGGACCATTTCTCTCTTTTGAGGAAGAAGCAGGTCACAAATAATGAATTGAAATATTAAAGCTTCAATATTTATATCCTTCAAAAAACCTCTTTGATTAATCTTCCCCCACAGGGACTTTTTTTTTTTTTTGGGGGGGTGTGCTTTCTTTGAACATGTATGGATATAGCCTGTCCTGAATAAATTCCCAGTTTTTTATGGTACCTTATAATTGTTCTAATTTGAAAGACACGCAAAGCATCTCTCTGGAATAGCCAGCCAAGTCCCCTGGGTCTCCCATTTCTTTAATGTTCTCCAGTGGGAGAGTTGAACAGCTCCTGTTCTGGAATCAGACTGGATTCAAAACCAGCTCCGCCACTCACCAGCTGTTTGATTTGAGGCCAGTGGCCTAAGGTTCCTCATCTTTTAAATGGGATGGTATTAAATTAAGTTGTTTGTTCGTTTTAAACAGGATTATTAAGATATTTAATTTAATTTTTAAATTAAAAACAGGAGTACCTTTGCGTAGGATCACTGGGGAAATTGGAAGAGATAATGCAAGGAAAACTCTTATCTCCTTGCCTAGAAGATAAGAAGCGCTCAATAACAATCACATTTTTCCTCCCTCCCTCCCTCCCTTCCTCCCTTCCTCCCTTCCTCCCTTCCTTCCTTCCTTCTTCCCTCCCTCCCTCCTTCCCTCCTCCTCTCTCCTTCCCTCCTCCTCCCTCCCTCCCTTCCTTCCTTCCTTCCTCCCTTCCTTCCTTCCTTCCTTCCTTCTTCCCTCCCTCCCTCCTTCCCTCCTCCTCTCTCCTTCCCTCCTCCTCCCTCCCTCCCTCCCTCCCTCCCTCCCTCCCTTCCTTCCTTCCTTCCTTCCTTCCTTCCTTCCTTCCTTCCTTTGCCTGGAGAGTTAAAGAAGGATGCCACCCATGGGTTTGTGAGATTCTAAAATGTTACAACTTAGCCCGACATGGCAAGAAAACAACAGTGTATACTTGCCAACTCTTTCCATTGCTTTTCCTAAGTGATAAAATGTGTGTGCACTGGTCAGCTTGAGGGTAGGCAAGCTGGCGTAAGGGAGATAAGAGGCATGGAGGGTCAAGGAGCAGAATTGCCGTAGACTCAGTAGCTGCTTAACAAACCTTGGTGGGAAAAGGGGTTAAAGGAGATATACCTTCTGGTCTCAAATACGCACCTGAGAACATATTCTGGGAACCCTTCCAAGTATATTGCCAGGCTTTAAGTTTCCAGAGTATGATTATGTCTAAACACACTTCTCTTACAATCCAGTTATAGGGCTTTGGCCAAATCACATTCCCTTCCCTCTCCCTTTTTGTTTTAAGTAAATGAACAAATTATTGTAGACTTGCTGGCATGCATTTGGCGTACTCTGTGTTAGGCACTACGTTCCTGTATCAGTATTATAGAATGGTCACTCTAAGTCCTTACAGTACTATCCTAGAAAAGTGAGGATTATTACTCTCTGTTCACGGAGGAGTAATGAAAGATGAAGACAGGCTAAGAATTCTGCTCAAGGGTCAGGGTTAGCATAGGGTGTTCAAGTTGGAATTCAAAACCATGTGTATGGACTCAGAGACTGAACTCTTAAATATTACCCCAGGAGAAAAGTGAGCAGATTGAGACAGAGAATTAATTGTGTTCGCACCTCAAACTAGAATACTATGGATTCCACCCACCCACTAGTTTTTACATATCCTACTTGGATTTTAACTTAAATTCTGGCAATTCCCTATATGCTAAAATAATAAAATTTCCTTCAATCCTATATTTCTAATTTTTAAAAAATATTTCTATACTGCCCTTTTACATGCCAGCCTTTACTATTCTGCTGTCTGCTCTCTTGATTTTTAAAACCTTCAGAAATGCTAGGCAACTCTGCTCTTTTTCCAGTGAAGAGTAAAAAATATTTCTATCATTTGCACTGCATCTGTGGTAGCTGGGACTAGGTCAAACACTGAATAAATAAAATAAAAGAATAAAAAAGTAGCCAGAGCGACTATTTTAGATGTGAAATTGAAGGTCTCAGATTCTCCCAAAGGTTGATTTTCCTGAAGGATTGATCTGAAAATGAAGAGACTGTGCTTTTATATTTTAGATAGTTATTTATTTTGCAGAAACAATGGAAAGATTGGCATATGGTTATAGGGCTAGCATGGAAATGTTACATTTATGAACTCATGCCACTGGCCCAAGGGATGTGTTCTCCTCACCTCCACTCACATCCTAGCTTCTCTCTGTCTGTCTGTCTGTCTCTGTCTCTCTCTCTTTTTTCTTTTTTTTTTTTGGTAAATCCTGATGCGGTAGATGAGATGGGGCATGCTTGAAATAATTTGGCTGTTACTGCATATGGAAATATATTCATGAGTGATTAAGGAAATGTGACAGTTGAGTAGTGTGTGTTTTGTTCCTAAACCCTGGGCTGTTTTCCCATGGCGTGTGTGTCACATCCTCCAGTCCCTCTGGCAGCTGCAAAAGAACAGAAGCCTTCACTGGCTTCTTGAATAGGGAATCATCCCACTGCGGAATCTTCCCCAAATTGACCTAAGCAAGCACTGTGTCAAGATGTTTCTACCTGTATGGTTCCTATATGTCTTCCCCTACTTGAAGTGAGTTGAGAACTACACTTCTGTCACCAGGCCATGGATCTTTTTCTATCTGAATAATGTTATTTCTTCAGCAGTTTACACATCTAGGGCATTGAATGTTGCCGACATGTGCTTTAGCAAGTCAAACTGGCAGACAGACTTTTAGCATCATTAAATTGTACCTAGGCATTTGGATGCCCAAGATATGTGCAAGGTCAGAAGGAAAATGGGGTAAATAGCTTTCTCAGCCTAGGATTTTATTATCTGAAACAGCTAACTCTTATATGAGCCAAGTGCAAAGGAAAATAGTAAAGTCTTTCCGGAGAAGACGTAGCCAGAGTGGATAAACAAAGGGAAAGGTGGGCATCATGGCCATTTTAAAGGTTTTTTGCTTATAGTGTGCTAGGATGGGGGATACAGGGTGGGAATTTTACCTTATGTAAGTTCAGGTGATGGTTTCTTAAATTGAGCTTTCTGGGTTCCAAACATGTGAAACTATCTCAAGTTGGTTTAAGCTGAAATGGAAAGTTTTTTTCTAAGGGTATAGAGATGTCTCCGTGAATCACAGTATAGAATTCTACATAGCCTTGGAAGGTACTAGAACTAGTGGCTGGAAAATCATACAGACTCTCAATCCTACATCTCTGTGCAACTGCTTTATTCTTCTCTCACTCTGCAAACTCATTTCTTCTGCATCTGCTTATCTCTTTATGAGCAGGGGGTTCCGACCTCACATTTTCCAAGCTTGTACATTACAGATCCAACTACTCAAATATAGTCAATTTCAATTAGTCTCTTCTTTACCTCCAGATATTTCCATATTGCTGGAGAAGATACTCTGATTGGCCTAGCTGAAGAAGTGGGGATTGGATAAATTTTACAATATGGTCATTATATAATATTGCTCATGGCACTGACATTGTAACAAATGTACATTAATTATCTGTGCTTGGGTCTGGCTTCCAAGGAGTGGGTGAGAAGCTTGGAACAGAGTCCCCCTCTTATTTGTTTTCTTTCCACATTCAGCAGATTTCCTAATTCTTTGGAATGCACAGTAAGTGCTTGTTTAGTGAAAAGCGTAGAGACTGAATGAAGTCAAGACCCAGTTATGGAATGTCTGACTCTTTTCCTCCTTCAACCAATTGAGCCTCTCCTTTTAGTGTCTCTTTATTACAGTGATCACTTCTCATGATTGTGAGAGTGCAGATGGTCACTAATCATCTCAAGGAGAGGTGCAAAATTCCCCTGGAATGAATTTTAATTCAAATTTAATTTTTAAAAAATCACATAAAAACACTTGGGTATAAGGGAAAGGGGGTTAACACAGAAAGAGAGGTCAAGGAATTTAACCTTGATTAAGAGTTGGAAAATCATTCATTTGTTTTTGAAGTTTTTTCTTACTGGAAATAAAGTTTAATTTTCCAAAATTTAGTAATGAAGAGAGGTAGCTGGACATAGAGTCATTTCTAAGTTCTTAAAACTTGAGGTCATTTTTTACACTGTAGAATTTTTAACCCATTGTTAAAAAAACAGTAGAGGACATGGAAGAGAAACAAAAGGAGATAGCATTTGTTGGTGAAATCTGGGTTTAAAACCAGGTATCTGGATTCACATCCAGCCTCTGCTACTTTTATGTAATCTTAAGCCAAGTTTCTTTATTTTATTGCTCATTGGTAAAATGGGCATGGGGTAACTAAATAAAATGTTTATAGTAGTGTTTAAAGAGTTAGCAAATATCGTCTCTCACAGGGTATATTAATTGAGACCTTTCCAGTTCATGTAAATAAAAGATTGCAGATATCTAGGTACATAGGTTAATGACAATTTGGGATAAAACTCATGCCAAATCATAAAACATGAATGTCCCATGATATGTGAATCACCTTTTATAAGTAAGGACAGTCTAATCCCATCTGTAATCTCTTCAGTTGTGCTGTATAGGAAACATGTTGCTCTGTTTTTTCATCCCTCAATATCTGTTGGGTTGTCTCTGCCCTGTGTCATCAACTGGTCCTGCTGCCAAATCAACCTGTTACTTTTTAAAAATCCTGCTGTTTCCATAAAGTGTTACGAAGTGGTATTTGAGTCCCCACAGAAAATTGCACATTATCCTGCTGGGGAATCTGAGAAGGCGTTTGATAGAATCTGACTGACATTTGATTCTGGTGTGTGCCCTTCTTTTGTTTGCTCAGTCATTTGTGCTTTGGGTCCTTAGCTGACGTTCCCAACAGTCCTGACTACTTAGGGTTTCTAGCAACATCTATTGAAGACCAATATTAATTTATCAAGCATGGGTTTCTTTTCCATTCCCAGGATTTAAAGAGTGTATGTCTTTTGAAAGTGGGGTTTTGATGACCTCTTTGTGCCTTTATACTTTCCCCACAAGAGTGACCCTCCATTTTTATAATCAAAGGCAAGGAAGAAGGCAGATTCACTTTCCAGGCAGTTGTACCAGAACACAAACATTTTATAGCATGAGGGATGTTGGTAATTGCTTTGGGAGGGAACATTTCCGTCTCAAAAATCAGAAGCTACCTCTGTATTTCAGGCAGTTCATCACAGCTGTCTCCCGCAGAGGCTTTTATCCACAAGTATGGAAGAGTTTACACTGTTGTAACATTTGATACTATATTAGACAACAGAGGGTAGTAGGCAAATGTGAGAGACTTTCATTTCCTTGAACCTTTGAATGATTACAAGCATTATGTTTCTGGTAAATGGCAGTGCTAATGGCTGTAAAAATATAATGGTATACCTTGAGGGATCATTAGGAAATTCAGGAATGCAAGTACATAATTTTGAGATTGATGTTATTGAGTTATCTTTAAATTTGCACAGAATTTTCTATTGGGCTCTGCATTTTCTAATCCTCTTTCATATTACCTGATTTACAACCAAACTACAATAGTAAACAGAGGTTACAAAGAGTCCTTTTAATAAAGGTCTGTATAAATGAACTCTTAAGCTATTACCTAAATTCTTGCTCCTTACTTCTTGGTAAATACCCTTCTCAGCCAGAACGAATATGAGCTTCTTTCTGGGGGTTTGTGTTCTTCTGGATTTTGAAACTTGAACTATCAACACTTTTGGTCATTTGGTAAATGAATTATCGCCTTCTATCTCATACATGCAAAATAAGACATAGAGACATAAACACAGGAGAAAGAGTGATGTAAGAAAAAAAAAATTGATATCATTGGCACTTTTAATACTCACTTGACAAACCTAAATGCCAGAAAAGAATTGGCAAAATAGTAATTAGCAGGAGCAGTCAGGGAAAAACTAAACACATATTACGTAGAAAGGTCAAATTTCCAGCTTACTGTTAGAAAAGCAGTTAACTGCATGTCTGTCTTCTCAAGAGATGCACAGCTTTGGCTTATAGCCTAAGAAAAAGTATCAATTTCAAATCAGCAAACTTCTAAATACAAGCAATTGCCTGTAGTTATGTTGTTTTAGTTAGTGCCCCTACTCTTGTTCATCAAGAATGTCTTGTTTATGTTAATTCAACATTGTTACAAAATTTCTAGTAAGAAAGTCCTCTTCCTCTGGGAAATCCTTGGTGAGGCATAGTGAGTTTCCAGCTAATAATTGGCGAGAATTCCAAACTTCTTGCTGTTGATTGCTATCTCCACTGAGCAAGGAAGGTTTGGCATACTGTGGCCTGAGAGTCAAATCCAGCTTGCAGGCTGTTTTTGCAAATAAAGTGTTATTGTCACACAAACACACCCATTCATTTAAGTGTTTTCTCTGTCAGCTTTTGTGCTACAGTAGCAGAGTTGAGTAATTGCAATAGATCCTACCCTGCGGGGTCAGGGTGGGGGGTGGGAATTTACTACCTGGATCTTTACAGATATGTTTGTTGATTCTTGACTTGTGGTCATGATAGGCCACAGACCGATGCTGTAAAGGTAGGCCACCGATCTGACTTCACCTCATAGCAGGGTCCAGCTCCTATTCTTTGAGTACTATTTAAAACTTTTACAAGCAGTTAGCAATATCTATGCTTTGTTTTCCACTTAAGGAAGCAGAAGCTATCTTGAAAGAGAACACTTATATTGTATTTGTTTGGCAAAGCAGGAGGAACTATGTCACAAAATTTGTATGAAAATTCTTATGTAAATCCTGCAAGTTAACAATAGACATGAGAAATACAGGGCAGTTAATTAAATACTAAGACAAAAATTGCCTAAGACTCTTCAAATATTTTTTCCCATTTTTTTTTTTTTTTAGATGCCTCTATGTAAATGCACAGGTATTTTAAACATAGCTTTATTGGGTGTTCTTCAGTGGTGGGTTCTCTGCAATGTATCTGCTCCTGGAAATAGGTTCCCTGGCAGGAGACAAGGTCCCTGCCCTCAAAAAGCATTTCAGATACAGAGCGAAATTCTCTCCTTGTGATTATCCCCTTCTGGATTTTGCACCTCAGTTCTTGCACCATGTCACCATTGAAGTTGTCTTAATCCCATAATAGTAAAATAATAGAAAATATTGCCTCCATTCTCACGCACACATGCAATCAAATTTATAACAAAAATGATGAATGTTGATTGTGCTGTGAACCCCCTCCCCCAAATCTTATTTTAGGTGAGGGGTGGAGCACAGTGAGCTGACACCCCCCTTTAGCATCCTGCTCTGAACGTCTCCAGTAGATAGCTTCATTCTCCACCTGTTCTCTTTCTGCCTCTCTGAAAATGACTCTTTCACATCCTTCCCATGTTACGTGTCAGTTCCTCTGGGTTCCAGTCCCTGCTCCTACTCCCTTAAGACATTTCTACATTTCTCTTTATTATGTAGAGTACTGTAGACCCGTCCCAAGTCCTCAAATCTTACATCTCTATATCCAACACTTAATTTTGGCAAACAACAGAATTTCCACTTACCAGGATCTACCTTTCTGAACCGATAGTGAGTTAATTACAAACGAATCCTTTTCGTTTCATTTTCTCCTTATCATATGTGCTATTTCTGTGATGAACTTAATATGGTCAGTTTAAAATACAGGGCAAAGTACATCTGATTTGCTAAAGAATGTGTGATGTTGTTAGAACATCTCAGTTTCAGATGTTCAGTATTAGTGAAACTTTCATGCAGCAAAGATTGAATACCAAATGGGGATATTAGTGCCTGTGTGTCCATCTTAAGAAGGTGATACAGTGCTAACCCTTTTAGAGCTCAGAAATGTAGCACCCTAACAGATATTATTTGGAGTAGTGGTACTTGACTTGTTCTTTGGGAATCACTAGGTAACAGCTACTGCAATTTTTCATGGCTTGGCGATATTGACGACCCATGGCCATGATGAGGATGATGGTGACGGTGGTGAGGTCTGTCACAATTTGATCATCTATTATTAGAAGATTCACTTGTGCCCCTTTGACATTCTCACGTTAACCCTTCAGAGTAGGCATCTTGTCTTCATTCTTCAGGGATGGAAACTGAGGCCCATCCCTCTCATCTCTTCATGAGATTTCTCACGACGTCCTTCTCCTTTGTTTCCATTGTTCATGGTGTAAAAGAGGTGCTTGCATGTACTGGTCAGTAGATCAGATGTTTCCCTTACTGAGTACATCAGGATTGTGATGTGGGTGGGGACTTCCGTGAGGCAGCTGCCTTGGACTGGGGAACTGGGCTCTCAGACAGTTACAGATCTAATCACTAAAAGGCACATGACAGAACTTTCTACGACTGCCCTTTTTTTCCTGAGTTACTACTATTTTTTTTCTCACTACCCCACATTTTTCATCCATTACCATACAATTGATCCCCTTTACCCATTTCACCCTCCCCCAGCCCCTTCCCCTCTGGTAACCACTAAGTCTGTTCTCTGTGTCAACGTGTTAGTTTTTGTTTGGTTTGGTTTGTTCATTCATTTTGTTTTGTTTGTTTATTTTTTATATTCCACATATGAGTGAAATCATACTGTATTTGCCTTTCTTGGTCTGACTTATTCCATTTAGCATAATACCCTCAAGGTCCATCCTTGTCATAAATGGCAAGATTTCATCTTTTTTATGGGTGAGTAGTATTCCATTGTATATGTATTCCACATCTTCTTTATTCATTCCTCCATTGATTGGCTCTTAGGTCGTTTCCGTACCTTGGCTATTGTAAATCATGCTGGGATGAACATGGGGGTGCAGATATCTCTTCAGATTAGTGTTTTCATATTCTTTGGATAAATACCCAGAAATAGGATAATTGAGTTTTGTAATGAAGGCAGGCCTTGGATAACTCTCAGTCCCAGTCTCTGCATGAACACTTATTAGGTATGTGGAGTTAGCAAGTCACAACCTCCTGGTGTCTCCATTTCCCCATCTCCAAAACACGCGTAAGTATACCCATGTCGCAGGATTACAAAATGAGTGATAACTTATGTAAGGAGCCTAACTCAAGGCCTGGGACTTTGTAGGCATTCATTAAATGGGAGCTTGACTTGACAATGATTTTGGCTTTAACATTCCATCTAGAAACCTGTGGTCCAATACCCTCCGCTCCCCATGGCTATTTGATCCTGCTTTCTGCCTCATGTACAGGAAGGCACGCTCAATGGGATGGGAAGCGGGTGTTTACTACTTTCCTTCATTAGGTTTGGAGGCTGCAGGCTCTCTGAGCTCTGCATGGCGGGGAGGAGGAGGGGAGGGACTGTCTTTGTGGTTACGGTCACTTAGTCGGTGCGTAAGGTGCAGCCATCTGTTCAGCTCCTGATCTCGGGTGGCAGAAAGGAGCCTAGGAGGAGAGCAGAGGGGCCTGCGTGTGGGGAAGGCGGAGCTGAGGAGGCGAAGGCTTCAGTAAACTTCCACATTTCATATTGAAATTTTAGCAGGAGGTGTAACCAGGCTGACTTTTGTGAATGTTAAACAGTTTGGACTGGAGAGAGGGAAAAAAAAGGCGTGGAATTAGACTAAATACCAATCTGACATAGACTTTTGACTTCTCATTGCTATTCAAATAAGAATATACACAAACACACAAGGTTGGACCATGATGGCAAATATTTGGACTTATAGTGTATATTTTGCCCCTCGTCCCTCTGTGGCTTTAGCTCACGGGGATTTCTAGCAAAGAGGAATGTCATTGCATTTCACAATTCGTACAATTTATAGGCAGGAGATCCGGGGACCGCTTTCACCATTTCCTGCACAAATGGCTCCGGGGACCCTAACCGATTCTAGAAAGCAGCAATATGTATCTCTGAAGCTAGAGAGCAAGGTACAGTTGTGAATTTGCTTATCCTTTCTTGCTCTGGACATTAACCAGAGTTGGCTTTTTATCCCCAGACATATCAATATAACAGCACAGGGGAACAGAAAGCAAATTGCCTTTGACCTCTTATTTACTAGTGCATTAAATTACGAGGGCACTCTCTTCCACTTCTGTAGATTTGTAAACCAGATTTTCCCCGGTCCAGTCTGAGGTCACAGGAATAGTCTGTCTCGAGATATTTTGGAGTGTATCTATGTTCAGACTTGTCCTTAAATGTTCCTAAGAAGAGAGACTGGAAATCTTCCAGGACACAGTCTGGTTTTCACACTGTGTCTTTTAAAGCCCTATCTGGGGGTAGGGAAGGCTGAGTGAATGAGACTCAGACTCCCTCCTCCTCTCTCTTTTATGTGTGGGTCCTGTATTACATTTCATTTGGTGCTTTAAAGGTTTTAAAATAAACCACTTTCACAGAGGAGTTCTAGTACACAGGAAAGGAATCTGTGAATGCACTGTTTTTAGGTTAACTTAGCTAGTGTTTCTGCTTTTGGTAATAGGCAAAATTTGCAGAGGAATTAAGGATAAAGGGACCATGCATTATCCATTACATCTTTTTAAACATAGAAACATGACACCTGCATTATTTAAGAAACAAGTAGGCAATCCAATTAACATGTTATCAGGAGGAAGAAAGATATTTTACAGAAGCTTTCAGATTGAGCTTTTAAAAAAATATATTTTTAAATGAAAAACGTGCTCATATAATGAAACTTTTTATTGGATTTCTGAAATATCTGTGACACCAGCTCAAATTAGGAAACAAGAGTATTGGATTCCCATGTACTAATTCTTTTCCCACATCTTTGTGGATAAACTTCTTTCATGATTCATCATAATTTGAAACGGGGAAAATATGTGGGCACGTTGATGTGTATTCAGAATTGACAGAGTCCCAAATCAGAGGGACATTTGGCTTTCCTGGTACCACGCCTCTCAGAGGTCTGCAGTCAGTTTATAGGATACAAATATTCAAGCACAGTGAAACAATGCCCAGGGTGTGATCAAAGACCAATAATGAGGGTGAGGCACATTTAAACAACCGTCTGCAGGATTAGTTGTCACAGGGAAACTGTAGCTCTCCATTAGACACACCTGAAATCCACCTATGCATCATTCATGCACATATTTACACACACACACACACACACACACACACATCTCAGATGGGCTGTCAGTGATTAACAAATCAACCCCCTAAAGTAGTAGGATAATCTGAAAAGTTAATAGTGAACAGTGTTACAGCTCATAGGATTAGTTAATTAGACAAAGGCTTGCAGGCAAGATCTCTGTAGTCTCTTCTGCTAAAGTGATGGAACCCACTTAGGCAACTGATGAAAAAAGCAGTGTGAACACTCTTCAAGGGAGGGAATGAGGAATGTAACAGAATAAAACCTCAGCATAGCAGTAACGAGCTGGCAGAAGCATTGCCATCCAGTGATGGCCGTTTTTCAGTGCCGGAAAAGGCAGAGGCTTGGGGAAAAGATTTATAATTTTGGTTACCATCTTTCCTCCTGCTTCAAGGCAATTTTAATTACTTTTAAAAATCAGTCTCTAAACTTGCATTTCCCCACATGAATTGTTGACCTTCAGTTTCAAGGACAACTAGGCAGAGTGCTTGTCCGTAGGAGGTATTACATGCATTTTATTAGATAAAGGATGGATATTTAGCCATATTCAAATTAAGACTAATATCTTATTATTTTAGAATTGTCTTAAGAAGAAAAATATGTTGGCAGATGCTGCTTCTTATCTTGTAACTGGCTCTTTGTGATCCTTTCCAGGGGCCACAAAATTGTTTCTTTTTCCTTTGTACCAAAATTCACAAATATAGTGACCTATATTAGCCAAGCAGGGGTTTCAAATAAGTGAAGCAGACTGTCTGTAAAATCAAAAGGAGAGGTAAGATACTACTGCTACTACTACTACTACTACTACTACTACTACTACTAATGATAATAATAATAATTTGGAGCATAGTACCAAGTTTGTTTGTTTTTTAAGCAAGACATTTATTTATTTATTTATTTATTTATTTGGTCACACTGCGCAGCATGTGGGACCTTAGTTCCCCAACCAGGGATTGAACCTGTGCCCCCTGCATTGGGAGCGTGGAGTCTTAACCACTGGACCGCCAGGGAAGTCCCTGTACTCAGTTTAAAACTGACCTCCCAAATTAGGCGTTTGTTTTCATGAATGCTGGATTGTCTGATTAGAATTTTTTCAATTAAGCTCTTATAACCATGTAACCATAAGCAGAATCATGTACTATTTCAAGAGGTAATATAGAGACATCTGTGGTACCTTTAGTTAACTTCCACCAGTAGCAACATCCTGCATAACTGTAGCCTGACGTCGCAACCAGGATTTTGACATTGATGCAGCCAAGATACACAACATCGTCATCAGCCTGGATTCCTCATGTTGACCTTTGACAGCGATACTCATTTTCCTCACACCTTCATCCTTTCCTTACTCCCTGGCAGCCATTAGTCTGTTCTCATTTCTATAATTTTGTCATTTCAAGAATAGTATATAAATGGAGCATACAGTATATAACCTTTGGAATTGGCTGTTTTCACTTAGCATTATTCTCTGGAGAGTCACTCTGATTTTACTTTATATCAGTAGTTCATTCCTTTTTATTACAGAGTAGTATTTCCTGTCAGGGGTGCACCAGCGTTTTGTTTAACCGGTCACCCATTGAAGGACATCTGGGTTGTTTCCAGTTTGGGGCTCTTATGAATAAACATTCTGCTTTAAACATTTGTATATAGGTTTTTGTGTGAACACAAGTTCTTATTTCTCTGGAATAAGTGCCCAGCAGGGCAAGTACTGGGTTGTATGGCAGTTCACATTTAGTGTTTTTAAAAACTGCTCAACTGTTTTCCAAAGTGGCTGTGTCATTTTTACATCTAGGCCAGCAGTGTGTGAGGGTTTTTCTATATTCTTGTCAGTATTTAGTGTTGTCACTATTTTTTTTTAAATTTTAGTCATTCTGTCATTCTTACAATTCTGTAGTAATAACTCATTGTGATTTTAATTTGCATTTCTCTAATGGTTAATGATGTCAAACATCTTTTTATAATAAGTCTTAAAATGGGGTAGAATGATTTCTCCCACTTGCTTCTTACTTTTTAAAAATTGTTTCAGCTGTTTGAGTTCCTCCGCCTTTTCTATATAAACTTTAGAATAATCTTGTCTGTGTCTATAAAAAGTTTTGCTGGAATTTGATACAAATTTCAATCTATGTATCAATTTGGGGAAAATTAGTATTTTTACTATGATGATTGTTCTAATTTATGAACACATTATAGCTCTTCATTCATTTAGATTTTTAATTTTTTTCATCAGTGTTGTATCATTTTCAGCTTACCATTTCTGTACACATTTTGTTAGATTTACATCTAAGTATTTCTGGGTTTTTTTTTGAAAATTATAAATAGCATTGTACTTTGGATTCTGGCATCCATGTGTTCTTTGCTAGTATATTGAAATGCAGTTGATTTTTACATGTTTTATCTTGTATCCTATAATCTTACTGAACTCACTTATGTTAGTTCCGCAAGTTTTCTTAGGATTCTCTACATAGACCACCATGTCATTAATAAAGAGGGACAGTTTTATGTCTTCTTTCTGCTCTGTATGCATTTTATTTCCCTTTCTTGTGTTATTGTGTGGACTAGAATTTCTAACACTGTGTTGAGTAATGTGATGGGAGCAGACATCCATGCCTCATTCCCATCCTTAGGGAAAAGTGTTTAGTCTGTCACCATTAAGTATAATGTTAGCTGTAGGGTTTTTTTGTTGTTGTTTTTTTTTTTTTGCTACTCTTTACCAAGTTGAGGAAGTTCCCTCTACTGTTTTTTCCCAGAGTTTTTATCATGAGTAGATGTTGATTTTTGCCAGATGCTTTTTGTACATTTATTGATTTTTCTTCTTTAGCTTGTTAATATGGTGGATTACATTGATTGGTTTTAAAATACTGAGCCATCCTTGCAAACCCAGAAAAAACCCTGTGTGGTCAAGATGTATAATTATTTTTTATGTATTGTTGACTTATATTTGCTAATGTGAGAATTTATGCATCTGTATTCATGGAAAATATTGGTCTTTAGTTTGTTTTTTGGTACTGTCTTTGGTTATGGTATCAGTGTAAGTAACTTCATAAAATGAATTATAAAGTGCTCCCTCTTCTTCTGTTTTCTGGGAGAGATTTTATAGAATTGGTGTTAATTCTTCTTTAAACATTTGATGGAATTCTCCAGTGAAATCATCTGGGTCTGAGATTTTGAGTGTGTGTGAGCTTTAAAATGACAAATTAAATTTCCTTGTTAGTCACAAGGTGAGTCAAATGATCTATTTCGTATTAGGTGAGTTGTGATATTCTTAGGATTTTGAGTTGTTGCTCCATTTCATCTTAGTTGTCAAATTTACTTTTGTAGATTTCTTTGAATTATTCTCGAAGAATCTTGTTTATGCCATCAAGGTCTCTAGTGATATCTCATGTGTCTTCCTTTCTACTTTGTCACTCTTGCCAGAAGTTTGTCAATTTTATTGATTTTTTTTCAAAGAAACAACCTGTTTCATTGCCTTTCTATATTGTTTTTATGTGTACAGTTTTATTTAATTTGGTTCTTTATTATTCCCTTCCTTCTTTTTACTTTGAGTTTTTTTTTTTTTTTCCTTCTTTTTCTAGAATCTAGAAGCTTGGATTATTGGTTTGAGACTTTTCTTATTTTCCAGTGAATGTGTTTAGCTCTGTAAATTTCTCTCTCAACACTGCTTTAGCAGTTTCTCACAAATTTTGATAGGTTATATATCCGTTTTCCTTTACTTTAATATATATTTTGATCTTGCATGAGACTACTTCTTTTACCCATGAATTATTTAGAAAAGTGTTGTTTAGTTTTCAAGTGTTTAGAGATTTCCTTCTCAACTTTCTGTTACTGATTCAGTTTGATTCCATTGTGGTAAGAGAACATACTCTGTATGACTTCAGTTCTTCCAGAACTTTTGAGGTTTGTTTTATGATCCAGGCTATGTCCTGTCTTGATATGTTACATGGGCACTTAAAAAGGATATACAATTTTCTGTTGTTGGGAGGAATATTCTGTAAGTATTGAGTAGGTCTTGTTGGTTGATGGTGTTTTGAGATGATTCTGTACCCGTCTTGATTTTCTGTCTAGTTGTTTTATCAATTGCTGAAACTCCAGCATTGAAATCTCCAACTGTAATTATGGATTATTTATTTTTCCTTTCAATTCTGTTATTTTTGGCTTAATATATTTTGCAGCTTTTTTTTTTTTTTTTTTTGGTACATACATATTTAGAATTGCTACTTCTTTTTGGAGGATTAGTCCTTTCATCATCATATAATGCTCCTCTCTGTCTCTGATAATTTTCTTTCCTATGAAGTCCACTTTATCTAATATTCATATAGTCACTCCTGCTTTCTTTTTATCAATGTTTGCATTATATATCTTTTTCCTTTGTTTTACTCTCAACATGTCTACATTGTTATATTTAAAGTTACTTCCTTGTTGACAGAATAGAGTTGGGTCATATTTTTTAATTCACTCTGAAGATCTCTTTTTTTTAATTCATGTATTTAGACTGTTTCCATTTAATGTAATTATTGCTATTTTAGGGCCTAAGTCTGACATTTTACACTTTGTTTTCTATTTGTTCTCTTGTTCTCTCTAGTTTTCATTTCTCTTTTTCTTCCTACTTTCCTGTTGGTTATTGAACATTTTTTGAACTCCATTTTGATTTATCTGTAGTGTTTTTGAGTGCATCTCTTTGTATAGCTTTTTTAGTTGTTACATTATGCCTACATATCTTATCACAGTTTACTGATTTCATCATTTTACCAGTTAGAGTAAATTGTGGAAACCCTACCTCCCTTTATATCTTTTTACCCTCCTCATTTATAATATTTCTTAAATGTGCCCTCTACATATATTTAGAACCTCATCAGACAGTGTTATAATTTTTACTTCAACCATTACAAATAATTTGGAAAACTCAAAAGGAGAATGGCTGTTGTCTTTACTGATATTTTTGCTAGCCATGTATTTTCCTTTTTTTTTCTTATTTCTTCTTTCATTATTTCCAAGATTTATTGTTTTATTATTTTCTTTCTGTTTTAAAGAACTACCTCTTTAGCAATTTATATAAAATAAGTCTGCTGGTCATAATTTCTCTTAGTTTTCCCCCATCTGAGAATGTCATGTTTTCTCCTTCATTCTAGAAGGATATTTTCACTGGATCTAGTTTTCTGTGTTGAAACTTCCTTTCTCTCAGCATTTGAAAAATGTTGTGCCACTTCTTTCTGACCACTATGGTATGATGAGGAATCTACTTTCATTCAGATTGCTTTCCCCTATAGGTAAGGTGTCATTCTTCTTTCACGGCTTTCAAGATTTTCTTTGTCTTAAGTTTTCAGAAGTTTAACTGTGATATATCTTAAAATGGATGCATTTGGAGTTATTCTGTTTGGGGTTTGTTCAGCATCTTGAATGCCTAGCTTTATGTGTTTGGCAAATTTGGATGTATCCAGTTGCTGTTTTAGCACTTTCTCAGCCCCTCTTTCATCTTCTTTTCCTCTGGGACTCTGATAACACAAACATTAAGTCTTTTGCTATCATTCCATACATCCTTGAGGCTCTGTTCATTTTTTCTTCTTTAGTCTATTTTTTAATCTACTGTATAGTGTGGGTAATGTCCATTGTTCAGAGTTCAAGTTCCCTCATCATTTCTTCTATCTCTTCATTCTTCTCTTGAACCCATCTATTAAGTTTTTTTATTTTGGTTATGTTAATTTTCACTTCTAAAATTTCCATCGGGGTCTTCTTTGTATCTTCTGTTTGTTTGCTAAGATTTTCTATTTTTTTAATGAGACTTTCTATTTTCCATTTTTTAAAAGTGTGTCCATAATTGCTACTGAGACATTTTATGATGGCTCTTTTAAAATCTATGTCAAATAATTCTAACATCTTTGTCCTCTCAGTGTTGGCATCTATTGATTAAACTTTTTTCATTCAGTTTGAAGCCTTTCTAGTGCTTGGAGTGACAGGTTTTTGTTTTTGTTTTTTTCTGAAGTTTGGACATTTGGGGTATTACAAGAGTCTATGACTTATTTAAACCTTCTATTATAGTTGTTTTCCCCTGACATTGCTGTGTTAGATGAAGGATTCCACCTCATTATTGCTAGTTTGGCATAAAAGTTCAGGTTCCCTACTCAGTCTTTGCCAACACCCAAGGGCAGAGAGTTCCTTATTAGGAGCTGGGAAAGGGGAGGAGCTGGGAGTTCTGGTTCTCCACTAGACCTCCACTGATACCTCCCTCGATGGTAGGGATAGGAGTGCCTCATTACTCCTCCCCGCATGATGTCTACTGATACCAACAGCCACCAGCCATGGGCAGAAGGACTCACTACCACTGGGTGATAATGAAAGTCCTGAGTCTCCACTAGTCGTCCTCCTATACCACCCCAGCAGAGGAGAGTGGCACCTTATTACCACCCAGTGGGAGTGGAAGGCCAGGCTCTCTCTGAGGAAAGGATGGGCTCATGACTTCCTGAAAAGCATGAACGTCTAGCTTCCTTCTTAGTCTTCTCTGAAACCACTGTTTGGGGTTGGGATGCCTTGTTGCTTCCTCAGCAGCATGGAAATCTAGGCTCCACCCTTGGCTTTTGCTGGTGAAAGTAGGAGTAGGGCTACTGAATTTTCTATGCTGTTTGGCTGGAGTGAGATGGTTACTATCTAAATGTTTCCTCTCTTGTTAGGCTGCCCCTTTCATAGTCCTTTGGCTAGAGGAAGCAGACTTTTGTTGGAACTTTTGTTGTCTGGGTCTATTGCTGTGCCTGGGTTGCCAGTGTCTTTAGCTCCAAGTCTGAGATATGTAGGGCCAAAAGAAATATCAGAGGGGCTTCCCTGGTGGCGCAGTGGTTGAGAATCTGCCTGCTAATGCAGGGGACACGGGTTCGAGCCCTGGTCTGGGAAGATCCCACATGCCACGGAGCAGCTGGGCCCGTGAGCCACAATTGCTGAGCCTGCGCGTCTGGAGCCTGTGCCCCGCGACGGGAGGGGCCGCGATAGAGAAAGGCCCGCGCACCGCGATGAAGGGCGGTCCCCGCACCGCGATGAAGAGTGGCCCCCGCTTGCCGCAACTGGAGAAAGCCCTCGCACGAACCGAAGACCCAACACAGCCAAAAATAAATAAATAAATAAATAAATAAATAAATAAGAAAATCCTTTAAAAAAAAAAAAAGAAATATCAGAAACTCACCACGGTATCGTTCCTTGAGTCCTGAGGGCACTAGTTAGTCGGCCTCTTATTCCCACCTTTCAGATTCTTCTTATGGTTGTTTCATATATATTATACAGGGTCTTTAGCTGTACCTCATGGGAGAAATAGGTAAAAGTACGTATATTCCATCCTTTTGGAAGTGGGCATTTCTAGACTGCCTGATTTTTCATGATAAGCTCAAGACCCAGATTTTAATATAAATTCTTCCTGTTTTGTCTTCTTTTTATATTGGAAATTAATAGTTAAATAGCAGGCTAAATGCAAAATGTCTACAGTCCAACAGTCTGTGCACTCTGCTCGGTTTCCTAAGAAATTAGCTTTCCCTGGCTAAGATTTGTCATTTTCTTACCTCATTTTATATAAATGTCTATCATTTATCTGGAGGTGACATTGCTGACAAACTGAACTATCAAGGGCATAGCCAAGAAAGAGGAATTTAGTGGGAAAAGATCACTAGGCAACCAAATTAGACGTCAAAATGTCCAGACACTAAATTTCTTGTACTTTATAAATAGTTAATAGGCCTTTAGGCTCCCTCTTAGAGCATGATTTAAAAAAATATGTGTAAAATAAAATCACGTACATACACATGTAGAAAGTCAGCCTACTTTCCAAAGCATGATGCAAATTAGAGGAGATGGGATTTCATGAGTTAGGAACACTGAAAACATTAAAAAGAAAATACAGTGAAGCAAAAGAGAAGAAAATGATAAAATCCATTAAAAACAGCCAAATCCCCTAAAAAACACTTGTGGCTCCTCATTATTGGTGCACACATTCTTATACATCCTTGGTAGGTGCTAAAGGTCTTCCTTTATCTGTGTGTTGTTCAGGTATTGATATCTATCATTAGAAGTTTGAGTTTCAGGGATTCATATGATCATCTCTACCCTCTGCCTTATGCAAATTTGCAACTACGTAGCTAAGACAAAAAATTGTTTTTAATCATTCAGAGGAGAAAAAAAAAAAAACACTTCTTATAGAGCCCCTACCATGTGTGTTAGGCAGCATACTGAGAGCTTTACCACAGTATCTATTTTAATTTTTATAAACACTCTATGCGATAAATACTGTTATTTTCCATTTTCACTGTTTGAGAAACTGAGTTTGAAGGCCAGGAGTAATTTTACAAGGGCTCTGGCTTGTCAGTGGCCATGATGGAATTGGCATCCAACAAGACTCCAATAGCCATGCTCTTAACCAGCCTGTAATATGGATTCTAAAATGTTGAGATCACACATTGGGAATTAAGGGAGAGGTTTTTGGACATCTGGAAATTGCATAATGTTAAGACACTTGAATTCACTCTGCAGCAGCAAAAAACTTCCACGCTGACATTGACTGTGTCCTCTGGGGTCTTGACTGGTGACTCTCAAAGATGCTTCTCAGCTTCCTAAGTCAGGAACTGTAGGCTCCAAGAAACTGAGAATTAAACTTTTTATAAGTGACTGTGGCAACAGCACAACTGTGCTTGTTGTTTACAACAGGTATACCCTCTTTTTCATTGCCAATTGTCAAACAAAGGTGTTCACAATTACAGGCAGTTTGATACTCTATACTAGGGAGGGTTCATGAGATCCAGAAGGACCTCTTGGTATGAAAGGACAAGGAAGGGATAACTTGGCTTCCACGGTCTTGGGGCAGATGCCATCCACATTGCTGTGCATCCAAGCTAGTCCTTTGGTGTACATAGGCATCCCACTACAGCGTGGTAAATAACCAAAGAAGAGCAGAGGGGTTCCAAACTACAGATCTGCTCCCCAAGTATTTCCTGACATATTGAGGAGGCAGTGAGCAACGGTAGCCTAGAGAAAAATCATTACACTGGCTCCGGGTTGTGTTTGCCTTTTTAATGAAAATTTGTATTTTCCTCTTCTGTCTAGGCCCTGCCCTATGGTCCAGGCTATTTTGCATGGCCAGTGAAATCAATAAGAGCCTATCATTTGGAACTTAGTGGCATCTAAGTGTTTTGGTCTTATTTGCTAGGCAGAAGGCTAGTGTTTTCTGAATGATGTTTGTGTATATTTCCAGGCCCAGGGTGTTAAGCAGCAGGCTGTGGGGCTCCCTGGTTGCCAGATCATATGTTAGAAAGGCTTCTTTCCATCAGCTTACCTGCTGTGTTCAGTGCTCTTCCCCGTTTTTCTTTTCCACAGTGGATATCGCAGCCATGGAAAGGACAGTATGGGTAGGCTTAGGTTGATGGTCACGGGGTTGTGCGAGTTAGACCTCTGTGAGCAAGATGATGTCCTGTAGGTAGGTGACTAGGGGAAAGAAGAGACCAGGTGTGTCCAAGATACAGATTTGCAAAGAAGAGAAAATGGATGAGGAGTTTCCTGAAGGCTCATTAAAGAAATCAGAGGAAGATTGCATGTCAAGAATGCCTTATATTATTATTCTCCAGACGCAGCTAGGCAAATTTTATGTTAGTCGAATGTGAACTGGTACCATTACAAAGTATCACCAGCATATATTTACGCCTCATACGCCTTTCTTTTATTTTTATTTATTTAATTTTGGTATTTGTTTTTCCCCAGTCCTTTGGTAGCAAAAACAGAGTGTAATTAAAGCGGGATAAAATCAGTTTTGCTTTGAACCACTTTGTAGTAAGATCTTGCATTAGAGTGACAGACTTATCGTGCCATCTTCGCACATATAGAAAATCAAAAGACGAGTTATTTTGCTATTACTTTTTTCCCCAAATCTATTCAATTAAAAAGCAAGAGAATTAATTTACTGTGTCGAGTTCTTCTATTAAGGCTGATTGTTTAAGTATACATTAAGCGTTTGCAGAAGAAATGGTGCAGCGCTGACCAAATTTGCCTTCTTGTGTTTTCATCTGAGTCAGAGCGTGAGTCAGAACTGAAAGCAGCATTTCTTAGGATCATAATCTGGGTTTTTCTCCTGTGATGTTTTTAGGTGGCCAAGTGACAAGTGCCCAAACTCAGGCCTGACTTTTCGGAAAGCATCGGTCTTCTGCCGGACCTGGATAATGGATGTCAAGGATCGGCGACACCGCTCTCTGACCAGGGGGCGGTGTGGCAAAGAGTGTCGCTACACAAGTTCTTCCCTAGACAGTGAAGACTGTCGCGTGCCCACGCAGAAGTCCTACAGCTCCAGCGAGACTCTGAAGGCCTATGACCACGATAGCAGGATGCACTATGGAAACCGAGTCACAGACCTCGTTCACCGGGAGTCAGATGAGTTCCCAAGACAAGGTATGTAGAGCTGACCGCACTGATGGTCCGAGCTGTCTTACATGCTTGCACTGTTGCACGTCGATGACAGAGGTTGGTAGAAATGGGGAGCAAAGCAGGCCGGCATCAACTCCCCATTAAAGTTTAGTTTAAGAGAACAATCTTCTTATTAACCCATATCAAACTCCTGTGGGGGTTATACAAGGGCCTCTTTTGTTCTAGACACTCAATTCTTTGACAATTTGGTAGTTGCTTTTGGAGACCTACCACGGTAGGTTTTGACAGATGTGACAGACAGCAGACCCTTGGCCCCATGAGGGGTATTCCTGAAACCATCACAGATTCTGATCTTGAGGAACACGGAATTATCTGTGATTTTTAAACTATTCTCCTTGAAACCAACACACAAGCCTCCCAAAGTTCAAATTTCTCCTGCTTCTCACTCTGGGCTTCTTGGTTATATTCTCTTTGAACAAATGCTATAATGATAAAAACATATTTGAATCTCCCCCCCCCCCCCGCCGATATAATAATGCTTAATTTCTCTCTTCCCCCCCAAAAAAACATGTGATGTTAATTCTGAGTTACACATTTTTTTGTTTGTTTTGGAGCACAGGTGAATTCCAATTTCAATTACACTGATATAATTCCCCTGTACTTTCACACAAACTTAATTTTCATATAGTATTTTGCTTGCTTTGGGGAAGAGAATGTTGGCATTCTCTTCCTAGTCACTGGCCGTGGAGAATTTTGTTATCACTTGTCATGAGTGGCTATAAATGTATGGACACGTAGACTCAAGCACAAACAGTCCTGAGGAGCAGTGTGTCTAAGTTGACTCACGGGCTCCACATCTTGTGCTTTGTGTACCAGCCTTGCCGTGTATGTGATTTACATAAAGGCTTAGCAAAACTACAAGTGTATGCACGGAAATACAGTGAGTGCACCAGGAAGGGTCGCTCTGCCTGTGCCAAGGGTCAACGCCCTGCCTGCTGGGTTACTGCATCATGTGTTTATTAACACTGATTCTGTAGTTCTTGTTCTATGTCCCTGTCAGTAAATGTTGCGACTAACTTAATTCCTCATGAGATACCTTAGCTTGCGTCTTAGTCCTTTCAGGCTGTTGTAACAAAATACCGTGAACCAGTGGATTATAAACAACAAATTTATTTTGCACAGTTCTGGAAGCAGGGAGGTCCAAGGTCAAGGCACTGGCAGATTTGGGGTCTGGTGAGAGGTCTTTCCCTGGCCCACAGAGAGCCATCTTTCCCTGTATCCTCATATAGCTGAAGAGGGCAAGAGAGCTCTCTGGGGCCTCTTTTATAAGGGCACTGAACCCATTCATGAGGGCTCCACCCTTGTAACTTATTTACCTCCCAAAAGTCCCACCTCCAAATACCATTGTGGTTTTCGTTTCATGTAAAAAATTTTGGAGGGTCACAAACATTTAGTCTATAGCAGCTTGGAATTCCATTCCTGGTTTCTTAGCTTCCTTAAGTTACTTTACTTATCTTTTATTTCTTAGAAAACACTACTTATATGTAATATATATGTATATATCCTATAATCCAGTGGTTGTTCTAAAAATAACACGTTCTCAAATTCTCCTTGTTTAGCCTAGCTTCAGCTTTTATATTTAGTAGAATATTCAACAAAATCAGTGGAGAAGCAGTTAAAATTGTTTTTCCACCGCCATTGTAGACCTTTGCAGAATACACTTTTTATTTAATCTTCAGTCTTATTTTCTGAGTTGCCTTCATGTAAATGAAACACTTTGCAAACAGGGGGAGGGTTCCTTGAAAATTGCTCTGTATCAAATGTCTTTGATCTGTGAGTAACGTCAACAAGTGTTTTACTTTGTTAAATTCTCACCTGACCCCAAAGTGCATGTAGTGGGAATTGGAAAAAAAAAAAAAAAAAAATGAGGAATCACAGCTTAATTAAGGTAGGGCTTAAATATCCACTATGAAAAATGAGGACACCTACCTGTTATTTCCAAGAGCATCTCTAATACAAGACTCAAATATTTTGAAAGGTGATGCACGTTCAACACGATTGAAAGCCTTTCATTTTCTGCTGTATTTTTGGTTTTATTTACGATATTACTGCATACATTTTTGTTTCTTGTGATTCTGGGTTGAAATGTGGACTCTCCTTCCTAAGTCTCATTAAAGGTTCATCCTGGCTTCTGGATCATTGTGCACTGAGCTGTAGATCCCAGATTATTGTTGAAATGTGGATTTGCCTGTCACCTTTTCCCTTATTAATATTTACATAAAATGAAACCAAGTGCTTGGGATTTTATTTTCATATATACCTTTATTCTTCCTGTTTAATCTTGTTCCTCTCCATTGATAATAATGGAAGTCGCTTGGCCATATCATACTGCTGGCTTTGCAATTAACAATTCACACATGCCTTGTGTTGTTATTGAGCCCATATTTGTTTGTGTAATGTGTTTGCATGAATTAAAAACTGTGCAGGCCAAAAGTAGAAATGAAAAGGCATTGGCTGTATTTGCATATGCAAGTGCAATTCCTTCTGAAGACATCTATGAATTTATGCATGAAAATGTAGTCAGTCTGAGTGGATCTACTTTGATGGGTTCTAAAATTGAACTCTGCAGGAAGTAAATAAGCACATATTTAAGGAGAGGAGGAACAGGAGATGCAATCTGGCAAGCAGCACTTTTAAAGTGAAACCTAGCCACTCCAGAGAGGGTTAAAACAAATTTTACACTCAGTAATAACAATAATTTTTTAAAATGTCATGCATTTCCCATTTTATTTTCTTATTCATGAAATCAAAGAGGCGGATCACCTCAGCACTTATTAGCCTAGAGGTACATTAGCAAGGATCAGAGCAGGATCATCTCCTACGGTATTCTTATTTAAAACCCAAGACACTGATCATAAAACAAACGCGCTTCTCACATACAAGCAAGTTTGGCAAACGCAGTTGGATGACTCTCCAGATGCTCAGAGGGGAAAAAACTTGCCAGCTAGCAGAAGTGATCTGGGGCCAGGGTCAGACCTTGTCCTGTTTCCCCAGCTGGCTGGCAGCAAATATCAAATGTGAGAACCTGCCAAGTCCCAGCAGGAGAGATGGGCCACATGTTCCCCTGACAAGCTTATGGAAACTCCTGTCAAAGTAAAACTTCTTTGCTTGCTTTCAACACAGAATCCTCCTCTGCCTCCTTCTGTTGTGGGTCTCTTCTCCTACGAAGAGACAATGCAAATTACCTGTCTGGCCTCTTTATGCTGGATCCTCCTGGTGTGAAGGGAGAAAGTTACTGACCTTAGGTCTATGGCCGCTGGAGTCATTAGTAATTAGTAAATGACTAATCCTGCACTAAATAGCATCCGAGTGGTCTGAAAGTTAACGCGCCTGACAAAAGTGACCAGTGGTCTGATCCCTGGGCAGACCCAGTCCCAGCCTAATCTGTGAAATAGATGCCACTTTGAATAATGTAGGTCAGCCAAGTTCCCAGGCAGGTTGTAGCAGCTTGTTCTTTTGGACCCTGAAGTTAGGGTGTAGAACAGTGTGATATACAAGACATCCTCCCGTGGCTTAGGAGCCTAAAGGTAGATTTGAACTCTGCTTTTGCATATTTATGTACCTGTGACTCTGGTCTACTTCTGTGCTTCACCAGGATTACTATACCGTCTTCAGATGTATTAAACAACAACAATCATAATAACAAAAGAGTAATGGCTAACAATTATGGAGACTTTCTTCATGTCAGGTGCCTGTCTAAGCATTTTACTTGTAGTAATTCAGTTAATGTTCACAGCAATGTTGTACGGTAGGTACTATTATTAATCCCTTTTTTTATGGATTAGGAAACCTAGGCATGGGGAGATTAAATACGTCATCCAAGGTCACAAACATAGGAAGAACTGGAGACAGGTTTCACATCCAGGGAGCTGGATTCAAGAGCTGTGTTTTAAACCATTATGTTTGAGCACTTCTCAAATAAATAAGTAAACCAATGAAAACAAGCCATTCAGCTTCAGTCAAAGGCTATGAAATTCAATGTAGAAACCTTTTAGGTATCAACACCTGTAAGCCTTTCTCCATATAGGAAGTATAATCCCTAACGTTGATGGAACATAGAATGAGCACCACCAGCCTCAATGCTGATCTAGATTCCTGTTCTCGCCTGTTCCCCTCCATGTGCACAACTATCCCAAACTCCCCGGAAGCCTACCTTCCTACAATGCTTCTCCACCACCCACCCCTGTAGGAGAAAGTTCCCAGTGTCAGTATGTGTGCCAGGCTGGGAGCACTGATTCTCTTCCCTCCCCTAGGGCATCGCTTTTTGCACCACCTCTCATCCCGGAACACTAACCAAGAAAGGGGTCACTCTCTAAATGCTGTTGCTTAGGTAAGCAGAACGGACTGGTTTCTGGGCTGTAGCCAAGGCTCAGTGGGCCAGAGAGTTCCGCCAGGCTGCTCATCCCTCAAACAGCCCTGCTTTCCGGTTAGTAGTGCAAGTCTCTTGAGAGGGGGCCAAGGTTGAATTCTTTCTCTGTACCTCAGGCTGTCTGTTTGGGTCAAGGTTGAAGAAAGAACTGGAGGAAGACTGGATTTTTGAAAGGATGCTTGCATCTCTTCTCTCCATCAGATCTAGCACAGAAACAACTTTCACTAACCCCTTGATACCCTTTAAAAATACATCAACACACACACGTACACATTTGAGGCTAGGTTTGATTTTGGCATTTCATAAACTAATTTTCACTCTTGTGATCTTTAAAATAATTTGGGCAATATGTTTTTGCACTGTGTAATTTGGCATAGCGTAAATTAAACATGTGCTAATGAGCTGAAAACTCATGAACTACCAGTAAACTCAAGTGTTACCTGTATTGATTCAATTAATGTATGTTATAATTGTTGAAGTACATTGGAAACCTGTGAGCATTTCTGTTTATACCATTGTGTTAAAATAGTTATTTTTCCACTGTACCCAAAGCAACAGTTAGGTTCTGTTTTGAAAACCCCAGCCTTTTAATTTATCTGCCACGATAAACCATTACATTTTAGGGAAGTTCAGGAGTTTGGTTGGTCAGTATTTGGAAGGCTGACCAGTACCTGGAGAAGATTGCTTTCCATTTATTCTTCTACCCCTAGGCAAGACTTCTTTTCATACCTCAACTGAGAACAGTGTTTTACTTCTTAGTCTTTGGTTGTGTTGTTGCTTTAAAAAAGAAACCTTTAGAAAAAGAAGGACTCTACAACATTTCAGTGTAAGATGATCTTTTATCTTCTTGCTGGCTAACTTGAATGCTTGTTGCTTCATCTGAAAGGCATATGGGAGAGCAGTTAACAGTACAGACCCAGAGTTAAACTGTGTCTATATCCCGGTATTGCTGTGTTTGATCAGCATGACCTTGATCACATTCTAGAACACAGACTAGACTAAGTCTTATTTTCTGTTCTTGTAAATGTTTCCACCAATATGATTATTGGGATCCTTTCTTACGATTATGCATTTATGCTATGGATGTTGTCTTTCTTTTAATAAAGTGCTGAATACATGCTAGCAGTTATGATTACCACTGTTTTAATACTCTTGTCAGCAAGAGTGGTGATCATCTTCCCTCCAACCCTTACAATATTGTGTGTGACAGAAATCTCCCTTCTTCCCACGCCCACACCTTCGATTTGTTTCCTGTGACTTGAAAAACTTCTGACATCTTCAAAGCCAGAATTTCTCTTCCAGTTGTTGATAGCGTGTCTTTGACTCCCTGCACACCATACCTTTTGCTCCCAAAGATGAACATAACTCACAGATTATTTCCCTATTTTTAGAAACGAATGAAAAATACCATGTAGCAACTGTCAGCTGATGCCAACACACTGTAAGAGTTGCTAGTCTGACAGTTTTACAAGTTAAAAAAAAAAAAAAAAAAGATTGGAAAAACGCTCTAAGGTAGTGTCACTGGATACAATTTTTTTTAAAGATGTTTGTTTTATAGCATATAAATGGCATGTAAATCTTAGGAATGGGTTTAAATTACAAGAAGATTTTATGCATATAAACTCTGGATGAAAATTAATTCATTCTCATCACTCTACATGTAATAATTTGGAGTCCTTTTCACTTAGAGAGTTGAGCTTATCTGGATTTTCATTGTTGTATTCACTGCCCTTCTAGGATTACAGTCTTCATGTTTCCCAGTTGTTCTTCTTTGAGTAATTATCTACTGTCAGTTTTGCATTCAACTTTGGATCTAACTTTCTTTGAACTGCCTTCCTTTTTCTGTCCTTTTTCCGTGGTAATTCTCCATCTCACCTGAGACCGTCCCTCTTTCTTCTCCATAGCACTTCCTTTAGAACAGTCTTGTTCGTACAATGCCAGTGTTCACTGCTTCTGTTTTTCAAGACTCTCTGAGTTACAAGTAAAAGTGGGATAATATCTCAACTGAAATTATCTTACGAAAAAATCTGATGCTTTGTCTTATGTCGTTGGAGAATCTAGCAATACATCTGGCCTCACGCTTAAGTCTTTTTTCTCCTTCTCTTTACTTGGCTTTACTTTGGAGAGAGATCTGTTGGAAGTTGTCTGTTGATAACCCCACTCTCATATCTCTTCCCTGGGTAGCATCATTGGAAACAGCCTTCTGCAGTCATCAGCAGAACATTCCTAAGGAAGATTCAGATGGGCCTGGCATGGGACACATGCTCATTCCTCTGTCACTCTGACTTCAGTTGGCCATGTCTTGGGCTTAGGCTATACCTAGAGGTAGCTTATAGTGAGTACTTTCTAAGCCTGATGGAATAAATGCCATATAGGATATCAAAATAAATGTTCTGATATCAGACGTAGGTAAAGAATATTGACCGGCCTGATAATACATGCCTCCAATACCAGTGGCACACAAGTCTGAAACAAGTGCGGTCTTTCCAGGCTCCATGTCTGCTTTCCCAACTTCCCTTGGAATATTTTTCATAGAAAATCCAGTAGAAAACTTAATTTTCTTTTCCTCAAAATCTGTTTTCATTTTTTCCCCCAGTTTTGGGGAATGGTATCCTAACTCCTGCCTTTAAGGTAGAATCTTCTAAGACTCTGTCTTTTTTTTTTCCTGGCTTCTTTATATCGATGTTCACTACGTCATGACCATTATCTTTCTTAATTTATTTTATTTCCAAGTTTCTCATCCCATGGGAAGCTTCCAACATTTCAATATTGTCCCACTGCTTGACCATTTAAATTGCCTTTTTCCATCAGTCTTTCCCCTGGCATGCCTTTTTGTATCATGGATAGTCTTTGAGTTTCTAAAGCACTGCCTTATTTTTTTTTTTTTAATTAATTTCTTTTTGAATTTTAAAATTTTATTCTATTTATTTTTTTATACAGCAGGTTCTTATTAGTCATCCGTTTTATACACATCAGTGCATACATGTCAATCCCAATTGCCCAATTCATCCCACCACCACCCCCCCCCGCCACTTTCCCCCCTTGGTGTCCATGCGTTTGTTCTCTACATCTGAAGCGCTGCCTTATTTTTAAGGGGTACCCGTGAGGCAATCGTGTTAAGTTATGGGACACAACAGTGAATAAGGCAAACATGGTCACTAACCTCACAAAACTCAGCAATCCTAAAGAGGAAGGAAATAATAGACATAGAACTAGATGTGGTCTGATAAACAGCGCAAAAGGGAAAATACTGGATGGCTTTGGAGAGGTATCTAACCCAGAATTGTGCATCTGGGGTCTCAGAAATTGTGACATCCTTTCACACCCTTGAAGGATGAGGAAGAGCTGGGTGATCAAAGAGGCAAGAAAGAGCATTCGGGCAAAAGATAGAACATATGCAAAGATCTGGACGGGACAAAGATGAGTTGTTCCAAGGATTTAAGAGAAGTTCAGGTTAGCTGAGTGTGGTGTGGGGACAGATGAGATGGAGTGGGAGGGAGAAACTGGCTCCTGAAGGCATTTTGGAGAGACGATGCTTGCTTCAGTTGATGGAGTATGTTACAGGGAGACAAGATGGTCAGTGAGGTGGGGTAGGAGGCGGTGTTTTATTTACACAAGGGAGCCCAGTAGCCTGAACTGGGATCGTAGAGATGACTTGAGAAATGTTGTTGGGGAACAAAGACTGTTGACTTTTTAGGACCCTATAAAAGTGGAGGCAGGCATAATGTTCTGGATCTCTTGGGCATTGACTGTTCTCTTCTCCTGCAGAGAGAATACTGCCTTCCTGATGCCAAGATTACTTAAAGAGCCAGAGAAGGTCACTGCTTGTAAATAATCTCTTAAAGGGAAATGCCTAAGATTGTTAGTTCAAGTTCCCCTGGAATGGCAACACAAGCCAGAGTATAGAAATGTGGTATTATAAGAATCTGGATGTTTTTCTCACTCTTATTAGGCCTGCCTGTGCAAAGGCACCAGCAACAGAGTACCTCCTATGGATCTGCACCAGCAACAGAGTACCTCATATGGATCCAGGGCAAGGAAAATATAGGAAAAGGATTATGTTTCATCTACTGCCCTGCGTGACCACAGTACATTGCTCATTTTCTCTTATTGGCTAAATAAATCAGGAACTCATACCAGATGTGTGTGTGTGCCTGAGTGGGTATTTTATTCCTGCCAGTTGGTAACTTGACTAGCAAAGCAGAGGATGCTGAGAATATGAAATCAATACTTTTCTGGCAACTGATGGGGCAAGCAAGGTGAGGGAGGGAAGAAGAGTCAAGGACATTGCTGAAGTTTCTGGTTATGGCAACTGACTAAATGTTGCAGCTCATCACCGGGGCTTGAAGCAGAGGAGGGGCTGGTCTGTGGGTTAGGATAGGATTTGTAACTGCGGACCTTTCGAGCTTGATGTGCCCTTAGGCCATGCACGTGTAGGTGTCTAATAGGCAGTTAAATGTACGGCTCTGAAATTCTGCTGAGATGCTTGAGCTGGATAGAGATTTAGGAGTTGACAGCTAATAATTTTATGGGGCTTGGTGTGATCAGCCAGGGAAAAATGTACAAGGAGCATAGATAAAGGGGTTCATGTGAGAACACAGGTAATCAATGGACAGGAAGATCCTGTAGAGAGAGTAGAAAAAGACTTACTTTCCTTTCGATGCTCTACTTAGTCTAAATTTGACTTAGCATTCATTCCAGGTAAAAATAAATAAAACAGCACCTGTTTTATTTCCCACTCCACTACCAAGAGTTGGCTTCCTTTTCATCCCCTAAATCAGAGGTCACGAAGTCAAGGCGCACAGGCCACGCTTGGCCCCTGGGTGGCCTACAGGTTGCATTAGACGTTTAGAATGGCGTGCGCATAGCCAATCCATTCACGTTCCCGTTTGCTACAGGGGCCCCATCACTGCCTTTTATCTTAGCACCCGTCCTCCTCTGCAGTCACTTATGTTACATGCCAGGGCCCTCAAGGCTCTTGCCATTGCGAAAGAGCATGAACTTTCCTGTGTCCACTCCTTCCTTGTAGAGTATCTACCTGCCTATTCCAGATCCGTTCGTCCCACAAGGCTTAACCTCCGGATCACCTCTGTGGAGAGAGCTCAGCCCTCGGAATCCTGCTGGCCCTTCCTGACTGTTATTGTTGTCATTAGCTCTTTATGAGTGACTCAGCCTCCCCAGCATGTGGATGCTAGGACTCCTGTGAATAGGAGATAAACAGAGTGCTTTGCAGCTTTCTGTTCTGACTGGTGGAGGCTGCAACAAGAGAATTTATTTTTATCAGTGGCTTGTTTCCTGTTCTAATGAGAAGAATTTAAAGCTCCACGACTCAGAAAAGGAATCCACTTAGAAATCTGGGTTGTGTTTCTGTCCAGCAGGACAGTATCAAATCTCACATTGTGAAACGCCAACCTGCAAGAGTTTTCTGCAACACACTTGGACGCACATATATTGAGTTTCACTACCATTTGCTTTTTCGGAGTATTGGCGATCCAGTGATACCATTGGCTTTTCTAGACTGGTGCTACATACTGCAGTCCTGTCTCTGCAGGGACCTACTATGTCATACGTGTAGGGAGCCTTTGGTGCAATGCGATTGGTGACAGGATATAATTCCGACCAGAAGCTATAGAAAAACGGCACAGTGAGAGGTCGAGTAGTTGCCTGCGTCTGTCTCAGGATGCCTTACAGTCTGGGTCCAGGAGGGGTGCTGCCCCACCCATTGATGAATCATCATGCTGATATTATCAAAGGAGACATTACATTTTCAGTGTCATGTTTTAGGTTTTTAATTTAATTTTCAGCCCTGGCAATTCCAGAAGCATCCCTAGGGACATATGAAGAGGAGGGAGCTGGTGTCTATCCAACATGAATTCACGTTCATTCCTTGAGCACCTTAATCGGCACACGTATCTCACAAGACCTCTTTTTCTGCTGCAGCCAGACTCCATCGTAACACCAAGTTACTCAGTATTCCTCCTGCTTTCCTTTCCACTCAACCTCAAGTCAGATCCACTTTAGTAATAAATCTGTGCTGGGAGTCATCAGAACAAATACTAAGTGTGTGCAAAGATATTAAAAATAAGTGCAACGCAGACTTATTTAATAATGTCCAATAGCCTTTTATAATATTTGGAATATTTTACCAAAGTTACTATGAGAATTATATTTAACACATTTTCTCCAGGATAGAAAGATCTTTCTGGGAATGGAAAAAAAAAAAAAACCACACACACACACACACACACAGAAAACTCAGATGGGCTCTGTTATATTCTTGGCTGGACCTGTTATTCTTCTCCCTTTTCCAGATCTTTTTCTTTGGCCAGAACCACCAAATGTGAAGCTTCCCTTTGTTCACCCTGATTTCTGAATAGTAGGCATCGGGCAGTTGCTGTCCCAGTGGGATGCATTTTAGTTTAAAAATAGTTTGAACTGCCTCCTTTTCAATTCCCCCTCTTCCATGGCCACCTTGACTGTATAATAGGTGCCTCTCAGTCTCTCCTTGTACAGTTCAGGTCCACTCCACTTATGGGGAATTAAAGCACTCAATTTATTTGCAGCACTGTGAACCAAAATGTTGAATTTATTTAGAGAGTCATTCCAGTGGATTAAATTTGTTTCTATGGACCTATTTGCTGTAGCTGGAATATTGACAGAAGAGAGGAATATTACTTTAATATCCTTAAAAAAAAAAAAAAAAGATCCAGATCCAGTCAACTGCAGGATAAATATCCATAGCCCCCCAAAAGCCCTCTCAAAATGACTGCAAATTCAGGTGACCCCCATCAACTTTAAAAAGGTTCCCGTCCACCTGGCAACCTCGGGTTCCAATGTTCCTTAGTTCACAGTGGCAATTCAGTTAAAGCTCACACTCTTGACCCCCATTTATATTGGTTGCAAAAGCCCAGCCAGGAGATGACCCAGTTAACACTTTGTGCTTCACAAACCCAGAGCGTGAACAGCAGGGAGGCTACAGCAAAGTGCTGAGTTGTCCTAGCTGAGCAGTGAGGGGACAGCGAGTGGGGCCACCCCCTCACTTCATTTCTGTCTCTGGACCAGTGGCAACTCATCAGACTCTCCTGGGGAGTTTTGAAAAGTCCCCACGCCCAAACCGATTCAATCAGAACCTCTGGTGGGGGGAGTGGAGGAGGGGTGCAGAGTTGGATCTAGGCATGAGTATTTTTAAAACTGTACTTTTACATAAATGAAACATCTCAAAGGATTGAGTGCAACAGGACACAGACTACAGAATGTAACAATTTCTTTGGTAACTAATAGCATTTCAAGTTTACAGGGCTTTATGCTTAGCATAGTGACTTGAAATCTCACTTTTCATGCAGAAGCCCCTAATTCCAGTTTTAATAGCACCTCATAATTCATAGAGGGTTTTGGTTAATAAATGCCATGTAGCCTGGAGCACATTACATCATGTTTCCGAACCAAACCAATAATAAGCAACCATTTGACTCTGTATCAGTTATCATAGGTCCCTGGTTGCCAGGGTCCACCTATGTGTTGTGAGTCAGAAGAAGCAAAGGGACTGATTCTTCTAGAACTCCTGCTTCTCGTTGTACATTCTGTTAAACATTAAAAGTGAGGTTTAATTTGAGCACCTGGTTTGGAATGTAGCATGTAATCAATTAATTGTGTCAATTGATCCAACATCTTCAATGTCAAAGCAGTCATGACAAATTGAAACCTGTCCTCAGAAGAAAGACAGCCAGGTTACATGTATGGTGAAAGGTGAAGCCAGTGAGGAAGGATAATGTTAATATTGGGTTCCTACCTGCTTTTCAATGTGAATATTTATTGAGACTGAGAATAGTTCAAGTGAGGTTGAAAGTCTGACACTCACAGGGAAGGTAACATATCAAGGAACCAAGCAGGCTGGGTTTTCACCCGTGTGTCACGGTGGAGACTGTCCTGATTTGGATTATATATGTCCAGACTGTGCCTCTCAGCTCTGGCAATTTGGTGCCTTTGGGAATTCAGGTCTAGTGTTGTTAGATCTTCGGACTTTTCAAGAAAAGTGAGAAATCTGGATTTTATTTTCATAAAATTATCAGATTTTATTTTTTATTTTTTTGGTGGTTCACATTGCTTCTTTGTTTTAATTTTATCGGAGTATAGTTGACTTACAACTTTGTTAGTTTCAGGTGTACACCAAAGTGATTCAGTTATACATATACATATATTCATTCTTTTTCAGATCCTTTTCCCATATAGGTTATTACAAAATATTGAGTAGAGTTCCCTGTGCTATACAGTAGGTCCTTGTTGATCATC
This sequence comes from Balaenoptera acutorostrata, assembly GCF_949987535.1. Classification (NCBI taxonomy): domain Eukaryota; kingdom Metazoa; phylum Chordata; class Mammalia; order Artiodactyla; family Balaenopteridae; genus Balaenoptera; species Balaenoptera acutorostrata. The sequence continues at coordinate 153,137,474 of NC_080065.1, forward strand.
TATTTTATATATAGTAGTGTGTATATGTTAATCCCAAATGTTGCTGGAATGGCCACTCCTGGGGCAGTTTAAGTCGGCTCTGCACACATGCTGGCCTCATCTCCTGCCCCAGAATTTTCTGATGATAAAGTGCTGAATGCCGTTAAGGACGGGGACGGTGGAGTGTAAGAAGGCCCACTGTTGACAGCTGTGGGGCTCCCTTGACCAGTAGGTTCAGAAGCCAGTGGCTAGGAAGCTAAGGATAAATGCCCCTCTCCTTCATCCTGAGAAGCACAGCCTAAGCTTCCAGCTCCGCCATCACTAAACACCCACAGCAATGGCCAACTCTGTGACAGACTCTTGTATTGGTGCTCCCTCCTGCCCTGTTTTTCATCCTGTCCTTCACTCCTGTTCCTTTGAATCACTTCCCAAATCATATACTTGTTCGCAAGAATTTTTCTCAGCATCTGCTTTCAGGGCAAAGTTGGTTAAGGCCTTTGGCAGCTAAATCGTTCTAAGCATCGTCATGTAGGCCAAAAGAAGACTATCTATAGAAAAGATGTAGCTCCTGAAGCTGCCAGCGTAGGACTTCTTAGCTGGAAACGGTTGATTTAAAAAGAAGGCGTTGCGCTTGTGATAAAGATGTGGCTTGGTGCTTACTAAATTTTAGAAGGTTTGTGATTTGTTTTTTAGATTTTGTTTGCATAAGAAATGTACTTTTTTTTCCTGTTTCTTTGGTTGGTTGGTTTTTCAAAAACTTTTAATAAACTTTTAATTTTAGAATAGTTTTACATAACAGTTGTAAAAATGCAGAGTTGCCTGGTTGGTTGTTTTTTGTTCTTGTTGTTTGTAGTGCATTGAGATTTCTAACTACACGCCTAACAAACCTGATACTGCTCTTTCCCCTTAGAAGCTATTATATCAGATCTCAGAACGTGCAGAATAGCGAGCTTACCCTGCAAGTTCCTAGAGGACGAAGACAGTGCCTCATTCATCTTTCCATCCCCTTTAATACCAGCCAGAGTGCCGTGCACGGGGACATTTAATAAATATTTGTTAAAACGGGATTTCCATCACACATTAGAATCTGGAGGGATCACATCTGGTCCCCAAGCTCTGCCCCCAGCCCCCAGATCCCCTTTCCACCTCCCCCCAGGGCAGCTTTCCCACTGTGTTGTTTCGGTTTGGCCACGGTAGATTGGGAAAGAACATCGGAAGGCTCAGTTTTTTTTTTTACTCAGGGCTGGCTTTGCCAGACCACCCCCCCCCCCCCGCCCCCCTGCATTCTCAGGCATGATCAAGTGATCTTGGTGCCAAACCAAGCCAGAGCTGCCTCTTGGCCACCTCTGGTACCTGGAGAGCTTTCTAGGACGTGCCTGTGCCCTGCATGTCACGATGTGTTTTTAGCCAAACCCTGAGTGAAAGCCAACAAGTTTTGCTTCTTTTCTAGATCCTCTAAGCACACATCCTGCTTATTTACTGGGTGGCTAACAAAAACAACAATGATAACACATGCTATAATTTCAGCCTCGGTTCTCAGAACACCTTTACAAGGTCCTTTTATTAACCCTTTTCAGGAAGCACAAGCGACTTGATCGCAAAACCATAAAAGATAGAAAATTAATATCTGTGTGAACAACTTACTTTTGTTCAACCTTGGTTTACATCTCAGGAGAATGATTAGTCGAAGAAAGTTAAATTATGCACTAGCTTAATACTGTAAGCTACTTGCTTTCAGTCTTTAACAGAATTAGAAGAATTCAGCATTCTATGTAAGGGATTCAGCACGTTTTATAAAGGGACTGGGTCAGGAATGAAATGAACAGAAGCCACCTTCTTTCACAGAGTTTTGTCGTGTCTTGTTTTTTTTAATTATACTACTTTCTGGTTGAGTACTTATGAGGTGCCAGGAATTCTTTCATGCACCATACATGTGCCCATTCAGTATCTCCCCAATTTTAAAAATGAAAAAACAGGTACAGAGATCATAGATAATTAAAGCTAAGTAGACAGTGGGAATCCACTGGAGGATTTTCAGCTGGAGAGCAGTATAATATCATTTACCTTGTAGAGAAGTCCCTGGCTTCTCTGTGGGAAACAGGTCCTAAAGTAGTTAAGAGAGGCAGTAGGGAGAATAGGTAAAAGCCATCCAGGGTTGCTTAAGGGAGAGAACGTCCAGAGTCCTACATGGGGTTCAGGTGTGTCTGATGGAAGTTTGGAGTCTCTGAGTTCACTTCATACATGAAGGTAGTAAACTGACCCCTTGTACTAGATTTGCTAAGTTTCGGATATGAGCAATGGACATTTTGTAGAGCACAATGAAAGCACATTTCAATTAGATCTTGGCCCTTATCCATAGGTCTTACTTTCTGGATCAGAACAGTGGGTCCAACCCTTTTGTTCTCTATCTCAAACCAGGTGCCCTCCACTGGCCTCTACTCCCCTGCCCTCCACACACCATGAGTACTGAGTTCCTGCTCTTCAGTCACCCTTAGTGGACATTGATTCCTTGGCTTTTCAGAGCTGATTTAATTCTGGTATATCATAGTTGGTTTGTTGTTTTTTGTGTTTTCCTGAAGAGAGAAGAATCTTTTTTTTTTTTAAAGACCAGAAAATTCTCTGTCATACAAAAACATACCATCCCTGGTTGTATGGACTATCACAGCTTCTTGTTCACAGGTAACTTGCATAGAGAGATGCAGAAATACCAGCTAAGCCAAGTGTTGAGGAAACAAAACAAAGAAGTGGCTAAGAGCTCAGCTTGAAAATTTGCCATTTGCATGACTGACTTAGCCCCCAGGCCAACCAATTATTCTGAAAACTCTGTCTTTTTGGAATCTTCTGTCACCATCATCCATTTCCCCAAGTCTGTATCACCATAGTAATCTCCTTTTGTCTAAGACAGAGACAAAAGAGTTGTAACCATAATGTTAGTAGCTTAAATTTACTGAACAATTACTGTCTCATCATAATCTATGAGATTTGTACATGAAAATCATCACTCTTAAGGACTACCAAGGTTTAGAGGGTTTAGCTACCCTACTAAGGACAGGCCCCTTGTATGTAAGGAATGGAAGAGAACTAAACTTAAGCAATCTGATTTGAGTGGCTGCTGTTTGTAGGGGCTAGAAGATGTTTGTTGATTGACTGCATAACAACCATACTTCCCTCTACACTTGCTGGAGGGAAGAAATCAAATCCAAATGTTGAGATGGTCTGAACAGACAGGCTGCTGAGAAGCAGAGTATCATTACAGCTATTAAGACAATGCAGAGGGTTATTTTGGGGCTCAGATCTGCGCAGCCAGATGGAAATCATAGTTCAGGCTTCGTGTTGTCAGACAGCAGAGGCTTTGGGCCAAGGGGAAGGCACGGGTGAGTGATTTTTGACTGTTTATCTCTAATGTGTGTGGCCAGTGTCACTCCCATCTCTGATGGCTGTGATTTATTCTATTATACTGTCAGGATTAAAACACCTTAGCAGGAGAAAAATAAAGGGAGGGATACAAATGCTGTGTCACTGATATGACAGATGCTATTTCTCTGGAAAGCATGGACGATGAGGGCATGGAAGCTCTCAAAAGTGCCACGGCCAGAGAATATCAGAACCAGACAGACCCTTAGGGACCGTCTGTTTCAATCCACTCATTTGACAGATAAGGAAACTGAGACTCTGGGGCTTCTGTGGTGGCCAAGGTCACACAAGCCTCTAAGTTTAGAGCTGGACCCCTAGTTCCCACCTCCTAGTTCAGTGTTCATCCCGCTCTGTCATCAGCTGGTCAAGTTCATGGTTCCTTTCCCTAGATTCATTGAGTAGAGTTTTACGTTATACTTATGAGTTTTACATTCTACATGAAGTAAAGACTCTGTCTATATTTTAACAAGGTTAAAGAAAAGTAGGAAGCATGGGCTGGAAATTATTCCCTTTGCTCTGCAGTATGCATGCAAGTATTATCATTTTAACCCCAGAGCGGTGGTCCTTAGCTCTCCTCCTTGCTATCTTTTTTGGCTAGTGCCTTTCCATTCCACGAACCAGAGGAGACCCTTTGCACCTCCTCATTCCTGTTAAGCGATGGGCTGAGCCATTCTGTGCCTGCTGTAGCCGCCAGCTCCTTGCTGTGTTCTCACCCATCCTTACCTCACGGTCTTCATCTCCCGTCTCTCTCCCGCTGTTTCCTGTGTGAATAGAGAGGCTGGATCAGAGCAAGTCAGAGTTCCAACCTGCCAAGAAACCCCAGTGCCTGTCTCTCCACCTCCTGCCTCCCTCCTCACTTGTTCCTCTCCGCACAGATTTTCCAGCAACTCAGATACTCTGAGCTCCTTGAAATCAGTCAAAGGACCCAGAACTTGAAGCAGGAAGACGTGGCCCCATGCCTAAGGCCGACCTCGGGGAGCCACGTGATGCTGGGCGAGTCTTGGGTCTCTCTGGGGCGAAGTGTGTTCCTCTGCACAATTGGTGTCTTAGTCCCTACTCCGAAGTGTTATTTGGGGGGTAATCTTCATTAATGGTGAAATACTTTGTCAACAGTGTTCGTTACCACCAGATTGTTACTGTGAGTGAAAAGCCTAGTGACAAATGACTTTGCAAATGCTACAATTGTATATGCGAATCCCCGTAAGCCCGAATGCATTCTCCTGTTGACACAGACCTCCTGTGGGAAAATCTGTCCCAGCCCAGAAGGCTGAGCCCAGGAGCCCCCAAAACTGTTGGATCTTTCGGGTGTCAGAGAGTGCTGTGTTTTCCTCTAGCCTCACTGCCCACCAGCGCCGTTCTGTGTCCACCCATAAACAGGGCCAACTTCCCAACTCTGAACTCCGCTTATCACTTAGTGGAGAGGTAGCATTTCTTGTGGCCCAAATCTCACCAAGTCTCCCATGTAAATATACCATCAGGCTCTGCCTGTACTCTTCTCTACAAGATAATGCTGCCACGGCATGGGTTAAGACCACAGCGTTCAGCCATTTCCATTTCTCTAGGCATGGACGTGGACACCTACATGCAAAAGTAGCCCTTGAAAGACAAACCAAGGGAACCGATTGCAGAGGTGAGGGTGGCGGCAGGGAGGTGGGCATTCCTGCTCAGTCAGAGCTCAAACTCATCTAAAACGAAGCCACGTTTTAGCCACGTAGTAAATGTGACTTTAGAGTTGCCTAGAGTTCTAAACTATCTAATTTTGTAGGAGCTAAAATCCTTATCTGTAAGGGGGTGCTTTGAAATTTTAAAAATCACTTTTCTAAGAGAATGTTTCTGTTGCCCCTAATAATTTTCCTACTCTGTGTCCCTATGCTGAGGCAGGTAAGCTTGCCGTGGATGTAGTGCCGCAAAGAAAAACGGGAGGAACAAAGACCGCTGTTCTCCCTTCTCTCTGATCCCAGTGGGTTGGTACCAGAATAAAAGAAATCTTTTCCAAAGCTCAAACTGGGGATGGATCCCTCAGAAAAATGAATGTCTGTAAACAGCTTGAAAACCTCATCCACTGTTTGCTTTATCTTCACCCCCATTCAAACCTTAGGGCTGTGAAAAGGATTCGAAACCTCAAATCCAGGCTAGTTACTTTAAACCATAGGAGATCACTCAGTCAACAAACACTTAACCTATGGCTGGCTTTGTCCCTAGTTTTGTTTGGGAGCAGGGGATACAGACATGAAAAACGTATAGTCCACGCTCTCAGGAAATTCACAAGTCTGTGCCAGAGAGGTAAAAAGGGCTCTATAATGCTAATACCAGACAGAAATTACCCCGGCTGACAGAAGCACAGAGTATTGCAGGAGCAGAAGGGAAGGCTTCTTGGAGACGGTTGAGATTTTGCAATGCGAGTCAAGGTTGAGTTTGCTGAAGGTTTCCTGAGGTCCATTTAGGTTTGCTCTAGTGTGAACTAGATTAGTAAAATAGACAGAGAAAATAGCATCCCGATATTTAAATATATGATTACCCTTTCTTTATAAGTACTTAGCTGGAAGTGTCTTAGGATGAATACTAAAGCGCCTATCTGTGAATGTACACCATATTGGAAACAGATTTACTGTCCCAAAGTGTAATGCTTACTCAGCCATCTGATGAGATTTGAGCACTGAACAGTTTGAGAGGGATGCATAGAGCTGTTTTATTACAAGATGCTGTTATGAGTTATAGCAGCTTTCCTTATGCTATACGGCTGTCGCCAAACAAGTTACATGAATATAAGCAGTTTTATTTGCAATTTTTTGCTTACATTTTCTTAGCGTATTCCGATTATGGCTTCTCACAGCCCGACTCATGCTCCTGTGGCAGTTCCAGTATATTGCTTTATTCAGAGCCAAAAGGAGCCTTTAAAAATATTTGTAGAAAGTTCTCCTCTGAGTATGCAGTGTTTGTGTTTAATGGATGCTATCACCTGGCACTTGTTTAAAAAAAAGAAAAAGAAAAAGAAGACGTTTCACTCTTGAAAATATGTGTTTATTTTAGAGCAAACTTAATAAACACATTAATTAGCCTCTCATTTGATGCAGTTTTGGCGACCTCTGAGTAGGAGGTTTTGTGTTTTAGAAGAGAAAAATAAATAGCATTTGGAATTTCGTTTGATCAGGACTGAATCCGAAACAACTAAAATAAGAAAGAATTAATTTCACATGAGAGATGTACACCAGGCTTGGTTGTTACATACAAAGTATAGGCTGGGAAATTAGTGTTGTTGATTCCCCTTGAATGTGTGAAAGTAAATCAGAGAAATTGATGACGTTAATAAAAATGATAATAACAGTAAATTAGTTTATACTAAATGTAAATAATTGTTAAGCTGGCACCCGAATGAACCTTAGACAGCTAGGGACTTAGTTTCAATCCCATTTATTTTTATTTTATTAAGTATCGTTTTAATCAGATTAGTTGTTATTAATAATTACAATCAATATTTAGCATACAATGCTCAGAATTCAGCATCTTCCTTCATTTTGCTGTTTATTTTTGGAAAACAGTGTGTTCATTAGTGCTTGACTTAGCCCAGCGTTTGAGAGATCCCGGACATTTGCACAGGACTGCATAACCGAGCTGCAGTGACAAGGTGGGGAGGGCACAGGCTGCTGCATGGAGTTTTGCATAATCTGGGGACTCAGTCTTTAAGAATCTTTCAAATTACTAGCACTGGATTTTTGTTTTTCCTGTATGAAAGAAATTCACATCCATTGTAGAGAATTTGTAAATAAATATGTAGAGAAGAAAATTATAACAACCTATTATTTTACCTCCCAACAGTAATTGCTATGATCATTTTGGAATATTTATTTTCTAGCCTTTTAGCTGTTTATGTATTTGTGCAATGTGTTTGCAAACTTGGAATTATATGTACTATGTAGTACCCTACTCTTTTTATTTATTATGTCATGAATGTTTTCCTTTTCTTAAAATATTTTTCTGAAATAAGTTTTCCTTAACAGCTAGCTGTGTGGCATTGTCATATGGATATACCCACACCATGCTTTTCATTTAATCTTTTTCTTCCAGTGGAATTTTAGCGTTCATGCATTTTTTATTACAGTGCTTCAGTGAACATCATTCTACATAAATCTCTGTGCATGTCACTAATTTCCTCTGAAATACTTGTATTTTAAATTATGCTAATGTAGAAGGAAAAAAAGAACAAGTAGCCTAGACTTTAATGTAGGTTTAAACATTTAGGTACTTTTTAAAACAAAATTAAAATTCAGCTTACAAATCATGTCCCAATGTCATATTTTATAATGTATCATTTTGTTGTAATGATACTTTGCTAAACCAATTTTCATTTGTATGAGTATAGGGATCCTATGTCATATTTCTCTAGAGCCCAGTTAAGGAGGGGGTCCATGAGGTCAAATGACTACCCCTCAAACCTCAGGATTTTTGTAATGGCATCTTAATTGCTAAATCCTATGAAATTTAGGATTGTAACATATAGTTGTAGGATATACTTTTAATTTCACGTGACCATACACATATATAGTTATATACATATGTGTATAAACATACACATACTAAAATACGTTAGATAAATCACACAGAACATACTACATGTATTAAACACATTAAAATATGTATTTATATATCTGTGTTCATGAACATACATAAAAATCATACTTATTAAATGTGTGTTATGTTATTTAAACAGTTTGTATATAGAGTTCAGTGATTTGATTGGGTTTGGTTGTGATGTATTTTAATCAGATGGTCATTAGAACGGTTAATGATAAATTCTATAGGTCGTATAGTAATCTGATCTACTGTTAGTTTCCATTTGCCCTAACTATAAAATATCGCTTAGAGTTTATCTCTAAAGGAACTCCTGCATCCTGGTCCAAAATGCACAAACGCCAGAACAGAAAAGATGGAGTCAAGAGACAAAGGCAGGGATTGCTGGATTTTTCTGTCTCATTTTGTATGTGTCTGTGGGAAGCTTTCCACCTATACAACAAATCATCCCTAGGGAGGACAGTGTCATGATATGAGAAAGGAACGAAAAATGAAATGATGTCTGATTCCCAAGGGGAAAATAGGTCTTATGTGAAAATTAATCTCAGTGTGTTGCAACATTTGCTATATAAACCTGAACAAAAGGAAAAAAAAAAAAAAAACAACCTTGTGAGAAGATGCTTTTTCCCACTGAAGCTATCTTTCATAGCCATCTCTGTAGTTTCATGGGGCACTACCAAGGTGATGCAGTATAAGGGCTCAGACGCTGTGCAGCCAGCACATGTGCTGCCAGATGGGACCCTGGCAAGAGGACCACACTGTCCTCAGGAAGCCTCGACCCTTACCCCAACTCTGACACTAATTTACTTTCATTTCCTTGGCAAGTCAGTTACCTTCTTTAAGTCTCAGTTTTCTTCCCTAAAGTGAGGCCAAGAAACATGAATGATCCTGAAGACCCCTCTCAGATCAATATATCTAGTCATAATTAATCTCACAATTAATTATTAATACCACAGTGTGAGAGATCCGATGAGCAAGACCGCAGCTATATTTAAATGTACAGATACAGGTGAGTGCCATTTGGAGTAAAGAACCTCCAGATTCCCCCCTGCAAAACGAGTTTCCTTTCTCCACCTACTTCCTGCCCTGAATGTCATTTTCATGCTCACCAAGATCCTCTACCAGATCATGACATTCCTCTTCTTTGATCCAAGTGGATTCTGTTTATAAATATTGAATGACTGACATAGCCTCCCAGTATTGCCTTACAGTGGCAAATGGTGTTATAAAGGGATTGGGCATTTTGGAAAAATTCATATGGATATTAATTATATACAGGAGGAGTCAAAAATCTCTTTCCTTGCGTTTTTACTTCTCACACTCCTGAGGAATTGAATGTTTGTTCTCCTAGTACGCTTATCAGTAAATTCTTAATTTTGTTAAGGAAAAAAAAAATCCAGGGCAAGTGCTTACATTATCACCATCATCTGCTTGAAGCCTGAATTTCATTAAGTAGATTGTTAATAAAATGAGGAATGATATATCACAACTGCAATTCTGTGTCTCCCAAAGTTAATGAAGAGTTATAATTTTCTAGACGACAAATTAAAAGGCTGTTAAAATGGTTGTAAGACTGTCAACAGATTTAGCAGCATTCCAATTAAAATAGTGCATTAAAGAGAATTAGAATCTTGAATTTGGAGAAATGAGAAAATATGTTTAATATGTGATTTAATATAGTTGAGAGCCCCAGAATCTTTACATAAGATGAGATGGATATCATCTTAAAGATGACATGACACAGTTAACAAAAAAGTGGGACATCACTGTCTAATACAGTTTCACAGACTTGTTCAATAATTTGCTTGCCTCAAACATTAAAATTATGTTTTTTTAAGTTGTAGAAATAATGTTAGAGTAATAATTATCTAATACATAAAATATATTAGTATATGCATATTATATGTATAATATTAATATATTAGTAATATATACATTTTAATATCACCCACTCCTAACAAATCATTGACTTTCATTTTTCCTTTTGATACTCATCCTTCTGGATACATAGAATAGTTGATAGAACAGAATGCATTTTTACATAGAATGGTCACATTTTTACATGCTTTTTTTCAATTATACTTCAGTCTTACTTCAGTGATTTCCTTTTTAATCACTGAATGCCACATATAGGATTGAGGCACTAAATTTTGCTTAACCATTCCCTGGATGTTAAGTAATTAGGTCACTTCATGTTTCAATAAATAATTTTGTATTTACTCACAGTAAGTTTCTAGAAATAGGATTAATGGGTGAAAGAGAATGGACTCTTTTGTGACTCTTGAAACATCAAATGACTTTCATCATTTTACACTACCACCAGTAATTTAACTATGGTTGTAATTCAGCTACAGGCTGAACAGCGTTAGATGGCATCATTATTTTATAATTTTTGCAAAATTAATAGGTAAGATGGTACCATATGGTTGTTAACTTATTTTTAACCAATCTGCCCCAAGAATTTCACTGGTAATTAGATAACATGACCATTTTTCTCTATTAATTTGGCTTTCTAAGTTTTATTCTTTGACAAGTGGTAATATGTAAGGTGGCCTGCGTATGACACCATAATTCTCCATTAGCAGGTTTTTCAGATATTCATGGAATTGAGATTAAGTTCAAACAAAGGTAGGCATCTGTTGCTAGGAATAATAATATTTAACATAGCAAGACAGCAAGTGTTTAGAAAAGTGTTATAAAGTCAATAACAGGCATAGCGAGGATGATTTTTTTAAGTGGGATTAAACTTGAAAATTGACCCTTCCTAATTAGTATTTCAGGAGCTACAAAATCCCCCCTGTTCTAAAACAAAGAAGAGGAAGAAACAGAGGAGGAGGGAGAGCACTAACAAACAGCACATAGATGAAGTGGCACATTCCTACCTACTCCCTATAAAATCTAAAAGCTCTGCACACCCTACTTGCCACTCCCTATTCCCCTCTATCCTACCTCATGCCTCCTAATGTGACATTTGCTGATTAATGTATTTGTCTGTATACCCCAAGAAGGTAAGCTCCATAAGGGCACAGACTTTGTGTGTGTGTGTGTGTGTGTGTCTTTTGCTCACTACTGTATTCTTAGGGCTTGATAGAACAATGCCTGCCGCATAACGAGTGCTTCATAAATACTTGCTGAGTGAATGAATGAATGAATGAATGAATTGGGGAATATCACAGAAGAGAAGTTGCCCAAACTCTAGCTGATACATCAAACCTGATACAAATAAATGACTATTCCAGGATAGAGTTGTAAACAAGGAGATGCAGTATTGGGACCATGCAGCAAATGATGGCGACAGAAGGCAACCAGTGAAATAGAAGATAAGATTGGATCCTGTCTGCATCTGTCTAAGTGTGTCTTTGTTGCTTTCTGAGGAGGGATTGAAGGTAGATTCCAGAAGCTCACTGTATATTATTATCAGTTAGGCAGGGATGTACACACATATCCACATATTCATGTGATATATCCATGAATACACATAGCTACAAGCATATATCCACATAAAGGCACATATCTACACACATACATGCTTCTGTGAGTGTATTGTTTAAGTTAACTTGAGTAAAATCTGCAGGGGGTATCCTGGTGAGTAGAATCAGTTCATCTCAACTAATATTTTCAGATCTTTTAAAAGCCTTTTAAGAGTTTGTTGAGATACTGCAATGGAGAGGAGCCTGGAATAAGTGAATTTCAATTGGTAATTGCAGCTCAGGTTCTGGTGTTCATACTGTGTAGGCCAGAGTTAGAGCATCCTGTAAAAAGAGTTATGCTTTCTTGTGGCTAATGATGCTTTTCTGAGAGCTCTGCGCACAAAGAACACAGTCTGGTGGGGCCCCAGCCTTTCTCTGCACTCCCTCCCTGTGACCAGTGTCTTCTTATGTCTCAGTCTTCTCATCATTCATTCGTTACTCTTCAGCCTGTTTTTTCCATCACATCTAGGACTTGTAGTATCCTTAACCTTTAACTTCCGTCTCACCTATAATTCCCCTAACCCAGCAGACTTCCCTAACTTAAAATGGCCATGGTTATCTAAGGCACAAAATCTGCTTCCTCTCAGCAGTCTGTACTGCAACTAGAAAGGCTCCTTTCAGTTGGCTCATGATTCTTTCTATTCAAGAAATGACCCTTGGTATTTTGTCCTTAAAACCAATTGACTTTATGATTGTATTTAACTCTTATTCATTTTTTAAAACTTTCTCTTGTACATACGAAGTCAAATCAGCACTAAACTGTCTCTGTGGTGGTTCTATATCTCAGCTCTCCTTTGATCCTCCCATGGAATTGAGAGTAAGAATGCTAGAAGAGACCAGTAAAAGATCAACTCATCAACCCTACTGTTAATCACAAAGTGAATTCAACTCTTTTACCATCTCCCCATCTCCCAGGAAATGGGTCCCCGAGCATCTGCCTGTTATTCCTTTTGTGTGTTGTACTCAACGGACATGTTCCATATCTCCATTTTCATGACCCTTCTGTCAAGGACAGTCTTTTAGGCACTGCCTGTCATTGTGATTATTGCCAATATCACTGAATTAAGGTAATCAGGCCACATTCATTGCGTGCACTTGGAGCAGAAGCTGAAACCACAGGTAAAATTGAAATGCCCAGTAATGGCCATTTCAGTGTTGGTTTCCTGTACTTTTCCTAAAGTGCACTTGCTCTTGCCTCTCCTCCTTGCCTGCTGAGATCATTGTGTGGGTGTGAGTGTCTGAGGGCTCGGGTTGATAAGTTGCTGAGGAAAAGAGGGGTGGGGGAAGGCCACACAGCTTGAATAAATAAATACGTAAAAATATATGGTGCTCTAGTATGCCCTACTGCCATGTCTCCATCACTACACAAGGATGTCTTCATATATTAACTGCAGCATCAGAATTCTGAAGGCAGGGAAGCAAAAGTAGCAGCTGTGGGATCTCCCTAAAGTGGAGCCAGGCATGACATTCTGAATTCTGAAATTGCAAGCCCACAGCTCAGTGGCTGCAGCCACACAGAATGCAGATGGCGTGTTCCTTTGGATTGTCAGAGTGGTTCTACGGCACACAGGAGCGGCTTCGGTTCGCTCCTTTTGGCTGTGTCGCTGCCTTTTAACACCGACGTGTCAGTAAAGCCATGTTGCAGTGACAATCATGTGTTGGTAATGGGGCTCAGAGGAGGGTACCTTGGGAGAGTTTGAAATTAACCACTTCAGAATGGAGGAGTCTTTTACACGTGTTCCATGTTAGAGAAATGAAAAAAGGCTGCACTACATAAATTAGGGGGCTACCATAACTTGGGATTCACTTAATGTGTGTTAGGGAATTGAAGATTAGATGAAATCCTTCATTCGTTTTCCTTTTTTAAAAATTAAGATTACAAATGCATGTTGTTTTTCCCCCATAGCATGAATAAAGTGAGATAAGTGCACATTAAAACCACCTCAGTGATTAAGCCATCTTCTTTTCATCTGTAAATATCAGATAATAGAGTCAGAGTAAATACAGGGCTGTAATTGAGTTTAAGGGCTCTGCTGAAGCACTGTTAAGAATAGGGCCTAACGACTTTTCCAGGGGCAGCTGAGTCAGAAGGAGTCATCGCCATTTATAAATCACGTTTAGAGGCTTCTCGTTTCAAGGAACATCCACCTTCTTTCCCCACACAGCCTCCCTGGCTGGTTGAGAGAATTCGGTCCCTTGAGCATTTGCAATATCCCATATTCTTCTGGGTATCCCCAAACTTACCAACGGCTTGGTGACCCTAATGCAACAAGTGGGGTCCATACATGTGAGACTTATTTAGAATTTTTTTTTTTTTTAGAATTACATCTTTGAGAGTATCAGCTTAGGGCTGTCTTCTATTAAGTTGAGGGAGAGAGGAGCAATGGGGAGGATGTGTAAGATAATATTTTCTCAGTAGAGAGATTACTTATGTCTTGCAAAGGCAACTTGTCAACTGAGGCTTTCTCGTATGGGGGAATTAGAATGTCCACACCCACACTGCAGCCATGTATGTGGGACTCACATGCACAACCACAGATACAAACACACCACAACCATGCGTGGTTAGAGATTTTTAAATATCTATCTGTCAGTCTATTTACAGTGGGCCAACTTAGGATGACTAAGGACCCATCAGCGAAAGGAATTCAAGACCAAGCATATTTTAATGGGGGCAGGCAGTTTGATTTGTTTCACTGTTGTAGAATATACTGAGGTCAGATGTCCTAATTCTGCTTTTTAGCTCTATGACCAGAGGCAAGTTAGTAACCTTCTTGGAAGTTTGAGTTTGTTTTTGTTTTTCTGGAGATATTAATAATACTTTATTTTGGCTTGTTGTGGATGTTAAATGAGAAAATCCATGTAAAGGCACTTAACACACATTACTTGGCATTTAGAAGTCCTCAGACAGTGTTAGTAATGATCATTATTATGTTAATTGTATTTGTCCACACAATCTAGGAAAGTCATGGAGGGAGAAACAAAAGCAGACATAACTTATCCATCTGCATTTTTGTAAAGACCTTTCAGAACCTTACTGTGAAAATTATTTAGAATCATAAACAGTTAATGCTAGAAGGAAACATCAAGCCTTAGTCGAATCCTCCTCATTTTACAATTGAGAAAGAAATGTTCAGGGAACACTAGAAAGTGACTTTTTTAATGTCATACATCTGTTTGGAAGAAATGACCCTGTTTTCATTTGCATACTGGGTTTTCTCCAGTCCAGTGTGATTTCTGCTGTCACAAATAGCACTCATTTATTCCAACCTAAAAATTAACTGGACTTTTTAAGTCTTTGAAAATAGAGAGACTTCAGTGTCAACTTACTATATGCAAATTTTCCCAAAACCTATTAAGTGACTGGAACCATGGGACCAGTTAGTACCGATGATAAAACCAATTGTATATAATAATGCGTGGTCACTGCCATGTTAAGCACTACATGCAACTGACCTTTGACCATTTGTTCTGCAAATACTTATTAAACCTCTGGTGTATGCCAAGCACTGTGCTTGCAATAATAATAGATAATATGTGTTGAACACTTACGACACTTCAGACCATGGGTTAAGGGTTGCTTGTGTAATCTAATTTGATTCAAATAGAAGCCCTATGAAATAAGTACTACTATTATTCCCATTTTATGATATATGAAGAAAAATCAAAATCAAACAAGATGTAAGTCCTCAGTTTATCTTACAGTGTTTGTCTTCTGGCACATAGTTGATGCTCGATAAAATATTTGTTGAATGGATAGGCTTATAGTCTAATGGGAATGAAATATGTATGAAAAAAATTAATGCACTAAAACTGCCCTAGGCAGTGTAAAAACCAACACACCAAACTATAGTTAGGGCTCAAAAGAGGAAATGGGATTCATTCAGAAAGAGACCTGCATAGATTGATTGTTAAATACGCAGATGAGTCCTGTCTTAAAGCACATTTCAGATTATGGCCTTCTTTTTTGCTGGATGCAGAAGCAGATCATTCAGGGCTGAGCCACATAGAAACAACTTTTTTTAAGTGTTATTCAGACCTTCATTTTCAAGTATTCCTTTTACTTTTAGAGGGACCTCTTTGTATAATGACAAAGACACATCTGGAACACACCTTAATGCTAACTCCCTGATTAAGTCACTTCCTTAGGATAAAGAGCACCTACACTGAGTCTTTAGGGTCCCTGAAATAAATTCTCCATTTTCAAATGAACTCTCTTGTAAGCAAGAAGGGACTAGAAAATTGCTAGTTCAGTTAAAAAGATTTTTATTTTAAAAAATTGATGCTCTTCTCTTGAGATTATATTACAATTCTAGCTGTGATGTATATTCACAAAAGGAAGAAAGTTTAGTCCAAGAGTAAGAGGCAAACTCACTTATTTGTCAATGTATCAAAGCAGGCAAAAAAAAATAGAGAGAGCATTTTGTGTGTGTTCAGGCCAAGATGGGAAAGGAAGTGGGTGCCATTGCTGAAGCTTCTTTCTCTCAGGCCTGCTTTCTTCTTTTTCTCTCTGGAGGCTGACAGGCGCAGATCACCTAGAAGCAGTGAAGTTAATTTTACGCGGAGGGGAGACATTTTTCCCCTTCTGCAGACATGAGCCTTACAGGATTTATCACCTGCTCCTAGAGTGAGAAGCTTCTGTGCCAGGAATTTGCCTGCTCTAACGTTCCTTGACTTTGGTTCCTCAGCCAACTGCTTGCCCCTTGTCTCCAGGCCAATGATTAGGTCGTTTGCAAAGGGAGAAGGGAAAAGAGGCAGCTAAGACCAGGATGGCCAAATTGCTCTGTTACCCATGCCCGCTTTGTGTTTTGCTTTCTATGTATCTTAGCTCTAGGTATCCTCCCCTGCTCAAACTTTTCTTTGTTTCCCCTTACTGTCTGCCTGGATCTTGAATCTCTTGCCTTGGTTTTTTTGTCTTCTGGACTTTCTTTGATAATGCTTGTTTATGATGCTCATGTATTTAAGTGCCAAAAAGTGTTTGTTTAAAAAAAACTAAGAATCAGAGAACATCTGTAAGGAACCCACTGTGGGTCATATCTCAGCCTTTATGATGCTCATGTATTTAAGTGCCAAAAAGCGTTTGTTTAAAAAAACTAAGAATCAAAGAACGTCTGTAAGGGACCCACTGTGAGTCTTATCCTGTCCTCTTCATCCCCCAACGTCATAGAGAGATATTCTCGGCATTTCTCTCTCTGGGAAACATGGTGTAAACACTTGTGCTCCAAACTCAGATAGATCAAGTTCAAATCCCAGTTCATTGCTTCCTGACTGTGTGACCTCAGTTATGCAACTTCTCTGTACCTTTTCCTCATTTGCAAAATGAAGGTATTTCTTTGTTCTGTAGCCTTATGAAGATAAAGTACCATGGCTCATATCAAATATTTAGCCCAGTTTTCAAAAAATCTTAATTTCCTTTTCCCCTCCCTTTTTCCTCTCCTTATTCTTCCTTGAAGGTGGAAAAAAATCTAACACTGTTATCCAAAAGAGAAACAGGGGGGAATGAAGAATGAAATGGTTAAACCTCCAATTTTCCTTTTCTGTACTTAACCAGCGGGTCGTTCAAGGTACTTCACAATTTGTTGAGAGAACCATTAAAGACCATTAGTAGGTCATCTGCCACTGACTCCAAAACTATAGTCTTTAAAATTCACACAAATAGGGAAATCATCCTAATAGCTCCGATCACTTTGATTTGGGCCATAAGGCCATGGTGATGGATGCACTAAGCATCGCATAAATACCAGGGTGTTTCCTTTAGCTGGCATAATTTGCAAAATACAAATGGTCATGTGCTATCATTATGTAATATGATATCATTTAAAAATGTAAAACTGTAGCAGGGGCACTTTTACCAATTGGCCCTGCATCTTTAACCATCTTGTTGAACACCCTTCCGTTTATTCTGGTCTCATCTAAATGACCTTCACATCCCAAGGTGCCTGATATTTGGTCTTGTCTCCTTCAAATCCTGAAAGGAGAATTTACATTAGTACAGTGTATAGAATTGGACTGAACTTTGGAGATCAGATAGTCTTTTAAAAGTCCTTTAACTATGAGATGTTTGATTCTAGCCCAATCTTCTAAATGTACAGATAAAGAAACCAGTTTGAAGCAGTGAACTTACTGGGCATGGCTAAGTGGAATAAACAGCTGGTTTAGAATTTGAATACAGATCTTCTCAATCTAGGTTATGCTAAAAAATTAGGTTTGTATCCTTGTTTGCACATGAGGATACGTGTGTATGTGTGTCGTGCATATATATGTGTATATGTGTGTCTGTGTGTATATGTATATTCTCCCCTTTAGAAAAGGTGTTGAGATACTGAGACCCCTGTAAATGTCACACTTCTGAGGGTTTTTGTTTTATTTTTTCCTAAGTGCAATCATTTTTATTCACCAATAATAAAAATTATTTGTTCATTTTTGAAAAGTCAAACAATTCAGAAGGGTATAATGAAAGCTAAAATTGCTGAAAATTCCAGAAGTAACATCTTTAAAGCTCTGGATAAATGGTATGTTGATATATTTTAGATATCATAAAAGCATATGTAAAACTTCCGGGGTAAAACCAGTATTTGGTTGGTCTTACTGCCAGGACTTACATTCTAACCAAAAGCATGATGTAGGCCAACACTACTCAAAGTGTGGTCTGGGACCAGCAATATCATCACCTGTGAACTTGAGAGAAATGCAGATTGTCAGGCCCTACCCAAGACCTACTAAATCAGAAACTCCAGAAAAAGGCCCAGAGATCTGGGTTTCCACAAGCCCACCTGACTGTTCTGATGAAAGATCAAGCTAGAGAGGCTTTGATATAATGCATAGTCTGAAAGATCTGAGTTTGGATTCATCTTTGCTGTGACCCTCATTAGACTGTGACCTTGAGTAAGTTAGTCACCCAACTGTGAGCCCTGGGCTCTTCATGGTGAAGTGCAGATAATATTTCCCTTGAAGTGTTGGTGTGGAGATTAGAGACAGATTATGTGAAGTATTGAATACAATGACTAGCCCATTGAAGGAACTTGTTTGATGATCACATTATATGAGGCCATCATAGCTTTCATCAGCTGTTCATTTGTATAGCTCATCCTTGAGAATACAGTTGTATGTGATCTTGGAGAGAAACATGCTGTTGTTCATATTTAAAATTTGCAAATGGCACTGAAGCCAGAGAAATGTGATTGCTGTCTATTTCAAAGTGTGTACTCCTCAGAAACAGCATGTGATTCTTCTTTGCCAATTGTCTCATTTTAAAGGAACGTAACTAATTTTTTCAAAGTATTTTAATCTATGTATTTTGAGCTAATAATTCTAGACATGAGCTTCTCCAAGGAAAGCTCCAATTGGATCGTCCTGAACTACAGATGTGAAAGTATATGGGATTCCATCCTTCTCTATTTGCCACATACAGAACGATCTAAATAGACCCAGGTGCTTAAATCCCTCTTCCTAAGAAGATTAGCCGTCACTTGGGCCACCATGCATTTGGGTAGAACCAAAGAAAAGGCTATTGAAGTAAATATGAAATAGAAATAGAAATAAGTATGACTGCACACGTTTCTAGTTTTATTTGTAACGCCTTAAGATAGTAGTCATAGAGTTATACTATAGCCAGGTAAATTGATCTTAGGGAAGGTGGCTGAAAGAAGTTATGGGGTAAAGGAAACAAGATGGACTTACTAAGGTGCCAAACAACTTCCCTCTAAGTCTACAGAGAGTCCAGATGGACTAAATTTAGCCCAACCTGGCCTAAAGTGGCAAAATGTCAGTATCTGTGCCTTTCAGTCTTATTCAAGTGCAAGCTCTCTCCCGGAGCCCCTACTGGCAGCTAGGTATAGTGGTGTTTAGTAAGTCTATGGAGAATTTGCCTTCCATTTCTGTTCCACATGTTTTAATCACCTTAGATTGAGAACAAATTGCTGTTAAAAACTTTCAACAATCTCAGAAAGATTTTTAAAAATAAACCAATAAAATGTAATAACGCAATGACAATATTTAAGTAGGAAAATTATGGCAGATAAATTTGGGGAGGTTTATCTGCTAATGGCCACTTGACATTTTTAAATAGAGCATTTCAGTAAATCACTGGAAATGAGCCAACAAGAATTTATATTCATCTATTTAAATGATACTTATAAATAAGTAAATATGGTTTAAATATAGTTTGATGCTGGAGTTTATAGCAGCAAATGTTCTAGTGTAGGTTTCTGTTCTAATTTCAGATCAGTTCAACAAGCATCTATGGTAGATTTCGTATGAGCCAGGAAGTATGCTAGTTCTTGGAGACCCACAGAGGAGAAAAGCCCAATTCTGGAAATTAGGAATAATAACCCATATTAGAGTCCAGCATCCTTTACCTCAAAAAACCTTTCTTCCTTGTATAACATCCTATACAAGGGGACTTGCATGACTTGCAGGTCAGAATTTAAAACTGTTCCATTTCTGCTCTCAATTATATCTTGTGGAGTTTAGCTTACATGCAGTTCAAGAGCTATATGCTGTGTAACTGTTTATAATAAATGCCAATGGAGTATTTTCATTATGTATGCATTAATTCATTCATTCTGCAAATATTTACTATGCTTTGTTCTAGGATAGTAGCACACCAAGAAGTGTGCTGCACTGAACTTACATTCTATAGTGGGGAGGTCAACCATGAATTTGTAAATAAATAAATAAGTTCATTTCAGTGAGTGGTACTTTTTTAAGAAGAAAAAGATAAATAGAGCACTTATAGAGTACCTTGGAGAAGAGTGAGGAAAGGACTCTTTACACAGAACTTTCTGCAGAGACCTCTGTGAAAAGGTGATGCTTGAACTGGAACCCAGAGGAGGAGCAGAAGCCTGGGCTGTGGAGATCGGAGTGGAGAGCATTCTGGGTAGAGGAATGGTCAGTGCACAGGCCAGAGGAGGGAGTATGCGCAGCGTAGTTTGGGATTAAAAAAGGCCAGCATGAATTATTAGAGGAATGCAAATCAGAACCATAATGAGGTATCACCTAACACCAGTCAGAATGGCCATCATTAAAATGTCTATAAATAATAAATGCTGGAGAAAAAGGAGCCCTCCTACACTGTCGGTGGGAATGAAAATTGACGCAGCCACTATGGAAAACAGTATGGAGGTTTCTTAAAAAACTAAAAATAGAGTTACCATACAATCCAGCAATCCCACACCTGGGCATGTATCTGGAAAAAACTGTAATTCAAAAAGATACATGCACCCCAACCTTCATAGCAGCACTGTTTACAATAGCCAAGACATGGAATCAACCTAAGTGTCCATTGACAGATGAATGGATAAAGAAGATGTGGTATATATACACAATGGAATATTACTCAGCCATAAAAAATAATGAAGTAATGCCATTTGCAGCAATATGGATGGACCTAGCGATGATGATATTAAGTGAAATAGACAGAGAAAGACAAGTATCATATGATGTCACTTAAATATGGAATCTAAAAAAAATGATACAAATGAACTTATTTACAAAATAGAAATAGACTCACAGACATAGAAAATGAACTTATGATTGCCAAGGGGATAGCAGAGGGTAGGGAAGAGATAAATTAGGAGTTTGGGATTAACATATACACACTACTATATATAAAATAGATAAACAACAAGGACCTACTGTATAGCACAGGGAACTATACTCAATATCTTGTAATAATCTGTAATGGAAAATAATCTGAAAAAATATATATATGTATAACTGAATCACTTTGCTGTACAGTTGAAGCTAACACAACGTTGTAAATTAACTATACTTCAGACAAAAAAAAACACAAAGAGGCCAGTGTGACTGAACTTTTATGGATGAGGGAGGGAAATTATCCTACAAGATGAGTTTGGTGGAGAAAGCAGGACATACGGACGTATTCTGGAGGCTTCTGGAGGCTATGTTGGGTATTTTTTGCTGTTATAATGGGAAGCCATTGGATTTAAAGTATGGAAAATGCATTTAATTTGTTGTTAAACTTTTGGACTGACTGACCAAGAACCTTAGTCATTTTATACTACCCTTTTGAAATGGAATAAAGTCAAGTCTTCTATGAAACATTCATTTGAGATACTGGGAAAAACCCCAGTGCTCTACCCAGTCATTAGTTCAATTCAGGAAGTATTTATAGTTACAAAAGTAAGCTAATAAGCCTTCTGAAAGATACAATAATGATTCAAAAAAAATAGTTTCTGTCTTAAATTAGTCACATGCTATTAAGAAAAGAACTATTTATAATTACCTATGATATAAAATTTTAATGAAATAAATCATATAATCGAAGCCTTAAGGAAAACCCAGCAGATTCTGAATAACATTATTCATTTATTCTACAAATATTTTTTGATTACCTGCCACATATCAGAAATAAAACAATGGTGAACAGAACACATATGACTCTTGCTTTTGTGGAGTCTGCAGTCCAGTTGGGAAGGCAGGAATAAATATGAAATATAGTCATAAATTAGAATAAATGCAATGAGAAGAAAAGAGTGGCACTTAAGGCAGTACTGGCATGTAGGCACTTAATAAATATCAGTTGAATTTATGAATGAATGAATGAATGGTGGATAACAGAATAACAGGGAATGACATACTTTACACAGCATGGTCAGAAAAAGCCTCTCTGAGAAACTACCATTTAAGCTGTGATCAAAAGGAAGTAAAGACATTGTCAATTCAAAAGACTGCAGGGAGAGGCAGCCTCTAGGTAGAGGGACAAGTGTGTGACGGTCCAGACATGGGAAAGAATTCTAGAATGTATCAGGAAGCCAGAGGGATGATATCGAAGAGAGAGAGTGGCAAAATAGGGTAAGACCTTGCAGGCCATAAGGAGTTAAGTTACATTCTAAGTCAATAGGTAAGCCACTGCAGGGCTTCATAGGTTTCAATGATCCTCCTAATTTCTGCCAAACAAATTGACTAAGTGGAGACAAGACCTGATAATGGAAAACCATTTATGATGATATTGTTTTAAATTAGATAAAAAATGATGGCGGTTAGGCTGAAGTCAGAGTACAGATGAATAAAAGTGGATGGATCCAGAGGTTTTACAGATACAGCCACTGAATGAAGTAGGGTGATGTATTTTCCTTCTTCCAGTTTTTCAAGCTAAAAACTTGGGTGTTATCCTTGACGTAGCATGAAGTGTGACCCTGTTTAAAAAAAAAAAAATCTGTCTTATTCCTATGCTCAAACCCTACAGTGGTTCCCCATAACATTCAAAGAAGGTGGTAAAATTCTCAGTATGACCTATAGTTCCCTAAATCCTCTCCTCCCGTGTTAAATCTCTGCCTCACTTGCCTACTGGTATCCTCCTGACTTAGTCTGAGCTAACCACACTGGCCTTCTCGCAGAATTCAAACACAACGATCATGCTCTACCCCATGCTATTTGTTCTTGCTGTTCCTTCTGGATGGAATTCCCTAGATATGCATGAAAGCAGTCTTTCACTTTCTTTGGCTCTTGGCTCACGTATCCCCTTCACACTGAGGTCTTCCTTGGTCACTCATTTAAATGTTCAAACTCGTCTCACTAATATACTTTATCTTTTCTCTCCACTTTATTTTTCTTCTTAGTATTTACCAGTATCTAACGAAGTTTATATTTTATTTATTTATTTTTACTCTTTTGCTTGTCTCCCCACTAAAATATAAACTCAGTACACATTGGTTGAATGATTACATAAAAGACAGTAGTTGCAGAAGAAGGTAGTGCCTTCTAGGATTAATGCCGTTATAATAGCTATAGTTTATTGACAATTGGAATAAGTCAGGGATTGGGTTTATTGACTCCTTGTAACAACAACTTTCTCAGTGTGAGATAAGGCTGGGTATGGGTAGGTAGATTGGGGGCTCGTCAAAAGAATATTGAACAGCTTGCCAAGAAGTTTGGACATGGTCCTATAGATATTCAGGGTTCGTTAGGGTTTTAAAGAGGGAGGTGGTACAATGTGTCCTATGTTTTATGTTAATAATACTTTGGAGAATGGTACGAAGGAGGAAGCTTGATTTTGAAATTACGAAAAATGTGTCAGGAAATTCCTGAATTAATCCAGGTAGAGGATGTATGTCAAGTGTCCAAACTTCAGTTTTGAATATGGAAATGAAAAGAAGAGGAAGAGATGTGAGGAATGGAAATCATGTGTTCTTACTTACAGCAGTGCTCACTGTTGCTGTGAATGGGCTTCTTTCTCATTAAGACAATTCGTTTAGTTTTTCATATCCCCCAGTTTCTCACAAAGCATTTGAGTCAATTGGTCGTTTGGAATATTGAAATCTACCTTGAATCTTGTGGTGCTATTTATTATAGAAGAAACCATGTTACTGTCCTGACTCAAACATTTGAAACTGTCTTGAAATGTTTCATAATGGCAAAGTCACTGGATTTTTAGGATATCTCGGTTCTCGCTATGTTTCTGTCACTTACCAGACATGTGACCTGGATCATGTCACTTCTCTAAATGTTGTTTACGTTATGGTATAAAGAGCATCGTGGAAGAGGAAACCAGAGAGTTGTCTTCGACGTCTGGATTTGGGTCCAGGCTATCTGACTCCAGATCCCTCTTAACCACAGTCCTAAATTGCATGATCCCTGGGGTCAAAGTAGGATATTTGCATGGTTCCAAATTAATATAGGAGAAAGCTTTCAAAACACAGGGAGGACGAGCTGTTTTGACAGGAAGTGATCTTCCTAAGAGAGGCCGGATATGAATGGACATCTAGTGCTTCCGCTCAGCAAGTTTCCCAAGGAGATCCAAGACCTAAAACAGTAGCTGAATTAGATGCCTTTTGAGTTCTTTCAGGGTCCTTTGTAAATCTGAGAAGCCGAGGGTCAGCAGCTGTGCAGTTTTCTACCACCTAACATCGTTTCTGTTTCCTCTTAATTCCTCTAGCAACTGGAATCCACAGCAGCTTTTTTTTTTTTTTTTTTAACTTTGGGTTTGTTTATTTTATTTATTTATTTATAGCTGTGTTGGGTCTTCGTTTCTGTGCGAGGGCTTTCTCCAGTCGTGGCAAGTGGGGGCCACTCCTCATCGCGGTGCGCGGGCCTCTCACCATCGCGGCCTCTCCTGTTGCGGAGCACAGGCTCCAGAAGCTCAGGCTCAGCAATTGTGGCTCACGGGCCCAGCCGCTCCGCGGCATGTGGGATCTTCCCAGACCAGGGCTCGAACCCGCGTCCCCTGCACCGGCAGGCAGACTCTCAACCACTGCGCCACCAGGGAAGCCCCACAGCAGCTTTTTAATTTAACACTCATAGGTTTATATCTTATGTCTTCCCTTTAATTTTGAAGGCAGGGGTGATGTTTCATTCTTCTTCAGGTCTTCTCCAATCTGTAGACCCAAACTTTGCTCACAATCGACATTTAAATCATACTTCATATTTCTTATCTCTTGAAGGATATTATGAAAAAATAACTTGTTCAATGCTACTTAAATGCCAGTTGAAATAAGAAATTATTTCAAAAGTGTATATATAAAAGCTGAAAAGTCCAATCAACTAGAAACTCTTTGAAGATCAAAAGCTTGATAGATGGTACCTAGGGAAATAAGACCAAGCCCTTTACCCTCAAAGCCTCAAAGCCTGAGTGTGTATGTGCCTTCAGAACTGATAACATTGAGCGTCTAAATCTCCTTAGCCCTATCCGAAGAAGATGTATTTTCAATGCAGGAAGTTCTGTCATCTTAAGATAATCAAAAACTATCTTTCTCTTTGTTGGGAGCAAAAGAGAATATATTTTGTTGAGAGTAAAGAAGAAGGAGGACTTCTTCCATTTGACAGGTACATTTTCCAAGAGTCTGTGAAAACAATGATGGCAGATGGAACCATAAAGGGCACCATCATTAGAATAAATGTGGTAAGAGGAACCGCCATTAGAATAAATGTGGTAAAAAGCAAGGCCCCGTTAACAAGAGCACCACTGAGTCAGGCTGCAGGGAATGATGATAGAAGACAATAGGCAAGCAGAGAATGTTGTTAATGATTTGTCAGAGCCCATGTGGTGTGGAAAACAACTCAGAGTGCATTTACTCCTCCTTTTCTGTAGCCCATCACGATGTAAAATTGAGGGGGCACCTGGCATTAAATACTGTATTTATAGAAATGCAGTAAAAAAATCAAGATAGCATTTAGTGTATTGTTCTTATACAAAAGAGAAAGAAGGAAAAAAAATTGCCTTTATCGACCAACATATTCCAATTATAATGTTTTATTTAAATAATCACAAATGGGCAATTTGTTCAAACTTACTTCTGTATTCACAGCATGAAATAGTCCCCTATCCACTCAAGTTTTTCTATGAATGTAAGATGGGATAAGTAGAACCATAATTACAGGAAAAAACTTGGGCGTTGCAATTGCAGCCCAAAGTGTTGGGGCATTTGCTTTCATGGCCTCGGCAGTTCCATTTGTCTTTGTTGGGCTTTCTTTTCCCCCTCTCTTTAGCAACGGTTTCCTTACAGTATTTGAAATTAATTATCAATACCTTTTATGCTTTTTTTGTGTGTTTTTGTTCTACATTTGTATGGATAGCTCTTGCTATTCTTTGTCAGAATTGCCTCCTTTGCCTTCCGTACTCTGAACTGAACTGTGGTTGAATCGTGGTGAGTGTTTTTTTGCTGGTAGCTCCACCCGCCTCAACAGAAACAGGCTTTGTTCCCTGGAAAACAGCTTTGTGACAACTGAACCCGAGGCTTCTGTCTTGCCAGGGAGGGGTCAGGAGATGCGAATTCATTTCATCTGGAACTGGACGCTTGGCTTTGCCCCAGTTTCATACCCATGAGTAGCAGGCATTCATAACTTGGGATTCTTAATGTGACCTATCACTTCAGGAATATCCTGTGCAGTATTTTATTTGCTTGTGCTGGGTCGAGTTCATAAACACTAATCACAAAAAAACTAATTAGCTCCACAATGAAAATGAAAGCACTGAACATCTGAGTGCTTACAGAATAGTCTTTCAGGGTTATTGATTCAGTTAGTTATCGTGTATATTTCATGCCCTACATATTGCAGGAAAATCATAATATCCTATAGAGACACACTTATCAAGGAAGCCAGGAATAGAAGGTACTGCGTATAAATTTTAGGGCTGAGTCCCAAGTCAAAGAGGCAAACGGATCCTCTGAATTACATGCAAACACAGTGCCAAACCAGGTAAGGAGTTAGTTTAAAAGGTAGGGTGAGGTTCAGGAAGAATTGGATGTGAATTTAAATCCCAGAAACAGTAGTGCATGTCATGGAAATTCCAAAATGAATCCATAAGTCATTAACAAAGATGAAAGAAATTTTCTATCAGTGACACAGGCAGTAAGTAAAATAGACGAAGAGGGGAAAAGTAAGTGGAGTAAGCCTATCCTAAAGAACAGGACAACAAGGCTGAATTCCTAATGGATTATGGGGACAAATCAAAGAAAGTGGGAGGTGAATATTCTAGTGACTTCAGGCCTCTGCCTTCACCAGTTTCTGACCGTGGGACCCCTAGAACTACTGACTTCTCTTCTTAGCCTCAACTTTCTCATGTATAGTGTGAGAATAATGATCATATCACCTCCCAAGTTTGTGTAATGAGATACCCTTTACATAAATTTCTTAAAGCATTACCTAGTATATATTATGTGATAGCTGTGGTTGCTATTATAACTATAAATATTTTATCATCATTATTATTATTATTAGGAAAACAAATATTCTACACAAGTTGATCAGAGAGTCTCCCTCCCAACTTTTTTGAGCCTTTTAACTCAAAAATAATTGCAAAGAACTTTGTCATTATCACTTATTTCCTGTGTCCTCGGGCCACCTAAGATTAGGCATGCTCTTTGGGGATGGGCAAATGGTGGTATTGGAACTGGGTTAGAGTGCTTCTAGGGAATTGGAAGAGAGACTAGTGTTGCTGTTGCTTTCTAGTTCGTGGTTGGTGTGGATGTTTGGTGTTCTTGTCTCTTGGCTCCAAGGTGAGGGATATGGATCCACCTGCGTGGTGGGGAAGGTATGTCTTTAAAAGTAGGTCTCTAAGTAGCAAGGCTGGCATAATGTCTACCTCTTAGAAAATCAAGATTTAGAAAATCTGTGCCAACCTCCCTAAGTACACCTCCTAGGCTCATGAATCCAGTGGATACCTTGGCTTCATTCCATATGGCAGCAGTGTTGGAGAAATAATTTCAATGGAATTATAATAAACTCATTAAATCAATGGTACAGGTTACCTTGTCTACATCCAGTTATGAGTTGATGTACGTATGTGTTATATAACAAAACATATAAGATTTAAAAATATTTAAATAAGAACTCTACTAATAATTATAGCATATATTTATTGAGTACTTACTATGTGCCAGATACTATTTTAACTGTTTTTATAAATTGTTTTATTTATTGCCCCACCAAACCCTTATGATTTAGGACTCTTTCATTCTCCTCATTTGGCAATGGGAAAACTAAGATGAAGAGAGGGTAAGTTGCTTGCTGAAGTTAACACAGTTATAAAATAGTGGAGTTGAGTTCTAGCCTCAGAATCCTGACTCTGGACCCATGATCGTAACCAAACTTAAAACAAAAACTGGCCTTAAGCAATTCAGTGGTCGCCATTTGGATTTGATTGAAGGACAGTGGAACTCTCTTAAAATTCCTTAATGGTACTTGATGAACTTTAAAATATTCCTTTGATGTCAATATTAAAGAGCTCGTCTTTTTTTTTTAATTTTTAAAAAAATTTTGGCTGTGTTGGGTCTTCGTTTCTGTGCGAGGGCTTTCTCTAGTTGTGGCAAGCGGGGGCCACTCTTCATCACGGTGCGCGGGCCTCTCACTATCGTGGCCTCTCTTGTTGCGGATCACAGGCTCCAGACGCGCAGGCTCAGTAGTTGTGGCTCACAGGCCTAGTTGCTCCTCGGCATGTGGGATCTTCCCAGACCGGGGCTCGAAGCCGTGTCCCCTGCATTAGCAGGCAGATTCTCAACCACTGCGCCACCAGGGAAGCCCCAAGAGCTCGTCTTTTGAAAATAATTTGTTTCCAGATACACTTAATAGTATAAAATTATTAACTAACATCTGCATGAGCGCCACCTCTGTCTCTAAAAATCAGAGTTTAGTGGCGCTTTTTAGACTTGGCCAAGCAAACGGTGCATTTGCTATTCCAGGAATTCCCATTCAATAATGCATTCTCCTTTCCTTTTTTTTTTTTCCTCCTTCCCCTTCCCTTTTCTTACTCCCTTCTTTTCTCTTTCATTCTTCCATGGTGCTTGTCATGTTTTGAAGACTTTCAACTTTGGGTTCACATGCTATAGGTACATTGCATTTTGGCAGTAAAAGTCCCCCTTAAAGCACACCCTCAGGTTTGCAGGTCCTATTATTTGAAGTGGCGAGCTCTCCTGATATCCTCAAAGGACATGGGACTTGAGGCTCTGATTTGCAAGCATTTTGCACGTGTCACCTTAGCCCTATTTGTCTTTTGAAATCAGAATTTGTGGAGGGCTTTGAGGTTTAAAACCTAACAGGAAAGGAAGGTGACAAAATCCATTGTTGGATAGAAATTCAACTCAGATTTCATTGCAAGTCACTCACTGGCATTGCCAAACTGGAGCCTCTTAGGTTATTGTGAGCAGGGCTTAATTGTTTTAACTTGGCTGGCTAGCAATCTCCTGCTCTGTGACTTCCTTAGGGGACACCTGTTTTATGAACTTACCCTCTCACCTCCACCTGGGTCACTATGACCACTTCCTTTTGCACACAGCATAATCGAGCCTAGTTTATCCCAGAAAATGAAACATTAGCATGACAGATGAGACCAATTGTTGTAACCCCTTTATTTTAAAGATGAGGAAACTGAAGCTGAAAGGGTGACTTATGAAAGATAATACAACTACTTAGAGGTTTAGCCATGCCTCAAACGCTACTCTTCCAAATCCATCCCAGCTATAGCCCCCCTGTTATCACAACAAATCAAACTAATCAAACTGTGATCAGTTGCTGGTGTAGTGTTAGTGGTTATTAATAATGACGGCTCGGATCCTGTATACAGTCTAAGGGACCTAACAACACATAAGCCCTCAGTGGGAGTGAGTTACGTGCCTTGTGCCATGTGCTGTGTTCAACACTCCTGCCGAATCACTTCAGCAGCCCTATTGGGGGTCTACCATGGTCCCTCCGCCTTTGTAAATGAAGAAACGAAGCCTTGCCAGATAAGGACATTTCCTGAAATCCGTAACCATGAAGTGGTGGAGTTTACTTTTAAGCCCCTGTTTCCTGATGCCACCCTCTATGCAGTGCTGCCTCCTGAAGGGTTTCCAATCCATCTCTCCTCTCTCGAACTAGAACATGTGTAAACACGCACTCACACCCACAACCGTCTCTCCACGGCTTCCTCTGATGTTAGTCCTTGTGGTTTCTCCTTTCTTTGTCAAGGTAGGGGAGCAGGATTCGGGGTGGGTGCGGTCATTTGTAGTGTCTCTTTCTGCCGGCCACATGCTGTAGCCGGCTGATCTAGACCATCCCTACTTGGGAGAGCTGCTTGCAGTGAGCACCAGGCTCAGGCAGCCACAGCCTTTGATTAAGAGCATAAAAAGGCATCTCTGGTCTCTGGCTTTTTTCTGCTTTTGTTCTTGCCCACAGGAGTGGTAGGGATGGAGACTGAAGAGGTTCAGTAGGCTGGCTGTGAAGAAAGTTGAAGAAAGCTCCTTTATTACCTGAGGAATATAAATCACATGTCAGAACTTTGCAGAGGGAAAAGTGGACAGAACTGTAGAGACTTCTAAGGCTCCTTATATTCTTTTCTTTTTTATTGGAGTAAAATTGCTTTACAATGTTGTGTTAGTTTCTGCTGACAATGAAGTGAATCAGCTATACGTATACATGTATCCCCTCCCTCCCCCCATTCCAGCCCCCAACCCCACCCCTCTAGGTCACCACAGAGCACCGAGCTGAGCTCCCTGTGCTATACGGCAGGTTCCCACTAGCTATCTATTTTACACATGGAAGTGTATTTATGCCAAACCTAATTTCCCAATTCTGTCTAATCAGCTATTACAAAGCATGGTCCAGCAAACTTAAATACTAGTACAGCCAAACTTCCTGTGTTTTAATAGCATATATAATGCGTAGAAAAAAAGAAAACAAGAAAAATGAAGGCAAGTAAGTTTAAAATCCATTTTTCTTTGATGATTAGAAAAAAATTTATCAGTATGCATATAAATATTCACTTTTATTAAGTAGACAACATTTTTAGGCAGAAATAATTTACAATTTGACACTTCACCCATTCATTCAACAAATATATTGTAGCTACATAATGCAATAAGTGAGGGATTTTTTCAGCCCACTTAGAATTCACAAAACAACAGACACATTAACAAGTAAATTATAACTAAGGGGATTAACTGCTACAGTAAAGATATCTATAACATGATTTGGGAATCTAAAGGAGGAAATAATTGTTGCTGGAGATTTTGGCCAAGGTATTTTGGAGTAACTGACATTTGAGGTGAGTCTTCTGGAATGAGTAGTCATCATCCAGATGGTAAAGGGGAGGAAGGAGTCCTCCAAGGCAGAGGGAGCCCATTGTGTAAAGACTCAAGGTGGCAAAAGGATGTGGACCGCTGAGGAAAAGGTGGATTGTTCAAAGTAGTGGGGGGACATCAGGAAGTGGCAATGAGAAAGGAGACCAGGGGTTAGCCTTGGGAACATAGTTGAGATGATAGAAGGTTCACACCGAAATATGACTAATTTCAAATGCCAATCTCAATATGTGTTGGGATGTTTTCTCATAAATCGAATAAGATTAATTTTCTGTTGTTCACCCTTATAACTAATAAAAGCTTTGCAAATAATGTTAAAGTTAGATGAAATCACAATGTTGTTTCAGAATTATCTGGCATGTGGATAGGTATTTTTAATAAAATCTTAAAGCATAAAATGAAATTTTGTGCTTTCTCAGTAGATACCAAATCAGTTGGGCCATCTCATAATTAAAATGTCTACATGGTTACAAAGGTGAACACATTTTTCCTTATTATCACATCTGTAATGTATACCCACTGTGGTTATTCAGCGGGCTATGCAGAACATTACCAAGTTTGTTCTTGTGGTTGTTTGCTTCTGCTTTTTTCCCCCCTATAGGACTAAGGGTTTTTTTTGTCTGTGGGCTCACTTGCTTTACTGTTTAGTTTTGGTTTTGTTTTTTGTTTTTTCCCTATACAACTAAGGTTGCCATACCACCCGTAACAATGGAAAGTCTCAGTGACTCAAAACAACACACGTTTATTTCTCACTCATACTCCGTGTCCACTGTGAGTTGACTAGGGCCTTTGCTTCCCACTGTCCTCACTCAGACATTCTGCTGATAAAGATTTCACCATCTGGAGCACTGCAGGTGGGAAAGAAAGGAAAAACAAAACATATGGAAAACCACACCTTCTCTTCTTATTAAAGACTCACTGAAAGTGACAGATGTCACCCTTGCTGACATTTCATTGGCTAAAAAGTATCATGTGGCTTCCTCTGCTTTTAAAGGGGGTTAAGGAAGTACAGTCCTACCATATGCCTTGAAGGAAGAGAACCCCGATTATTTGGGGGCCGCGCTAAATTTCCTGCATAATGTATTAGTCAGCTTAGGCTGCCTTAACAGAATATTACAGAGTGGGTGGCTGAAACAACAGACATGTATTTTCTCACAATCTGGAGGCTGGAAGTCAGAGATCAAGGTGCCAACATGGTTGGGTTCTGGTTAAGTGCTTCTTTACTGGCTTGCAGACAGCTACTGCGTCCTCACATGGCAGAGAGCACTGGTGTCTCACCTTCTTTTTATAAGGGTACCAGTTCTATCTCCTATACAATCACTTGGAGGGCTAAGGCTTCAACATATGAAATTGCAGGAAGGGGACACAATTCAGCCCATAGGTGAATATATCATATGTATTTTTTTATCAAGTTTGATTAAACGTAAACTTTGGGAATGACACTACTGAAATGGTTTGGTGCCTATAAAAGATGGATTGGCACTACAATAGCATAAACCATATTGATTACATTGACAAATTATTAAACTATGTGCTCTAAAAATTGCTAGTAAATATTGTCAAGATTAGATCCTAAAATATTCCCGTATGGGCTTTTGTTTAAACTTATTTCAACAAGATTCTAAAAAAGACAAGTCAGAAGGGAGTAGAAAGGGAGCTTACTCATCTGTCACTCCTCAACTCTCCTCATTCCTTCTCCGTTTGTGGAATGGAGGCAGTTCTGCTGACACACTGCAGATTCTGCCTTGATGCGAGGCCATCCCTGAAGATACTGTCAGTGTGTCCCCGGGTCTCTACTCTTCTGGTTTAGGTCTAACTTTAGCTAAGTGATAGGTGGGCCACCATTTCTCCATGAGCAGGTCACGGCTAGCTCTCCTGTGAGTTGTTCTCGTTTAATTGTCATTTATTATTTTCCCTCCATCTTTATGTTTTAAAATTAGAAAAGGAGGTTTTCTTTTAGCTCAATATCTAACTGTTAGTCATTGGTTTGTCCTAAAAGATAAATTATCTTTCATTCCTTGCTACTGCTGAAGGAGTTTTTAGTTAGTTTTTTTTTTCTTTTTCCTTCCAAAATGCCAGAATAGCTGGTGAGAAAATCAGTCAAGCTTAATCACTAGATTTATTCATGTGTTATAACTCAATGGAATCATCTACCTGTTTCAACAAAGAACACATTTGACTGCTTCTTTTCTTCCTTTTTTTTCTGTTTGTTCCTTGATTTTTCTGTGAACATGTCAGTCAGCTGGTTGTTACTATGCCATTAAATGATTCATAGGGAGGCGGTGCATGATCTTTATGAAGTACTTCACATTTGAGATGATTGAAGAAACCTTCTGTCTTAAATTTCATGAAGGAGGAATCATGTGTCTGTGTTTTATTATTGAAGATGAGGTTGTAGATCTCTTACTCTCAACCAAAGGATGGCTCTTGTGACTGAAGGCAAAGAAACAGTTGTGACATTACTTGGCTAATTTAGCTGTGGTTTAAAAAAGAAAAAAAAAAGAAACAAAGCAAAATTTACATTTCACCAAATAGTTTCCCCAATTCATTTCCCTAAATACTGTTGTTTTCCCCCTTTTCTATCACTTTTTTCTTTTGTCTTTCATTGCTGAATGGAGTGAGGTTGCAGAACACATTAGGATCATTTTTTTTTTTAAAACCTGTAATCTTAAAACAGTTTAAAAATGTTTTTAAAGTTCTAAATTTACAGAATTACTGCAAAGATAGTACACAATTCCTGTATACCCTCATTCCCAGTCTTCCTGTTAGTAACATCTTGCATGGTACATTTGTCATAATTAATGAACCAATATTGATACATTATTATTTACTAAAGTTCATAGTTCATTCACATCCTCTCAGTTTTTTCCTAATGTCCTTTTTATCTTCCAGAATCCCATCCATGACAATCCCAGCCTTGACATGGCTCCTTAGGCTTTCTTGGTTGTGACAGTTTCCCAGATTTTCCTTGGTTATAATGAACTTGGCAGATTTTAGGAGTCTGGTCAGTTTTCATAAAATGTTCCTGAGTTGGGACTTGTCTGGTAGTTTTCTCCTGGTTAGAGCAGGATAAAGTGTTTCTACAAGGAGGGTTACAGAGGTAAAAATGCCATTCTCATTATATCATGTTAAGGGTACATCCTATCAACATGACATCATTGTTGATAGGAACCGATTGCCTGACTGATTCTAGTCTGATTCAATTTTTTCAGGTTTCTCCACTGTAACATTACTCTTTTGGTCTTCCTTTTCCATAATTTTTTTTTTTTTTGGAAAAACATCGCTCATGCCTAAAGAGTGGGGAGTTATGTTCTACCTCATCTAGAGCAGAGTATCTATGTGAATGATTTGGAATTCTGCATGAGACAGTTGTTATTCTCCACATGTAATCTGCTTATTCAATTATTAATTCATATCTCTATGGACTCATGGATGTTTTTATACTTTGGGTTATAAGCTAATACTACTTGACTTATTTTGTTGCTCAGAATGTTCCGTTTTGGCCACTGGGAGCTATTTCAGTTGGCTTTTGGGTCCCTTTGTTATATACCCATCATGTGGGTCTTTATTTGATTTGATTTGTTTTGTTTTGAGCACTTTCTTACTTCTGACACTACAAGATATATCAGGCTTTTACATGTTTTCTTGTATATTTTCTGCCCCCAGACCTAGAATCAGCCACTTCTCCAAGGGGCCCTGGTTCCTCCCCCACCCCCCACACTTTTGTTTTTAGAATACTATTAGAAACAACAGTTTAGGTGTGATTTGATGTTTTCCATTCTCTGTTTTGATTTAGCTTTAATGTAGGTTGGCCACTGAGGACTTGATGTTTCTCCCACACACTATGAAGAAGTCCTGTTTTCCTTCATTCCCATTTATGTACTACATGAGCTTCAGGTTTTGCTTCCAGATGCTTTGTTTTATCGACTAGGACCTTTAGAATCAGACTTCTTTGGCCATCTAAAAAGGGACGTGCTTTTTAGTTCAACAGAGCATAGCTTTCTTCTGTAGTCTACCCAGGTGTGAGAAAAATTCCAGAAATTAAACTAGAATTGATAACAGAATGCCTCTACTGAATTTTTTAAGTGAATTGATGAAAGAAGTTTGCTCCTTAACATAAAATCATGACTAGTTAAATTAATTGTTCTGAGACCATTGTATTAACATTTTCATTTTTCTTAAACCCTATGTTACAATGATCTGCCTTTTGGAAGATCTGTCTGAGAAATGGCATACTGCAGAAGAAGTCATTGGACATGGGATGACAGTTTGAAAGAGGCAAAAATTATTTATTAGAACAATTACTTTCATTATAAAACATATTAATTTTAGACCTGGAAGGAATCTTAAAAACTGTCCTCCACTCAGTCATCTTAATATTGAGTAAAATGACTTATCTAAGCTCATTCATTTATGTAGCTGCCAAACTAGAATGAGAATTCAAGTGTCCTAGAATGCAAACTTCCATCTAGAGTAGAAAATAAATTACTTCAAAAATTTGCATATGAAATTACAGAGGGATGAAACTTTGATTCGATGAAGCATTTTGGTGGCTGGGGACATGACAATCTGAATTGCATTTGCTATTTTTACCTGAGGTTCACTGGATAGAACCAAAATTTTTGAAAAGAAATTCATCTTTGCTTGGGACCAAATGTATAAGGAGAAATTAACTTATGTAAAGGAAAATAAAATACACAGCTAACTAGGCTGATTTTGATGATTCACCAAGAATATATGCCTTTGAATGATACTAAAAATGGAAATAAAGGTTTCCTAAGAAATGCCATTAATTTGATGGTGTTGTCTTCATCCTTTCCAGCAATCAGCCAGAGAGTTTGTGTCTCATAACTGAGTTTTTTATTCCTCCCTCTTTCCTTCTTTTTGATTCTTGGAAGTGGTTACAAGGAAAGACATCTGGAAGGCAGGACACACCAGAAACTTGGAGGGGATTAAGATATCATGTCTGAAAAAAAAAAAAAAAGATGTCATGTCTGCTCTTTAATTTCTTGGAGCAGCATTTCTTAGCTCCTGGGCTACCAGAAAGAGGAGTGTTAACAGCCTTTAAATGAAGATGAAAGCCGGGTAAATGATGACCATTTTGACCCTCCAAAATCAGCCCATCTCAAGCCTCCTTTGTCCTTGTGGTGTCCCAGGCCCTGAGAGACAGAAGGACAGGAAAAGCAGCCTCATTTGAGGGTGAAGAGAGAATTTCAGCTTTCTTAAGCATCTTTCTCCTGCACTGCTGACCAGCATTTTACAGAGGACATAGAGGCCGGGTTCCTAAGAGCTGTTCCTCTTGTTTTGGGAACCTTTGTTCAAAAACAGGCATCACTGAGAGTTCCAGGAGGTGAGCAAAGAGTCAACTTGCTGTGTACCAAGTACTGACTTCAAGATTATGACAGAAAGCTGGTGTCCACAGGCTCTCCCTCTATTCTGGTTTCAGTGGCCACACGGATTGATGCATTGGCACATGGGAGAGTGCCGGGGAGCACGTAGCTTTCATTGTAAGGGGACCAAAGTGTAGTCCAAAATATCAGAAAACTCACCTTCCATCACTTATCATTTATGTATCAATTTTGGCAGGTTTGGGGACCATGAGCATATGCAGTTGACAGAAAGAAAATTGGTACTAACAGGAGAGGATTTAAAACTGCTTCTTTAGTTGGAGGATGAATGTTTGAAGAGAGATATTAACACAGACATTGCCTTTGGTAGAAATAAGCTTTTTCAGTGGCCTTTAAAAATTGTTATTAATATTGTTTTATGTAATTGTCATAAGCCCCAGTACTGGAAAGAAGCTAACATTCCTCATTTCTTTAAAAACTATATTTCGACAAACCAAAAGAGAGTGATTCATAGAATATCAATATAGGAGGGAATGTTATTTGGTGACCCACTGACGCTAGTGAATTCTTTTTTCTTCTGAGAAGGAACTTTTTTCTTCTTATCTCTGAATATAATATGATTAGCTCTGATCATTTAATTCAGCTGAATAACACATAGTGAAAAACAAGCAATCAGTAAAAGGAAAGCGTAACATGAGTTTTACCAAATATCTGGTTCCTAAGTAAATTCTTTCAAAACAATCCAATAGTAAATGTGGCCCAAGGAAATGTTTTAAGAAATTTTGCCAGCAGAACAGAAAGACCTGGCTTAATTGTCAAGGGACTTCTAGTCAAGCCCACCCTTTCCCCATCCTCTCTTCCATTCTTCCTCCCTTCTTTCTTTTCTTCCATCCATTTAAATTTATTTATGGAAAACCTTCTCTCTATGCACCCAGCACTGCTGTAGGTGGTGAAAACACAGAAACTGGTTAGAAAAGTACTCCCTTCATGGAGCTTAAAGTCTGGTGATCAGCTTTCACACATGCGGTGCTGCAGGATTGTAGTCGATTTAAACAGTGAGACTACAGGAAAGAATCTGCCCTAGCACCCATCAGACATTTCCTAATGCCCTCCCTTCCCTTTGGGAAGAGAGAACAGGTGATCTCATCCCAAACTCTGGTAGCTAGCGCACAAGGGAATTCTCCCATCTGCTTTTTAAACTGGACATGGGGCTTGTTATTCAGGAATAACTCCATTCCACCAGTCCTGCTTACAGTTTAGAAAAGAGTTGTTCAAATCAGGCAGTTCTTTGAAAGGCCCTGGCTAACATGAAAAGAAAAAAAAACCAGGAAATGTTACAGTCTGAAGCCAGACTTAATGACACATAACGAATTGCAGCTCTGTTAGGGAATCTCCCTAGGTACCGCTCCTAAGGATTCCAAGTGTTTAATTGAAATTTCTTTGGGGACAGTAGTCATCATTCACTTAAGCATTATATTTATGTTTGTGCGTGAAGGAAGGAAGTCAAAGGGCTAATAGACGGAGTGAGCGGAGTGGCTGCTTTTCAGCTGCAGGCCACGATGAACCGGCAATTCTCAGAGGAACGCTTATCCTGGAGACAGCTGGTTTACGATGTCCTCCAGGGACTGTGGGAGGAGGACAGAGTTGTGACTGACAGCTATTTCTTCCTGGACTGAGGCAGCGTGCATGATTCCAGTGCAGCCTGTTTAATCGAACTATTTTCCGTCGAGAGGATTAAAGCACCTCGAGATGCAAAAGTATTCTGTTCTAGATTTATTCTTATAAAGGCTCTTCTTTTTACCCTTGCAGTTAACATCAAGTGTTTTAATCCCAGGGGACTTGTGCCTTCACCATTTTCAAAGAAAAGTTAATGAGGAACTATTATTCTGGGAATAGTTTAGCTGCTAAAATTGGTGATGGAATCAAAATAAAGTCACACTGTTACACTAATTCTGCTTTCTTTGTATAGAGATCCTACTTTCTTTCAATTCATGATACAAGAGTCGTAGATTAGCTTTAACTAGTTTATTCCACTTTCTGTAAATCTTCAGTGTTGACTCTGTTGTTTTTCTCTGGGTTTTCCAGGTGCAGTTTTCACCTCCATACAGGGAAATACTTATGTGCAACCGGTTTAATTTTTTAACAGCTTTGTTGAGGTATAATTTACAAATCATAAAATTCTCCCGTTTCAAGTGTGCAATTGAATTAATTTTAGTAAATTAACAGTTGTGCACCCATCACCACAATACAATTTTAGCACATATCTATCATCCCCAGAAGATTTCTCCTGCTCCTTTGCTCCCAGCTCCAGTTCCAGGCAACAAAGTGGTCTAATTTTAAGCTCACGTGATCACAATTTCTGCTCATCACCTGAAAGGTCTAGGTTTGGTTTCCTTGGATGTGCACTTTAGTCTGTATTTTTGAATACTGTAGATATTATCATTCTTATTTTATAAATAAGGAAATTGAGATTGAGAGAAGCCAGGAAATTGACCCGAGGCCCCAGAGCTGAGAAGTGGGAGGATTTGAACTTTGTTCAGTCTGATTCCACAGCCCTTTTGCACTGTGCTGCACCTTTGCTCCAGTTGGAAAATAAGCTGGTTGTGGGTTTTAATGGAAGTTGGAAATTAATCAGAGATTATTCTTGTTTTTCTTGTGTATATACCATTTCACTCTTCTTTCTCATTTCTTCTTATTAATATATATACTTTATATATACACATATATACTATATATATATACACATGCACACACACACACACACATATATCATGTCTCTTTTTTTATTTTGGGTTGTGTTAGGATTTAATAGCTGCCAGTTTTCTGATGCTAACTTACTGTTGTTATTGAAAAATAAAATCGCCTATATTGAAATACAATTTTATAATGTTACTCATTAGCTAACCAATTCTTTACAGCAGAAAGTTTATTAAGAGATACTTGCATTATTTAGAGTTTTTGTTTTTAATTTGTAGTACAAATCATCAGAGATCTAACATCTGACATATCAGAATGATGCTAAATTTTATCAAGTTGGATGGGTGAGGATTTTAATAAAAACTCAGACACTGACTCATGACACTACAACAGAAATCAGTGTAAGTTGGTGAGAACTTCTTTGGAGCTGCCAATATCTGGGTTTGAATCCCTGCTTTTATATGGACCAATTTTATGTTCTTCAGCAGGTCATGTCATTTCCCTGGTCCTCCACTATTTAATATAAAATAGGTCTGACTAAATGGCAGTTATTGGCATTAGCAAATTCTCAGCAGGAAGCCAGTGTTTTATTTTTTTGGATCACTTAAGTTGTGTACATTTACTATTATAAAACACAGCTTCAAACAGTTCAATATTGACTGAATTATTTTGGATAAATCTAGATGAAGGAACAAGGAAAAATGCATACGAAGGATCCACCACCATCATGACTAATGTCTCATTCCTGTGAAGTCAGAAATCAGTAATGCTGATGCCTGGGTTCCTTTCCTCCAGGTGGAACTCTGGGAACAAGGTTTCTTTCGTCTGGTGGCACTGCCATCTTGAATCCATCTTCACTCATATCTCCTGTATCATAAGGGAGTGAGGACATGGAAGAGGATCATTTGCCTTTTAAGGTCTCTGGTTTTTAAATGGTACCATCCTTTCTACTTCACTAGGTTGACAAGAGCTAGACACATGGTCTGACCTAGATGCAATGGAAATTGAGTAATAGATCCTGGCTGGAAAGCTACTTTCTATGGCAGTTCTGTGCTGTGGAAAGGGAAACACTAATTTTGGTGGACAGTTAATTTTCTCTGACACTCAAGCTGAGTTTCTAAGGCAGAAGATTAGAGGTGATCTGACCCTGAAACTTAATGGAGTCTGAAACCTCGAGCCAATTAAATATTCCAGGAGAGCATGGTGGATAACTGCATTACCTCACTCTCAAATGAGGGGATGGTCTTAGCTGTTTTTAGAAGTGTTCTGGCCCACAATCATTATTTAAATAAGAAAGCAGAACTGCTCTGGTTGAAGGGACTTTCGGAAGAGACAGCTCTAAGTAGGTCCTGCTCACTGACTTTGGGCTGGCAGCACAATCCCCGGGGATCCTGAAAAGACAGATTAAAAATCTCGGCATTCCTTCCTCTCTCTCCATAATCTGATTTAAAGTTTTCATTTTCTCTCCCTCCTCTTTTGTTTTTTTGTTTTTGTTTTTGGCTGCACAGCTTTTGGGATCTTAGTTCCCTGATCAGAGATTGAACCCAGGCCCTTGGCAGTGAAAGCACAGAGTCCTAACTACTGGACCACCAGGGAATTCAGGGAATTCCCTATTTCTTAAACAAAACTTATTTAAATGGTCACTACAGAAAGTCTAGAGCAGAGACGGAAGACTGGTAGCCCAAACACCTGTATTTGGATTGCACTTTTTTGAAATTACATTTTGGGCCATCATTTATCAATTGGTAAATATCACATAAAATCTAGATTTTAGGACTTTCTAGGAAAATTGCCAGACCTGGCAACAGTAATTCTACCTTCTTGAATGGCAGAAATCTGCTGTAGCTGAATAACAGCTGCCTTATCCAAAGGGACCTGCGTTTTCTCCCATTTTCCCACAAGCCCCCGTGGTTCCTTACTGCCCTGTACACAGGCTGACTGAGCTTCTTTATGTTAACTGCCTGGCTTCTGTAAGTCATTTAAATTTACAAAATATGATCTAGTGGGAAATTGTGTGACCTCGCTGAAATTTTTATCTTTTTCAGGCAAGCAGATAATTATTAAAAACTTATGAGCAAGAATAAATTGAATCTCCGCTTTGAATTGTTCCTCAGCCTATTTTTCATAGAAAGTTCTGCTGCGTGAGCCTCTCTGTCTTGAAAGACATTTATTTATAAAATGAATTTTCCACAATAATTATTCCCAATCGCCTGGGTTACTCCCTGTAGCCTTCTGGCTACGGGATTTTAGTCTTCTGCTCTGAGTTAATTGAAGTAGTGATTTTTCTCTTACCAGACGAAGGATCTATAGAGCAACAATATATATGACAAAAAGAAAATGGTACTTTTTTTGAAATTTGGCAATCTTTTTCTTAGAGTTGTAGTTAATCATGTCTTTCTGAGGATGTGGAGTGAAACTTTGACATATGTCATGGTTGTCAAAGTCAGCATTAACACAAAATAATAAGTTATTTAATATAAGATTCGACTTTATTATTTTTTCAAGTGAGCTGTCTATCACCAAGTTCTGAAGTAGATTTCTTTCATGTCTCCCTGTCTCCAGAGAAAAAGGGGAAAAGGCAGTGTGTCCCTGGACAGGATCTATGACTCATTATGTCAATCAAACCCCACTTCAGAAGGGAATAAAGAGATTTGTATCTCAAAGCTGTGCATAACGACTCCTCGGCTTTTCATTTCATATTTATGAGCGGTTTACTTTGAAGTGTTTATCAGCCAATACGCAGAAACATGAGGGAGCCTTGCCTGAAACCATACTCAGGCGTCTAATCTGTGAAATGCTCGCTGAGCAGACTAGCTCATCAGTGCATGCCATGCAAAAATAAATACATAAATAAACTTTTTGTTATTTGAGGTCTCAGAGCCATGTCTTTATATGAACTATAAAAAAGCAATAAATGGTGCTGAACATTTTGAAATTGGTGTAACACGGGAAACTTAGCTCTGTGATGTGCAAAAAGGAGGGAGGGGCAGATCATTTCTTGCTTGAAATAAAACCTGGTAGAATGCAGAGAAATAAAAATACACAAATATTTACGTATACTTCTCACCTGGTCTAAGGCTTTGGGTCTGTCCGAGTGCCCACTTGATGGCAGTGAAGAGTATAAGGTGCTTTGTTTTGTTTTGTTTTTTAAATTTTTTTTTTTTTTTTTTGGAAGATGTAATTCTCAGAATGGTTGGGAAGATGGCACTGCCAAGATGTTGAAACCACTATATGGAAAGCTGTTTTACATTTTAAAATCTGTATTCATACCCCATGCGTACTTTAAGATATATAAAACAGGTAGAAGGAAAAGCCAGGAAAGATAATAAAGAGGGATGCGTAGAACAAAATAAAATATTGATTCTTGATGAGTGAAACTGGTACATTTTCTCTATTTTTAATCTACCTGCATATCTTTGTTTAATTAATTATTTCAACAAATATTTATTGAGTAGCTACTATACTAGATCCTGGCTTTACAAGGGAACAGATCAGCCAGAGTTGCTGAGGAGGATCTCCTGTTAGGGGAGGCTGAGAAGTCAACGAATCAATGTCAGTGTCAATGTCATGTATCAGTTAGTTACTGTGACCAAGGGCTCAATTCCCCACTTCTTTACATTAGATCCTCTATGTCCGTGCTCATTTCTTGTTTGTTAATAGCAAAAAGGGTATTTAAAGGAATAAGTCAAATCCACTTTGATAATTTACAAAGTATTTCATTGATTTGAACAGTTAGGAGAAAATTAAGTCTAGGAGCCTATAAGCCATTCTCTTATAAAAAGATTACTTTCCTGTTTTGCCCTTTTTCTACAGATTCTTCAAAGAGCTTTTTCCTTTTCCCAGCACCCCACCTTCCAGTATCCTAAGTGAGAAAAGTTGCTCTGATGCCTAATCTCTTGCTAGCAATATTGTATAATCACAGAATTTTAAAGGTGAAAGTCTTTAGACTCAGCTAGAAAGCATGGCATGTAAGAGAGCACACAGGCTTTGGAGTCAAAAAGAGAAATGCATGTATAGAGGCTATTCCACTCTTTATCTCAAGCCTAATGACTTCCTCCTAGTTTTGTTCTGAGGATTATGTGAGATTTTTCACATATAGTGTTTATAACCCAGTCTTGAACATACAACACAATCAGTATTAAGTAATAAATGTTTGTTGAATAAATGAATGAAGGATGCCACCCTTCTGCTCCCATCCTTTTATTTTCCAAAGAACCTGAGAACTCAGGGGATTAAGGGGTTTGCCAGTACTTATATATTTGCCACCCAGAATCATGTTTTCTAGAGGACAATGAAATATAGTTACCCGTCCCCTGGCCCTGCCTTCCCATCCCCACCAATGTAGGTGGAACAGAAGGTAAATTTACCAGGAATATGATGTGGTATTGGAATTATATATTTGTATGTTTATCTTACTTATTAATCTGGAGGCTCTT
The DNA here is from genome assembly GCF_949987535.1 of Balaenoptera acutorostrata. Lineage (NCBI taxonomy): Eukaryota > Metazoa > Chordata > Mammalia > Artiodactyla > Balaenopteridae > Balaenoptera > Balaenoptera acutorostrata. The sequence continues at coordinate 153,180,901 of NC_080065.1, forward strand.
GAAAGCAGGGACACAGGTTTTTCATCTGTGTGTCTCTAGTTCGTTCTTAGCACACCTTTTTGTCTATTTGTAGAATTGAATTGAACCAGTCAGTTTGAAACACGAATTGTGGGTGCCCTTGGGTCTGTGTGAGCCATCTAACAGCAGCGATTCTTGGGGAGACAAGTACAAAGAAGCATAAAACCTGCCAGATATGCAGGAAAGTCAACCAAAGCCTTTGCGGGGTGTGTTCCTGACAATTCTGATGGATAGGTTTTCCGAAAGGACTATTTTGATTTTCTTATCTGGATGGAGATGGAACACACTGCACGCAAGAGAGAGTGATCTGGAGCCAATTCTAAAAGAGGGGGAATTGAATCAAAAGTAAGTGTTTGAAATAATAATCTGCTTCTGATCCCTAAACAAGCTGCAATTGAGAGCAGAGGAATTAATGAGGCTTCTGACCCCCGTGACATAGGCATATGGGACTTAAGCCAGTGCAGCAGCAGCAGCAATTTCCCTGGTGGTCCGATCACGGGCTATGAGGGAGCAAACAAAACCAATGTCGGGAGCAAACAAAACCAATGTCCCCTCTGAAAGCAGAACTGTCTTCATAAGGGAAAGGTTGTTTCTCAGGTGAAGGCTCACAAAGTGCCAGATAGGGCAAATGTTTTTTCATAAAGCACCTGGAGAAACCTCAGCAAAGAGAAACGTCTCAATAGAGAACAGTTAAGTGTCACATTGGATTTCATTGCCTGTCATTGCAGAGAAGTGGCAGTTTTGCTGGGAAAAGTTGGCTTTTTGGGCTTCCCTGGTGGCGCAGTGGTTGAGAATCTGCCTGCCAATGCAGGGGACGCGGGTTCGAGCCCTGGTCTGGGAGGATCCCACATGCCTCGGAGCAACTAGGCCCGTGAGCCACAACTACTGAGCCTGTGCCTCTGGAGCCTGTGCTCCGCAACAAGAGAGGCCGCGATAGTGAGAGGCCCGCGCACCGTGATGAAGAGTGGCCCCCGCTCGCCGCAACTAGAGAAAGCCCTCGCACAGAAACGAAGACCCAACACAGCCAAAAATAAATAAATAAATAAGTAAATAAATAAATAAAATTAAAAAAAAAAAGTTGGCTTTTTAAGAAATAAACAATCTACCTGGAGTGACCCCTGAGTTTAATAGGAAAAAAAGAAAGGCAGGGAAATGGAGAGAGGCATCTTACCATCTCCCTTCTCAACTGTCAGAGGCATGCTTTGTGACTTCTGGAAAGCCCGGGAAACTCCCTATTTCTCTGTTTCTCAAGGGAGTGTAATTCTTGCTACTTTTCACAGGTGATGTTGATTCCTAAGGCAGTTTGCTTTGAAAATCTTTAATAAACGTGCTCTCCGATTACCAACAGAAGCAATAGGTAGTAGAATCACTGGATTCCGGAAGATGTTTTGGGGAGATGAGGCCAAGGAAGTTGTTTGTAATGACTGAACAGTTGTTCTGCTAATTAGAAGAGGCAGGATGATGTTAACAGTGGGCGTGCCTTTGCCAGAACACCTGCAAACGGAGACGAGGCACTCTTCTGTGCCTCTAAAAGAGACAAGTGGCCAGAGCATTTGATGTTGATGGAGGGCCAGATGTTTTTCATGCATTCCAAGATGAATGCACTAACACTATTAGAACACAACCTACTTTTTTTTTTCTTTCCCAAATCCTTTGAGGAGGTTGGTGTTTTGATGCATTATGACTTTGGCCTTCTGTACACGTAAAGATGTCATGGAGGAAGCAGGGCTGCCCTGTGGTTTCTGTGGGCCCTTGGCACCTCTGCCTTTGACAGACCCTTCCTCTCTAAAAAAACATTTAAAATTATATTTTACAACTGCATTGGTATAAAGATGGATATATTATTGTCAGAGTTTAAAACATTTTCTACAAACTGAAAGTTTACTTTTTTCCTGATTTTAAAAGAAATTAAACCATTTCTGTGGGCTCTGAAAGATATTTTGGGCCCTAGTGACTCTGCCCGTAGTCCCTACTGGGTATCTTGGCCCCGGCCCTATTGAAACTGACATGTCTTTTTGTTGCGTTTACTCATGGATCTAAAAATGTGAATTTCAGTGCTTTGAGATAAAGACTTCTTGTCTTTTTTTTTTATATATAAATTTATTTATTTTATTTATTTATTTTTGGTTGTGTTGGGTCTTCACTGCTACACATGGGCTTTTCTCTAGTAGCAGCGAGCAGGGGCTACTCTTCGTTACGGTGCACGGGCTTCTCATTGCGGTCGCTTCTCTTGTTGCGGAGCATGGGCTCTAGGTGCGCGGGCTTCAGTGGTTGCGGCACGTGGGCTCAGTAGTTGCAGCACGTGGGCTCTAGAGCACAGGCTCAGTAGTCGTGGTGCACGGGCTTAGTTGCTCCACGGCATGTGGGATCTTCCCAGACCAGGGCTCGACCCCATGTCCCCTGCATTGGCAGGAGGATTCTTAACCACTGCGCCACCAGGGAAGTCCCACGACCTCTTGTCTTAGAGGTGGTACCTCCATCTGAGGAAAAGTAGAAGTTTGTGACACAATGCTAATTAATTTCTGTGGATTCAGAATCACAGTTACAATTTACACTTAAAGAATAGTTTGGTCCACATGTAACACATCACCCTAATTGCTCTATTTTCCCCCTAACATAAGTGCCATTCCTTTTCAAGACAGTGTTTGTACATTGCATTTATCATTGTCTCACTTTTTAAAACTGAGTATAGTCACCATCACTTAATTTTTTTCATATGAATCAAGGCAGCCCTAGTGAATGATGATGGTTCAGTGTTATGTGTGCACTGTAACAAATTTAAATGTCAAGTGCTCTGCAGTTGTACTGAACCATCTGGTCTATGCATTGTCTCACTCTTCTAGTGTCGGCTTCATTCCCTCTACTCTCTCCTAAACCTCTAGTGCCTTCCCATCCTCTATCAGAGGTGAAATCCCAAATCCACATCTACCCATTCCCAGCATCTGCAACCACAAGCTCTGCCTTCCTGCCTGTTACTGTAAGTGAATAATCCCTACTCGTATCCCAGGAGCAACCGCCATTTGTATGCTAGATCAGAGTCCCACTGGTCTACTCAAGAATGTTGCTGCCCAAATTCTCCCAACTCTAAATGAACCATTTTTTCATTTCTACCAGTGCACAACCATGCTGTGACTTTCTCCAATTTCTTTTCCCCCCTTCTTCCACCAGCTACTGTCACATTCCTTTACCCCTTATTGCAGTACATCTCAGAAGAGGTATCTATTGTACTGCCACCAATTCCTCTTCCCCTGTTTTCTTGAAACGCAATCCAGTCAGATTCTCACACATACCCTTCCACACAACTTCTCTTGCCAAAATCACCAATGATTACCATGTCATTACATCGTGATGGGCAATTCTCCAGTCTCATCTTAATGACCTGTCAGCGACATTTGAAACAGTTAATCACTCCCTCCTCTTTGATACACTTTCTTCACTTAGATTGTCCTCTAGCACACGCTCGTGGCTTTCCTACTACTGCACAGGTTGTTCTTTTTCAATACTCCTTTACTGCTTCCTTCTCTTTGCCCCAACCTCTGAATATAAAAGTAACTCAGTGCCCAGCCTTTGGTATTCTTTTCTTTTCTACCTACAGTTATTCCACACTGGTGATCTTGTCCAGTTCCATGACATAGAATAGCATCTATATGCCAGTGACTCACAAATCTCTATTGCTTATATCAGACCTGTTGCTTGTAGGTCCGTCAACCAACTCAGCATCTCCGTTTTTATGTCTAACCCATATTTCTAACTCAGGTATCCAAGACTGAAATCCTGATCCTCTGCATGCATGCGTGCACGCACACACACACACACCCCGCTTGATCTTCTTGCAGCCTTCCCCATCGCATTCGATGGCAACTCCCTGCTCGTTTTCAGTTTGAAAGCACTGATGTGATTTCCAATTTCTTTCTTTCTGCCACAGCCTACCATGCAATCCACCAGGAAATCCCACTCTGCTGACCAGCCCGCTGCTTCCATCTGGAATGGGCAGTGATCGGCTCTTAAGATGCATTCTGAGTGGTTGATGGGGCTCTTGCTCCCTCTCCCCAGGCTACTAACACAATTGTGCAATCTTGAAAGATGTAAATTAGATGATGTCACTCCTTTCCCCAAAAACAATGCAATAGCTTTCTATTTCGCTCTGAGTCAAAAACAGCGTCCTTAAAATCACCCCAAAGCCCTTCAGGACTCAGGTCTCGCTAACGCTCTACCCTTTTCTCTCTGAAGGTTGCACCTTTGCTCACTTCCTCCCAGCTACACAGTCCTTCTTGCTGTTCTAGAACATGCCAGGTGTGCTCCTGCCTGGGACCTGTGCACAGATGGTTGCTTCTTGCCCCGCGTATTGGAAAGCTGACTGCCTCCAGTCCTGCCAGCCTTTGCTAAATGCCCCCTTTTCACTGAGGCCTTCCCAAGATCACATTATTCAAAATACTCACCAATGACTTTCGCTACTCTACTTTCTCTTTTCTCACAGCACTTGTCACCTTTGAAGATACTAGTACTTAGTCATTACATTAACTTTTTATTGTTTGTCTACCCCAGCTAAAATATAAGCTCCAGAAGAATAGAGATCTTTATCTCTTTTGTTTGCTGACATATTCCAAGCCCTAGAATAAGGCTGAACACTTAGTCATCACTTAATAAATATTCACCAAATGAATGAATGAATGAATAGGGCTTTTTACCTTTGTTCTACTTGCCTAGAGTCCTGTTCTTTTCGGTGTATGTCTCTTCACTTGCATTCGTGTGTTTGCTCCCATGTGGTCAGCTGTCCTTCTCGGGATAACCCTCACTCTGGTGTGGGGTAATGAGATAACAGTATACGTTACAAATGAACGTAGGTTCCACGAGTGAGGGCACGAAAATCTCTGCTCCTGCTGCTGTTCCTAGTATTGTCTAAAACACTTTATTCAGTACCCCTATGTTCTGGCTACACCGCTAAGTGTTTTATGAGCGTAGGTAACTTTGTCCCTACAGCCTCCTGAGCATAGGTATTATTAAACCTATTTCATAGGTGAGAAGACTAATGCTCGGAGGGGAGGGAGTCAATTAACTTTCTTGTGATCTGACCATAAATGGTGGAGTAGGAACTCAAACTCCGGGTTACTTGTTTGTGAAGTATTCTTAACCACAGGAATGTAGAGTCGTTCTCCTAGGGAGAAAAGTGCAAGGGTTTCCTGGCAGTGTATCTGTCATATAATGAATTGGTTGCATTTACTTTTTCTTTTTTAATTAAGAGTAATTTGTAGAGCGGTTTTAGGTTCACAGCAAAACTGAGTGGAAGGTACAGATATTTCCCATATGTCTCCTTCTCCCACACATGCGTAACCTCCACCATTATAAATATTCCCCGTTGGAATGATAGACATTTGTTATAACTGATGGATCTACATTGGCACATCATAATCACCCAAAGTCCGTAGTTTACATTATGGATCACTCTTGATGCTGTACATTCTATGGGCTTGGACAAATGTATGATGACGTGTCTCTGTCATTATAGTGGCATACAGGGTATGTTCACTACCCTGAAAATCCTCTGTGTTCAGCCTGTTCTTCTCCCCCTGCCCAATTCCTGGCAACCGCTTACCTTTTAACTGTCTCCATAGTTTTGCCTTTTCCAGAATGTCCCATAGTTGGAATCATACATATATAGCCTTTTCAGATTGGCTTCTTTCACTTAGTAATATGCATTTAAGGCTCCTCTATGTCTTTTCATGGCTTGAGAGTTCATTTCCTTTTAGTGCTGAATAATATTCTATTGCCTGAATGTACCACCGTTTATTTATCCATTGATTGCATTTACTTTTGCTTCATGAATTTATTTCTGATTGACTGGAACTTAAATAGGCATGCAACTGGAGGCATTTCTTTGTAGTTTAACTCAAAATACAAACATAAAAATTTTGAATGACTGAACAATAGAAAAATTATGACATTGCAAATATTTTAAAGTAGGGAATCGAGCTAGATTGGCCCAAGGCTCCTATTTTTAAATTATTTTAATTTTTAGGCAAAAACCTTAAACCACAGAAAAGTACAAAGACTAAAGTATATAATACTCATAATTTCTAATTCACAAATGTTACTATTTTGTGAAATTTGTTTCAAATCCTCTTTCTCCATGCCCCCCCGCCCCGAACTTCATCTCCAGAAGTAATTGCTATTAAAAATTTGGTGTAGATTTTTCCAGTTCAGATTTATCCTGTTAGTGTATATGTATCTGTATATATACAGTGCACACCACTTGCTATATTTTTCTAGTTGTGTTTTTGTAACTTGACATTTGGATTTTTAGATCTATGTTTATTAAGACCAAGACTGTTACTTCCAACAATTCTCTCATAAAATTGCATCGTGTGGCAAATGGTGGCCAGTGTTAAAGGTTTGCAGCTCTTCTTGCCAGTTTCTCAGGAGACTTATTTCTTCCAAAAGTAAGCAGTGTCTGAATTAAATTACTTAACACGTTTGACTTTGGTGACAGTGTTGAGTGGATAGTGTGAAGATCTTGTTTTTGAAAACTCATCAGTTGATGCCTCTAGAGACTGAAATCCCCGTGAAGTTCTTGTCTCCATTGCAGGTGAACACATCTGTCACACACTGAAAACAATGCTTGTAAGGCCCTTTGGTTGATGGCTCCATCCACTTTGGGAATATGTATTTTAGTGGTGAGATAGTCTCTGGTGTTGCTGAGACTGATTAGTTACAGCATGGCTCACACCACCAACAGAAAAGTGCTGATGGTGGAGTATTTCAGTTGTGATGACATAAGATTTTTTTCCCCCATTGGGCAAGCTTCTGCCTTCTATTCCTGAATTTCTTTTTGACTTTGAATTTATGTGACTCAACAACTCTCTGTAAGTCAACAGCTGCCAGATGCTAAATGTAATTAAGGCTTTACATGTAGTTGTAACCTACGACATGAGTTTGCAATGCAAGAAGCAAGGTGGGAAAGGAAGAAAAGGAAGACTCTTGACTCAGTTTCAATTATCCTCTCCCTGTTTAACGCATGCTAACAGGCACTAGGAAACTATGGTCTTGCTATTTTCTACAAGCTCAGTGGCTGGATGCTTAACATGGTTTTAGACAAGTATCTAAATCCTAACAGTAAATGGTGATGAAGCAGTTGATTTAAGGGAACTGATTTACAAACAAGAGTATATCATTAACATTTCTCCCCCAAATATTTATTGTTACGAAGTAGACCCTCATTAGTCACTGAAGCAAAATATCTGCTATACATATATTCACTTGGTGGTAGACCGTGATCTATCCATCTCACTAGATGTCAGACTGTAGATGAGTTAATTAACTCCTGAGATCTAGAATAATTCTTCAGTGATGGGAAAGTCAAAATGTTTTCAAAACATCAAGTGCATGACGGAGACAGGGACCTTCATGAGTGCTGAGAATGCAAATGTCATATGCCTTTGTCAAAATTTCAGTTAATATTGTTAGCTTCTCTACTGACATATCAAATCTTCTGTATATTACTTTGGGAAAGCAGGATATTACATTACATAATGGAATAAGCATTAAATATATCTAAATATACGCAGCTTAACTGGAGAAAGTATTTCATTTGTATAGTGGTAGAAAAAAATTGAGAACAGAATCATACCCATCATTTTGTAGTTATATACCTACTGGGTAACATAATAGTAATATTCATAATAATAGCTAATATTTATTGACTACTTACTCTGTTCTACAATGTTCTACATTTATAAATATTTGTTCATCGACACAATGACCTTTTGAGGCAAGTACTGCTGTAATTTCCTCCATTTTACAGGTGAGAAAGTTGAAACATAAAAATATTAACTAGCATGATCAAAACAACAACAGTATAGTCCTGAGAGTAAGTAAAAGAAATCTCTAAGCAGCTAAAACAAAACAAAATAAGAACTAAAAAGGAGCTGAAGTCAGAAATCTGAAGATTGAATTGCAAGCTCACAGTAGGCCTTCAATGAGGGCAAGCGTTGCTCTCAGAGCATTTGGGAGATTGGACCTGAACGCAGAGCAAGAGGGAGGGCATGAAACTGAGATTCCTGCATTAAGCTGGAAATTGACAAGAGGCATGTGGTGAATACTATCACTTGGCCTGAAAGGAAGCAAATACACATTTTTCAGGAGGCAAGAATCCTCAATTTAGGCCCTTGTGATTTTTAAAAATTAAAATAAACCCATGTCAGCTAAAATTAAATCTAATTAAGTATGTAAGAAAACAGACCTTTATAATTAAGAGTGAGCAAATCAACGAACAACCAATTTTGATCTTTAAAGTCCTAAAATGTTAGAATTTGTCAGATGCATACTTTAAACTGTGTGTAATATGCAAATTAGCAAGTACGATTATAATAGAAAAACAGAATAGAAACACTTAGAAAGCTATATAAATTTTATAAATGAAACACATAATTGTTGAAATAAAGGTTTAGTACATGCAGTAAATATGAGATCAGGCACAATTAAAAAGAGAATTGGCCAAATGAAAAGATAACTAGAAGAAATTAGCAAGAGATGGCACAGAAAGAAAAAATGTTAAAAATATAATAGAGACACTAGGAGAGAAGGATGGTCTTAAGTTTAATTAGTGACGACAATAAAGAGCATGGGAGTGAGTAAATATTTAAGAGACGATGGCTGAGAATATTTTAGAAGAAAGAAATCATGAATTCACAGAAATTGGAGGAACAGCATATATCAAGTAAGATTAGAACTCTAAATAGACTAATGTAACATACATATTGTAATCCCTAAAGCAACCACTAAAAAAATTATGTTAAGCGATAGCTTAAAAGCCAATAGAAAAATTAAAGTGGAATTTAAAAAACAATTATTAACCCAAGTGAAGGTAGAGAAGGAAATACAGAAAGGAACAACAGAAAAGGGACAAACAGGAAAAACAGCAAAATGGTGAACCTGAATCCAGCCATATCAATAATTACATTAATATACACTAACCATCACACCAATTAAAAGGAGAAGATTGTCTGAGTAGTTAAGTAGCAAGTTCCAAATATATGCTGTCTACAAGAGACACATTTTAAATACAAAGACACAGAACAGTTAAAAGCAAAGGAAGGAAATTAGACATGTAATATGTTCACTGTTAACAGTAAACTTAAGAAAGCTGAACAGTTTTGCATCAGACAAAATAGACTTTAAGACCACGAGTATTACCAGAGAAAAAGATGGATATTTGAAATTGATAAAAGGGTCAATTTGCCCTGGTGATAAAAAATTGTGTCTAATAATATAATTTCAAAAAGAAGCCTATGAAGAAGAAAGGGGGGGGGGGAGCGGAATTGACAAAAGTAAAGGGAGAAAGAAAAAATACATAATTAGTTACAGATTTAACCCTTTCCTCAGTAACCGATAGGACATCTAGACCAAAAATATCAGTAAGGATGTAGAGAACACAATTTTTAATCATCTTGACCTTATGGACATTTGTAGACCACTACATACAACTTTAGAATACACTCTATTTTTCAATGGTACATTCAGCAACATATACTATATTCCGGGCTACAAAGTGAGTCTCAGTTAATTTCAAGAGGGAATCCTAGAGAATTTGTTCTCTGTCCACCAAGTACTTAAGTGAGAAATCATTAATAATAAAGACATCTAGACAAGTCCGAAATATGTGGAAATAAAACTACACACTTCTAAGTAACCCATGCATCGAAGAAGTACAAGAGAAATTAGAAAATATCTGGAATTGAATGATAATGAATGTACAACATATACAAATTTGTGAGATGCAGCTAAAGAGGGGAAGATGATAAGTTTGTATTTTTATTTAAGAAATAAAAATTGTTTTCAAATCAGTGATCTACATTTGTACCTCAAGAACCTAGAAAAGGATGAGGAAATGAAACCCAAAATAAGTAGAGATAAATAATCAAGATAAGAGCAAAAATTAAAGAAATGAAAATATTAAAGCCAAAAGCTGGTCCTTTGAAAAGCTGATAAAATTGATAAAGCCATAGCTAGAATAATCAAGAAAAAAAAGAGAGAATACACAAATATCCCAAATCAAGGGCATTGTCATAAACTGCGACAATTTAGATGAAATGGACAAATTCCTTGTAAAATATAGTTAATATTAAAAAACAGATATTATCTCAAAAATTTATTAGATATTATCTCAAAAATTTATTAGAAATAGTCACTACATATTGATGATAAAACTATAATTATTCTAAACATATATATACCTATAATATAGCCTTAAATAGAGATAAAGCAAATATGGATAAAGCTATGGGGGAAAACACCCATCATAGTAGGAAATTTCATCATATAACTTTCAATTCTTGGTAAGAGAATCAAATGGCAAATTAGTACCATGTAGAAACATTGAACACATGATTAATAATTTGGTTTAATTGACATATATAAAATCTTGCATTCAGTAATTAGAGAACATGTGTTCTTCTCAAATACACATGAAATACTTATAAAAATTTAGCAGGCTATGAAGCAAATTTAAAAATTGTTCAAAAGTTTAGTAACGTAAAAATGATGCTCTCTAGCCAAATACAACTAAATTAGAGGTCAAAACCAGAAATGTATACAAAATATCCCAGTACATTTGGAAATTTAATAAATAGGTTCAATGGAAACATGGAAATATTTAGATCTAAACAACAGTGAAAATGCTGTGAATCAAAACCTCTGAGATGCTGTGAAAGTGGTCCGTAGAGAGAAATATATAGCTAAAATGCATACAATAAAAAGGAAAAATGGCCAAACACTGATGACGTAAGAAATCAAATTTTAAAGATACGGAAAAGATCAATAGACTATACTCAAGGAAAGAGAAAAGGGATAATTTGTATACGTAAGCATAAATAAACTAGAAAATATGTAGAGATAGTAGATAGAATCAGAAAAGCAAAAATTTGTTTTTTTGAAAGACAAAAACCATTATTCAATCACTGCTGAAACCAATCCAGTTAAAATAAAGCACAAATAAATGATGTCAGGAATGAAAAAAAAAAAAAAAAAAGACAGCATCCTATTGATACAAACCTAGCAGAAATTTGAAGGGACTTGAAAATATTTGGATAACTTTGTGCCAATCCATTTGAAGACATAGATGAAATGGGCACTTTCCTAGAAAAATGTATTGTTCCAAAATTTCCAAAATCAACTCAAGAAAAAAAAAGAGCTAATAATTCTGTAATTTTTTTTAAAAAAAAGCAAAGTTTCTTCATTTGTAAACTGATGATGATCATCATATTATCTACATTTGTTGTGTGATTACTATGTGGCAGGTAGTGTTCTAAGCACTTTTACCTGCCTTATCTAATTCAGTGCTCACAAGAATCTTATGAAGGCAGGTGCTATTTTTACGTCTATTTTATAAATAAGTGGAGACTCATCAGAAGTAATTAATTCTGAGAATATATGGTCAACGAGTATTTTTAAAACAGACACTGGAACTCGTACTTTAACCCTAGGCCATATACGTAGTGACTATTTTACAGGGTTACGGTCCTAATTAATTGGAAAACTGTATATAAAAGCATTTAGGACAGTGCCTGCCACATTCTGAAGTCCTCAGTAAACGTTACGTTCTCAAACTTAGAAGAGCTAGACCACTGGAGCTAACCCACTATTGTCCTTTGATTTCTTTATTTTTTTCTAATTAATAAAAAAATTGTTTGGAGAAGCAGAGTCTCACAGGGTCAGATGACTGTATGCCTTTGTAATTCTCTTACATAGGATAACTGATTGGTATAGTTTTTAATACTGGAATTGATTTTTTAATCTTGTTGGAATTTTCATCAGCAGAAGAGTCTCCAGCTAGCTGGAGCATTTCCTTTCTATTTCTGAACAGGCAGTTGTTTGGCAGAATGCTTTGTTGTAGTCGCTTTCGGGTTTTCCAAGTTGGGCTTTGTTCAGGTTGGAATGTGAAAATGCCATCATCAGAGGAGAATGCCACATTCACCTTTGGCTTTGAGGGGATAAAGCTTACAGAAAAACCTCAAATATTGGAAACTCTCCTCTCTTCACTAGCCTTTGGTGTTTCTTTGATCTGGAATGTATTTATTAACATTGGAATGATTCTAGTTACAAATTGGATAAGTTGTGACATGTCAGACAGAGACCAAAATAATTATTGCACAAGTTTAGAAATATCAAAATATGAACATTTTAGGTGCTCTACACAAAATAAAATTTCGATTCTTAAAGTGTATATTTGAAATATAAATATTGGACCTAAATTTTATGAATAATAATGCATGTACATCTACTCTGTAGTTTTAAGCCACAGGGTTTTTTGTGAACAGTTTTGTCAACATTTGGAAAACTATCTGAATGTGTAAAATCAGATGAACTTTAGAAGGGCATTAAGAGAGAGTTGATGTGAAGAATTTTAGTATACACAAGCATAAAATTTAGAATTCATAAGTTTCTTCATTGGCTTTCAAAATTGTTACCATTGCATGTACAAATATGTAGATTTTAAGTTTTTATGAAAATAATATTTTAGATAATGTTGGTAACTGATTTGGACTGATTTTTTTGTGTAGCTTATACATATCTTTAATTGATCAAAATTTAAAGTATTGACATTCAATGTAAGATAATAATTTGGTGATATATTTTGATGAATCAAACCAAAATGAAAGTTATGTTTTATCTCTTATAATTTCGATATTTTTCTTGATAGCTTTCTATTTTGCAAAAGCTTATAGCATCCGATTAAATTACTTCACTTTCTGTGATAAAGAGAACTATAACATTATAATTTGTGTTTTTTCCTTAAATATCTGCTAAAAAGTTTGGAGTCAATATTCATTCCTGACTTTAAAATGTTGAGTCTAACATTTGCTCAAGAAAAGTGACCCATGTTTATTTACAAGAGATTCTCTTTGTCTTAGGATAAATGATCCTAGACAAAAGGCCACTTCCAAAAGGAATCAGTGTTTAGAAAGAACCAATATTTCATATTAAATAGTAAAAATAATTTATTGTGACTTCATCTTGAGAAAATAAGATTGATTATCAAGAGTATATTTTATTTTATGTTTAATACAATTTATTATTCCAACTGTGCTATAATTATTCAAAAGGGTAAAGAATAACAATTTGTGTGGGGCATGATATACATTTTCTGGCACAATTGTATGACTGTACAACATTGCATCTTTCATTCCTAGTGGCATTTTGCAGCGTGATCACAGGGGGTCCTATTTTGCAAAAAAATATTTGATGGATTCATTAATTTTCCAAAGGGCCTCTCATTAACCTTTTATTTAAATAATTATCTTTCCTCATTCAAGTTGAGATTTTCCTGGTTCTTGGTATGATGAGTGATTTTTTTTATTGTATCCTGGCTATTTGAAGTATTATGTTTTGAAAACCTGGGTCTTACTTAAATCTTCTGTTTCAGCAGGCCTCCTCTGACACCAAGCCAGTGGGGAAAGTGGGACCCTGAGGCTTGACTGCCAGGTGGAGATGAAAGTCCAGGCTCCTCACTTGACCCACTTTGACAAGGGGGGGAATTGGGGTGAAGTGGGGAGGGATGCCTCCTTGTTACTGGGCAGAGTTGGGTTTTCAGCCCCCGCACTGGGACCCTGCAGATACCAACCTGGTTGAGAGGGAGAGGGGCACCTCTTTAGAGTTCCCCGTGAGTCCTCCAGCGGTGGTGAAGCTAGATTTAACATTTATCCTCCTCTGACTCCAGCAGGGAGAGGGAGGGGTACTTCAATACCACTCTGTGGAGATGGAAGTCTAGAATCCCCTCATGGACTCCAGTGACACCTTTGCAGGGAATCAGGGAAAGCTCTTTGCCACTGGGTGACAGTGAAAGTTCCACCTCACCACTCAGTCTTCTTTGATTCCACCCTGGTGTGTTTGTGGAGGTGGGGAAGGACCCCCTCATAGCAGTAGGCTTTACTTTGGGTTTATTTTATCTGCTTCCATTGGTATTTCCAATTTGCAGATTTCTCCAGCACCACATCTGGGATATATGAGGAAAAATGAAAACCTATGTTTTTCCTCAGGTCCCAGGACCCTAATAGACCTCTCTTCTTTTCAACCTCTTTTAGACTCATTTTATGTAGTTTTTGCATGTACTGTCCAGGGATTTTAGCTGTCTTTAGTGGGAAGTGTAGAGAGATGTGGGAAATTTTATCTTAATCTAGAACCAGAAGTCCATCATCTTTTGATCATGCCGACGTTCATTTCGTTATTTTATGTCCTTGATTATAATCCTAGTGTTTTTTAGCATCACTTTTATTGACTTCATGGATATCTGCATCTTCACAAGTTTTATAATTTAATCTCAGATTGGCACCATATTACTTCCTGTTATTAGCAACTAATTGATGATATAGACATTAATACGGTGGTTGATATGAGGAGAGATACTAGTAGCAAGTGGGTGGGGATAGGTGGGGATTAATTTCGTAAGTGATCACTATTGACTAGTTTCATGTTATAGCAACTTGTGCTTTCCGGTGTGAAATTTCTTCTCTTAAACTCAGGGGACTCACATAGTAAACATTTAGATAATAAAAGTTTTCTATATTGTACCCCCCACCCCCATTACTACGGTTAACTTTTATCTTCCTGCCCTCATAGTAAAAATCTGTTCAAATGCTGACATTTTCAGTGCTATTTGTATTCGCTGGTATTACCATGACATGATAATTCTGACTTAGCGACATATGTGCTTTTCCTACTTAAAGGTTATTTCAAAGTGCGAGAAGTTGGGAAAAACTTAGAAAATAAAGCCAAGATCACAGTGCACTGACATATCCTTCCTTAGGATTTTTTCCCCACATAAAATTAGTTGGTCAAAGGATGACTCCTAATACCTGTTGCAAAATTTTCCTCTAAAAAAGTTTTGGAAAGGATCCAAGTCATACACTGAGATTACGATTTAAAAAAAAAAAAGGCAACTTAAAGCAGAAGAGACTTATCAATGGAGTTATTTTTAAAGACTTGCGTTCTGCTGTCCTGATCACCTAACAGTTTTTAGACATTGCTGTTCTCTCAGTGTCAATATTTAGACATTGATAACACCTTAAATTATAATAAAATTCCATGATATAAATATCATTGCTTTTGTGTAATCATTCTTCTATCAAAATATTGACTCTGGCCTTGACAATGTAATATGGGGCCACCTTAAGCAGTGTATTGGCAACAGCCATAAAACACACACCTGAGATGGAAGGAGTTGGCGGCATCGTCCACACCTGTTTTAATTAGTGATCTAGCGAGGTTGGAGGCAGATAGAGGGTGAATGTGTTCCATGAATGCTGCAGTATTGTGCCTCTTTTTATCCTCTGCAAGATAGTAAAGAAGGAGTGAAATGTTGACTGCTTTCCACTAGAAGCCTTAGCTTGGAGAATCACACAGTGACTAGTTTCTCTCTTCTATTCAAAGCTGCCATGGAGCTTAATAAAGACATAATTATACAAGATGAATTAGAGCCAAATCAGTCTTCCATCAATAAGCAAAGTAAGTGCAAAACAATAAGTTGACATAATGTTAACATTCCCCTGTACTATTTACATGCTAAGCAAAGTGGTATAACATGAGGACTTGGTCTAAGCCAAAATACATGAAAAATGTTTGTCTGAAATAAATTCACATAGAGGAGTGCTTGGGAAGCTGGGTATGGTAAGAGCAAATGGAAGGGAAAGTGATAACTTCTCGGTGGAGTAAACTCCCAGTCCCTCGTGTCTACCACTAGGTGAACGTCTGGTGGGCAAGCTGCGACAGGATGAAGGGTTTGGAGCACCGGATGACCTTTCATGGCTCCCTGGCCCTTTTCTCTATAGTATTTATCACTGTATAGATTGTACTTTTTTATGTGATTCTTTGATGAATGCCCCTTTCCCGATTAGACTGTAAATGTCACAGACTGTATTTTTATACTTCTCACTGTTATATCTCCAAGGCCTAGCACAGCACTAGGAACAATAAATATTTGTTGAGCGATTTAATAAATGTTAGACCAGTCCTTCCTTTCTACTATATCTGTGGCTCTCCAGCTTCATATGTTAAACCAGCAAATCTGAGAAAGACTTGGTCCAAAATCTGCCCCAGGTTCTTAGAGTGAGGTTTCTCTTCTGTGAGTTTTTTGAGGACAAAAAGGTACCAAACTAGGAATTGTGGGGAGCGGGTAACATTGGGGAAGTGTGGTCCTAGTGGAAGATGAAGCTGAGGAGTTCAGAAGGGAATATTTTTGAAGAAACAATTCTGTTTTTAGAGGAAAGCCTGCCTTTCTGTAAGTGTGAACTTATTTAACTTTTTCTGGTGAATTTGGTATAATACCTTCAATTTTCTTTACAATGTTTCTTGTTTGCAGCTTCAGGTTTGTAAGCTTGAAGTTGAAACTCTTGAAGTACACCTTTTTCTTTTCTAACATTGTGATTACTTGAAAAATGTATGCAGATTTTCACTGATTTATGAAGATCTCAAGTTTGTTTTAACAGAAAAATATTTTTATTTCTTATCATCAAGTAAATGTCATAACCACAGGAGGGGCACTACATTTATTCCACAGTTCCCCATGCCCTAGGCTCCCTGTCTGTGACTTCTAATACCCAGATTGAAGAGCACATGGGCTCCTCAGAAAGCTGAGGCTTCCTTTGCTCACAGGGCTGTCTCTCTTTTCCTGAGGAGGTCTTTGAAGCTAGTCCCGGATAATGAGATGTGAGAAAACCATCAGGAAAGTTGCCTTAATACATACACACTCCATTCCAAATGGAATCATAGAGCTCAAAATTCCCACATGTGGAATAAAAACATGCATGTTTTAGTTTGGATTGTTTTCCTTTATTGGAGGAAAAGGAAGCAATATCCCTCCTGACCCTCCAGAATGAATGTGAGCTCTGAAGACAAGATGGGAGAATGCTCATATGAAATGACTTTTTCCAATGACTGAAGAATGAGAAAAGCAACGATAGAGAGAGAAGTATTATAATATCAGATATATATGAACTCAATAACTTTAGTTTTATAGACTACTGAAACTGAAATATACATTTTAGTGTACAATTAGAAGACAATACCTAATTGCCAAGGATGCAAACTGGAACAGAATACATTGGGTAGAGAATATCAGACAGCATCATGAAACTGTGCCCAGGGAATAAACACTTAGAACTGCACTGAGTGGTGGTGAAAACACTCCTCTTCCCTGGACAGGTAGCAGGAAATGACCCCGCCCCCCGCAGAAATATTTGCTTGGGTTGGCTCTCCAATGAACAGGTTTCACTCTCCAGAAACAATTGTGGCAAGTATTGGATTTGATCCCATTTACACAGTGAAATAAGCTGTGGAAGTTCAGGGTGCAGTAGAGAAGGGAAAGGAAAGCCTCAGAATAAAAACACTTGTGTCTCTCACAAATTAACATTATACTAGGTTAATATAAACAGTTGTTTGGGGCTTTTTAAAAATAATATCTGAGAAATGATATCATGAATGTAGATGATCATAGTGTTAATTATATCATGAGTTTGGAGACATGAATGGCTCTAATGTAATCAATATACAGAGAGTGAGTAAGCCCATGGCTTTGGTGTTATTTAGAAGATTTTCTTCACTTATAGCATAAAAGTGCATTTCTTCATTACATTTGTTTCATTGCCCATAAATTGGGTAAGAATTAAAATATCAGGTTTACATGTCAGTAAATACAGTGGACCACATGAGTCCATCTAATATGCAGTGAAACCTTAAAATGTCTTTTTAAGAAGCTGAATGTTAAAGCACACAAATAGATAAAGCATTCACTGTGCAAAAATGTTGCCAGATTGGTTTCTGATTGAGACCATTTGACATTGCAGAGAGAGTGTAGGCTTGGGGTCTGCAGATGTAGAGGTGATTCGTGGATCTGCCACTTGCCCAGGTGTGACCTTGGAGACAGTATTTAGCTTCGCTGTAAAGTGGTTAACACCTAAACTGCTGTGCTTTTATGAGATTTAAATGAGATAAAGCCTATTAGAGTATCTGGCCCCACGCCCAACACATGGTGGCGTAGACGTGTTCAATAAATGCCTATTCTCTGCTGCTTCCCGTCAAACCACAGGCCCACCCCTGCACTCCCCACATGTGCACACATTCACTGTCCTTGATAAAACCCACTTGTGGTTTTAAATTACGTTAGCAAAAAGAAATTGATACCATTTAAAAACAATATCATATGATATCACTTATATGTGGAATCTAATTTAAAATGATACAAATGAACTTATTTACAAAACAGAAACAGACTCACAGATCTCGAAATCAAACTTATGGGTTACCAAGGGGGAAACGTGGGGGGGAAGTGATAAATTAGGAGATTGGGATTAATATATACACACTACCATATATAAAATAGATAACTAATAAGGACCTATTGTGTAGCACAGGGAACTCTATTCAGTACTCTGTAATGACCTATATGGGAAAAGAATCTGAAAAAGAATGGAGATATATATATATATATATATATATATATATATATATAACATATTCACTTTACTCTACACCTAAAACTAATACAACATTGTAAATCAACTATACTCCAATAACAATTAATTAAAAAACAAAACAAAAGTGGACTAACTCCATCCCTAGGATGCTCATTTAATTAACACCTTACCTATACTCACTTAAAAAAAAAAAAAGAACAAACTTGGGTGTATGTATTATCACATATAAAACACACAGTGATTCTGAGAGGAATTTAAGAGATTAATACCCAGATTTTACAGAAGAGAAAACTGGGGCTCAAGTTGTTAAGAGAGACTTGCCACAATGAGACTTACCAGTGGAAAGCTAGGACTGGTCCCCAGGTCTCCTGGCCACCACTCCCATTTATTGGAGGATTAAGCTTCTTTGACATGAAGACAGACTGCTCAAGGATCAGATCCAGGTTTTACTACAGTCTAGATGTGTGACCTTGGGTAAGTCACTTAAATTCTCTGTTCCTCAGTTTCCTTATTGACAGAATGATTCCAGTAATATTATCATCATCATAAAGTCGTTGTGAAAATTTTAAATGTAAAATAAAAGTTGCAGAATAAAAGATGCCTGGAGCAAAGCACGTGCTTGGTATATATTAGCTCCTCTTATAAATCCAGTGTTTTTATCAGCTACATGGTGCTACCTAGACAACAGTAAATACTTAAAAATTTTTCAAGTAAAATCTGAGCATTCCGTTTTAGGATTAAAATTAATCTTAGATGTTTACTTTTTTATTGCTCTTGTTCTCAAGTATACCCCAATATCCTAAATACTCTTGCTTAGCTGTATACTACAGCAAATCCGGTATAGTTTTTGAACAGGAAAATTGTCTGTCTGCTTTTTGTAAGAATAAATTTGAAGTTTGAAAGCATTTCACAAATTTTAATCGGTCTCTTTGTTGCTGTCACCCTAGGAACTAACTTCACCCTTGCAGAGCTGGGGATCTGTGAGCCCTCCCCGCACCGAAGCGGCTACTGTTCCGACATGGGGATCCTTCACCAGGGCTACTCTCTGAGCACAGGGTCTGACGCCGACTCCGATACAGAGGGAGGGATGTCTCCAGAACATGCCATCCGATTGTGGGGGAGAGGGATAAAATCCAGGCGCAGTTCCGGCCTGTCCAGTCGTGAAAACTCGGCCCTTACCTTGACTGATTCTGACAACGAAAATAAGTCAGATGAGGAGAACGGTAGGCCCGCTTCTTAAATATTTTTTGATGTTCTGGGTACTGCACAATGTGGGGCTTGGGATGTTTTTGTGTTTTAATAAAGAGGCGTATAAAAACCATTCATTTTCTTTTAACTCGACCTTGTCTACCCACGCTGAGCTGGGGCAAAATAAACCAGCACACCTCAAACACACAAAAAACGAGGAGAGAATTTTAAAATCACATTTTGATGATAGCACACTATTCAGGCATCGTCAGTTGGTCTTATTAGCAAGTAAATTGCATTTCAAAAGAAGCAACTTGATAAACTATGACCTATACCTAGAAAATGTCCTCTCTCCACAAGTTTCTAGGTCTTTGTATTGATTTCCCCTTCCCAGTAAATGGCAACCTGGGTTATTTTTTTTCATGAAGAACTCTTAAGAATCCTACCTTATCTTAGACTTTCATTTCCAGGCGGCAATGCCTCATATCCGTATTGGAGATCAAACTTGGAACAGATGCTCTAGAGTTTAATAATGACAAATAGGAAGAGACTTGTCTTCAAAAAAGTATTCTCTTCTGTGTTTACTTTTCTCCTTGGTAACTCTGTAGGTTCATGGCTTCCCACACCTTCTGTCACAAATCACTGTTGCTTTATCCATCAGCTTTGTGGATGTGTTTTAATGAAATTTTGAAAATTAAATGCTTCCGATCATTAAGCAGTAAATATAGGGAAGCCTAAGCAAGTCATTAAAGAGAGAAGGTGCTTATTTGTGGCTTTCTTAGCAACTCAGAACCGTGTTGAGTCCAAAACATTTTTTAAAAGATAAATTGCATTAGGTACGGTGGATTTATTGAGAAAACATCAGATGCTATGTGGTTTGTTATGAATATATTGTGTGTTTGCTAAAAGAATTACCATTAAAATGTTTACAGATAGATCAGTTAAGAAGGTTTCTATAAATATTATAAACCTCTACTAGAGCAGCTCTAAGTATTTTCTTGCCTTTAAAAAATAAAAGAAAGAAATTTGCAGGCAGGCAGGCAGCTTGTTGTAAATACAAAAGCATAGCTAAATATTGTTTACTCTCCAAACCATGTTGAAAATACATCATTTCCTGGGTAAGTCGCATATATTCTAAAAGATGTCACTATGTTGCATTTAAATTTATGTTTAATTGTGAAATAATTTATTCTACAGTGAGGACAAGGGGATGTGTCTTCCTTATGCCTCAGTTCAGGTAGCTAATCAAGGTGTCCTCTCAAGGAAAAATCTGCACTTGACTCCTTTTGAATTTTAACAGAATTCTGACACTCGGTACATTCAGCACTCTAAAGGTGCTTATTTGTTAGGAAATTACTTTCAGAACTTTTCATAAAGGCATACATTGAATCCATTTACTGACGTACTTTTTCCACTTCAGTGTGTGTCAGGTACTATTTAAATGGAGGAACTTTGATTGCCTAATAAATAAAATCATTTGTAATCCAAGAATTTACGGCATATCTTAAACAAGGTATTTTAGCAAATGTTCCATGGTTGGAATTCTCGCTGGTCTCGTGGGCACCATCTATAAAGAATTATTTATACATATTCCTAGAATTTGCACTCTTTCTTTTTTAAGCTGTATACATCTTAAGAACTCAACGAATAAGGGGAGATTTCCAGAGAAGAAAAGGGAGCAAAAAGTCTTGCCTTGGATTTACCTACAACTGTTAGGGATGAGGGGATTTTACAGGTAAAGATGTATTGGGTGGACCAACAGTAGTTGCTTTTTTCCAATATCATTTGAAACATATTCAAACAGTTTTCACCTTGCGGCACTCTATATAAATCCCTGTGTACTGATAGGAAGTAAACCCTTAGATACAGTGTGGCGATTTTTCCCTGTAATGCTAGTTCTAATACAATCAGAATTGCATAAAGAACTTAGATAATGTACTTAGAACCAGGAAACAATTCTTTTGTTCCTGAATCTGGCAGAGCATGAAGGGGGAGTTTTGAAGCCAGAGTTCAAGCTTAGGTGATAGATGGTTATTTAAAAATGTACAGATAGAATGTGTTTCCTTTTCTCTTTTTAAATTTTTTCAATATTTCACAGATTCCAAAGATGTACATAATGCATGCTCTGTTCTCCTTGGGGGCCAGAAATAAAAACAAGAAATTGTACACGTCACATCATAAACTCCTCAACCAAATAAAAAGTGAGGTGTGAGCTACTCTGCAGACTGAGGTGTTAACTTCAGTCAACTTCTTGCCCTTTCTTTTTGATAAATTCTATTTAGCTCCCCCCAAAAATCAATGCGTTTTCACCTCACTGGTTTTATGAAGTTTGGGAATGTATTATCATATAGATTGACAGTTGCCCCACTGGTTCCACACCACAGCGTGGACACTTACAAAGCCATCATTAATTTCTCTCACTCGTACTCCGCCATGGCTTCCTCCGTAATAAACACTCTGTCCTTCAGGACCAAATCAATAACCTTTTAGGTATCCTTCTCTTGAAGAGGAAGTAACAAGAATCTATACTCTGAGAAAGAAGGCCTCCAATTCCATTTTAGATTTTAAGGATATGTGGCCATGGAATGAATCTTTTCTTTGGACCCCATGTATTTTTATTTCTTTTTTAGGGTGGGATCTTGGGGTACAGAGATGTTCACAGCGCTTTTTAAAAATTGCCTTAAAAAATTCCTAGTGTGGTTTTGCTAAGCAAGTCAAGACATATCTCAAAAATCAACTCGGCTTTCTGTAACCTAAAACATGGACCCAACCTTCAAACTCATGTAATAAAAATCCCTATCTGTCAACAGTTCTTTGTACATGCTGCTGTGACAAAAATGACCTACAAGTAACTGGTAACTTGAAAGTCCCATCACACCAAACACACAGGTGAATTTGTCCTTCTCCCTTTTTTTTTTTCCCCCGGTGTAGATTCTTCAAGGTTATCACCACACACAGCTCTGCATCTTACACATACTCCACGGCCACCAAATTAATATTGTGCTCCCTTGGATTGCTTTAAATAGATAAAACTCTCGTGTTCAGGTTATTTTATCAGGTTCTTTAACTCTATCTTTAAGCTAGCGATGGCTTAGCTAGAAATGGCAGTGAGAGTTGGAAACAGCGAGGCCAAGCTTTTGCAGCTGTGATATTTAACTGCATCTATAGAAAGGGCTTTCCCAGTGACTCTAAATTAGAATCATTCCTTTTTTGGGTAATAAATGTCCCACTTAAAATATGCCCTCTCCGAGGCCCTTTTTATCAGTTATGGAGAAAATGGGGCAGCCACTAATACACAAGAATAACTAATTGCCTTCTTAAAAATGCGAAATAGCACACACTGTAAAAAATCTGGTCTGCACAGTCTTGACCCCCTTAGGCAGTTTCTTTACCTTGGAGACTTAAAAATATCCTTGAGATTTTTTTTTTTTAAAGCATAATTCTAGTTTCAGTTATTTTATTGGAAATCCAGAAAGAAAAAAAAAAAAAAGGAAAAGACAAAGAAAATAAGCTTGGCTCTGGGATAGGAAGCCAGAAATTACAGAAAACAAAATCTGACCTTGGATTGAAGCTTTAAGAAAAGTATCCTTCCTTTGCCCTGTTTGTTTCCACCCAAAGTAAATAGGACAGTGTTCATTTTCATCTGTTGTCAATTGGGAAATTTATAATTCTCCTAACGTACTTTGAGGATGAAAATATAAATGTTGGGTTAATTCCATTCCATTACACCAAATGCATTTATAAAGCAGGCGGGCTCTCGGCACCTAATGGATTTGTGTGAAGTGTATTTGTGGAACCCAGGTGCTATTAGATTGTGAGTCCTCTTGGAAGAGGTCTGTAGTGTTCCTCTCTCCTCAAGAGAACTTTGAGCGCACCCAGGTATTCATTGCAGGTTCATGGAGATATGGGGCATGAACTCAGATGGGAGGAAGGCGTTCCCTTACTTCCAGGGACACTGTCTGTAGGTCGTTACCTCCAACTACATGGCCTTCATTTGTCCTAGGAGGTGAGTTTTATAAGTCTTCCTTCTTTCTCTTCAAAAGGCAGCTCCTCAGTAGATTTTTACATTAGAGTATCCTATCCTGTAAGCAAACACACCCAAGACCTGCCAGTGGGTTTCTATTTCTGTCCCACTCTATTCCTCTTACATATTCTTAAATTTATTTTGTGTTTTATAATCCACTCTACTCCTTTCTCCCCGCCCCCAAGCCACATGTAAAAATTACAGAGAATGCCCAGAACAGATATAAAATCTTACTAACAGCACCAGACAATGATAGCCAAGAGCTCATAATTTTGCTCTTCACAAAAGCAAAAATGTTCAGAGTAGGAATAGTTGTTAAAGAGGTAAGTACAAAATCATAGGGTAATATTTGTACGTTTGATGTTGATATGTGGATGATTTCTTTTTCAGCCAGATTTTATGGGAAAAAACTTCCATGGTAGCTAAAGAAAATGTTGCCTCAATCCCTTAAAAATGAGGCAAAAATCACACTTTAATCCCTTTTGGATGCCCATTATTTCAAGTTGTGTTTCTAAACTTTATCTTTTTTTTTAATACTTGCAAATTTGAAAGAGTAGCACTTATAAAGAAGAATGTGAAATGAGTTATCATGGATAGAAAAAAAGTGAAGGACGTGAGAACCAAATGTCACAGGTTCTTAGCCTTGTCTCTTCCTAAATGCAAGGATGATTTGATTTTAATAACTCTGGTCCAGTTCCCTGCAAGTCCACATACTAGCAGCTATAGGGGCACCTTACCTTACAAAAAGTTATTCAGGGGAGTCCTAAATATATGATTATCACAGTGTTAAAATACAGCTGATAATAATATAGAACCAGAAAACAAAATTTAGGAATATCACATTGTCACATGGCATAATACAGAAGCAAGAAGCAAAAGGATTGGTATTTTGCAAATGCATCTAAATGGGACTAAAGAGATTCAGGTTTTTGGCAAATTAAGCAGTGCTTGCATAACTTTAAAGTAGAACAGAGTACTTGAAGGAGTGTAAGAGTATGTGTCTGATTTCCAGGACTGCATGTTCCAGATTATAAACTTTAGTGGCATGGTTTTTCGTTATTTATATATTTCTTTCTTTCCTTTGGTGGTTTCTTTCATGTTTGTTAATGCTCAGAGGGGCTATCAAGCAATGGCTCCATTCAATAAATACAATAAAAAAAATGAAGCATTAAGCCTTACTTTTGGCAAGGGCAGCCTGATTATTACACATGTAATCTCCAGGCCTTCGGGGAGACATTGGGCTTGGTGGATAATCATTTGCTTTTAAGCTGCTGAGTTTCTGATGTCTGTACTTTCACTTCAGTTAAGAGCAAAGGCAGTAACCGGGTGAGACACACCGTGTTTTGTGTCAGTTCACGATTGGAAGCCTCTTAACTCAGAAGAAAACTCTTAACTTTTTTGCTTATTGCTCGGTCACTTTTTAGTTTAGTTGTTGTTTGTCAAGGATCAAATTAAATTTAAAGATGGGGGAGAGATGTAATCAAGTATTAAATAAAATGAGTTAAAGCTAAAGAAGTTGATAGTATATATTTTCTACACACAACTGAATCAGGATGAATTGCTCAGAACCTAAAATCAAATCAGGCAGGATTTGAGAAGCGCATATGAAAAGTAATGAGACATTTTAATTACCCATTCTGAAACTGGGATGTGTGAGGGGAAGGGGAAAATTTCAAGTGATGCATTTGTAAATAGAACAGAAATTGCAGATATGTACCTATTACATCTATATGCTTATACACAAAGGTAAAAATGTTACTGGTGATGTAATGTTGAGTATTATCCGGTACTAGCTGAAGGAACTGCCTAGAAGATTGTCCTTTCACGGTTTCCCTAAACTCAGTTTGAGGAATGTTAAAGCAGTAGAAGGTAGAGGTAAGTGAGTCACGGAATAGTCATCAGCTACAGAGGTGATGAACTATGTATAGTCCACGAGCGAATCTAGCCCGTGAGTTATCTCATTTGGTCAGTGCAGTGTTTAAAACATTGTGCGTTACTAATCAACATTTTAAGAAGGGGAGATTTCATATTAGAAATTTTCATTTTTGGCTTCTCTTGCAATGTACAAGACTCATTACCATTTGTCCAGGTTTCCCTCTGGACAAACAGGCATAGAAGCAGTAACCATAGCAGTTGTAGGCAAGCCCATTTCATCTGGTTCACCTGCGCTCCCTCCAGGCTACTCCTATCAGTTAAGGTCTGCCTTAGCCTTTGTAGCACTTGAATGACCAAACTTGACCTATGTACAAACTTTAGGGAAATCAGAGTTCATAAAAATGTAGAAAGAAAGCTAGAAACCAGCAACTGTAGCTTTATTTAACATGTGTTTAGCATAGTGATGTTACTTCTTTTCTGTAAGTTTGGCTTATCTGTAAAATGGGTTTACTTTTGCTCTACCGAATTTCTAAAATAGTTTAAAGGGGTTCCGATAAAATTAAATCAAATGAAAATCAATTTAGCATGGAAATTAATAAAGTAACTGTATGTGTGGGCCGGGGGAGGCTAAGTGGGTGATATGCCATCCCCATCTTCTGAAGGAGATGCCCTGACGTACTGAACAGTTAAGGTCAGAACCTTTAATTTTAACACATATATTTAAGTTATTTTAATGTAAAAGTATCTAGATGGACTTTTAGGAGATAGATGGAGGGAGAACCTACTTTAAATACTTTAGCTACTTCAGCTGATTAAGGAAAACTCTGAGGCTTTTCAGGAGGAAGCCATTCAAAGAGGAGGAAAATGACTTCGTACTATGTTCAGCTTGATCAGGCGAGTGGTTTATGGAGTCTGTTATAATGAAGTGAAAAGCAATAAAGTAAAGACTAGAAGAGGAAAATGCAGTGATATATGAAGACCTCCAGCACCCCAAAAGAGAAAGACTAGGAGCGTTGTTGGGTTATGCTGAGTTGGGAAAAAGCGGGTCAGAAATCGTGCTCCACAAACTAAGGAACGTTCGTCTACATGGATAAGCAGGATATCCAAGTATTGTTCCGGGACGGCTCTGAGTCACAGTACAATATACTCCCAGTTCTCTTTGTATCCCAAGGATATGTGTGAAGGAGAGAAGATAATTGAAATACAAGCATGTTTACTAATGGAAGGGATTGAAATATTTGAGTTAGCATTCTTTGGAAACTCCATTCGTGGAGTTTTATACTGGCCTGGCCTGAAGTGGGTAGAAAAGATCGACACTACGGCAATACTATTTATGCTTGTGTTAAATGTGAAAAAGGAGGGCGCGGATTTACGTGAAGAGAGCTAGGCTCACAAGAAGGTTCAGGAAGTATTTCTTCATAGTGTATTTTATGCAAGAAATGACACTATCACACATTCACTGATCCAAAATGATCTTTGAAATATTTTTTTTTAGATAAAGAAAATTGGTATTTGGAAGGTAATGCACATTGGTTAAATATGCATATTTTAATACACACAACGTATGTGGTGCTGATAAAACTATGTTCTGTTTTATTTAGTACTGACAAAAAGTAAGCTAAGTAATCACAGATGAGGAGACACTTCAGTCTGGGGGATCCTTATTTTATTTCTGAAAAAAATTTGGGAGTGGCTGTTGGATGCTCAGCATTATACAAAGCTGTTGTGTGTCTCTTTGTATTTGTGTGTCTGTGTTGTGTGTGCACGGAGGGGAGTTCAGTTGGGAGGAAGGATGTTACTGAGAGGGATGGATATCAGGAAATAGAAATTGATCAAATTCCAGGGAAATGGTATCATAAGGGTATTTATGAAAATGCTAGAATGAGTACTGTTGATGTTTTGTAGTGCACAGTTTTAGGAGAAGGAGAAAAGAGAGACCTGTGCTGACCTTCTTTTAACTTGAACTCTGTTGGTCACTTTAAGGCCTCAAGCCACTGTTCCAACTATATCGTTCCATCCGTGTACATCAGAATGAATGTAACAGAGCCCACTTTCTCTCAATTCCCACATAAGAACTCTTGCCTCTTGGCAACTCTGAACCAGTTTGAACTGTCAGAGAAATCATATGTGATTTGGTGGGGAGGCTGATTTATTTGCAGCATAAAATGTATTCTCTGTCTCTCCTCCCTTCCCAATCCTGATCTCTTCCCCTAATACTTTACCCCCCTCACCCTGCATCTAGCAAAGATCACCCCATCAGTGAACTAATTTCTTTATTCTCTCATTCAACCCTCTTGTTAAAATTGGTGGGATCATGTTTCCAAAATGTGATTTGAACATCATGATTCACTGGGTTGCAGAAAAAAAAGCTTTTATTTAAAGGTACATTTCTTTTCCTTTATCCTTTAAAATTTCTATTTTTTGAGTGTATTTTATAGTGCATGTAATGTGTTAGTGTATGTACACACACCCACACACATACGTGGTAGAGTACATAAATGCAGAGACGTATATATTGGAAGTGTGTCCAAAATTTTTTTGTTGATATAGGTATATGACAAAGTGTTAAGTGACTATTGTTTTAGACATTTTATTTCCCAGGAGATGAAGTCGAAGCAGCAGTCTCTCCTTGGAATATTTGGATAATCCATTATCTTGTGGCAACCTAACAGATTGTCTTTCTTGTTGTTCAGAGCTATCTGTACCAATCATACCTTACTCTTTTTTTTGATACAATTCCCATTTTCTTCTCTCAGTTCCCTGTGTCAACTTCCAGTTCTTTCATGGATAGGTAACAATATTTACTTTGCTGTTTATTGAAGAAAGCAAGCACCCCTATACATTTATAGAGAAATCCCTGTCTCTTCTGAGTAGAGAAATAAGAATATAAACATTGTATGCATCAGCTGACTGATATAGTAGGGGCAGCTTTAAGGAGACAGTTTTAATTAGGTTGTAAATGAGGATTAGAACTCATATATAAGTGGGAATGAGATGGTGGGTATTCTAAATGAAAGAAAACCAATGTGTATGGTGGTTGGGGAATGAGGAGATGGTGCAAAGATGATGATGATTTTTCAGGAACATTGTCTTCCCCAAAATTCCAACTCACATCAGACTAATGGGAACATAGTAATTTCATTGGACAGCAGTAGATATGTAATAGAGGTATAGGAACTAGATGACCAAGAGCTTTGAGTTATGGTCTGACCAAGGAGAGTTAGAGAACAACTAAAAGTTTATTTGAGCAGGAACAGTAATGTTTTAGGAAGCATCTGATTAAAGCACACACACATGTACACACACACACACATGTTTGGACAGGAAGGTAACAAAATTAGAAGCAGTGATACCAGAGAGAGAAGCTGTAATCTAAGTTGGAGGACCCAAGAAATCTCTGGATTACAGAGAGTCCTTCTTCTTGGCATTTCAGTAGGAAAAATTAAGCCCTGATTAGCATATGAACGTTGAATATTTATAATTAAAATATTAAAATTTGAAAAAGCATCAATTTGAAGCTCACAGAGTACAGAGAATGTTCCTTACAGAGGACTCCGTTATGCTCACACATATAGTACAGTATTACAACAGCCAGACTCCAGTGTTTATTACTTTTCAATCACATGATTAAATAATAAAATAGCAGCAAATATTGCTATGGACAAGGAAGACAGGTCATAATATTATTTTTAAAGGAACAGCTAGTGTGTTGTAGGTGAACATTGACTAGAACTATTCCAGGTTGATTAATAGTTTCTTGAAGATTATTTCTGTTTCTATATCCTTGTTGCTCTCCGGGAATCATATTCTCATGTAATTTGTTGAAGTTCCTCTGTCACTGTGTTGTTTCCCTTTTCATCCCTCATCCTTTATATTTTTATCCCTCATTGTTTTACAAAAATCAGTCTTGAAAGAGATATATTTATTTTTTTCTTTCAAGCTTTCTATTTGTCTTTATAATTTTCTCTAGTTTTTATCTTTTTTCATTAAGTTCATTTTCATAATTCTCTCGTTTTAATTTTTGGAGTATATTTTGTTGTTTTTCTAACATTTTAAGATGAGTATTACGTTTTGCAACTTTCAGTCTTTCTTTTTAAGTAAGAGTAAATATATTTACCAGGTCCCATAGGATTTGATACAAAGTGTTGTCCTCTTCATTGCTTTCTGAAGATTCTCAGCCATCTGGACTCTCAAAATAAAATGGAATCCTAATGCTACCAATTTTTACTTTAGTACTAATAATTGCTGGAAGAAGCCAATTTTTTTGTTAATTCTTTATAATGTCTGAATTGAGATATAAATAATATATAATATTAACATATATTAATACATGATATATGTATATAAATATACATATGTGTAAACTACATACTTATGCAAAGTATATCTAAAATATATGAAAATATCCATGTATGTGTGTGTATCGCTACATGTAATTTGACACCAGAACTAACCATGGTTAATATTTTGGTGCATATTTTTTGCAGTCTGTGTGCTGTGTGCATATGTGTGTATGCGGAGTAAATATTTGTACAGAGTTGGCATCATGGTTTTTTTTCCAGTAAATCTATTATAAACTTCTTCCCATGGCATTAATTTCTGCAATAGTTAAGGGGTTCATAGAATTTTTGTAGCATGAGACATTTCCTCAATTTTCTTTCAGTGGACATTTAACTTATTTTTTTTAGAAGCAATAAAGTGTAGTATGATGAATAAAATCCTTGTAGCTAAATTCATGTGCACATCCCAAATTCTTTTCTTATGATAAATTCCTAGAAGATTTAGTACATACATGGTTATTTAAAATGGTAATCGTTTTCAACCAATTTCTTTATAGGAATGTTTACCCTTGCACCAGCACTATGTGCAAATGACCTGACACACACACTTGTGCTCAGAAGTCACTGAAAAGTATCTTAATATTTTTCCTATTTATTGATGAAAATATTTTTATCATTTATTTGAATACAAGTAAGGCTGAGCAACTAATCATGTGTGTATTGTCTATTTGTATTTCTTATTTTATGATTTAGATATCCTCTCCAGGTGAGAAGATGTTGGAATCATCCTTCTCATTTTTTAGTTTGTACTAACTTTTCACAGTGCCTGCAGTGACCCCAGAGTAAGTCCTGTTGTGCTTTGTTAGTTCTACAGATGGTTTAAAATGTTCATTTATAGGTGTGAAAATCATTTGGCTACATTCTCAAAATCATATGCCTTATTTTCTGTGGAACAGAAATTAGAAATATATACAATAGAAATATATATGTATATGTATATACGTGCACACACACACACACACACACACACACATGTCATCTATCAGGCTTGAAAGCTGGAAAACCATTTTAAGTGGTTGCATTAACCAAAGAAGAAAAGCTAACTCTGAGTAGGGTAGGGAATTTTTTTCCGTGTTGAATATTTCAGCTGTTGCTCAGAATGCAGGACTTTGCTTCAGATTGTTAATTTATAACAAACCAAGGATAGACTTGCATTCCACATGATGAAAGGGAATTCACATCTACTAAGACAATCTGCAAGGCACCTTGAGGAGATAGAATCAAGTAAATGATGTATTAAATACTCTTAAAACTTCCTCCATCTATGGTGCCTTTGATTCAATGAGGATAGTAATCATAAACACAGTGGTATTCCAGCTCTTGGTATTTTTACAAGATAGGTAGTTCTGCGTGCAAGATAAATATCTCAGTACATAATGAAATACTCTGAAAATAATCATGGGGAAGCAATTACTGTTATAATAAGCATATGGCTCTGCTAATATAGAGTGTTGCTTAATAATTGATGTTATAGGGAAAAAAAGAGTAGAAAAAGTTCTGTATTCTGGGGCATCCCCTAGTACATTCAGAAAGGAAAAGACCCTAGTGAAATGCAGAACAGTTAAGAGAATACGGGCTGTCTTCCACTTCCGCTGATACACATTTATGGCTATGAACAACAAGGCACATTGGGAAGGCAGGAAGTATACAAATCAGCTTAACCTGTCCCTCTGTGGTATTTCAGGCCCTCCACAATATAGTCCAATTTTATGTTTTTAGCCCTTGCTCCCACTTCTCCTCTAAATATATTTTCAGCTCCAGCCCAACTGGACTACTTACTTTTTCCAGAGCATGCTCTTTCCTGTGGTGTCTTTGTTTGACCTGTTCCCTGTGCTTTCATTGTTATCCCCAAACCTGCCCATCTATCACATTTCCTTACATCATCAAAGAATTATTTAAGATGCCAAGTCCTCTGTGAAACTATTTTGGTCTCTTTAACTATATATGAACTTCCACTCCTTTGAATTCTTTAGCATTTTATTTATCCATTTGTTTTGGAACTAAGGGGAAATGGTGCAGACTTCATCAAGGTAGAGAAGTAAATGATTCGAGATACATTTTGGAAATAGAATATATAGAACTTGATGCTGGTTTGAATGTAGGTGCCAACGAAAAAGAGCTATCAATAATTGCTGACTTTAGTGATTGAAGGGATTTCTGGTTACTAAGATGGGGAATATTTGGAAAGGATAGGATTTGGGGGGCTGAACCAGAGTTTCATTTTGGACATTGTTAAGTAACATAAGACGTCCAAGTAGAAAGGTAATGGGATTAGTTGTGTAATTATTAAGAATGGAACTTAGAGGTGAGGTCTGAACTAGAGACCTCAATTTGAGATTCAACAGCATGGCAGTAGTCTCTTTGTATATATACATGGAAGAAAATGAGTTCACACAAGGAGAAAGGCAGGGAAGGAAGAGTAAAGAGCCAGAAGCAAACTCTGAATAGCTCTTATATGTTGGGTAGAGGAGAAGGATTACTCAAAAGAGACTGAAGACATACTGGCTTACAAATAGTAGTTTAGTATTCATTCTTGCTTCTCTGATTTTCATTAAGGCTCCTCATGGCTTCCAGTTTTGGTGTGGCTGCATAATCTCTCAGTCCAAATTCTCTATTTCTTTTCTCTTCATGACTCTGCTATTTCAATCAAAGGAGGCAAAACTGGATGAGTTATTCATTACATGGAAAGAGAAAAACATATTAATTTTAAAAGGGATACTGGACTAGGAATGTAAATAACTGAGATGGGCTTCTCATATGACTGGCTAACTGGTCGCCAGGATAATTTCAAAATATACTGAGTAATGAGTGGCAACAATATTTAACTATAAACTTCTACTGCATTCAAAATATTTACTGATTCCCTATTATGTATTATGCTTAGGGTATATCAGTGAACAAGCTAGAAAAAGATTCCTGCCCTCTTGGAACTTAAATTCTGCTTGGAAAGATAGGCAATAAAAAATAAACACAGAGAGAGGTTGGGGAGGGAAGGAAGGAAGGAAGGGGAAGGGAAGGGAAGGAAGTGAGGGAGGAAAAGAGGGAGGGAAGGAGAAAGGAAAAGGAGGGAGGGAGGGAGAGAAGAAAGGCAGGAAGAGGAAAGAAAGGAAAGAAAAAACTATGCTAGAACACGATAAATACTATGGAAAAAAGAAAAGTGGAGAATAAAGGGTAGTTGGGAGTATGTGCTTGTAGTTTTGCAGTATTAAATGGGTGTGTGTCTGGTGTGTGGGAGAAGGCTTCATTGAAAAGCTGACATTCAAACAAAGCTTAAAGGAGACAAGGAAATTAGCTGTGAAAGGGAATTGACTATGCAGATTTCTGGGGCTGTGGCATCCCAGGTAGATGGAAAAGAAAGTGCAAAGATTTTTAATGCAGGATTATTCCTGGTGTGTTCAAGAAAGTCCCTGTGATTGCAGCAGAATGCAAATTGGGAAGAATAAAAGGACATAAGGACAGAGAGATAAAGGTGGAGCTAGGTAATGTAGGGCATCATAGATAATTTAAAACTGTGGTTTTTATTCTGAGGGACATGCATATCCATGATGAGTTTTGAGCATAAGAGTGTCATGATCTGACTTCCAGTCTAAAAATATCACTTTGGCTATTTTGTTTAAAATAGAGTGAAAGAGGCAGGAGTGGAGGGACCAGTTAGGAGGCTATTGCAATAACCGAGACAAGAGATGATAGTGTCTAGGACCAATGACGGTGGTGATAAATGGTCTGATTCTCAGTATATCTTGAAGGTAGAGGTAATAGTATTTCTAGGTGTATTGGCCAATGCATTTGTGAAAAAGGGGTGTCAAAGATGACTCTCAAGTCCTTCACCTATTTTCTAATCAGGTTATCTGTATTTTGGTATTGAGTTTTAGGAGTTCTTTATATGTTTTGGACATTACTCCTTATCAGATATATGATTTGCAAATATTATGTCCTATTCCATTGATTGCCTTTTCATTCTCTTTATAGTTCCTTTGCTGTGCAGTAGCTTTTTAGTTTGATGTAGTCCCACTTGTCTAGTTTTGCTTTTGTTGCCTGTGCTTTTGTTGTTATCAAATCCAAGAAGTAGTTGTGAAGACGAGTGTCACGATGTTTTCTTCTAGTAGTTTTACGGTTTCAGATCTTGTCTTTAAATCTTTAATCCATTTTGAGTTGAATTTTGTATATGGTGAAAGATAAGTGTTCAATTTCATTTTTTGCACGTGAATATCCAGTTTACCCAACACTATTTGTTGAAGAGACTATACTTTCCCCGTTGTGTATTTTTGGCACCCTTGTCAAAGATCAGTTGACTTCATTTGCATGAGTTCATTTTTGGGTTCTCTGTTCTGTCCCATTGGTCTGTATGGCTGTCTTTATACAAGTAACATAATGTTTTGATTGCTGTAGCTTTATAATATATTTTGAAATCAGGAAATGTGATGCTTTGTTCTTATTCTCAAGATCGCTTTGGCTATTTGGTGTCCTTTGTGGTTCCATATGAATTTTAGGATTGCTTTTTCTATTTCTGTAAAAAGTTGTCATTGGGAATTTTGAGTGGGTTTGCATTGAATTTGTAGATTGCTTTGGGTAGTATGGAC
The DNA here is from genome assembly GCF_949987535.1 of Balaenoptera acutorostrata. Classification (NCBI taxonomy): domain Eukaryota; kingdom Metazoa; phylum Chordata; class Mammalia; order Artiodactyla; family Balaenopteridae; genus Balaenoptera; species Balaenoptera acutorostrata. Next base: position 153,215,387 of record NC_080065.1, read on the forward strand.
ATTTTAACAATATTAAGTCTTTCAGTCCATGAACATGGACTGTCTTGCCATTTATTTGTGTCTTCTTTCATTTTTTTCATCAAAATTTTGTAGATTTCAGCATACAAATCTTTTACCTCCTCGGTTAAGTTTATTCCTAAGTATTTTATTCTTTTTGATGCTATTATAAATGGAATTATTTTATCAATTTCCTTTTCATATAGATTACTGTTAGCATGCAGAAATGCAACTGGTTTTTATATGTTGATTTTGTGTCCTGCAACTTTACTGAGTTCATTTCTTATTTCTACCTGTTTTTTTTGTAGAGTCTTTAAGATTTTCTACATATAAGATCTGCAAACAGATCATTTTACTTCTACCTTTTCAATCTGGATGCCTTTATTTCTTTTTCTTGCCTAATTGCTCTGGCTAGCACTTGCAGTACTATGTAAAATAGAAGTGGTGAGAGTGGGCATTCTTGCTTTGTTCCTAATCTTAGAGGAAAACCTTTTGCTTTCTCCAAAGAATATATTCAAATGGCCAAGAAGTATATGAAAAAATGCTCAACATCACTAATAAGGAAGTGCAGATCAAAATCATAATGAGATATCATCTTGCACTTGTTAAAATGACCACTATGCATAAAAAAAAAAGGATAAAAGTGTTGGCAAGGATACAGAGAAGTTGGCACTCTTGTACACTATTGTTGGGGATGTAAAATGGTGTAGCCTCTATGGAAAACAACATGACATTCCTCAAATAATTAAAAATGGCATTGCCATATGATGCAGCAATCCCACTTTTGGCTATTTGTTCAAAAGAATGAAAATTGGGATCTTGAAAAGATGTATGCACCTCTTGTCACTGTAGCATTATTCGTGATTGAATAATACAGAAACAGTCAAATGTCCATCACTGGATGAATGGATAAAGAAAATGTGGTATATACGTACAATGTAATATTATTCAGCCATAAAAAATTAAGGAAATCCTGCCATATGTGACAACATGAATAAACCTTAAGAACATTATTATATGTGCAATAAGCCATTCACAGAAGGACAAATACTTCATGATTTCACTTATATGAGGTATCTAAGGTAGTAAAACTCATGGAATCAGAAAGCAGAATGGTGGTTGCCCCCTAGGGGTTGGTGGCCCAAGGAAAATTGGGAGTTGCTGTTCAATGGATATACAATTTCAGTTATGCAAGATGAGTAAGTTCTAGAGATCTGCTGTACAACATTGTGCTTATAGTTTTATAGTTAACAGTAGTGTCCTGTACACTTAAAATGTTGTTAAGAAGGTAGATTTCACGTTATCTGTTCTTACTACAATAAAAAAGAAAAGAAAAGAAAAAAGGAAGAGATGATGCCAAGGCTTTGACTGGAGGTATGATTTTGTCCCAACTGAAATAGTAAATTCAATCAACTGAAACTGAAGTGGAACAAATTTTGGAGTGGAAAATGGTGAAAGACTGATTGTGGCAGCATTAATAGAGAACAGGGTGATAAGAACTAAAGACACAAATAGAGACAACGATTTCCATGAGCTCTGCTGCAACTCCAGGGAGGGGAGTCAAGAGAACTCTTTTTTTTTTTAATAAGAAGGAACTGTATATCTGTGTGATGGGTGAGAGTGATCCAATAGAGAAGAAGAGATCAATTGATGATAGAGAAGAGAATGGGATGTCTTTCACAAGTACAGGAGGATGGGAAGTTCACCTGCAGTAAAGAGAGAAGGCAGATAATGGCAGGTGGGTAGACCTCTGATGGAATTCTGGAGAATTTCTGCACTGATTACTTCTGTTTTCTCAGTGATGTGTGAACTGTGGTCATCAGCTGAGAGAAAGGATGGAGGGGAAGGTGTTAAATTTTAAAGAGAGAAAAGAAATGAGAAGAAATTACTAGTAGAATGAAGACACTACCATTTACTACTTTTCATGGTCCGATGTGTGTGTGTGTTTGTCCACATTCTACTAACATGCCCAGGCACAAAGTAGGTAGTGTTTGATTTACCTTGGGCTCTGGTTTTACCAAGCCAGAACCAAACACCATAATGCAGTAGAGGGGTAAGTGAGTACAAGGAGTATTTATAATAATCACAATGATTCACCCTGAAAGTTAAGCTAAGTAAGGATGAGAATGAGAACATCATAGGGTGAGAGATGGTCATAAAATCAATTGATTGGAGGGACACATGGGTGTCAAAAGACTAATGGGGTCAGGGTATGAGAGAGACTGAGCTACAAAAGTAGGCAGTGCTAATTAGAAAGTGGGTTGCATGAAACTGAGATTAAGGAAGGGTTGTTGTTATCAACAATGACAAGATAGGACCATGAGCGTGAGTAGCTGAAGCTGGATGGCAGACAAGAAGAGCAGCCAGAGCAGTTCACATAAATGGAAGTGAAAGTGTTGGAAGAATCACCTATCTGTGTACTGACATAGCCCCCACTGTAGACAGGAGGAGTACTGAGTGAGTAATAGACAGCTGGTCGTTAAAATTATCCAGAAGGAAGGAGGAATGATGGCAAGAGGGAGATATGGCGTCAAGGAATGAGAGGTAATGTGTGTTATAATCAGATGGCAAGAGACTCAAAGTTGAGAATATGTACAGAGCATTGAGGGAGCGTGGCCTACCAGTGATGAGGAGCAAAATGCCCCTTTTTCACATCTTCAGTCCTAATGGTTTGAAGGCACAGGGAGGAAAAACTGCCACCTCTTGAGCACAATCTGGGAGAAGCAGAATCCTAGGAAGAGTGGGATTTCCATTGGAGCAATAACATGAAATGTGCCTTCGGAGATATGGTTGAGATGTTTTTCAGTGATAAAGTATGTAATAAGGACTTAAGATGGAGAGTGAGGGCAAGGCTTTGGGTGTCTGATAAGGAGAGATGGATCTCTGGAACCCAGTGGAATTTAACCCCTCTTGACGGGATTAGAAGAACTAGGAGGGGTGTGGTTTAATCCTGGTGTGCAGGTTCACTGTTGATCCTGCAGAAATTTCCTCAATCTATTTCTCTTATTTAAGGCAGTGATCACCTGGTGATGCTGGAGAAAACATGGAGTCATCCCTTAGTATAGAGAAATGGATGTCCTTGGATAGGGGGCAGGGGACAGATCCTTTATAATATTTCCTATTCAAGTATAAAGAAGGCAGAATCATTTTCTAATATACTGTAAGAAATCTTGATGACAGGGACATCTTATACATGTTTCTACATTGTCTAGCACATTGCTTATCAGATGAGTCACAAAACTGTGATAGGGAGAATAGGAAAGAAGGCAAGAAAATGAAAAAAGGAAAGAGAAAGGACAATAGAAAGGCAAACTCAAAAGGATGAAAGATTAGGAAATAATCGCTTGGTAAATTGCAATCCACTTTATAAAGCAAAGTATGGAACCCAGGAAAGATAGGTTCTGTTGATTAAGAATCTAACTTAGCTTGAGTGTATGTGTGTCCATGGTTTAATGTAAAACTGGAGCTTCTCATTTTGAAGAGGAATAACTCTGTGAGTTAAGAAATCAGTGAGCTAGGAGTACAGGAAGTGACAGGAAGATCATTCCATACCTTCTAAAAAATATATGTGTATTGTATAATAGGGCACAAAATAGTGTTCCTGCTGAAATAGTAGGTTAAGAAAGAGGGATGACTGTACTTTGAAAGCACAGGAATGACAACTTGATCTTGTATGCCTTTTTTTGCTTTCTGGAAAGATGTATCAAAAAAGTAGGTGCCAAAACATGACTCTGGATCATTCTCTAGGGTCTGTTCGGTGGGCATAATTCTTTTAAAATATCAAAGGTTTCTCTCACTATCTCCCCTAGGAAAACTGTGCCTATATTCATGACTGTGATGTTTGTTCAGCTTTCAATTTATTTGTGTAAAAAAAAAAAATCCACCAGATATTATGAAGAAAATGCAAGAACTACATATATTCTGTGTTGCATGTTAATATTGGTATGACATATTTATGGGAGAGGCTGGAGGGTTCAGGAGAAAAAGTCTGGAGGCCTGGGTTCTTGTCCAAGCTCTGCCAATAACTAGCTGTATGGCTGAGGACAACAGGCCTAATTTCATTAGGTGTCCACAGGTCATGATATGAACACGTTGGGGGCAGGGGAGCATGGCTATTAAGTGCATGGATCTTGGAGTCAGGTAGATGAGGCTTTGAGTTCTAGCTCTGTCCCTTATCAGCTGTAACGACCTTGCCAATTTACCCACTAAGCTCTCAAAACTCTTCTGTCTTCTTCTGTAAAATGGAGATAATGCTTGTACCTCTCCAATATTCTTGTTATTATCAAACGAAATGGGGTGTATCAAGCTGTTAGCAAAGTGCTGGACACATGGTAAACACTCTATGCATAGTATTCATAATTTTTGTACTACTTTTTTTTTTGTTTTTTTTTTTTTTTTAAATTTCTTTTCTCCCTCAGACTCAAATGTGTTGAGGTTCTTTGCTTTTTTTTTTTTTTTTAAATTATTAGCACCTTTAATTATTATTTATTTATTTATTTGGCTGTGTTGGGTCTTTGTTTCTGTGCGAGGGCTTCCTCTAGTTGTGGCAAGTGGGAGCCACTCTTCATCGCGGTGCGCCGGCCTCTCACTAACGTGGCCTCTCTTGTTGCGGAGCACAGGCTCCAGACGCGCAGGCTCAGTAGTTGTGGCTCACGGGCCTAGTTGCTCTGCGGCATGTGGGATCTTCCCAGACCAGGGCTCAAACCCATGTCCCCTGCATTAGCAGGCAGACTCTCAACCACTGCGCCACCAGGGAAGCCCTGTACTACTGTTTTAAAAAGAATTTTCTTGATTGCCATATTTAATAAATTTATACTGCTTTTAACATTTATAGATTTATCACATTCAAGTGATTCAGCATGATTTCTGGTGTCTTCTTCTTTTTTTTTTTTTTTTTTTAAGGATTTTCTTATTTATTTATTTATTTATTTATTTTTGGCTGTGTTGGGTCTTCGGTTCGTGCGAGGGCTTTCTCCAGTTGCGGCAAGCGGGGGCCACTCTTCATCGCGGTGCGGGGACCGCCCTTCATCGCGGTGCGCGGGCCTTTCTCTATCGCGGCCCCTCCCGTCGCGGGGCACAGGCTCCAGACGCGCAGGCTCAGTAGTTGTGGCTCACGGGCCCAGTTGCTCCGCGGCATGTGGGATCTTCCCAGACCAGGGCTCGAACCCGTGTCCCCTGCATTAGCAGGCAGATTCTCAACCACTGCGCCACCAGGGAAGCCCTGGTGTCTTCTTCTTAATCCTTGGCTGTCGGTCGGTCCTTGGGCAGAAATGTAAATCCCGGTTCTTGTACTGACCCTGCAGTAAAGGTGATGGGGATCAGATCATTTCCACTTAGAGTGTCCATCCCCCTTTTCTGTGAACCTGTCATAAGTGGGAGTTCTGCCTTGTATATCAAAAAGGGATTCTAAAAGATGATTTCATGTGTGCCTTCATTTTGTTCTTCAAGGCAAGGGAGTTAAATATTAATTAAGGAGTCTAATCCAGTAAATATGGAGATGAAACCATCTCAGACTCACAGAGTTTGTGATAAAAGGAGCTGGGAAGGGTTTGAAGCCAATGCTGAGCCAGGATGAGCAGAGCAAGAGATGTGGGATGAGATCGAAATATGCAAGAAGACCAATCACAGTCTACAGTGCAGAAGGCCTTTAACTACAGGAGGACACTGCAGTATCGCTCATTCTGAATACAAGTCATCAAACATTTATTGAATATCTACTACATTCTGGGAACTCGAAGCACAAAGATAAATTTCACGGAATCCTTGCCCTCAAGTAACTCACATCCTAGCAGGAAGAAAGAGACCTAAATGGTGACGGGAGGTAGAATAGCACAGTTATTAAGCACATTTCTTTGAAATGAGATTGTCTGGGTTTAAAGCTCAGTTCTGCCACTTCCTAGCCTTTGGGACATGGAAAATGACTTCATCTCTCTGGGCCTGAATTTTTTCATTGGTAAAATGGAAGAACCTACCCATGGATGTGTTGTGAAAAGCAAATGAGTAAAATGTTGAAATGGGCTTAATGCAATACCTACTATCTAATATAGGCAATAATACATATCATTATAGGCAGTCATATATTATTGCCACGCAGTGAAATTTTACACAAAGAAGTTACTGTTTGGGCTGGGCTTTGAAGCTAGAGGAAGATTGTTCCAGGTAAGAAAGAGAATAGATAACATCTGGAGCTGAGGATACAACAGAATCCAGAGCTGTGAATACATTGTTATAGTTGGGGAATAAAGAACAATCTCATAATAGAGAAAAGAACAACTTCTCGGGTGGAGGGCGGAAATTGGAAGTGAACAAAGGGAAGACTGGAAAGTTCACTCTGGGCCAGCTTTTGGAAAAGTTAGAATTGCATGGCAAATGCTTTGACTTTACCATATAAGTAAGTGGGGGCTGCTGAAGATTATTAACAAAGGAGTGACTTGATTTGATTTGCATTTTAGAAAAATTGTTCTAAACATGGACTCTACATTGGGAGAAGGAGGGCTTGGACCAGAAAGAGGCTAAGAGTCCATCATGGTCCCATCTGGGGCAGTGAAACTGATGGGAAGGGATGCGGGGGAGGGAGGTTTCAGAGGCAGCTTGACAGTGGCTCGCAAATGACTGGCATGGGCAAGGCTGGGTTTAAAAGGAAAGAGAAGATTCAAGAGGACTGCAATGGGGATGACTAGGTTAGAAGAAAGTCAGTAAATGAGATAGAGGCAGGGAAGAGGAGAACAAGTTCAGTTTTGGAAAATACTGAGTATAGATTTTCTTGGACTTCTCTGTGAAGCTATTAAAGAAGCACTTGGAAATGCTTTAGTGAAAATAAGGCAGAACGTGAACCTGGGAACAGAGACAAGGAAACTCTCACCCACAGGTTTTAAGTGGGGCCATCTGAGGGGTAGGATGTCTGGGACAGGGGATGTCCAGAGATCAGAACCAAGGACAGGGTCCTAGCAATGCTGCTTTTTAAAGGGCAGTCCAAGGAAGATGAATCAGCAAAGTCGATGGAGAAAGGATACTCAGAGAAAAGAGGGGTAAATCTGTCCTCCTTCTGGAAGTAGAGATTACCAAGAAGAGCAAGGTCAACGATGCCAAAGTGTTTAATTAGGATGAAGAATGAGGAGGGACCTTTGGGTCTGACACTGATAACATTTGATGGAGCATTCTGAAGGGAGGCTGTTGCAGATGCTTGATTAAAATGGCTAATGGAGAGAAGGGTGGAAAGAAAATGAAAGCGGAGAGCAGGCATTACATCCTGTACATCTGTAAAGACCTTGTATTCCCTGTACTAATGTTTTATATACAGTGGATAATTTAACCATGCCTCTTGCTGTGTGTATTTTGTAGTTTTCAACTTAAAGGAGTGATGCTAAATGACAATTTTCATCATATTCTGTCCAAGAGGACCTTGGTCTAGAGCAAAGATACTTAGGGAGAGGGGCAGATGTGTGGAATGACTGAAATTAGAATTCTAAGAATTATGTTTGCTGAGAATTGTGGACAGTCAGTAACTGTCTCATAACTTCTGTGGCATTTGGGCCATTATTATAAAACAAGAAGTCTTTAATTTTTTTAAAAAGAGAGGGTATAAAATGTTCTGAATAAAGGGCTAAAATGCTTAACTGAAAAGTGTAGCTTCTCTGTAAGCTTAATCAGTGAATTTTAATCAAAGCCACTGACCTCAGTTATGTGGTTATTCAAAAGTTGCACCAGATTGGGGATGATAGATAAGCTTCTGTGATCCATTTAGAACTAAATCACAAATCTTTTTTTCTAAGAAGGCCCCAACTTTCCAGATTTAGGTGTGGGAGTGAATTTTCCTACCAGAACACTAGTCTTCCAAATTTTGACAAATGGCATAAAAATGACTGAAAAATTAGTTTTTGTTCTGGTTAGTAAGTTAGTTAATTAGTTTTGACTGTTTTCAGTTGTAACTTTAGCTTCTTTTTGTCATTTGCCTAGTGGTGGAAGAGAAACTAAGGTGTAGAAGAATAGAACTCTCTAGAGGCTGGGTTCCCCTTCCCTCTCCAGAAAATGCATAATTAATGGCTCCTCCTTCCTTTCTCCTTTTTTTTCTTTTATAGAACACGTCATTTTTTAAGCCTTTTAGTAATCCCTTTAAAATAACACAAGATTGGCACTACCTTTTTTTTTTTTTTTTAAATAAAAGAAGCAGTTAACGCTTAGGTTTTAGATTCGGACAGACCTGGGTTAGAATCCCACTTCTCTCATTTGAAAGTTGGGTGGTCAGCCAATTTCTTAAGCTTTCTGACTTTCTCTTTTGTCATTGGTAAAACAACAAAAGAGAATATAAACACGCATTCTTAAAGGTTCTTGTGGGGATTACGTAAGCTAGTGCCTTGTAGGAGTGTTACAACTTCCCTAGTTCTGTATTCGCACAAGAGGTAAAATCATGATTGTGTATAGAAATAACCACCCCTGGAAAATCCCTTAAACGGGTTCTAAAGTAGACAATGCATGGTTTTGCGCATGCAGCCCTATACTGTGATAAGTAGGTATGAAGGTTCAATGCTTCCAGTAACACACAGACCATAATAACGTGAATGTGTATCAAGCCTGGATATAGTAAGTGTATGGAGACACACATAACACATGAGCGTTAGGGGGAAATGACATGCCTGACATACGAGCAGATTCATGCCTCCCATCCCTCACCCTCACCGAGGCATAGGGATACTTTCTTTCTCTCTTCTTTCTCCAACACCCACCATCAGAGAATTCTCCAGTGTACGCAGTGGGCTACCGCTGTAAGCCAAAGGCATGTCACAGTTCCTAACACATAGTAAACACTCAATAAATAGCCATTTCTAGCTTTCATGCCTTTAGTTTTCCTAATAGACCTTTTTTTTTTTTTTCAAATAGAAAGTTGCTCTATAGCTTAAAAAGGATCTAAAGAGCCTTCTTCAGAGCCAGCAGTATCAGAACTCTGAGCCATGCAGTCTTGTTGTCTAATCCGCCCTTGGGTGACCATGCTCAGGTGATGCAATGATGCAGGATGGTCGAGCTCAGTATGATCTTTTGAGTTAATTTTGGTCTCTCTCTGTAGTCCTCTGAGAGCCTGATAAAAGGAGCGTTTCCTTAAAGCTAATACATAGGAAGGCCTAAAAGTTCCAAATTTTGCAGCTTTCAGTGGATTTGAGGTAAACCCTTTACAAGAAACAAGGGAGAACGGATTTGGTTATGGTTCTAGTTCCCGTCCTCAAAGCAGATTTATCAGCTTAGACATTGTGTGTATGTGTGTGTGTGCACGTGCATCTATGTGTGCGTGATGGGTTTTAGTTTTGGTTAATAAACAAAATTACCTCAGAGTAAAATATCCCTGATATTGAGAGAATAATACTACAGTATTTGGTTGGTGTCCCACTGCTTTCACAACGATGCTTTCTGGGGATGCCGAACTAAGCTGAAATGTCTGCCACCCTTGATTTTTGGTAGTAAGAAAAAGAACAGTTTAATGGAACCTAAAGACAGAAACATAAATCAGTGTTGTTCTTAGCTTACTGATGCTGTGCTAATACATTTGCCATAGGCAAGAAGTAATTCTGAATATTAAACTAACTTTAAACCATTAGTTTGAATATCTGAATCTCCCTTCTAATGATCTCACCAACCTAGGTTTTGTCTCTGTGTTTCAAAGGTCTTCATATTTTGCACCCAAAAGTATGTGTCATGGTAGAGAGACACAACAAAAAACTTTCATAAAAATTTTTTTAAAGTGAGATTGGAACATTCTAAAACCTTGCTTGAGTGCCCCGCTGTTGATTTCTCCTAGGAGTAAAATATACGCGGCCACTTCTTCAGAAAGAACGTATTAAAGTTGAAGTATAAGGATTTTTCGATCAAAAGGATAATGATTTTTTAAAATCTTTACTATGTGATAAATTATTCTGAAGTCATTATAAAGATGTACAAACTTCCACTAGGGAGTAACCCAGAAAGATGGTGGTGACTTTGAAATCAGTATAGACGTCACACGAACCTCCTTCCATCCTTGGCGGAGGTGGCTTAGAGCATGATCCCGCTTCTGTTTTTTTAAAAAGTCATTTTCTTATCGTCAGAAGATTTTTTCTTTTCATTTTTAAGGGAAATGCACAGAAACAGCTACACATATTAAAATGTGTGAAACATGATGCCCTCACCACCAGTTTCCCTCTATTTAAAAAAAAAAAAAAAAAGGTTTCTTGGAGAATTATGAAATTATCTCCCTCCTTTACTTACCTTTCATGAAGGAAATGACACCTAACTTCTAAGCCAAATTAAATCTCAAAATGGGCCATCTGTGCCTCTCCTCTTGTCTCTAAGCCAAGAGAAAGTTATTAAAATTGAAGATGGAGAGAAGAGAGGGGTAGCAGAGAGAGAGGTGCACCGCAGTGTTTAAGAGGCAGGAGGGCAGATGAAAGGTCTCGGATGCTGGAGAATTTCCTGGTGCATTTCCCTGAGAAGGCACTAATGACGGCGATTTAGGGTTATACAAAATCACTGACTATCCATCCGCATTGGGTAAGATCAGAAGGTCCCATCATTACAGTGAAGGCAGGATTCCTGCAGGCAGATATTATGATTGACTATCACTTAGGCCTCAGGCAAGGTGAGTTCAAGTTTGTGAAAATGAGAAAGCTCTGGTGGAGCCCCTTCAAGAGAGAGAAACCTTTGAAGGAAGCCCTTTTAACCATTTTTGCCAGCAAGGCCGGAAGCAACTCCTTAGGAAGTTTGTCACAATTGCTCTTGCAGGAAACTCTGTATTTTTCACCACATTCTCCAGTGAAAGCAAACCCAGTGCTGCTGACTGTTGAAATCTGTAACAACGCTCTCTGGGGGTGTTGATTATCTCCATCCACTTCTTGGTGCCCTTGAGAAATTGCTCGTGCTTCTCCAAGTTTCTCCTATAACTCATTTTTTAATAGCAGCGATCTTGAGGTGTAATTCACATAGCATACATTCACCCATTTAAAGTATACAAATCTCTGGTTTCTGGTATATTTGCGGAGTTGTGTGACCATCGGCACAATCAATTTTAGAACATTGTTAGGGCTCCCCAAAGAAACCGAGTACCTTTAAGCAGTCACTCCCTGTTCTCCTTCCTCCCCCTGAGTCACCAGCCCTGTGCAACCATCAGTCTGTCTTGTCTCTATGAATTTGTCTATACTGTACATTGCATCTAAATGGAATCATGCAATGCGTGGTCTCTTTGACTAGCTTCTTTCACTTAGCATCATGTTCTCAAAGTTCGCTCGCCTGTGTTACAGAATGTATCAGTGTATCATTCCTTATTATTGACAAATAATATTCCATTATATGAGTATGCCATGTCTGTTTATCCATTCATCAGTTCATTAACATTTGTGTTATTTCCACTTCGGGGCTGCTCCCATGATTGTTGACTTTGGCATCATGCATGACTTCTGAATGGTATGATGTAACAAGCACAGGCTTTGGGGTTACCTGCATCTGGGCTCAAACCCCAGTTTTGCTGCTGCTGATTAGCTGTGGGCCCATGGTCAAGTTCCATAGCCTTGTGTTCCTTTATTTCCTTGTTTTATACAACGAGGCATCCTGTACCATCCCATTGGCTTCCTGTGAGGATTAAATGAGATAACCGTTGAGCAGTTTTCCATATCTTGACTAGGCAGTCACATAATACGAGCTTTCCCGTGGAGAGCTTGTATATTTTATAGAAAAGTAATCTGGTTAATGCCAGGCTATTACCCTCTATTTTAAATCAAGCAAGTGAAGACTTCAGAAACACCTCCTGGTGTTGACAGTGTGTTCCATGAAAGACTCAGCAAAGCTCCATGAGAGTTGTTTCTGTTCATCTTTTCCTAACTCAGCCTCACCCTTTAATTCCAGGTGGTAAACCCCACAAACCCTCATCTTAGATGTAGTACCATTCAAAAAAATTAAATCAATGCTGACAACCCACCCAAAAGAGGAACTAGCACGGGTCTTCCCATTTCATAGCATTATCTGTTGAGGAACAGATAACGTCCTAGATTCACTAGGTAATCCAGGATTTCAGAAGCCCAAGAACTAAGCCTTTTACGTCTTTAAATTTAAAGTATTGTTTATCATGTGCTGTTAAAACTTTCTCATTTGAATTTCAACCAGAGAAAAATATGCAAGATACAAATAGGACCCTTTATAGAAGTCTGAGAGCATGCCGAGAGTTTTTTTGTAGTAATTGAGTCAAAGATAGTGGCTCACCAAGTCTTTAAGCAGAAATGCCATACCTAAATAAATGCGTCTAAATGAGGTTGCAAAAAACGAATAGACTCATTTAATTAAACTTTCTTGTAAAGTTTGCTTAAAGTGTGTAGCAATTCACCTTGTCACTTCTCATCCAGGATGTTTAATGATGGGTTTGCTTTAGTTTCCGAATCAAAATCAGCTTCTCCCTCTTTACAGCCTGACATTAGGCAGCCTGTGGAAATTGCATTATTCTCCGCATGAATATTCATAGAATTAAGTATTATCGATGGACTTAAAGAGCTCAATTATTTTTTGCAATTGCATGCTTAGTTGCCTATGCTGAAGTGGAATTGATTGAATATTTCAAGGCCTGGTCAAATCCTTGAAATAGAAAATGTGAATGGGTATCAGCAGGAAACCACCATCCTTACTTTATCAGCTGGATTTTTAAGACAAATACCATTAATATTATTCCTTGATTTATAGTTCACACAATGTCTTAGATTATAATGAGCACAATTTTTTCCTCACAAAACTCTGTGAACAGAAAGTATTTTACAGATGAGGAAACTGTCCTATAAGAAGGATATCTTATCTAAGATCATACAGTAAGTACTGAAGCAAGATTAGAATCTAGACCCTTCTGACTTCTAATTCATTATTACTTTTTCTGCATCCTGTTGCCTCCCTGGGAAAGGAGTTGTTCCTGTAGGTTTGAAAGTACCTACCTAGTTCAGTTTTTATTTCAGCTCCCATATATTTCATGGTATTGTTAGCTTAATTGCTGGGCCACTGAGCCACATGGACATTTGGTAGTGGACAGAATACAGCATTTCCTGATGCCAGGGGTAAATGTAATTCTTCATTAATCATTTAATTAACAAAAAGGTGTTTGTTTGCAATATTAATTAAACATTCAAGGAAAACACACACCAGCAATTCATTTGATAAACATTGAATGCAAATAAGCAAGCAAAAGAAATGAGGGTGGGTTCGTTCTATACGTATTTGAAATATACCACTTGCTTTGCCCTTGCTTCTGAGATGTTCAAGGTCATCTTTGTCACGGTGTTGGAGCATTACTATTACAGCGATGGTTGGTGGTGGCTCGTTTGTAGAGATATAGGGTACTTGAAAACAGTGGTCCCATTCAAATGCCTATAGCAACCAGGTAGATAATATAGATATGTGTGTTTTGCAAGTGGTGGGGACTGCAGAGGGCCAGCACGTGTGTTGAGTTCAAGGAGACATATCTTGCTCTGGTTGGTAGTTGCCACCTTGACATTAGCATCAGATTTTTCTAGATCTTCTGGTTTTCCAAATAAAGACAGAAATCAAATTTTTTGCAGTTGTGAAGTCTCTTAATATTTGAATTGATTAAATCCAATGAAATCAAATCATTTGTAGGGCAAACAAAAGCACAAGCCACAGGTATTGGTCCATGGGCCATTTATTTTCAACTTCTACTGAAATGGACCTTCCTCCTGGAAAGAAAACCCATCCCCATTTAATACTGAGGTACTAAAAGTGGAAAATTCATACAAAGAATAAGACTTATTAACCAAACCTTCATTTTTTTTCTGGAAAAACCCCTACGTTTCATTGCATAGCCTTAATTCCATTGTGGCCCATTGTGATTTCTTGTTATACATAAAGACATCAAATCTAACAAATTTACCTTGAAAACCAAGCACATAGGAAAAAAAAAAAACTGGAGAAACACAATAGAGAAAATAAGTTCATCTCCGCCAAACTACAATCTCTCAAATCCTTTCAACTCTCAAAATCATGGGGAATCTTGGAACTGGAGGAGTTAAGGAGTTGACTTGGAAAAAGAAATACAATAAATATTTCTCTTTCTCAAGAATGTATCTCTATGTATGTGTGTGACATTAGTGTTTGAGCCTGAGTATGAATGAATTTGGGATCTTTTGACAAGAAGCTTTAGCAGAAGAGTAGTCCTTACTTTCATTGTATTTCTCAAGGAATGCCCCTACTTCTTGATAACATTTCTGAGGTGCCAGAGATTCAGGTGACAAATGACATTTTTATTCCTGACATGCTACTTTTTATTATATCATTGAGAATAAAGTTCAATAAGTGACTTCTGATAATACTTTACTGCTGTCTTTATGAAAGATCGATTCCATTAAGTAGATACATTTCAGTTGCTATTACTTCAAGTGATACCATAATATACTTGAAATGCAGTCTTTAGTTAATAATAGCAAGCTTATTGAGTGTGTTAGAGATGTGCTGAAGTACTTACTTTGGGGCTAGGTATCAGCCAGAAATAGTATTTTAGAGCTGTATGCTTTCTGTGTATCTTCCCCCAAACCTAATGTATATATGATTAAAAACAAACAAACACATTTGCAATTATTTTTTAGGGGCTGCTGTCACTTTATGTAATGAAACCATCTCATTGAATAAAAGTTAACAGACAACTCAGAAGTCATTTGGGGAGTATTTTAATGGTCTTGTTCTTCACAAAAATGAACTCAAGCCTACCTACATAGGAAAAACTTAAGAGATGTCATTTGAAAAGAATCAAGTAGTAAGAATAAGGAACTCAACCAATTTTATTTTTTAAAAGGTTTATTCTTATTATAAGGAGTAATAAATGATTGTATGTGGTGAAAAGAGATGTGTACTCATTAAGACAGGAATTTGTTTCGCTCAATTTTTAGTGCTCAAGAAAAGGAGACGGGAATATTTAAACAGAACAAAGTGGACAAACTTACAGAAAAGTTGCAAAAACAGTACAAGAAACTTCCATATCCTGAAGGGGCAATTTCAGAAGCCATTGTGAAATTTTAATAACATAGGGAAGTGTTCACCCACCTATTGTTAAGTTAATAAGCAGTCTAAAAATTGGCATGCACATTATAGAACCAATTAAGCTAAAAAAAAAAAAAAAGATAAACTCACATAGAAAGCAGCCCAGAAACATGGGCTCAAAAACATTAACAATGGTGTACACACACAATAGGATTATGGATGGTTTTGTATGTGTTGTTCTGTTTGTCTGATTTGTTAAATAATAAGAATATAATTCCTTTATACAGAGAAAACATTTTTTTTACGTAAAATTGTACGTATATTGGTATGTTAAATGTGCTTATGCCATTTTTATTATTCAAGTATTTTTTTAGCTTATTGATAATAAGGGAAATACCAGTTATATGAGTGATCCTTGATGGAATTGCTAACACTTAATGATGATATTTCATAGCAGAATTTTCTTGTAGTTTTGAAGTCCCTCTGTTTTTCTTTTTAAGTTAGAAGAATTCAGTCACAAGGAAAGTATCAAAGAAGAATTTGGGTGGGGGGGTAGAACCTTGTAATTAATATTAATTTCATTCCCCTATTAAAAAAATATAAATTCTGTGCTTTCATTATGATATAACTACATTGTTTTAGCATTATTTCTGTCATCAGAAAATAAAATTCCTACATTTTCAAAATGGAGTATGTAGAAATATTTGTGGATAGCATGAAATCCTTTCAGTGATGATACCAGCAAACATCTCCAAGATATAATGTCAGATCTCGTTAATCAGTACAGTAAAATATGCTAGAATTAGTCTTGATTAGGAAAATAGCAGTCAAAGCATTCGACTCTTTTCACTTGCTGGGACAGATGGCCTATCTTTATGAAGGGAAATATCCAAAAACAACAACCCACTACCTTATCTTTCAAAATATGGTGCTCAAAATCATCTTGGAAAAGAGCTATTTAAGCCTAATAAGCCATATGCTCAATGAATTGATTTATTCCATTCAGTGGTATAGACATAAAACTCTTCTTTGCAATGTCTTTATTATATCTACATTCCCTGCAACTCAATTTTAAAAATTAGCAAAGCTTCCAAATAACAAGTGAATTGTTGTAGAGGCGCAGCTTTTGTGTTGAAAAAAGGGGAGAAATTAAATGCATTTAAGTGAACAGTCTCTGATTTGCCAAAGATTCTCCCTATAGAGTTGACAGTGTGTTTGAAGATCAGATAAACTGACAGCTTCCTTAGTATACATAAAGCAGGCCTAAAATTATTCCAGAAAGAATCCCTAAGAGGAATACAGCTTCCCTGTCATTCTTTATTTAAGTTAGAGGTTGACGGGGGGCTCAGAAGGAACTAACAATGTTTCTGGGTCCTTAAACAAGAAAGTTCATTTAATTTTTAACTTTATTTTAAAGTACACTTCAGTGCATTGTATTTAGTGCTGTAAAGAATGCTGTATCAAAATAGGCAACTACATGTGTGTATGATTGAAAGGAAACTGGACCTGTAAACCTCCAGCCACATCCAAATGATCCAATATCTGAAACCAAACATTGGATGGGCATTCCTTTGTTTTAAATACTGTATTCCCTAGAAAAAAATTTTAAGTATAAATTCCATGAACAGAGGAACTTATTTAGTCAATTTAGGGAAGCAGTGTTATGAGATCAGAGTATGAGCCTTGTAACTGAGATGGGTTCCAAACATGAGTCCACCGTTTGCTTCACTGTGTGATGTTGGGCCAGTTACTTAAAGTCTCTGAAGCTAAGAGAGTAGAGGAGAGCATGGTGATATAAGTAATCAAAACTAAAGTAAATTTTAAAAATAAATTATACCTCATTTTTATATATAGATATGTATACTTATATAACTGTGGCTATTCTTTGATCATCTGGGGAATTCAATTTAAAATTGGTAGATCAATTACTAATTCCTTTGCCCTTAGAAACACACACTATTTGAGACAATGTGTCTTTTACTTTTAATTGTGTAACACAAACAGAACTCTAACCTTTCTGGGACATATTGAGTCTTTAACTGAAAAAGATGGAGTATCAGTCCAGAGGCAAGACCAAGAACCTGATCTAAATTCTCAGTTTTCAAAAGCTCTGTGTGTTATCCCATTGTGTGTGTGTGTGTGTGTGTGTGTGTGTGTGTGTGTGTGTGTGTGTGTGTGTGTGTATTTGTGGTAATGAGAGGCAGTTGAATGACTTAGCTTAAAATTTCTCCACGGGATTCCAGGAGATTTGAAGAAGTCTTTCAAAATGATAAAATAATCTAGAATACATTCATGACTCTCACTATCAGTCTGCTAAACCACATTAGCAAAACTCAGTTTTGGCAAGCATAATCCGCATTGTGCAGAATACACCTGAAACCATAAGGGGTTAATTTTTTCATCTCTCCGTTATTAAGTGCTCTATTACACTATATATTTATAATATCACGTTCATGTCTAAATGCATCTGTTTTGACTAAATTATTGCTGGTCAAACCACATATGTGTGTGGAAAAGGACAGAATATAGAAATACAAATGCCAGAAAAACATTGACTACTTAAATGTGAG
Organism: Balaenoptera acutorostrata; assembly: GCF_949987535.1. Lineage (NCBI taxonomy): Eukaryota > Metazoa > Chordata > Mammalia > Artiodactyla > Balaenopteridae > Balaenoptera > Balaenoptera acutorostrata. Next base: position 153,232,936 of record NC_080065.1, read on the forward strand.
TATTTTCATTAAAAGACATTATCAGGGACTTCCCTGGCAGTCCACTGGTTGAGACTTTGCCTTCCAATGTAGGGGGTGACGGTTCGATCCAGGGTCAGGGAGCTAAGATCCCATATGCCTCAGGGCCAAAAAACCGAAACATAGGGCTTCCCTGGTGGCGCAGTGGTTGAGAATCTGCCTGCTAATGCAGGGGACACGGGTTCGAGCCCTGATCTGGGAAGATCCCACATGCCACGGAGCAGCTGGGCCCGTGAGCCACAATTGCTGAGCCTGCGCGTCTGGAGCCTGTGCCCCGCGACGGGAGGGGCCGCGATAGAGAAAGGCCCGCGCACCGCGATGAAGAGCGGTCCCCGCACCGCGATGAAGAGTGGCCCCCGCTTGCCGCAACTGGAGAAAGCCCTCGCACGAACCGAAGACCCAACACAGCCAAAAATAAATAAATAAATAAATAAATAAATAAGAAAATCCTTTAAAAAAAAAAAAAAAACCGAAACATAAAACAAAAGCAGTATTGTAACAAATTGAATAAAGACTTCAAAATTTGTCCATATCAAAAAAAATCTTAAAAAAAAAAAAAAAAAGACATTATCAGAAGGCTGACCAAGATATGTTTTGTGGGTGCTTGTTTGGTACATAAATCTCCAGGTACCAAATCCAGCGTAGTGGGATTTGAAGTTTCACCCAGAAGCTAGATTGAAACGTCATTTAGCTTTAACAGGTGACTTGACTCTCTGCAGTTCAGTGAACTTCTAGAATCTCCAAGTGTTTTCAGCAGTAGTTCTCAAAGTACAGTCCCCAGACCAGCAGCCTCAGGTTAGTCACCAGGAAGCTTGTTAGATATGCAGATTCTCAGACCCCACCACAGACATCCAGAATCAATCTGCAATCTGTGTGTCAACAAGCTCGCCAGAGGATTCTGATGCCCACTCAGGTTTGAGAACCACTGATGTAATGTCAGTGTAATGTCAGTCTTGTGAACCAAATGCCAACTTTGCAAATAAAATGGGTTCTTTTCTTTTTTAAAAAGTATTTCATTAATTACTGAACGACCGTCCAATTTCTCTCAGTAAATCTGTCAATTTTTTTTCCCCCCCGCAGATACCCTTTCAGTAAGAAAAATGATGGCCTAGTGAGTTGTTACCACTTGTATTTGTGGGTAATGCCAGACTTTTTTGTCATTATGAGATTGTCTCTTATCAATCTTGGAAGCAGTGAAAGAAAATATGGAATATTTTTAACTGTGTTTCTCCCTTGAATCAGAAATCAAGGAAATACTCTACCAGGGAAAATAGAAAGGTCGGGCAGTTCGCACTTCCCAGTGGTTTGGAAAAAAAAATGATGGCTGTTACATTTCTGCTAAATCAAAATTGATCTAACTTTTGGCCCAGCCTAGCATAATTCCCTTTGAAATGTTTTGTCACGTCTGTCAGTTTAGTCATAGTTTAAGATATTGCATGTTTAACTTAGGGAGATGAGTGCAGAGTCTGAAAATATGTCATCGAAAGAAAAGAAAGTGACTTCAGTTTATGACAAAAATATAGTAAAGGGACTAACTAGGCATGTTTAGAGAACATGAGTTATTTGAGACCCTGCCATGTGTTCATCTCCTGGAATAGAACTAAAGATTAAAAATTTATAGTGGACTTACATCTGTAATTTAACATCATTTATGTAAAAAACTTTTATTATTGTATCTAATATTGTACCATTTGGGCATCTTTTTTTAAAAAGGCTTTATCTGGTTTTTTAAATTTTACTGGTTCTGATGATCATTTTGAATTCAATTCTATCAGTTTTTTACATAAATCAGAAGTTGTTCTGTTAGAGGAATAATCTATTCCAGTGTTATGACCCAGTTTATTGTTTCAAGGACGTGATGTTGGGATCCATCATTATTTTTAATCTCTGAAATAATATATAGGTCTCATATTGAGTAAAATATAACTCTCTCTGTGTGTCTCTTAATGAAGCTACTCCTTTTTTAAATTTAGTTTACTGAAGTATAGTTGATTTACAATATTGTGTTAATTTCTGCTGTACACAAACTGATTCAGTTTTATGTATATATACATTCTTTTTCATATTCTTTTCCATTATGGTTTATCACAGGATATTGAATATAGTTCCCTGTGCTATATAGTAGAACCTTGTTGTTTATCCTTTCTAATATATAATAGTTTGCATCTGCTAATCCCAAACTCCCAATCCATCCCTCCTCCACCCCCTCCCCCTCTCTGTTTGTGAGTCCGTTTCATAGATATTTTCATTTGTGTCATATTTTAGATTCCACATATAAATGATATCACATGGTATTTGTCTTTCTCTTTCTGACTTACTTTACTTAATATGATAATCTCTAGGTCCATCCATGTTTCTGCAAGTGGCATTATTTCATTCTTTTTTATGGCTGAGTAATATTCCATCATATATATATATATTATATACACACACACACACACACACACACCCCACATCTTCTTTATCCATTTATCTGTCAGTGGACATTTAGGTTGTTTCAGTGTCTTGGCTATTGTGAATAGTGTTGCTATGAACATAGGGGTACATGTATCTTTTCAAATTATACTTTTGTCTGGATAATGTGAGGCCACTCCTTTTACATTTAGCCCAAGGGAGGCCATGTTTGTCAGACTCACTCACCACAGTGAGCACTATGAACTTGTAAGAGGTCAGGGCCCATGTCAGTGAGGGTACTAATGAAAAAGATTGCCAATTTGTGACACCTCCTGCTGCATTATTATCCATGCCTATGAGGCTGGTTGCCATGAGTTGTCTAATTTGAATTTTCTGAACCATGCATTTAATGCTCACAGACCTCAGGTATTTATCCAAACACATTGTAGGTTTACCTCCCTCAAATATCCAGTCATCCATCCGTTGCCTTCAGAGCAGAGCAATAAAAATCAAGTCAGACCCTATGCCTTACGTATGGAACCCGTATGATTTACAGCCAGGCTGAGTATAAAGTCATAAAACTTTCAGTACGTGGTTAATATATAACCATCAAAATAACAGAGTGCAATTCTAAATTTATGAGGCTGAACTTAACACTGAATATCAAATAAGAATCACATTGATCTCTGTAGTGGATGACTTAAAAACACATTAGGTGGCATAACGGCAAGACAGTACATTGATTTAAGCATAAAATGCATAGCACGCAATACTTTACCACCTAACGTTTCTCAATAATGAACAAAGCTGTTGTATATTGATGAAAGGAAAATTATTTGTTTTGTTATATTAAGTGCTCATGAAGATTCCTTGCATTTAGGCTAGGCAAACATGATTTGAATCACACTTAGCAAAGGGTGACATTGGATGGACATTTTACTGAATTTACATTTGTTTCTCAAAATAGCTATACAGAACCATGATCTTGACAGTTTTCTCACTTTATTTTTATGTATTTTTTTTAACATCTTTATTGGAGTATAATTGCTTTACAATGGTGTGTTCACTTTTTTTTTAACAAAGAGGAAAGATTCAGACAAGGTAGGTACTGACTTTTTGTAGAAACACATTTTGCTGTAAATTTTCTGAAACTGATAGAAGCAATTCCACAAGGAGTTTTAAGGTCAATATCTCTAAATGCATGAGTCTATCTTGTAAAATTATCATCTTCAGAAAATCTAAAAGCCTCTTTTAAAAGATAAATAATAATCTTATGATAAATACAAGTTTTATAAAAACCTTTGCAGTAGAAGAATCTTTTTAAAATTTTTACATTTATTTTTTATTGAAGTATATTTGATTTATAATGTGTTAGTTTCAGACGTATGACAAAGTCATTCCGTTTTTTATATATGTGTGTGTGTGTGTATATATATATATGTATACACATATACATATATATATTCTTTTTTAGATTCTTTTCCTATATAGTTTATTACAAAATATTGAGTAGACGTCCCTGTGCTGTACAGTAGGTCCTTATTGATTATCTATTTTATATATAGTAGTGTGTATTTGTTACTCCCAAATTCCTAGTTTATCCTTCCCCCTCCCACCTTTCCCCTTTGGTAAACATAACTTTGTTTTCTTTGTTTTTTTTTTACCTTTATTTCTTTAATTTAATTTAATTTAATTTTTTTAACATCTTTATTGCAGTATAATTGCTTTACAATGGTGTGTTAGTTTCTGCTTTATAACAAAGTGAATCAGCTATACATACACATATATCCCCATAGCTCCTCCTTCTTGCGTCTCCCTCCCACCCCTCTAGGTGGACACAAAGCACCGAGCTGATCTCCCTGTGCTATGCGGCTGCTTCCCACTAGCTATCTGTTTTGCATTTGGTACTGTATATATGTCCATGCCACTCTCTCACTTCGTCCCAGCTTACCCTTCCCACTCCCCGTGTCCTCAAGTCCATTCTCTACATCTGCATCTTTATTCCTGTCCTGCCCCTAGGTACTTCAGAACCATTTTTTTTTTTTTTAGATTCCATATATATGTGTTAGCATACGGTATTTGTTTTTCTCTTTCTGACTTACTTCACTCTGTATGAGAGACTCTAGTTCCATCCACCTCACTACAAGTAACTCAATTTCGTTTCTTTTTATGGCTGAGTAATATTCCATTGTATATATGTGCTACATGTTCTTTATCCATTCATCTGTCGATGGACACCTAGGTTACTTCCATGTCCTGACTATTGTAAATAGAGCTGCAATGAACATTGTGGTACATGACTCTTTTTGAATTATGGTTTTCTCAGGGTATATGCCCTGTAGTGGATTGCTGGGTTGTATGGTAGTTCTATTTTTAGTTTTTTAAGAAACCTCCATACTGTTCTCCACTGATAGTGGCTGTATCAATTTACATTCCCACCAACAGTGCAAGAGGGTTCCTTTTTCTCCACGCCCTCTCCAGCATTTATTGTTTGTAGATTTTTTGATGATGGCCATTCTGACTGGTGTGAGGTGATACCTCATTGTAGTTTTGATTTGCATTTCTCTAAGGATCAGTGATGTTGAGCATCCTTTCATGTGTTTGTTGGCAATCTGTATATCTTCTTTGGAGAAATGTCTATTTAGGTCTTCTGCCCATTTTTGGATTGGGTTGTTTGTTTTTTGATATTGAGTTGCATGAGCTGCTTGTAATTTTGGAGATTAATCCTTTGTCAGTTGCTTCATTTGCAAATATTTTCTCCCATTCTGAGGGTTGTCTTTTTGTCTTGTTTATGGTTTCCTTTGCTGTGCAAAAGCTTTTAAGTTTCATTAGGTTCCATTTGTTTATTTTTGTTTTTATTTCCATTTCTCTAGGAGGTAGGTCAAAAAGGATCTTGCTGTGATTTATGTCATGGGGTATTCTGCCTATGTTTTCCTCTAAGAGTTTGATAGTGTCTGACCTTACATTTAGGTCTTTAATCCATTTTGAGCTTATTATCCTGTGTGGTGTTAGGGAGTGTTCTAATTTCATTCTTTTACATGTAGCTGTCCAGTTTTCCCAGTGCCACTTATTGAAGAGGCTGTCTTTTCTCCATTGTATATTCTTGCCTCCTTTATCAAAAATAAGGTGTCCATATGTGCGTGGGTTTACCTCTGGGCGTTCTATCCTGTTCCATTGATCTGTATTTCTGTTTCTGTGCCAGTACCATACTGTCTTGATTACTGTAGCTTTGTAGTATAGTATGAAGTCCAAGAGCCTGATTCCTCCAGCTCCATTTTTCTTTTCAAGATTGCTTTGGCTATTTGGGGTCTTTTGTGTTTCCATACAAATTGTGAAATTTTTTGTTCTAGTTCTGTGAAAAATGCCAGTGGTAGTTTGATAGGGATTGCATTGAATCTGTAGATTACTTTGAGTAGTATACTCATTTTCACAATGTTGATTCTTCCAGTCCAAGAACATGGTATATCTCTCCATCTGTTTGTATCATCTTTAATTTCTTTCTTGTCTTATAGTTTTCTGCATACAGGTCTTTTGTCTCCTTAGGTAGGTTTATTCCTAGGTATCTTATTCGTTTGTTGCAATGGTAAATGGTAGTGTTTCCTTAATTTCTTTTTCAGATTTTTCATCATTAGTGTATAGGACTGCAAGAGATTTCTGTGCATTAATTTTGTATCCTGCTACTTTACCAGATTAATTGATAAGCTCTAGTAGTTTTCTGGTAGCATCTTTAGGATTCTCTATGTATAGTATCATCTCATCTGCAAACAGTGACAGCTTGACTTATTTTCTGATTTGTGTTCCTTTTGTTTCTTTTTCTTCTCTGATTGCTGTGGCTAAAAGTTCCAAAACTATGTTGAATAACAGTGGTGAGAGTGGACAACCTTGTCTTGTTCCTGATCTTAGTGGAAATGGTTTCAGTTTTTCACCATTGAGAACGATGTTGACTGTGGGTCTGTCATATATGGCCTTTATTATGTTGAGGAAAGTTCCCTCTATGCCTACTTTCTGCAGGGTTTTTATCATAAATGGTGTTGAATTTTGCCAAAAGCTTTTTCTGCATCTATTGAGATGATCATATGGTTTTTCTCCTTCAGTTTGTTAATATGGTGTATCACATTGATTGATTTGCATATATTGAAGAATCCTTGCATTCCTGCGATAAACCCCACTTGATCATGGTGTATGATCCTTTTAATGTGCTGTTGGATTCTGTTTGCTAGCATTTTGTTGAGGATTTTTGCATCTATAATCATGAGTGATATTGGTCTGTAATTTTCTTTTTATGTAGTATCTTTGTCTGGTTTTAGTATCAGGGTGATGGTGGCCTCATAGAATGAGCTTGGGAGTGTTCCTTCCTCTGCAATTTTTGGAAGAGTTTGAGAAGGATGGGTGTTAGCTCTTCTCTAAATGTTCGGTAGAATTCACCTGTGAAGCCATCTGGTCCTGGGCTTTTTTTTGTTGGAAGATTTTTCGTCACAGTCTCAACTTCAGTGCTTGTGATTGGTCTGTTCATATTTTCTATTTCTTCCTGGTTCAGTCTCGGCAGGTTGTGCATTTCTAAGAATTTGTCCATTTCTTCCAGGTTGTCCATTTTATTGGCATATAGTTGCTTGTAGTAATCTCTCGTGATCCTTTGTATTTCTGCAATGTCAGTTGTTACTCTTCCTTTTTCATTTCTAATTCTGTTGATTTGAGTCTTCTCCCTTTTTTTCTTGATGAGTCTGGCTAATGGTTTATCTATTTTGTTTATCTTCTCAGAGAACCAGCTTTTAGTTTTATTGATCTTTGCTATTGTTTCCCTCAATTCTTTTTCATTTATTTCTGCTCTGATCTTTATGATTTCTTTCCTTCTGCTAGCTTTGGGGTTTTTTTGTTCTTCTTTTCTCTAATTGCTTTAGGTGTAAGGTTAGATTGTTTATTTGAGATGTTTCTTGTTTCTTGAGGTAGGATTTTATTGCTATAAACTTCCCTCTTAGAACTGCTTTTGCTGCATCCCGTAGGTTTTGGATTGTCGTGTTTTCATTGTCATTTGTTTCTAGGTATTTTTTGATTTCCTCTTTGATTTCTTCAGTGATCTCTTGGTTATTTAGTAGTGTATTGTTTAGCCTCCATGTGTTTGTATTTCTTACAGATTTTTTCCTGTAATTGATATCTAGTCTCATAGCGTTGTGGTCGGAAAAGATACTTGATACAATTTCAGTTTTCTTAAATTTACCAAGGCTTGATTTGTGACCCACGATATGATCTATCCTGGAGAATGTTCCATGAGCACTTGAGAAGAAAGTGTATTCTGTTATTTTTGGATGGAATGTCCTATAAATATCAATTAAGTCCATCTTGTTTAATGTATCATTTAAAGCTTGTGTTTCATTATTTATTTTCATTTTGGCTGATCTGTCCATTGGTGAAAATGGAATGTTAAAGTTCCCTACTATGATTGTGTTACTGTCGATTTCCCCTTTTATGGCTCTTAGCATTTGCCTTATGTATTGAGGTGCTCCTATATGTTGGGTGCCTAAATATTTATAATTGTTATATCTTCTTATTGGATTGATCCCTTGATCATTATGTAGTGTCCTTCTTTGTCTCTTGTAATAGTCTTTATTTTAAAGTCTATTTTGCCTGATATGAGTATTGCTACTCCAGCTTTCTTTTCATTTCCATTTGCATGGAATGTCATTATCCATCCCCTCACTTTCAGTCTGTATGTGTCCCTTGGTCTGAAGTGGGTCTCTTGTAGACAGCATATATATGGGTCTTTTTTGTATCCATTCAGCCAGTCTATGTCTTTTGGTTGGAGCATTTAATCCATTTACACTTAAGATAATTATCGATATGTATGTTCCTGTTACCATTTTGTTAATTATTTTGGGTTTGTTATTGTAGGTCTTTTCCTTCTCTGTATTTCCTGCCTAGAGAAGTTCCTTTAGCATTTGTTGTAAAGATGGTTTGGTGGTACTGAATTCTCTTAGCTTTTGCTTGTCTGTAAAGGTTTTAATTTCTCCACTGAACCTGAATGAGATCCTTGCTGGCTAGAGTAATCTTGGTTGTAGGTTTTTCCCTTTCATCACTTTAAATATGTCCTGCCACTCCCTTCTGGCTTTCAGAGTTTCTGCTGAAAGATCAGCTGTTAACCTTATGGGGATTCCCTTGTATTTTATTTGTTGTTTCTTCCTTGCTGCTTTTAATATTTTTTCTTCGTATTTAATTTTTGATAGCTTGATTAATATGTGTCTTGGCGTGTTTCTCCTTGGATTTATCCTGTATGGGACTCTCTGTGCTTCCTGGACTTGATTAACTATTTCCTTTCCCATATTAGGGAAGTTTTCAACTATAATCTCTTCAGATATTTTCTCAGTCCCTTTCTTTTTCTCCTCTTCTCCTGGGACCCCTATAATTCGAATGTTGGTGTGTTTAATGCTGTCGCAGAGGTCTCTGAGACTGTCCTCAATTCTTTTCATTCTGTTTTCTTTATTCTGCTCTGCAGTAGTTATTTCCACTATTTTATCTTCCAGGTCACTTATCCGTTCTTCTGACTCAGTTATTCTGCTATTGATCCCTTCTAGAGAATTTTTAATTTCATTTATTGTGTTGTTCATCATTGTTTGTTTGCTCTTTAGTTCTTCTAGGTCCTTGTTAAACATTTCTGTTATTTTCTCCATTCTATTTCCAAGATTTTGGATCATCTTTACTATCATTACTCTGAATTCTTTTTCAGGTGGACTGCCTATTTCCTCTTCATTTGTTTGGTCTGATGGGTTTTTACCTTGCTCCTTCATCTGCTGTGTGTTTATCTGTCTTCTCATTTTGCTTACCTTACTGTGTTTGGGGTCTCCTTTTTGCAGGCTGCAGGTTCGTAGTTCCTGATGTTTTTGGTGTCTGCCCACAGTGGGTAAGGTTGGTTCAGTGGATTGTGTAAGCTTCCTGGTGGAGGGGACTGGTGCCTGTGTTCTGGTGGATGAGGCTGGATCTTGTCTTTCTGGTGGTCAGGACAGCATCTGGTAGTGTGTTTTGGGGTGCCTTTGGCCTTATGATTTTAGGCAGCCTCTCTGCTAATGGGTGGAGTTGTGTTCCTGTCTTGTTAGTTGTTTGACATAGGGTGTCCAGCACAGTAGCTTGCTGGTCGTTGAGTGGAGCTGGGTCTTAGCGTTGAGATGGAGATTTCTGGGAGAGCTTTCACCCTTTGATATTACGTGGAGCCTGGAGGTCTCTGGTGGACCAATGTCCTGAACTTGGCTCTCCCACCTCAGAGGCACAGGCCTGAAACCCAGCTGGAGCACCAAGACCCTGTCAGCCACATGGCTCAGAAGAAAAGGGAGAAAAAAAGAACGAAAGGAAGGAAGGAAGAAAGGAAGGAAGGACGGCAGGAAGGGAAATAAAGTTATTAAAATAAAAAATTAAAAATAATTATTAGAAATAAAGAAATTTTAAAGTAATAAAAAAGAAAACATAGAGAAAGAAGAGAGCAACCAAACCAAAAAGCAAGTCCACCAATGATAGCAAGCGCTAAAAACTATCGTTAAAAAAGAAAAACAAACAAAAAACGGAGAGAACCCTAGGACAAATGATAAAAGCAAAGCTATGCAGACAAAAGCACACAAAGAAGCATACACATACACACTCACAAAAAGAGAAAAAGGAAAAAAATATATATATCTATATATAAAAAAGAAAAGGAAGAGAGCAACCAAATCAATAAAGAAATCTACCGATGATAATAAACTCCAAATACTAAACTAAGGTAAACATAAAACGAGAAACAAATTAGATGCAGACAGCAAACCCAAAGTCTACAGTTGCTCCCAAAGTCCACCACCTCAATTTTGGGATGATTCGTTGTCTATTCAGGTATTCCACAGATGCAGGGTACATCAGTTTGATTGTGGAGAATTAATCTGCTGCTCCTGAGGCTGCTGGGAGAGAGTTCCCTTTCTCTTCTTTGTTCACACAGCTCCTGGGCTTCAGGTTTGGGTTTGGACCCGCCTCTGTGCGTAGGTCGCCTGAGGGCATCTGTTCCCACCCAGACAGGACAGGGTTAAAGGAGCAGCTGATGGGGGGGCTCTGGCTCACTCAGGCTAGAGGGAGGGAGGGGTATGGAATGTGGGGCAAGCCTGCAGCGGCAGAGGCCAGTGTAACGTTGCAACAGCCTGAGGTGCGCCGTGCGTTCTCCCGGGGAAGTTGTCCCTGGATCACGGGACCCTGGCTGTGGTGGGCTGTACAGGCTCTCAGGAGGGGCAGTGGGGATAGTGGCCTGTGCTTGCACACAGGCTTCTTGGTGGCTTTAGCAACAGCCTTAGCATTTCATACCGGTCTCTGGTATCCACACTGATAGCTGCAGCTCACACCCATCTCTGGAGCTCGTTTTGGCAGTGCTGTGAATGCCCTCTCCTCGCACACCCCTAAACAATGGTCTCTTGCCTCTTAGGCAGATCTAGACTTTTTCCTGGACTCCCTCCCGGCTAGCTGTGGTGCACTAGCCCCCTTCAGGGTGTGTTCTGTCAGCCAACCCCAGTCCTCTCCCTGTGATCCAACCGAAGCCCGAGCCTCAGCTCCCAGCCCCCGCCCGCCCCGGCGGGTGAGCAGACAAGCCTCTCAGGCTGGTGAGTGGTGGTCGGCATCAATCCTCTGTGCGGGAATCTCTCCGCTTTGCTCTCTGATCCCCTGTTTCTTCGCTCTCCTCCGTGACTCTGAAGCTTCCCCCTCTACCGCCCACCCCCTGTCTCCTCCATTGAAGGGGCTTCTTAGTGTGTGGAAACCTTTCCTTCTTCACAGCTCCCTCCCAGAGGTGCAGGTCCTGTCCCTATTGTTTTGTCTCTCTTTTTTCTTTTTTCTTTTGCCTTACCCAGGTACGTGGGGAGTTTCTTGCCTTTTGCGAAGTCTGAGGTCTTTTGCCAGCGTTCAGTAGGTGTTCTGTAGGAGTTGTTCCACATGTAGATGTATTTCTGATGTATTTGTGGAGAGGAAGGTGATCTCCACGTCTTAACTCCTCCGCCATCTTGAAGGTCTACAAGTTTGTTTTCTTTGTGAGTCTGTTTCTGCTTAGTAAATAAGTTCATTTGGTTAAAGTTTTTGATCAATTAAGGGGAATTTGGAAATCCTAATAGCTACAGGTGTCCAGGTAATATAAGTAACATAAATGAACAGAGTTGGTTCTATATGAGTTGAAAAACAGTAGCTAACACTTAGCCAGAGATTCATGGAACCATTAGAATGCACTAGGTCCCTGGTTGGCTGGAGAATAGCGCCTCATTTCTCCACTTCATTTGATTGTCATGTCTGGGTCCCAGATCTTGTGTTTTGCAATAAAAGACAAAAGTGCAGATCTGTGTATGTAGACTGTTAATTTTAAATCATTGAAAGTAAAATTAAATGTAAAATAATAGGTACAGACAAAATTTAAGCCCTCTTAAGTCAATTTTCACTACACAAACGGTTGGTTTATGGCCTCTCATCTTAGGGCTTCTGAGAACATTGCTCCATCCAAAGGAGCAAGAGTCATTCTTTCCACTGGTGGGAGAAATCAGTGGAAGGACCAGATATATTCATATGTTCATGACTTACATGGGAAATATCACTTTGATAAAACCTCAGTTAATATGAAAAGTTTCTTTGCAAGCTGATTCTCTTTCCTCAGGAGTCTGTACAGGTAAAAATCATTGCCAAGACAAGTGAGTAACATTTAATTAATCCACATGTTAATTGCAAAGTAAAGTTAGGTGCTAAGTTGGCTGACACACTTACACACTTGAACTTTTCTGTTGATCTCTGTTCCAACCATAGGATAGATAGGCAACTCCATTTTGATAGAAAGGTATTAAAAGGAAATTGTATTATTTTTTCAAATAAGTGACTCTTCTAAAAATGTACTATAGCTTTTACTGTACATTTGAAAATATATGCGCGTATTTGTGATATTCATTTTACCTGTTGTATACCTTCTAACATTATGTTTTCAAACTATTTTTTCTTTATAATAAATTAACTTATTATACTCTTCATGACACGCAAGATGGTCTGTGATGTTAAAGAATAATGTTTTCTAATTATCATTGACATTTGCAGAGAAGATTAAAATTTAATAAAATTAATTGTCCATTCTTGAATGGCTCACTTTGCAGTTAATCATAGAACTCTGATCTCTTCTACTTAACTTGAAAACTTTGGAGTTCCTGTGTCTTATTAATATCCAATATGAACCCGGCACTTCGAAAAAGAGTTAGTTTTGTTCCCCTGTTGACATGGTTAATATATTCTAAGCAAAAAAGTATTGATTTTGAAAGAAAATTCTGCGGTTGTAATTTCCAACTGAAATATTCAGAGGTAACCTCACCTAACTTATTAGGCAGTTATCTTCTGGAGGTTATGTCAGATGGCGAGGAATGCATCCTCCTCACCGAGGTACATCTCTAGTAATATAATTTGAAGTGCTAGGGCCCCTTGCATCCATTTCTGAATCTATTATTAGTTGATTAAATTAACCGGCTGGATCAGTACAGTGAGAAGAGACGCAGTAATGATATTATAGAATTAGTATGCTATGATGAATTGTCAGGAGAAGTAGCTGTGACAGCCCTGTGGCCATATGCACTTAGCCATGCAATTTATAGTCATTTGGAGAACCAAGGACTTTTCAGTTTGGGTTAGGAAATTTGTTCCTGCTTTTGACATAGTTTGAGGGATATGTGTGTAAGAGTGAGGCAGGTGCTTAGTGGCAATCCAGGAAGAAATCAAGTCTCTGTTTTTAGACACTGGCATTTGGGTGATTTTCAAAGAATAAACCACAGTATATGGATGCCTTTATTGTAACAGTGCCAATTCCTTTCAATAGATTTATATGATGGTGCAGTTTCTTTATGGTTGTGGAAGATAATGTTACTTTGGGTAAGATAAAAGTAAATGCAATCTGGTATCACAATTTCCCTGCTTATGGAACACTGTAAATTCTCATCTATGTATTGCATTTACAGCAGTCTTGAGAACATTGCTGGGTTGTTTTGATTCAGATACATTTGGGACTCCTAATTGCAAGGAGTCTTTAAGCAACTTAAAATATAACATTACTTTTTTTTTTGCTTTGCAACTGTTTGCAAGATAAACGAACTGTCAGATGCTTCTGAAAGGCATATGATGACAGTGGTTGGTGATACAGCTACTGGTGGCATAAGACTACATTAGGCCAAATTTACTGCAGGATTCCCAAAACATGTACAACTGTGAAGTCGCCTCAGTACTACTATTGCATGAGAATTATTCCCTGGCTGTGTTTGTTTTGTTTTCGTTTTAATGTTTACTGAGAGCATATTCAGGAGTACAATGGAAATGGGTACTGACATTCTTAACTCCAAACCAGACTCATGCAGAAAACTACTCTTTTCCTTTTAGTATGCTATAGAAATTTATGTGTAATTGATCCCTTTTATTTATCAAGCAGGATTGTCATTTGATCACAAAGCAAACCATGGAGTATTTTTTTTTCTTTTCTTAGTATAGTTATTGCTTCCATCAACTGCTAAATTGATTCTGAAATTTCTAAGAAAATCTAAAAGAAAATGTTGTCTTAGTATCTTAGTGTATGCCTTAGCCCCTTCACCTTGTCCCTAACTTTAATCACCCAGAATTACAAATTTAGAAGAGCTGCTTGATAACTCTATCAGTTGGGTTATTTCACTTTGAAGGTAATAGGAAGACAACTATCAAGTCCTCCCTTTTGTCACTCTCACCAGTATTCTTCCAGCTCCCTAAAGCCCTTATCTGGGAGTTATTTTCGACTCTCCTCTTCACCTTCCACGTCCAATTTATCACCAACACCTGCTGATTCTTTCCCAGCAGAGCCTCTTAGATCACCCCTTCTTTTCCATTTCTAGAGCCCCATCTCTGCCCCCTTTCATCATTCCACGCCTGGAGAACTGTGCCACTCTCCCACTCCACCTCCCTGCCACCTCTCTCCCCATGCCAGGAGAGCCTATATATACCAGGCTGCCAGATGATCTCTTGAATATTGATTATATCCATTCATATTGCCTCCCTGTGGCACTGAGCCTTTTGCTTTTTCTTATTTCTGCCTAAGGGACTTGGGCACTTTTTTTCTTATCTCTCTCTTCCCCTTTCCTTAGCACACATAACTGGCTAATTTTATTTGTCATTTATAATTTTTTGAGCCAGGCACTGTGCTAAGTGCTTCCTGTGTATTATCTAGTTTAAGACTTAATACCATTCCTGCAAGGTAAGTGGAATGGTTCCCTTTTTATAATCAAGGCAACAGAGGCTCAGAAATGTGAAACAACTTGCCCATCACCATCAGCTGTAAGAGGTAGAGCCAGGGTCCAAGGTATGCGTATCTGCCTTTGCAGTGATACAGTCAGGCACCAAGCAACACTGGCACCCTTGCTGGTACGGCTCTACTGCCATTACCCTTAGATGAATTTGCATTCTTTTTTTAAAAATAAATTTATATGAAGATATTTCTAAAACACACACATACGATCGCACATTAGATGCCATATTTTGTAAACATTGGATCACTTTTATTTCCTTCCTTAATTCATGTTTTATTTTAAAATGCTCCCCCTCTTCCATAGGCTGTGAGAGGGTGGGTACTTGCTGGTTTTAGCAGGATTTAAAAGCCAAGGCTGTATGGACAGAGAAGATTTGATACATTTCTACAGTTTCTTTCAACCTGTCAAGGGCACACCTAGAGCACCTGTTCACAGAGAACATCCACTTCTGCATTTGACATGTAACATGATGCTTTCTGTGATAGAAGCAGCAGGTGATAGAAGGTAAATAGAAGCCCATGTATGTCATTCCAAGGCATTGTAGGAAGAAAATGGGAAATAAAGGAGGACAGGATAGCTGAGAGATTCTCTGACTAAAACATTTGAGGCTTCTACTGGAGAAGACAGTGTGTTAAGTAGGTCCAGGGAATTTGAAGGGAACAAGGTCTTCCATTAGGACCTGGGAACAGAGGTCACTTCTCAAGATGGTCTTCAAGTCCTCCTCAGGTCCCAGACAACCTTAAGGTCCCCTGAAGCATGGATGGGACTCCAAAGATCCAATATTTAATATTCATTTTTTTCTGATAATTCATGCCCCTCATTCCCTTTGTGCACATTCAGAGACTGACCCTGCTTTTTCTTTGACATTTCTGTATTTATTTTTAGTGCACTAATTTGCATTGAATAATGTGTCACTTAGTGTTTGTGCTTGTCCATGTGCAGCCTACTCTCCATCCCAATCAAATTAAACTGCTTTATAGAGACGTATGGAATCAAAATAATTTCCGTTCTTTCAAACAAGACTTTGTACCCATAGTCCCTAATGAAGGTGAACAACCAACTCACTAATTGGGTCACATTGTAAGGATGGCTTTGTTGCTATATTTTATTTTAATGTTTCCATTTGGTAAACCACAGACTAATTATATTTTCTTCCATTTTGAAACTTGAGAAAGGCAATGTTTTACAAACAAACCTCTGACCATTCAGCCATATCCAGAACAATGAGCAGAGCATAAGTAGTAAAGAATCTGTGGCCATTTGGAGGACATGGAGATTTGGATACTTTCAAAATTTTATGTGATTGTTGGATTCAATCGGTACTTTTCTCTTTTATAACTTTTTTCTCTAAAAAATATTAATGTATTTTCCAGAAGGAGGAAAATATTAATTATTCTTAGGATTTGTCTTGTTTGGCTTTGAAAGGTCAAGAACGGGGAAATCAGAATTGGTAAAAGCAATTGGTGATGAGGGTGATGAGTAAATCATGTAGCATCCTTTGGTATCGAGAATGAATATAAATCATTATCCTATATTTATCAATGAACAAACATACGTCTTTTTGTAAAGTTATGATTGCTTCAGGGTAGTTTAAACTTGAACATTAAATACAACAAATCATTTTATTTTTTTTTTATATAAATTTATTTATTTTTATTTATTTGTGGCTGTGTTGGGTCTTCACTGCTGCACACGGGCTTTTCTGTAGTTGCGGCGAGCGGGGGCTACTCTTCGTTGCAGTGCGCGGGCTTCTCATTGCAGTGGCTTCTCTTGTTGCAGAGCACGGGCTCTAGGCACAGGGGCTTCAGTAGTTGGGGCACACGGGCTTCAGTAGTTGTGGCTCATGGGCTCTAGAGTACAGGCTCAGTAGTTGTGGAGCCTGGGCTTAGTTGCTCTGCGGCATGTGGGATCTTCCCGGACCAGGGCTCGAACTCGTGTCCCCTGCATTGGTAGGTGGGTTCTTAACCACTGTACCACCAGGGAAGTCCCCGACAAAGCATTTTGGGGAAATTTAATAATTTGAGTAATGTAGATAACCATGTTAAGCAATCTAAACTTAAAATTATATATATAATAAAATATAAAATAGATCTATATATGAAAGATTATATATACACACATAAAAATAATAATTTACGTTGATGGCTAGATATCTACAAAGATAAAGTTTCATCAGCATCATTTCCCATTTTGCTTAGAGCTCTGAAAAGCCCTGCTCAGTCAGAATGCCTGAAACAAAGAGATGGCTTTGTTTAAAGTTACATCAGATATTTCAGCACATCCCCTGCCCAACATTGTGGAAGGTGCCTCCGTTCAAAAGCCAGACAGGCCTAGATTGCAATCCTGAGTTTTCACATCACTTTCTGTGTTTCTTTGGATGAGTTATGCGACTTCTCTTCAGTAAACTATGAATAAAAATACCTACGTTGTAAGACTGAGATGTTCCAAGGAGGGAAAACCCAGGTCTCACTGGAACTAAAATCAGGTTAAAAGACAACTTACGAGTAAGGAGAGGAAACTCACTCCAAGTTCTACCAAACGGTAAACATTCCAAGACTTTGCAGCAACAGAGAATTTTTGTTTTGTTTTTTTTCTTTCTTTTTTTTTTTTTTATGGAGCGAATTAGAATTAAGTTGAACTTAGAAGGAAAAATAGTAGTCAAAATGGTAAAAGAAAAGAGAGTAAAAGATAAGGGTGTAAGCAGGTACAGAGTTTTACACTCTGCAGAATGTGGTCAGTCACCTACCAAATCAGGATGCCAGAAGCTAGAGTAGTTTGCAACCTGAAAAGCACATGTCCTTGAAACATAGACAGCTAGTTGTTGCCCTCTGGGAATGAAATTGTGGGGTGTCAGATCCTTTGAGTCTTCTAGAGAACCCTGAAATCCAATTTTTGAAAAGCCCTCTGATTTTTGAATAACGTTAATTAAATTGTTAAAGCATTCTAGGACCAAATCAAAGAATCGTGTGGATTCCTGGATGCTTATCTCTTACTATACTGTGAGGCCCATGTCTCCCTGTAATTAAGTATGACACAAGGGTGGTGTAGCTGTCTTTCCCCTCTTTTCAGCAGCGGAACCCTGGAAGTTCTGTGACCTCACCTCCTACGAGTCGCCTTTGCCCTGCCCCTTCCCAGCCACGTTATCTTTCAATATGCCAGACCACACCAGTTTAGGAAGTTTTGCCCTAGCTGCTCTCCCTGCCTGGGGTGGTCTTCTCCCAGATACCTTCCCGTCTAACCCTGTCTCCTGCAAGTTCAAACGTCAAGGCTATTATGTATAATTGTAACTCCCTTCCCACCTTTGCTTTACCATGATATCCCTTGTCTTTTTTCCATGGTACTAAAACCCTCCAACCTACTATATAGTTTACTTGTATAACACTGATCTATCTCTCCTGCTGGGATGGTTGGGCGGGTGGAAGAAATCTTTGTTTTGTCTACTAACAAAACTAAAACTGAGCCTTTAGGTTGTACACGCTCAAAGCATTTGTTGCGAAACAAAATAAGTTAATGGGTAAATGAATTCATTTATGGTTTAAAGGCCATTGTAGAAAAGGATAGACATTTTTTAAAGTTCGAGACGAAACTAAATGAACCAGAGCGGAGAGGACCTTTGTTCAAATTCAGGATTGTGGGACCAGAATAGTAAGAATTGGAAAAGGCTTATTAAGTTGTAAAAAGTATTTTGAGGACCCAGTTAAACAGTAATAATGTTGATGCAAAAACTTATTCTCTAATTAATAAAACTTGTATGAAAAAAAGAAGTATTGTTGACATCTCAAAAGAAACAGTCTAATTTAGGCCACTGATCCCTGCTCTTCAGTATTATTTTTCTGACAACAGCAATAAAGATAATTATATTTGAGTGTTAACGGTTGTTTTACAAAACATTGTTCTGACAGAGTAGTCACTTATACCAAAATTAACATTTCCACGGTATGCACATTAACCTTGCTCTCAGTCAGTCAACTAATTTAAGTGCCTATTTTAGCTCTATTGAACTAGAGATCAGACTAGTCTTGGTGTTGCATCTTATAGGGTGTCATCCTTGAGGTTTCTCAAGAGAGTCAAGTCCACTCAACAGGTGGCCCCTCTTTGAACCTCTAGAAAGAACTGTAACGAACATAAAGATAGTCAGTGGGCAGTTTAATCTGCTAATCCACAGCACAGACTTTGGAGACCAGCAGTCTGGGTTTAAAATGGCTCTTCCACTCTGTGAATTCCTAGACAGTTCATCGTGAGACTGTTTCCTTATCCATAAAATAGAGATAATGGAAAAATCTGCTACATGAGATTATTGTGAATATTGCACGCTAATGCATATAAAATTCCTTAGCATACTGTTCTCAAGTACCACATAGTACTTTTGGTAGTATTCCTAGGAAGGTTATGATTACCTTCTCCACTGATAAGGTATACTCATGGCTTTCACAAGTTGTAATCATATCTGTTTGCCATTTGTGATAGTGGTGATGGTAGTTTGACAATTAGAACAGTTATTCTGTTCCAGTTGGATATAACCTAATATCCTGGCTAAAAACCAAAAATATATGTCTAGCATTTTCACAATACTCAAAATACTTTAGAAGTCTGCAGTATGAGGTTCAACATAGTAAGTTCTCATTGTTCCCAATCAGCATCCCAGGAGGTCTGTTTATTCAAGCAAATCAGTATATCCATGACTTAAGCTATGAGCCTGTAGGAACTTCAGTAGCCCTAAGCTAATAGGTGGAAAGCTCCCTACCTACCTTTTCAAGGGGTTTTCAGCTCTTTCCCAATCTCTTATATTGTCCAAGGGCTTTGTAGCAGTGCGTCCTCATGCAGCCTCTCTGTGGATCCTGGAGTGTTCTCTAGGATGATTCAGTGTTTATTTCACATTTCCCTTCCTTGTGAGAAGACAATTCCAGGTGGGAAGAAGAGGGAGTTACGAGGATGCCCGCCACCGAAAGCAATAGTCTGTTTGATGTCCATTTCATGAAGAAAAATGTAAAGTGGAGTGAGTAAAGGTCTTAATGTGAGATGCCCCCTTGAATCTTAATGCATCCGCATGAATCCTGATGCCAGGGCTGCAAGGAGCACACTGTCAGGGTACAGAAAATGAAGACCTCTCGGCTTTCAAGTTTAAATGCCTTGCTCAGTGGGGAGTCCAGAGAGATTTGTTCAACTGAAATGAGCTTATAATCAGGCTTTCATCCAAAGATAAGGAAGGACAACACCCTGTAGTTTTATGATGCACTCGTACCAGGAAAACACAAATAGATTTCTCTGTGTTGGTGCAGTGTTGACTCCTGCTCCTGTATAGAATATTTCAAACTGCAATCAGGAAGATTTTCCATTTTAGACCACTAAGAAGAAAAAGCCACACGTGAAACTAGATTTTTTTTTTAAGCAACACACAAGAAATACAAATCGTTCGTGTCTGCCTTTATTTTTTTCAGTGTCTTCTTCTGATTTGGAGGGTGTTCCTAACACTTGCAATTATTCAAATAAAATGATTTTAGCATTTATAGGGGTCATAGAGACATTTACTCAGCGAAGTTAGCTAGCTTGAAAGACATAAATTAACTGCTACTCAGTCCTTAATGAGAGCTGGATGGCATGATGTTTGAGCACTTGTCTGTATGAACATACCAACCAGCCAAGCCAACTTTTGGGCTCACCATTAGTAAACTAGGTTGATTTTGAGGTGGATAAAATGCATGGCTAGATATTGTGTCCACTGTGAGGTTGGCAGGCTGTTGTTTATCACAAGATTTTTTAGTGTTCTCAATGAACTGTTAACAAGCTGTCGATTGCGATGTTTATGAAAATTAGGGAAAGAGACATTGAAAGATTGATGTGCCTAGCGTTAAGAATGCCTCCTTGAACTATCGCGATGTTAGTAATCCCTCTTTTAATAACTGTTCTTAAACATTTGCTCTCCTTTACCACTGAACTCTTCCCAAGATGTGTGCAATGGAAAAGGACAGCCCACACCTTCTTCAGGGATGTGTGCAGAGAACAGGACAGATCAATCTGTAGGAAGTGTTTTGCTCTATGTTAGCAATTCTGGAATCATTTTCATTCAGCCTCAGCCATGAGTGAAGTTCAATGTTAAGTGTTCTGAAATTCACCTGTAACTATTTTATGATTCTCCTGTGGGACTTAACAGTTTTCCCTTTCTTCCCACTGGAGGCTATCCACTACGGTAAAAGCATTGCTTCCCACACCCCTACTTCTTAAGTGTCCTGCACTGACATCAGCTGTCCCAAATCCCAGGCCTCTTTGTAGTACTCGAGATCATCTCTTTAGAATAAATCCTTTCTGTGGTTGTGAATTGTCAAATTAAAATTATTTCTTTCAAATATCTGCTTCTCTGGGGACTTCCCTGGCGGTCCAGTGGTTGAGACTCCACACTTCCAATGCAGGGGGCACGGGTTCATCCCTGGTTGGAGAACTAAGATCCCGCATGCTACGTGGTGTAGCCAAAAAAAAACAAAAACAAACAAACAAAAAAAACCACAACACATTTAGAAAAAACTGAATAAAATTAACAAAACAAAACAAAACAAGAAATCTGCTTCCCTGCCTGTACCCCAGATGAAATGCACTGTTTGTGGCCAGTACATCCACTAACTCTATCTTTCTTCGTTTTTTTTTATTTCAAATACTCTTCAGTTTGTTGACCTAATACATGCCCATGCATCCTTCAAGGATCTTTACAACTCTTATATTTCTCTATAGTTCTTTTTATCTCCTTCCCCTGGCAGAGTACATCAGTCCCTTTTTGCAGTGTCTCCAGAGCACTTTAAACAACTGAAGTGTCTTGCACCATCACCACCTCCTACCCTCCATCCCTCCCTCACACAAAAATGTGAGCTCCTTCAGAATCCAGGCTGCCTCATATTCATCTTAATGAATCACGTTTTTCAACATTAGAAAAGAGCCACCTCATGACACTTTTGAAGACATTCTGCTCAGACTTATGTTTTATAATAAAACTAAGGTTGTTAAATGGTTCCCAATATTTATAATAATTTTGCTGCAGTCTCATCACTTTTATTTTTAATTGTTATGATCAGAATTTTATCCAGATGGTGATGAGAGAGCAACCCTTTAAGAATGCTTCACCTCACAGTACAATTAAAGCAGACATCTTCTAAAGGCTCTTAATATTCCCCCCAGAAATGTGAAATTACATCTTGTTTTGTTTCGTGGAAGTCATGTTTTCATTATATGAAATTGGTATTTTACGTGAAAAAAAAATCTTCTGTTCTGCTTTGAGCATGGAGACTTGTGCACTTGTTAGCATATTACTTATTCCAAAATTATTGAAAATATTATTCTTGAAGTTTTTTTTTAAAACCATACTCTCAGCTCTGAGAGTTATAATGTTTCATAAAGGAAGTACATAATCTACAGAAAAAATCATGCATTCATATCTAGTTGAAATGATGGATTAAGCTGTTTTATTATAAGTATATCAAAAATGCGATAAATATTTGCCAATGAAATGTAGTTATCATAAGGTTTTGCACAGTGCAATTTTGTGTTAATGTCCAAGAGGAATATGGATGGCTTTATATGTTTGATTATAGTACCTGCTCCGCAGTCTGAAAAATTTATTTGTAAGTGTTGAAAGTGTAAATAGGAGAGTTTCAAGTATCTGTGAGTTATTTCTAAATACCACTTAACTCCTCCCAAGACAGATGAGGGCAGTATAAAACTGCAATTCTGATGACTGTTAAAACAAGCCGGACAATCAAAGGAAATAATCCAATAAACTGAAAGAAAAAAGTGAATCAGTCTTTTGAGAAGCAGGAGGGCGCGATGGAAAGAGCTGGGCTCTGGGGTCAACAACCATCTTGACCACCTAGTATCTTCATGTCTTCATCTATAAATGGTAGAGATCATGCCCAGCTCCTAGGATGACCCCGTGGATGAACTAGGTTAACGATAATAAACAAATAACACTCACTCCGTGCTTGCTGTGTGCCAGGCACTAGTCTCATGCATGCTTCAATTTCTATATTTTCAACTCTAAATAACATACAGTTTGTGATGTTTTGATATGCTCTTGTTTTTTATTCCCCTTAGACATTTGTGGATTACCTTCCTGAGCATTTGTGCAATGTATGTAGAAATAAGATAAAGGACAAGGTATTCTATTCTATTAGTCCTTAATTCTACAACTTCATAACTATATGAACTTGGGAATATTACTTAACCTCTCTACGTCTCAGTTTCCTCACCTGAAAAATAGCAGCTGCTGCTGCTCCAGATGGTGACAGGTGCTTCGCAAGGCTGATGTGAAGGTTAGGTGAGATCATCCCTGGGAAGTACTTAGCACAGTGCCTGACCCATAGCAAGTGCTCAGTCACCTCTTGTTGTTAGTTGCACAGTCCCAGCATTATTATTACTATTGTGAAGGGTAATGCGATCTTTAGAAACCCTGCTGTATGTAAGAAGTCAATAGAAGGAACTGGAATATTTTGTGGCTAATCATTTTTGCAGGTATCACATTCCCCTCGTATTTCCTTTTATTAGATTCCCAATCTCAGAGCTCTACGTTTCATGATAGAACAAGGAATATGGATGGCTTTATATGTTTGGTTATGGTACCTACTCTGCAGTTTGAAAAATTTATTTGTAAGTGTTAGGAATGTAAATAGAGTTTCAAGTATCAGTGAATTATTTCTGAATACAGAGAATAAATCCGGATGAGAAGGAAAACCTGGAGTCACAGAGACACAAGCCTGCCTGTTTTCCCCTTGTTCCCACTGTCTTAAAACCTTTAAATGTCCTTTTAACCTGGGTAACGGTAGCTTTGTCTTTGCCTCCTCCACCCACACCAGTGCTGTTAGGAATTGAAGGGGCTTCAAAATAAGCTTAAGATCCAGGACTCCCTTTGTTCTGCCCCTAGACACCAAGTCCCGGAGGAACACACTGCAGTCAATCTCTCTTTGAAATTCTAATTAATCTGCATTTTAAAAGTGTTTTTTAATCTACATCACTCAGATTTTCAAGAGCTTCTCCACCGTTATTAGATGTCATATTTTCAACCCCATGTTTGTGATGCTTCTTAACTACGGCCCACACTCCCAAATCCTCCAGAAGTCTCAAGGGTTCTAAATGCATCCTTCCCAGTTTGCACTAGCATCAGTTTTTCCTCTCTTGATCTCTTCCCACAAGTCAAAGAAGTCATTCCTTGGTGACTGGTAAACACCACTTTTAGCAGACAACTTATTAATCTGATCGTTGTTTGCGGTAGCTGCAAGATCGTCTCTTACACTGACGGGGAGAGGAGGCTCAAAGTCGATGTTATTTTAGGCTTGACTTTAAACATTATTAAAGGATTCAGAAGTTTTTAGAATGATTATGATATGAAAGACATAACAGTCTTGTGGGGGAAATAATGAAAATGCCCATCATGGGAATGTATTTGCAAAAGAAAATTGCCTGTTTTTCTGTACATCCCGAGTGCCTGCAATCATCCACTTTCTTCATCTACTTTGTCCAACATGTATAATTGACTACTCAGTCAACCAAGATTTAGATTCTTCATTGTGAGCAACGCCATAGTAAAGTAATCCAGTACCACTCTTCTCTTCTTTTTTTTTTTTGTCATCTAAGTTTTCTTTTTTATTGTTGTTTTTTTTAATTTATTTTTTTATACAGTAGGTTCTTGTTAGTTATCTATTTTATATATAGGAGTGTATACATGTCAATCCCAATCTCCCAATTTATCCCACCATCCCCCCACCTCTTTCCCCCCTTGGTGTCCATACGTTTGTTCTTTACATCTGTGTCTCTATTTCTGCCTTGCAAACCGGTTCATCTGTACCATTTTTCTAGATTCCACATATATGCATTAATATACGATATTTGTTTTCCTCTTTCTGACTTACTTCACTCTGTATACATATATACAATGGAATATTACTCAGCCATAGAAAGGAACGAAATTGGGTCATTTGTAGAGACATGGATGGACCTAGAGATTCTCTGCTCTTTTTACTTTATCTCTCATGTTAGTGTTTTTAGGAACGGGAGAGAACATCAGCTCCACTGCTTTAAAAACAGCATACTGCTAACAACCCCTTTCTGTTCCATGTACTCCTCATCTATCTTGCCAGCATAGCTTTTTGGCAATGCAGTATTTTTGTCTGAAGAAGAATATATTGCATAAAAACAAAATGTTGTCCATAGGGCTGTGATTTATAAAGAGATTACAGGGAATGATCAATTCATGAACCCATTCTAGTCAAATACTGCCTGTCTCTAGAATCAGGCTGATTTTGTGACAAAGCCACTTTGGCTACTAACTTACTACAGGATCTTGGGGAAGTTATTTAAACCTCATCTAAATTCCTCACGCCTCGTAAGTTCTGTAGTATGTTACTTCTCTATACGCTGCCTGTCTTATAGTAAATGCTTAATAAATATGCCTATTATTATTGCCATTCCCAATTATTGTTTAACATATTTTCCAAGAATGATGGAAGTCTTATAGTGCCTTTGAGACATATCTGGCTAGGTACTGTGAGTATTAAAGGCTACAAGTCTGCCTGTAAAATATATTTCTTCTAGAATCCTAATATTAGTCACGCTAATATTGGTATTAGATAAAAATGGTTCTATAACATCACTTTAAATATGTGCACTTCTATTCAAAATAATATTATTTAAAAATTATATTGCAAGTGTTTTATTAAATAATATCAGATTTAAGCATTTTGATAATGTTTTCATACCATTTTGTATGTTATTAATTTAGTGTTTAACTGAACTAATGTGTCAACTCTGTCAAAGCATGGGCAGTTGTCGACACAATTGGACCTATTTATTCCTCATACCTATAAGTGTTTACTTTTAGAGTTTATCAACAAATGTTCATTGAGAATTTAGAGACATAGCAGCAAGTTGAATTCTAGGGAGAAAAAGGATGCTGTAGATTGATTTTGATACATAAATGATTATCTCAAAGATCGTCTTCACTACAAAAAGTTTGAAGCTCCACCAGTGACATGAACAGCTTGCCTTTCAAGATCCTAGAATAAAAACCACAAGGACAGATGTATTCTAGATGTGGTCCCCCAGCTGGAGTACTGTGAGAAACGGGAGAGCGGATAGAGGGCATCATTTGGTCAGGGTGTGTTCATATGTCCAATTTTTAGTTTCAAAAAAAAAAAAAAAGAAAAGATAGAGGGCTGGAGGGAGGGTAGGAGGAAGGAGTAAGAGAGAGAGTTAGTCAACAATAACAATCTCAGGTTTCAGCATCTCGTATTCTATTCTATTTTTCCATCCATATTCACTTATTGAGAATTTCCTCTGTGCTTTTTTTTTTCAGTTGCTGTTAATTTTTGCCTGTCTTTTAATGTCTCAATTTTGAGTAAATACTCTCTTCTTGCAGAAGACAAAATGGTATAGAAATCGAGATCATACTGTCTCCCCAACAGATTATGGGTTTTTTTTTTAATAAAAAAGCAATTACTCTCACTACTACGGTTACATGGAAACACTTAGTAGGAAATGGATCCCAACTGTCTCTAAACCAATAAGGTGCCTTCATAACTCTATGCTTGGGACAGGTGCAAGCAAATTTCAGTTCTGTACATTTTTTTTGCAAACTTTTACAGGTTATTGAAATTCTTAAAGACTGTCATTGCCTCTATTTATTTATTTATTTATTTATTTTTAAATTTTATTTTTCTAACTTTTTTTTCACCAAGCCAAACATTGGGCAATATTTTTATTTACTACATATACTGTAAACATATACAGTACAGCTACAAAAAGAACATTTAAAAAAAAATTTAACTGTCAAGAAAGTGTATAGTGTTATAATACTATACTACATGTTCATATTTTATTTCAAATTGGTTTGCTTATCATCCATTTCAAACCATTAAGAGTGAAATGTTACTTAAGGATAATTAAAAATTATCTATTTGCATTATTAACAATAAACAATTCCAATAAATTAATAAGAATGAATCATATCAAATATTAGTATCCAAAAAATGGGCTTTTGCAGAAATTATTATATAACATATAGCAGCCAATTTCAGTTTATTTTGCTCTATGATAACGTACATATGCACTTGAATAGGATTCTAGCATTTGCTTTTGGAAGATACTTTTAAGAAGTCCTTTGATTTCTTAAGGTCCAAAAACTGCCACACCCAGCCAAATCTAATCCAGCAGTTCATGTAATGGCTTTGGACAACCAATCATTGAGAAATTCTTATTATTCGGGTAGAGTTGCCTGTTCTACCAATATTACATATGATGAAAAGAGACATTACAAGCCAATATCAAAATTGAAACAAAAGAAAATACGAACATTGAAATCAGTTGTGACAAAGCTTTTCTACAAATATTTTAAGTGTCATACTTTTAGGAAACCAAGATTTAATGTGTATTTGGATTTTACAGTATCTATACTCTAACTGAAAATTTAACAGAGTAGTCAGATGGAATTAAGTCTAGTATTGCAAATCTGTCCATTCAACATTATTGAGCACCCACTATGTGCATAACACCGTGCTAACATTTTAAAAGTCGAGTATTAAGGTCCCTATCAAGCATTACCTTAGTGTGCGGTAAAAATATATTAAATTAGCGTCAACTCAGTTTGCTTGTGGTAATGTATGTAATCCTGTGCCACCTGGCTTCCCTGTGCCCTATAATGAGCTTCACTCATTCACTCACACAAATATCTGTACACCAGCTGTGCCAGGCATTGTGCTAGTCACTGGGATACCATGATTTGGCATATGCTCAATGAATGCAAATTAATCTTAACCTATGCAAAACAATTGGAAAGCTACATTACTCTTCTAAAATGATCGCCTCTATTTTTAAAAATAACATTCAGTCTTTAAATATGTTCATAATCAGTAGCACTCATTTGTTGAATACCTAAAATGTGCTAGTAGACCCATGAGCTGGAGTAGCAATTAAACTTCTTTTTTTAATATCATCTATGTTCACCCACAGTTGATTACTTAAAGAAGTTTAGAAATTGAGAAAAAAAGAATTTGAAATTTCACAGGTGTCTTTGCAAAAGTGAAGCATGATTAGTTTGCCTGGGATACTTTTCCAGTGCTGTCATATTGAAGGTTTGAATGAGGTATATGATGTATTTGATTTTATCTCAAAATTGAGTAGCCTTGTTTTAGGAATGGGGGAAAAAAACGTATTTTCTTTATCCCTGGCTACCCTTCTAAACGGTATCCACCTTGAATAATTGTTCAGTCGAAGCCGAGCTCAGTACATAGGGAAAAATATATTTCCTCTCTTTTTTAACAGTGGCCAGAGCCTCAAACAAGGTAGTGGCATGCTTTGTTCTTTTGGACTCCCAAATGCTTGTGGTAGCTCACTGATAATATGTGCCATCACTAATAAAAATAAAATTCTTCTTCATCAGTAATGGTCTCTGTCCACAAAATATTTATATACACATATAGTTTTACTTCTCTCTTGTAGCAAATCTATAAATGGAATTTTTGAATGGAAACCCTATGATATAAATAACTTAAAGCTTTCTCATAGTTTTACCTGCTTTGCAATCAGCCGTTTTCTCCTTCAAAATCAGTGCCTCTCATTAAGACTACTTCTGGCAGGGATGAGGGTCTAGAATCAGTTTGTAGAAAAGTGGTCATGATTTTGCCTCTGGGTTTGTTTTAATTGTTCCTCTCTATGCAGTAAGGTTTGTGGCTTGAATAATAGAGAATTCATTTGTAAGCTTGCCTCCTATGTTTCTCCGAAGATTGTTGTGAGGACTAAATTAACTCACCCCACATTACTTACTGCACATCAACTCTGTGCCAGGCCCCCCTCAAGGTGCTGCAGACATAGGTGTAAACAACACAGTCCCCATGTTCATAGAATTTAATTCCAGTGGGGAAAGCCTGAACCTGAACAGGACAAAAATCACAAGTGAGGACTGCAGAATAGAAAATGCAATATGGTAACATGTGAGTAAAGCATCAAAGATCTTCTTCAGGAAGGTCATGGAAAGCTTCTCTGAAGACATATTATTTGAGCTGAGTTGTGAATTATAAGGAGGGAGGTAGCCACAGACAAACCCAGGATAAAACAACATGTCTGAATGTCCTGAGAAGAATGGATGTGGAGTGCTGGTGGAAGGAAAGGGAATCTCCATAAAGCCTTATATGACTGAGCTGGAGGGCGTAAGAGATGAGACTGATGAAGGGCTGGGAGCAAAATCATGTAGGGCCATGATATATAAGGAGTTTTGATTTTATTTTAAATGAAAGTCAAACCATTGGAGGGCTTTTGGGGTGGGAGTGGCAATGGTGTCATTTACATTTAAAAATAATAACAATATATGCAATAATCTACCAAGATTGAATCTTGATTCTGTGACTTACCTCCCTAAGCCACCACTTCGTTATCCATAAAATGGGCATCCTTATGGTCCTGTATGGTCATCATATGATCATCATCACTCATATGGTAAAGATGAAAAGAAACAATGAATACACACTGCTCTGTCAGCGGTAAGCCTTCAGCAGACAGAGGTATTCAAAGAAACACTTAGGTCTCCCTTAAGTGTCCCCTTCATTCTCTAACCTGGACCATTCATTAATTTATTTTGTGCTCTCCTCCTCTCCCTTAATATCTGAAATTTTTGACAATTTTCTCTGAGATTCCTGGCATTTGGGCCTCTGGAGTTAGCAGGGGGTCCGGTTTACTGTCTGTTAATTTTAGCTGTTCTCTGCTGGAAGTGCCATCACAACTAGAATAACCAGGGAGACTGGGAGGTGGTGCAGCCTATTAAGTGGCCCCATGGGGCTGCCCTAGCAGCAGAAATCAAAACAAACAAGCATCGTCCCAAAACAGGTTTGGGCTTTAGGGGCTTTAAAAATGGACATTTTCCCATTAATAACATATCAGTTAAACTCTAATGTGACAGCTCTCAAAAAAGTCCTTCTAACAAAACCATTTTGAATTCCAAATCATTCATTTTGCCTACATATGTCAAAGCCAAGCAACGCCTAGCAGATAATTTGGTCCATAATTTTCAAGGGTCCAGGTAATAGCAAATAGAAATAAGTAATCTGCTGCTATTCCATATTTCCAGTGTTTCTACACAAGCTAACTATTTCATGGAACCTGAGAAATTCAGAAGTGTTTAATGATTCAAAATATCTAGTTGAATAGCTTATATAGAAACAATATCCAAATAATTAAGAATATTTTGTCTTCTGTTTTTAAGAGGAGTCCCAAACCTAAAACCCTACATAAATAAAGGAATTCATCCTTTAAATATAAAACAAATGAACTACGAATCTTTACTGTTAGGCTAGCCATAATATTGCTATGAAATTTTCATAGTAAGGGCATAACATTTAGATTGTAGGACATTAAAACCATTAACGAATTTCTTTTTATTTGAACCATTACATACAGAAGCAAATGATATACCTTATTTCATTGCTTGGTTAATATCAGCCTGTGCAAAAGAAGGATGTTTTTCAGAAGAGAATTATACAATAGATAAGGTTGGTTTCCACCATTATTTAACTTGATGGCAAGGAAGGCAGGAGAATTTCTTTGGAATGTTAAACCTGGGATGAAATTGTATCTAACTATTAGGAAAAACATGGATGGGGAGGGGGGACACATTAAAGATCTTTTATGTAAAGTAAAGAAAATTTACTTGAAAAAAATGGGATTATATCTGTACAAACACAAGATTGAGAAAACGGTTTAAATGGAAGGAAATGTAAGATAATTGTTTTGCGTTACATTATCGTCCTCCCTCCTTGCCTAGCTAGTGTTTTCTACAAATAGATTGCGTTTGATCTTGAAATATATATGAATACCTACCTATACACTCCTATCCCTGTACATAAACACATATTTATCAATTTATATATCCACATACATATGGATCACAACTTAGGAAGCACAAGGGAAACTTATTTTTCCTACCACCTACTATTCCTAAAAGGACATTCTCATACAGAATGCCTGCAACTAATATTTTCACTGCTACATCACAAGAATAAAAAAAGTTTTATTCATTTATGTGTTGACGGTGAGAATCATTACTACTTTACACTTAAGTAAATGATTCTGGGCTATTTTTTCATTGTATGTTTCAATGCTTTCTGTAAACTGAAAGTCTGAGTATATATCTACACTTGAGAAAAATAATGGCCAAGATAAGAGAAAATATATAGAAGTTAAATTCTAATGCAATAAAACCTCCCCTGGAAATAAACTTTTATCCCTGTTCAATTACCTGCTTGCCACCATAGATTTTTTAGGTGACATTCCCAGTTTGGAAAAGTACAGTAAGTGGTTTATACCCACAAAACAGCTCATGATGGATGGACTCACTATATTTACATCTGAATTACAAACGTTTGAGTTTTGCAGCATGAAGCAACCAAAGATTGAAAAGCAAGGGTGTCTTAATATCGCTCTAAATTATCATTTCCATAGATATAACCTTTATCAGTTCTTCTCTGCACTTAAAAAATAAAAACCGGTTAAGGTAACCCCACTGCATATTCTTCTTCTGCTTGTTGTACACTTCACTGTTACAGAGTGAATCAGCTTGGCTAAACGTACTCATTAGTGCCCAATTTGTTTCTCTTCGTCTCTTTAAAGAAACCTTGCAAGCAGTTGGAGCACTTATTTTATTTTGATTCCACAGTGGAAAATTGTGTTCACGTAAGTAAGCATATACCAAACAAAAATAAATCATTATTTCTTAGATGACCAATATCAGCAGGAATCTCATATACTTCTCTGCTGGAGTTGATTTCCAAATTCATTGAATAATTATTGGTGCTGCTTTTCATAAGTGAAAAACATCTTTCCCTTTCTATTCTGGTTAACTTTTAAATGCTACCTTTCCCCCTCATTTCCTCGACACTTCTGAGAATTATTTGTAAAGGAGGGGGGGAAATTAAACTTTATATTCAGCAAATGTTAAGGTGGTTCGATAGAGTATAATGCATGACAACCACTCTCCTAGCCCTGAAATTTAAAGTTTTTCTTAGGAGCCTTCGGACAAAGAGTCTCAAGTTAGACTATCAATAAACAGACTCAATACCTATTAATGCCTTAATGTTTTAAGGTAAATCTGGAATTTATTAGACTGTTTTAAAATATAGCACTTAGATTATTAAAGTTCTGTTTACTTTTGCTCTGCCAAGAGAAAAAATACATTGTTGTTTCACTTCCCAAAGGATTAATTGAATTTTGGTAATAAACCCTGAGTAAATTTGGAACAATAAGCATAAGCATTTCTATATTCCCCCCTTAACAAAACTTACTAACAGCAGGTAACTCATATTCCTTGCCTCTCAAGTGAATTTATAAGACATTGATTGGTTTCAAGTCAGTTTTACTACAGATTAGACATTGTGGCCACGTTACAGAAACTGTGAGAGTTCTCTACTCGGTTTAGAACTTGAATGAACATTTTTAATGGCTACTGTGTACAATGTATTATATTAGGCACTGTTACTGGGAAAACTACCAAATAAGACTTTAAAATTAATTTCAGCCTTTAGACTCAGGAAGGGTAACAGTGGCAGGTTGAGATTCTGTCTAATGTTTAGATTCTTTCTGTATGTGCTCTTGCTCCTTTGAGGAATTTTTCTCCTTTTATGCTTTTGGTTGATGTTCTTACATTTTTGAGCTTCTATTTAAAAGGGAAGCTGAAGCAATTTAAGGAATGATTTTTACCAAATTAATTTTTTTCTTGAGGTAAAGCCTGAGCATAGTTAATACCCAAACATAGAGCAATGTAACATTTGTACTATTTGTATCTTTCCAGCAAATAGATATTTATATTTATTTCCATATTTATCTATTTAGCTCCTAAAGTGCAGATATAATATTAATATTAACATAATTCAAAAAATAGTAAGATAAATTCTAAGAAACATTTTGGAATAAAGTATCATAATGCACATTAGTCATTGCCCTTTTATTGAAAAAGCTCCTTACTGTTAAATCGATGTTTTTGCAAAAAATACAGTACGGTCCAGATCTATGAACCATCCAGGAATAACTCAAATATGTCTTTTTTGAAATTAAAAAGAGGTCTATGTAAGTACAAAAAAATCAATGTGATAACATACCTTTGAATTATTCTGCCGTGGAATCCCTTTATCTCTTTACCAAGAAAAAATTTTCATATGAATATGAGTTTTAATTAACATGACGGACAGGGTACTTTTCAGATATTCTAAAAATATCTTAATATAAACTGTTATTAAATAAAACATATTTGAAATTATAATAATGCATTAAGATAATCAAATAATTTAATAATACATGAAAACATTTTCAAACAAAATATATTTTCATTAATATTTTACTCTTAAAATACCCAAGCCAAATTGTTTCTAAATAAGTAATTGTTTCATATTTCAGATGTAACATGAAAAAGTGAATTTATGTTCAGTTACTGAACTTTTGAACCTCATAAAAAATCATTTTAAAAAAGATTAAGAAATCTGCAACACAGAATGGCTTACCCCTGAATTTTATCCAGATTTAGTATAATGGAGACTCTAGAAGTATTGATGGGACATATAATTCATGATTTCATATTCATAAAATAACTGAAATTTAGAATATATTGTTATTTATTGGCAATATCTACTCAAACACAAAGAGACTATTGTATAGTTAGGTCAAATTCTGTGAGTTTCTTTAACCTTACGGGGGAAAAAAGATAGGAAATTATAGACAAGATTTAGATTAATTTGAGGGTTGAATTGAATATGCTATATGACTCATCTCTTTTCTTATCCAAAAATTAGCAAAATAGCAAATAGAACCACTTGGCTAGAGAGAGTGTATTTAGTAGTTGAATGCTAACATGATGGCCATATACATAGGTGCTCCAAACCTAGAGTAATCTTCCATGTGTGTCTCACTTATTGTGTCAATTGTCTGTTATTTTAAACAATTTTCCAATAAGCAGAACAACTTCCTAATGTGTGTCTTACGAATTTTTCATGGGGGAAAATAAAAGGATAGTATGATCAGAGAGATTTGGGGAATGCTCTCCATATTTGATAACTTCAGTACATGAAAGTTCTCAGGGTTCTAACAGAGAAGACATCTCTTTATCACAGTGTCTCCCAAAATACCATTTACCAATCATTACTTATTAATATTTCTACAGAATAACATAGTGTGTGAAATCCGTCCGTATAAAATGGAGTCTACTACTAACTACCTGATAATCCAGTCTACCTTCAATCTATTTCCCATCTTTAGTTTCATCAGGAAATCTGTACAGCAATCAGAATGAACTATGTATTTTTCCCTCCATGAATCCCCAAGATGTTCCTCTTGTGTGCCTTTGTTCACATTATTTCCTCCTTATGGAGTGTCTATTACCTCTCTCTCTTACCTCTGTAGGTTCAAATCTAAGTGCCTAGTTAGGTGTTTCACACATATGCTTACATAGATGATATGCCAGTATGAGATTCTAGGTGTGCAGCTATGCAATCAACATATCAAATGAAGCTTGAACAAACATTTTTAGTGCCTCTGAACATTGTATATTATGCCAGGTACTATTATGAGGAAACCAACCAAGCAAGGTTTTTTCCATGTACCACATGAGAGAATTAGCACTGCCGTTTTCACAGGAGGCAGAGAGGATCAAGTTAGACTTATAGAGAGAGTAGGACATAAGTTGTATCTCGGTTAAATAATATACCTGTTAACTTTTTTGCAAATGTGAGCAGAAGCTCTAAAATCATAGGCCCCCTGCCTGTAGTGAGTGGGAAGACTTAGAAAGGAGATGGTTTGCTTTGTAGAGATGCTTCACCTGCTTTTGCGGCTAAGAAACAAGAATCTATGTGGGTTGCTTTCTAAGCTGTGATTCAGTGACTCAACAACTGTTAAGGGCACTAAATCCTATGGTGAAAACACTTTGAATTGAATCCTGTCTCTGCTTATTGTGATATTAGGAAACTTACTTAACCTTTCTAGGCTGGTTTCTCCCTCTGAAAACTGGAATAATAATACCAATTTCCTAGAGTCCATGCATGAGTGAATAATAAACTGTATATAAATACTCAAAAGATTGGCATGTGGTTAAGTTCTCTATGTGTGGAAATATTATTAATAACATTACCCTTCTTTATCCTTTTGCTACTCCTTCCTAAGTCACAAAGAATTCAGTAGCCCTTCATGAATATTCAACACTTTGTCTGAGACTCATGAAGCATTCTTAACCATCTATATTCTTCTTGAAAAGAATAAGATTCTAAATCATTACCAAGGCCAAATTTTAAAAGATGGAACATTTTATCTATAATGCATAATTGCCAATTCTAATTCAGTTACAGTATAAAGGCATTATTTAATTTAATTTATACCTTTGACCATCTCCTATAGCTGGAAAATAATGTCTTCTTTTACATGGTAGTTCTAACCTTTCCCCAATTACCACTGTCTGATGTTTTCAGACATAAT
Source organism: Balaenoptera acutorostrata (assembly GCF_949987535.1). Lineage (NCBI taxonomy): Eukaryota > Metazoa > Chordata > Mammalia > Artiodactyla > Balaenopteridae > Balaenoptera > Balaenoptera acutorostrata. The sequence continues at coordinate 153,268,095 of NC_080065.1, forward strand.
TTGTTTTCAGTAAATAGATTTTATTTTAAAAATGTCTATCCAGCCCTTTATATGTTATAACCAGATCTTGTTTTAATAACTCTAGATAACATGGTCCTATTTTCTTGTCTCTTCAATAGTATATTGAGATCATTCTACTTATAACAATTTAATGAAAATAAATGTTTTTGTGTTATTGAATAGAATTTCCATAATACAATGAGTTTCCTGAGATAAAAGCTTCAAGGCTAAGTGAAATGTAGAACAAGGACAATGATCCTAATGGAGAAATGGCAAAACAGTGTTTATCTAGGGTGCCAACTGCGACTCATTGGAAATGGCTTCCAGGATCCCTATATGAAAAGGATGATTCAGGCTTAGGAACAAAGAGTGCCATGATGGTCAATAAGTCTAGGAGCAGGGTATGGTGGATCTTGAGCATATATTCATTTTCTCCTGTCCAAATTAAACTTATGTGTAATATCTATAGTTAGTGGGGAAATGTAAGGAATATGAAATACCAAGAATATTTTCCCTTCAGTATTGTAGTGACTCTTCAACCCCCTGACAAGAAAAAAGTACTATATGTAATATTAATCGTGGGCAGACTTTTTCCTTCTTTTAATTTTTTTCTTATGTCTTCTATCTTCATCCTCTCTCCCATTCTTCCTTCTTTTTCCCTTTCCTATTCTGCTTTTAGATTCCCTTATTTTTCTCTTCTCCATCTCTTTGATTTTCCTTCCTTCTTTACGCTTTTTTAGCATCTACAGTGTGCTTACATATGAATCCAGGTGCCCAGGTAAATCAAGAGTCTGTGCCACATTTGAACAGTAACAGTAACATTGTTTGGTCAATTGTAATTAGTCCTGATCACATAGAGGACTCCAGGTAGCTTTTCCTAACCAGCGTATGGATGTTCCAAACTGCTCTTTGCTAACCCCTCCCTCAACTGCCCAGCAAGCTAATGACCCAGGAGGCATCAGTTTCCCACCCAACTCCTCAAGGTCATGGAGAGCTGGCTGCTTTGAAAATGCTTGCATGCTCACCCACCCATATCATCTTTCCAGGACTGCTCTCCTTTATGGAGAGTGAATTGCCCTTTGGGTTTCCTAGGTATTAATCGAACATTTACTTGAATATTAACACTTTCCAAGCCCAGACTAAAGGCAATTTTTGCCATAATGTTGACCATATTTTAAAAAGTAATATAGCAGAGGTTATTTTTTGTTTGTTTGTTTGTTTGGGGGTGGGGGGCAGGAGGACAAGTAATATTTTAAGGAAATTTAGCATTAGCGACCGACTAGTACCTGTCTATAGCCAAATCTTAATAATTTTCTATTCTTTGCATTCAGTCAGCTCTTTATTTTTCAAGTAAAATTGCTGTGAAACTCTGTGGATGTTTTCGGAACTCACTCATCAAACTATATTATTGTACATCTTGCATACTCTGTTAGCATGCACTTCCTTAAATACAATTTTTTCAGCTAGTTTTCTATACTTGTATCAACTGAACTCTGTAAATCCCCTTTTATCAAATTCTAATGAGGAAAATCAAATGCAAAGTAATTTTGTTCCCCATTTCATTAATGGATAAGTTACTGTTACTGATAAATTGTTCTGTGATGTGGTCTTAACCCTTCTTCTCAGGTAGAAACGGGAGCGAGAAAAATTATCTCTACCTTTCATATGTTATGGTGGTAAAGGGTGTGGGAAGCCTTTCTCTATTGAACTTTTTTTTTTTTTACTCTACTGTATAAAATTTTATTTTTCCCCTTCTGAAAATGAGTTTCGTGCTCTTCTTGTGAAGATGGGTAAGGCAGTGGAGGGAAGTTATTCTATTTTCTTTTGGGAGAATGTTGTAGCTACAGAGAAGGGTCACAGCTGGAGCATCATTTGGTGAGTTTCCCTAGAATCGGTTGCCTTCTTTGCCATTTACTTGACATGTACCCTTGGGTCAATCTCTTATGCTTTCTGAGCCTCAGATGTTTGTTTCAAAAATTTAGTTATACCAAAGGAGAAAATAATGGAAAAGAGCATACTCTTCTCAAAAAATTGAATATTATTAAACAATTTCTTCCACTCTGAAAACCCTACATAATGGAAACCCAAGCCCTTTCCTCACTTCCCTACAGGTGATCATTTTTATAAATTCCTATCATTTTTTACTTGCTTTTCTCATCCAGTGATGTTTTCTGAGATGGGGTCATACACGTCGTCGATACATGACTAGATTTCATTCTTTTCAACTGTTTATAGCATTATATTACATGAGTGAATCATTTATTTGACCATTTACTAATGATGAATGTCCATGTTATTTGCAATATTTTGTATTACACAAAATGATATGATAAGCATCCTATATACGTGTGGCTATCTCTCCATTGGTTGATAACTAGAAATGGATTTGCTAGATTACAAGGATGTCAGTTTTTAATAAGTATTGTCTAGTTGCCCTCAAAGTAGCTATATCACTCAAGCTTCCACCAATAGTGTAAGAGATGTCCATTTCCCTCCAATCTTATCAACACTTGATACTATTGATCTTATGAAAGTTTGACATTTATCTGCCAATTTTATTAGAAAAAATTATATCATTTTACTAGCATTTCTTGATTCTGTTTTTATTTAAATCTATACAATGAGAGACTTAGGTTTCTAATAAAATAATTAATTTTAAAAGAACTTAAAATGTATTAGAGATTTGAGATCTTTGAGGCATTTTTCAAAAATAGCACTATTTGCCTATGTCTTGGAATTATTAGATGGGTAAAAAGGGAAACTGTATAGTATGGTCAAATTTCAATGAGAGCTCTCACCTCTAACCTTCTCAGTGCAAGGGGCCTGTTATATGTGTGGGCGTCCCTGTTGAGTTTACCATGGGCTGGTTATGAAGACGTAGGAATCCTACCCCAATTATTCAGATATCTTGACTTGGAGTTGTGCAACTTGCTTATATTAGGAATGGTTTATGAAACATTACCTTTTCTGGGCTACAAATGAAGTTGCTGTGCATACAGAACTTTGAAAATGCACAAAAGGTCACACTGCTTGATGGCCTTTGAAAATTAACCATTTAGGTCAAGAGGGAGATGACGATAAGTTTTGTAATTCTGTGAAAGCCTTTCATGTGATCAGGACATTTCAATAGCTTGACATTTTCTCCATCTGTTCTACGTTTTGAAATAATGAAACCCAAGAAAGTGAGCACCCACGCAGTGATGGTTGGCTTCTGCGCGGACTTGGTGATGCTGGTCTAGCAGTGGTCCGGAAATTACCATGTAGGTGTCAAATTCACACCCAAACTTCTTTTTGTAAATAAAGTTTTATCAGGACAACTAAGAAAAGCCCACTTGTTTAGGTATTGTATATGGCTGCTGGCCCTACAAAGGCAGAGTTGAGAAGTTTCAACTGTGAGGCCATCTGATACAAAGTCTAAATTATTGGTTACCTGGCCCTTTACAGTAAAGGTTTACTAACCCGGGGTCTACTGCATACATGATCTGAGTAGACTACATTCTGAAAGTTTGAGAACTAATTTGTGAATAGATACACAGATCCTGTGTTTTTATTACATTGAAACATTTAAAGAACTTTGAATAAATCTCTTAGCAGATGGATTATAATGGTGGGAAATTTACAGTGAAATTTTGTTGATAAAATATTTTTTGTTTGTCCTAAAAACAGGTGAGGATTATAGTACAAGTACTTCTGAAAAACATCTTAATTGGTGGAAAATACTAATTCAAACAATGTCTTTTGTTTGCTATTATTTTCTAGTATATTCCTGAAATAGTATCCCCTTTAACTTGAACAAAGGAGCTTATTATACATGGTAACTCTTTAATTTTTAAGAGTTAAAATAAAGACAGCTAAATTATGGTTTATGGATTTTTATAGTGTTTAACGGTAAAAAATCTGTCTTCTGATTCCTCAAAACATTATCCCAGTAAGTTAATTCATTATGTTCAAAAAGACTTACTTAAAATAGCATTAAATATTAGTATATTCATTGGCAAATAAATGTTTAATAATTATATTTTGTATTTCCTCAATTCATAGTGACTGGTATTATGGCAGTAGATAAGTAAGGTAGTCTCGAGAGATTTTAGTAACGCAAGAAACTAACTCCAGCCTCAAATTTTATCAGCATAGTCAAACTATAATCAAAGTCTTAAACATCTTATATTTTTTTATATTTCTACACATCCAGTGTCCAGTAGGCTTGTCTCAAAGTCATACATATGTACACACACATACACACACACACACACACACACACACACACACACACACACACACACACACACACACACACACACACACACACACTGTCCTGAACTCTGCCATGGTAAAAGAATTAACGTTGGTAACTTTCATATGTAATAGATGAGTAAGCTCTCAATCAAGAAAAGTCAGACATTTGGGGACAATCCAGTTTCAATATAGAACTAATGAAATGTCTGGAGAAAAATCAGAAACTACTGTTAGCAAATACCTAAAATAAAAACAGAAGTAATCACACCTCAAACAAATGCAAGTTAAAAGAAGCATCCCAGCTTCAACCTCATGTAGAGAAAGAACTCACCCAGAAGTAGGTTACTGACCCGAAATAAATGAAATCAGATTTCTATTCGAAAAGTTGCAACTCTCCAACTTCCACTAGTTCCTATCATGTTGTTGGCAGTAATTTTCTTCAGAAAACACACTAGTAAGAGTTTATGCTGACCAGGAATAGGGGAGGAACTCCGTGTCTTTTCTAATCTGTAACCAAAATACCTTGTGCTAGGTAAAATCTCACTGAACTTTTGCAGTAAATGAACATTTCGGCAAATACTAAAACAAATTATTGTACTGAAAATGTGTTTCTAGAAAAACAGTCACAATATCAGTATTATCAGATTCAATGTGTACACTGAATCATACATATTCTTCCTTATTGATATTCAAGTGATCACAGGCACAATTTCCCTGTGCCTCAGTTTGCCCACTTGGAAAAGTGTATATAATAATGACACCTACCTTACAGGGTTGGGGAGACAATGAAGAGTTATTACACATAAAGCACTTTTTAAAGTCCTGGTATATAGTGTTCCATCAATTTCACCTGCTTATAGTAGTAGTATTAGTAGTAGTAGAAGAACTAGTAATAGTAGTTAAAAGCATCTTCAGATGTCTCCAAATTTCCCGGTTTAGAGTGTAAACAAATGATACCAATATTAACAGATGCACTGTCCTGAGTCTTCATCGTAAGAGAAAGACATAAGCCATTCATTTGTTTATTCATTCTAGAACCACTAAGCAGGCTTTGTCCTAATTCTGGGCAGATATATTGGACACAAGCACAGTTGCAGAGTTGTCTCTGCTCTCAATGAGTGTACATCCCAGGAGGGGAAACAAATTAAAAGCAAATAATTTCAAAGCAATTCTATCTAAGACAGAGGTAGGAACTATGAAGAACTCGGTAGCAAATAACTAAAAGCTGTTATAAAGGGACTTCGTACATCCATTTTTATCCCCCCAGCCACCCTGCAGGGTCGGTCTTATCCTCATTTTTCATATGAAAAAAATGTGATAAGGATGGCACTAACCTAGAATCATGCAGCCAGGGTATGGCGAAGGCAGGATTGATCCTAGGTCTTCAGGGACCAAAATCCATGGTTTTCCAATCCCTCAGACTTTGCTTGCCTGGATCAGGGTACTGAGAGTGTTGGCTAGGACACTGCTTACTCCACGGTGTGGTTGCCCAAACCATCCCTAGTCTGGACACCACAAATGGAGCAGAAAGAAACATGGAGAGAAGCCATTTCATTTTAGGACTCTTGACTGCAGTCTGTTCAGTCTGGCCTGATTTCTTCTCAGTGCTTATGTACATGCTAATCACTGTGGCTCAATGTGTCCTTGTAAATAATAATGCTGTGGTGAAATGTTTAATCTTCCCTGGGGTTGGTGGACCTCTTCAGCTGTTGGTCTAGTGATAAGCTGAGCAATGGGAGTGTAGCTTCTTGTTTTCCTGAAACCATGTGTTGACAATATTAATGAATGACTGATACTGAAATACAAGTGATTTGAGTTGGAATGAAAAAATTGTAAACAGTTTGAATTCTGTTTTTTTGCTGAGTTTTCTTTTTTTTTTTTTTTTTTCTCTTGGACTTTAAACTTTGAGGGACCGGTGAAAGGCAATCTACTCCCTTTCTTGTCTGTTGACTGGATCTCTTCAGACTGAAGAGAATAATAAATTATTATTCTGAAAATAAATAATAAAATAAATTCTGAATAGTCCTCTTTAGCCCTCCCTCCTGGTGCCCTATCTCTAAAGCCTGGACAAGACCTACAAATATAAATAGTGGCTCTTTGCCCCAGTTTCTCTATTTGTTTGGCATCGATTAAATCACTCTGCCTTCTGATTTGGAAAGTTTATCATTTAAAGCTCCATCCACACATCTCCTGGGCCAAAGTGTATTAATTTATTATACCATTCTAAATATATGACTTGGAACTGATATTTCAGTATCCACCAGCAGTGTTTCATGAAGTCTGGAAACCTACTTTTACCTTCTTCTAATTGCCTTTTGCCTGAACTATTATCCCTAACCATTTCTCAATGTTTTATTATGACTGCTTTCAAACACACAATACTGTTGTAAGAATTATTACCTAAACTTTTTGGAGAGTTGATACCCATTTAATGTCTAACTTTGGTAACCCAGCTGTCATTTTGATTTTTTCACTCACCCCATCTCAGTCTTTAAAACAAATACACACACACACACACACACACACACACACACACACACACACAGAGAGATGCTCGCCAGGGATTAGAATTAACAAATGGTCAGGAATGTGGGCTTTAGAACTTCTTAGACCTGGTTTTAAAGCTTAGCTACATTAGATAAGCCTCAGAACCTCTCTCATTTCCTACTCTATGGAATGAGGAGAGCAAATCCCACTCCAGAGATTACGTGCAGATTACGTAAGGCAACGTGTATTAAAAATCTGGCACAATCCCTGGCCCATAATAGGTACTTAATAAATGGTAGGTGTTTTAAATAATTACTACATGATATGTACTTAGTTATTAAAGTAAGTTGAAATTACATATAAATTGGTGTATGTAAAATGTGTTAAAATAGTTTGAACTTGAGTAAATTTTTTCCTAGCTAATTTAACGAGCATCTCCCTTGATCCTCACTGAGCTCCTGAGCTGTTACGACCCGGAGTTGAGCGTGCATCTCTGACCTGAGACTCAGCCAGTAAAGTTTTATTTCCAGTAAAGAGGACCAGGGAATGCTTTGCAAACATGAGCAGTAGCACCTGGCCCCACTGGAATCGCATGGAACTGCTTCCCGCAGAACTTCTGGGCTTCCTCCCAAATGCTTCATCTGAAGGTGAATGCCTAGTGCAAAATGCCGCACATGGGACTATCTCCTAAACAGTGAATGCAGAATACCAAAAAGAGCCCCTGCCCAGGCTGTCTTTCTTAATGAATTGTGACAGTGCACTAATCTAAGCACAACTGGCCCAGTGTCTCTCATTGTGACAGCGGCATTTCCACCAAGGAAAGCAGCAAGGGTACTCTGAGATTGTGGCTTGTCCAGCGCTGAGTTTGATTTATGAAATGAGACCTAGGAGCCTGGATTGAACAGATTGGCTTGCAAGAGACAGCTGTACTGGAGGAGCTGCTGCCAGGTATGGGGAGTGGAAGTAGAGAAAAATGAACAGTGGGATAAAAGTTCCTTTCCCAGTCCCCACTTATCAACATGAAACATCTGTTTCAGCTACAGTGGTTCCCAGTGGCAGGCAGAATTATCGATACGGTGAAATCGCTGCCTCTGTGCAGCACAATGGTATGCCCCTACCCCACCCCAGCCGGCTGCATTGTAATAATTCATTACTGTACTAGTGCTACCAAAGACACCGTGCGCCAGTGAGAGGGGAGTAATGCCAGGGCAATTGTGCAAATGGGGAGGGTGGAGAGGAAAATTTTCCCCAGGAGCAATAAATTCCTGCCCACTGTTCTGTTTTATTGCGGATGAACACAGCGATGATACTGGTTGGAAAATGAGCAATATGCTTCTGCCTGTCTCCAATTGTGTTTAATATTCTTTTTAATGGGAGAACATAGCTTTTATTTAAACTAAACATAATGAATGCATTTGAAGATTTGGATCGGTTTTTTAAAAAATCTTGCTAGCTCATATGTTATGTAAGCACATGCTGCTATAAATAGGAAAACAAATATGCTTAGTTCAGCTTTCTGTTAGACGAAATTTGATTAGGGATGTGCAAAAGTTGATGCTGTCAGCCAACACGTAGCACCGGGGAGCAATACATACCATGTTAGAAGGAAAATTAAATGCATTTATTATCAAAGAAACTGGTTTTGCAGAAACATACCAAGAAAGTTTACATGCCTAAATAAATAGGAACTAGAATGCCTTAATTTCAGTAATATCACTTTATACTGCAAGGTGGCAACCTTGCATGAGTTCGTATGGCAGCTGAAGAACAATTAGAAGGTTTATTAACCAAGTTCTCATGGTTCTTAGCCTATTCTAAGTAGCAGAACAATGCAAAAAGAAAAAGAAAAAGCAGAAACAAGAGCCCATCACTTGTGAAGATGCTTTACAAATGCTTTTCATTTTTAAATTAATCTCCCAACTAAAATTGTTACGTGGCCGGTTTAGATGTGAAAGCGAAAGAATATAGGCGGTGCTATATGGTTTGCGCTCTGCTTTTATTGGAGTACCTAGCACTGTTCCTTGAGATGAGGAAAATAGAGTTTGGTGTTTCAGACAACAATGAAATTGAGCTTAGGCAAATTAATAAGCAGATCCTGCCTGTCAGCCTGGGCCCTGAAGAGGTTAACAGACCCCAGTGCTGACAAGGTGATAATGAGGATTTATGGTGAGCGGGAGGTGAGGGTGCGTGGATGCTGCCAGGCTCCCATGTGTGGTGGCTTCAGGCCCTCTGCAGACACAGTACCGCAACAGGAGCGAAGGGTACCTTCTGGATTGCAGCAGCAGCTGAGCCTGGCTACACTGTGGCTAAATTCACAGACACTAAAGATATGGAAGTGTAGGGGTGTGTGTGTGTGTGTCTGTGTGTGTGTAGTTGTATTCTTTGATATTTGGATACTTTGTAATTTCAGATATACCCTGGGTTGAACCACATTTTCATTAGGAAAAGAAAATATTCCCTTTGTCTAGTATAAGGCATATTTGGATGGTTGGATGGATGGACGGATGGATGGGTAGATAGTAAATGCAGTTCATGTAGCTTTCAAATATCTTCATGTTCTGTCCCCTGCCTACTTCCCTGACTTCAAATACTACACCTTCTTTTTACTCCCTCTTTAAAAGCTATGTATATATGTATATAAAGCTATTTTTATTTTCCTCAAAAATGCCCACTCGTTTTTAGCTCAGGAGGCTTCGTACTTGCTTTTCCCTATGACTGGGACACTCTTCCTGGCTTTTCGCAAGGCTTGTTTTATCACCGTTGAACAAAACACCCAGATGTCTCTTTCTCACCTTCCTTAATCCTTTACCACAGGCGATCATATTTTCCTGCTTTCTTTTCCTTATAGCTCATTATTTTCAAAATGTATCTTGTTTGCTTACCTGTTAATGACCTCCCTGCTGCTAGAATATAAGTCCCATGAGAGCCAGGACCTTGTCTAACTTCCTGTTATTTCCCTTGCACCAAGAACTGTGTCTTTTATTTGGTGTGCATTAATATTTCCTGAGTCTATGTGGGGTGGATGAGGAAGTAAGGCTTTCAGAACCATAAACTATTCTGTGACTTTCCATATGGGTGTACTTAGATTCTGAGGTCTATAGCTTCTTCTAAGCAGGTGATTCTTAAGAAATAGCTAATGTTGGGAGCATTAGGAAAGGAAGGAAGTACCAGTGGGGCAGCAAATGATCTCAGCTCACGTGGGGGTGCTCAGGTTCAAATCAGGATGTACGTTCTCAACTCTCCCCTCATTTGCTGTCGGCATTAACTCAGTTTAGTTTTCACGACTTTCACTCTGTGCTAAATTAGATACCTTAATGGGTGGTATGACTTATTAGTCAAAAACTAGAGGATGTTTCTCTGTGGGGTATTACTATTAATATCACATCATATTTCACTGTTCTGACTCTTTCATGTGTTGATATCCGTGGTTAATGTAATATTTTGCAAGAATATATGGGTTCCATTTTTTTATTTTTAAAAATCACTATTTCAAAAATTATGATAACTGCTGCCTTTTACATTAGAAAATGAATTGCTAAACTGTTTCATAAAATGTATTCCTCTCCTACAGAAGATGTCAATAAAATCATAAACACACACTTGGGAGCAGAAGTGTTTATCTGCACACACTTAATTCAGACCAGTTTTGTTTTCCCTGAGGAGGCAAGTTCGCATGTCGTTTCTCATATTTAAGCGACGCTATCTTTTTTTTTTTTTTTAAATATTATTATTATTATTTTTTAATTTATCTATTTATTTTATTTTTGGCTGTGTTAGGTCTTCGTTTCTGTGCGAGGGCTTTCTCTAGTTGTGGCAAGCGGGGGCCACTCTTCATCGCGGTGCGCGGGCCTCTCACTGTCGCGGCCTCTCTTGTTGCGGAGCACAGGCTCCAGACGCGCAGGCTCAGCAATTGTGGCTCACGGGCCTAGTCGCTCCGCGGCATGTGGGATCTTCCCAGACCAGGGCTCGAACTCCTGTCCCCTGCATTGGCAGGCAGACTCTCAACCACTGCGCCACCAGGGAAGCCCTAAGCGACGCTATCTTGACCCCAAGATTGTCAGATACCCGTCACAGGACTCGGCCATGAGACGACTCTGGAGGAAGCTGTACTGAGCCCCGTGCACATGCCACGCGGTTTCAATTACAGCTTTATATGACTAGACAGTGTGGTGCCAGGAAGGAACGATTGCAATTTATGCAAAGGGTCTTTGTCTTCGTGGTGCAGATAGCTGGGTCTCTGCTTTCAGGATCTTCCTCTCCTTATGATTATTAACATTTGTTTTATCCCTGTGAAGACCAGCCTCTGAAGTTGGAGATTCTGTGTTGAAATAAGAGAAACCGAAAAGAATAGCCTGGGTCCCTATATCCGTCCTGTCGTGCTTTTTTTCCTTCAGTTTCCACGCTTGTCTGAGGCCTGTAGGATGACATTGCCTTTCTCAAGGGTGCTTTTGGGAGCAGGCACCAGATAACAAGTGTTTTTCCTAAGGCTGCAATCAGTGAAGGTTTCCTCAAAATTTGGGTAGGGCGTGTGTTGGCATTTTCTATGACTTAAGAATTAAATCAGAGCACAAAGCATTACCTACATAGTTCTTTGAAGAGGTATGACAGTGACTTATGAAAGAAACAAAGCTTAGGTTTAATAAACCATCTAATAGAATTGAAAACATCAGCTCAAGTCAGTTGTGTGGTTGCTTCTAGCTTCTGGGTAGGATGACGGACAATCTTTTTTTTTTTTTTTTTCAAAATTTCCTAAAGAGTTGACTCTTTATAAATATACATGCACTGAAAGTGAGAGATTAACATGGTCCTAGACTGGAAGGTTCTGTGGGGGGAAGGTGCATTATGGCTCCCTTGTCTTTTCTCCCCAGTGAATTATACATGCCTAGGACATAGTAGGAATTCATGGAGTATTTGTCAGATTTATGAGTTAGTAAATGTTCACTTTAACCTCTTCTCTTATGGTTGGGAACAGAAACCCAGAGGAAAGATGTGGGTAACCCAGGGTGACAGAGCCAGATGGTGGCTAAAATGAGACTAGAACCCAGTTATGCTGTGGTTTTCCACTTCGTCAGTAACAACAGGTGTGTGGTGAAAATGGAATGTCCTGGGTGTTGGAAAGGAGACTTAGGCATATACCTTATTCATAATGGCTGCCCATGTTACTCTGAACCCTGATGCACGGATCTATTTAGTTTAAGGCATCTGTGCTGGTACTAAATCAAATTCACTGACAGTAAGTTCAAATTCTTATTATCAGAGACCAATATGGCAGCTGTGGAAATGTAAATGAATTTTTGTTGGTGAGGGGGGGAGCTGAATGAGAAGATGAGCTTTCTGACAGCATGTCAGATTTCCATGGATGGAAGAAGAGAGGTAGAGAGCACAAGAAAAGTGGGGTGAGAAATGGAAAACAGCCCAGAGAGGGAATTTGACAATATATTGTAACTGCCTTTGGAAGCTTCAGTTGCTTATATAACTCAGTAAAATAGAAGCTGGGAACAACAGGTTAAGTCATTTTTTTAATAGAGTTTTAAAAGCTTTCCAGTTCATGTAGAGACTCACAAATCCTCTTTCTAATGCATTTGTTTTCTTGAAATGGCCCACTCTTTTTGTCTCAGAAAACCCATCTTCCACCTCTAATTGAAGAAAGAAATGGTTAAGCATGCCCGGTCACTACTGTTTGAGTAAAAAAAAGACAAATCTATCTTTTTCCCTTCATAATGAAACATAGCATTTGGAACATCTCTGAATCTCATTATAAAATAAAAGACAGGAAACTTCAGAATGACTCTATCATTAACTGCTTGTGTGACTTTGGACAAATCATACTGAACTTTCTGTACCTCAGTTTCTTCATTTCTAAGGGAAGTCATTAAATTAGAGGCCCGCCAAGCTTCCTTTTATCTCTTTTATCCCCATGTAGTTCATAGGCCAGGGAGAGAACAGGCCATAGAGTCCAAATCTACCATCAATTCAGGATCAAAAGAACAGATAATTTAGGGACTAGAGTCATGAACTGTAAATGGAGTCCATGCAAAAACATCAAACTCAGTTCAGCCATCCACTCATCTAAGCATTCAGTTTGCTTCTATATAAAATTTGAAAGGGAAGTGGATCTTTTGGTCTGGAGGAACTCTGATTCATTTTGGAATATTCACTAGGTGAATCACGCTCCAGCCAATTACTAACATGTTTTAAGTCTTCCTCCATCCCTGTCTCTAATGGTTTTAAGCTTTATTATTTGCCATCTCTTCACTGTTTAGGGACACAGGTAATCAATGAAAATGTGTATTTCAAGAATATGCATGTCTCCCCGATCGTAGTTTATCAAAGTCACTTTGAATCATTCCAATTGAATTTTCACTTCTTGTAAATCATCAATGTCTATAATCGTATTACAGGGTCACAGGGGATCACCAGGAAAGGTATATTAAAGGGATGGCAGAGGAGTAAGTGCAATGCTTTGAGTCATTCCTGGGTAAAGGAGAACAGAATTTGTTCTTGGAAAGCGGGTAAGGGTGGAAACATTCTCTTTCCTTTCCAGTAGGCATACTTCTCACTGGCAAACCTGAAGAGCTGTACCAGTCAGGATGTTTACTCTTTCAAATCAGAGGAACTGCAGTTCAAACCAGCATCAGCATGAAAGGGAATGTAATTAGGAAGATCAAGGAGTGAATATGGATGGCTTCAGGCATGGCTAAATACCAGGGTTCAAAGAACAATGACACTAGAAATCTCTCTTCCTCTCTCTCTCCCCTTTCTTTCTTTCTCTCTCTTTTCTTCCTTCCTTCCTTTCTTCCTTCCTTCCTTCCTTCCTTCCTTCCTTCCTTTCTTTCTCTCTCTCTCTCTTACTATCTCTCTTTCTTTCTTTCTCTCTCTCTCTTACTATATCTCTCTTTCTTTCTTTCTCTCTCTCTTACTATCTCTCTTTCTTTCTTTCTTTCTTTCTCTCCCCACCACCCCCATTCTCCCCGCCCCACCTACCCACTCCCCCAACCATTAATTCTGTTTTCTTCTGGGTTACCCTTGCACTCAGGCCAGCTTACCTTGGAATTTTGGCTAACAGTAACATCAGACCTATACGACCTATATTCTACCATAGTTCCAGCAGAAGTCCTGGCACTAGGATTGGCCTGGTTTTAGGCACTTTCATCCCTGAATGACTATCATCGTGATCATCCAAGTCTGGGTTACATGTCCATGACAGGAATCTGCAATGGAATTTTCCCTCCCAAACAATGTTGCCTAAAGTTAGAGCAGGGCTGCTGCTTCAGTGAATATAGGAATGCTGTTACCAGAAATAAAAGAGGGGGTAGGAGAAGTATGCATATGTCAACTACAGTTGTTTCCCCCCAGAAAATAGAATTTGTGTGTTTGACCCACAGGAGTGTGAAGCAAAGCAATACATGATCATAAATTAATCAATAGTTCACTTTCTGATCTTTTCTAACTCAAATTTATCTATTCTTCCTATATTCATGTCATTCTTCCAAATGTGACATCGATCTATTAATGTTGGATTCTTTCTCTTGAGAAGCCAAAGAAATTCCCTATTATACAGAGTTTCTTGTTCACTGATAAACACTAGAACAAAGGAATTTCTGAGTAGTCAAACTCAAAACATGCAGTTCATCGCTTGGGTTTTGTTCCGAGCTTTGAAGTGAAAATATAGCTCTTGTTTGAAACAGGTATCTCCTCTCAATCCAAACAAACTATCAAATTTCCTGAAAAAGGCTGTATGTTGAAATGCTTCATTTCTGAGTGTCATAAGCATGGCTAATCCCCTTGTTGCTGATATGGGTGTATATTTTTCAAATGTATCTCCTGGGAACATTAAAATAAAACATTTCATTATCCATCTTCCTTTTATTTTTTTTCCAAGTGATGTCTCTGCCAGATATGAAATGCATGTAATTCACTGTTGCTTTTAATTTGTCAGTACATTAATTTTAGTTGATAAAGAAGTTAACTGAATCTGCTGTCCCAGTTATCTTTGATAATTCAGGTTCATTTGGCTCTTGCTTTTAAAGACTGTTCTGTGTCTCCCCATATCTCCTTGTGTTTATACAGCTTTTAAGTTGTCATTGACCCAAGAGAATATTCAAAGGTGATTATAGTTTTCAAGCTTGTTTGTATGCAATGGCCATGACCTTTTCTCAGAAGACACACAGCTGCTCTTAGCTGCACCTTGACCTCTAACAGGCACTTATTACAAATCAATTTCATAGATTCTTCAAAAAATAATATAGAGTGTCTCTGGTAGCAAGATGATGAGAGGACACCAAGTTCTTGTCCTTAGGAGGTTAGAAAGAACAACTGAATCATGAATTTTGAATGACTGTTGAGTGGTCTTACTAACTTTTTCTCACTGGCTGTCCTTAAGAAGAACTATTGTGCCCTAGATTTTGGAGACAACCTCTTTAGTAGATGCCACATTGATATCTGGGCAGAGTGGAGCCAAGGTGTTCATTCTTTGGTTGAGATCTCAAAGTTGGCTGTATGGAGTTAGGCGTGTCCTCAGAAGAGATGCTCCACTGTCTCTGGTTGCTTAATTACACTATAGTCAAATGGGGACCTCAAACCACTTTGAGTATCCTGGGGAAAGGAAGAAGAGCTTAATTCTTTAAATGACTTAACCTAATCCCACAAGTGTATAATGACCTTTGTGGTTTCTTCTATAAATTTACCACTATGGAATGTACACTTAGTAGGTGCCTAATAAGTACTGATAAATGAAGTTGAACTAAATCCGACCTGTTTTTCTTTTCCAACTCTATTATTTTTACTAAGTACCTTTTTAGTTTTCATGAATACACACACACACACACACACACACACACACACACACACATCTGTCGGGTTTTTTTTTTTATTTTTTTTATTTTTTTAATATTTATTTATTTATTTATTTATGGCTGTGTTGGGTCTGTTTCTGTGCGAGGGCTTTCTCTAGTTGCGGGAAGTGGGGACCACTCTTCATCGCGGTGCGCGGGCCTCTCATTATCGCGGCCTCTCTTGTTGCGGAGCATAGGCTCCAGACGCGCAGGCTCAGTAATTGTGGCTCACGGGCCTAGTTGCTCCGCGGCATGTGGGATCTTCCCAGACCAGGGCTCGAACCCGTGTCCCCTGCATTGGCAGGCGTTTTCTCAACCACTGCGCCACCAGGGAAGCCCTGTCGGGTTTTTTAAAAAAATAAATCTAGATTGTTTTTAGAAAGTGTATTTCTTTTATTTATTTATTATTTTATTTATTTATTCATTTTTGGCTGCGTTGGGTCTTCATTGCTGCGCGGGCTTTCTCTAGTTGCAGCGAGCCGGGGCTGCTCTTTGTTGTGGTGCGCGGGCTTCTCATTGCTGTGGCTTCTCTTGTTGCAGAGCTCGGGGTCTAGGCACACGGGCTTCAGTAGTTGTGGCGTGTGAGCTCAGTAGTTGTGGCTCGCGGGCTTAGTTGTCCTCGGCATGTGGGATCATCCCAGACCAGGGCTTGAACACGTGTCTCCTGCATTGGCAGGCAGATTCTTAACCACTGCACCACCAGGGAAGCCCCATCTGTGGGTTTTTTATGTGCTCTGCCATTGTTCCGGAGCTTTTACTGTGTTGTTTAGTAAAAACATCATTTTCAGACAAAATGTAGACTACCTAGAGGTAACTGGGCTTCAAAGTGTTTATGCACTAGGATATTAATTTCCATTTCAGAGTATTCCTTTTTACACAAGATGGATGTTCTGCTTTCAATTTATTAGCTGCATAAATGAGCTTATCTATTTCTAATTTTGACTTAATATAGAAAGCATCAAATTTTAGGTTTCATCCATCTAATTTTCATTTTGTATAATTATTTCTGGTAAGCTGATTTTAGTTTATGCCATCTGTTCATCAGATTCAGGCACATAATATTAAAGGTATATATTGGCCAATATCTGAATATCCACATTCATAAGTCACGCCACATTTCTGAGAAATCCATAGTGGATTCTGAGGCTGCTCCCTGAGAGAAGACTGGTACCAGAGCTGAATACAGGAGTGAGAATTCCTCTGTCCGCTGTGCTGTCTCCAGTTGTGTTTGGAAGTGTATGGTTTCTTCTCACAGGCCTTTCTTACCTTAGGCCAAAATGTAAGCGTTATTTTAATAACTTCTTTTCTCCTTAGCCTCAGAGCCATCTTGGAAAGCTCTCTTTTCTCTTCTTTGCCCCATCAGTTCACTCTAAAGCGCTGGAGAAGCAGAACACCTCAGTTAATGTTAGCAAGTGGGTCTGTTACAAGCATACCAATCACTTGAAAAAGTGTGGAATCCTGTCGCACAGGCGAAAGTTTATGAGATTTAGATAATTCAAGCTCATTTGCCTCCTGTTTTTAAAGGTTGCTCTCTGCCTCCCCAAATTTTATGCACAATGGTTAAGTCCTTTTTGAAAGAGCCCACGCCTCAGCACCTTTGAAAACCATAGACACACACCCCCGCCAAAAAAAGAGAACCCTTTTTTTCTTTCTTCTTTTGTCAAACAAATGAACAATCACTTTACAGACTTTTTCCAGAGTTAACGTAACACCCCTCCTTAAGTCACAGCAAAATTTCCTACTTACCAAGAAACTTTCTGGCAAAATATTTGCTAAACATACCTATTGCAAACAATGCCAAGATTTTCAAATGCGATCATTGATGAAAAGAGGCACAGCTCAGGCAGCCAATTTTTTTTTGTTCATGTGATGTATCATTTTGCTGATTGTCTTCGACTTGGTGATAGCATTACTTCTTCAGGCTGCACAGGTCAAAGTATTAGTCTTCTGCAATGACCCTTTGCCTTCCCAAACTTTTAAATTATTATAGAATAAATATTGTTTACTACAGTAAAAAAAAAAAAAAGCAAGTAAGAAAATATTCTAATTTTCCTCCTTATTTCAGAGCAATCAACCTTTTAGTTATAATTATGAGCGATTTCAAAATGTCAAGCAAGTTAAAAGGATTTCATTGCTATCTTTAAGAAGATAAAGCTGACATCATATACAAAAGGAGACATCGCAACAGAATTTTATTAGTAGTAAAAACACAAAGAATAATAACAAGAGGCAACATCTATATCATGCTTCATATTTGCCAGGTCCCTTCCTAAATGCTGTACTATATCCACACATGTTAGCTTCCAACAATCCTATGAAGAGAGTACTGTTTTTTGTTTTGTTTTGTCTTTTTATTTTTTTTTAGAATTTTATTTATTTTTTGATACAGCAGGTTCTCATTAGTTATCTATTTTATACATATTAGCGTATACATGTCAATCCCAATCACCCAATTCATCACACCACCACCACCACCGCCTCCCGCCACTTTCCTCCCCTTGGTGTCCATACGTTTGTTCTCTACATTTGTGTCTCTATTTCTGCCCTGCAACCAGGTTCATCTGTACCATTTTTCTAGGTTCCACATATATGTGTTAATATATGATATTTGTTTTTCTCTTTCTGACTTACTTCACTCTGTATGACGGTCTCTAGATCCATCCACGTATCTACAAATGACCCAATTTCGTTCCTTTTTATAGCTGAGTAATATTCCATTGTATATATGTACCACATCTTCTGTGCCCATTCGTCTGTCAATAAAACCAGAATTCAAAAAGACACATGCACCCCAATGTTCATTGCAGCACTATTTACAATAGCCGGGTCATGGAAGCAACCTAAATGCCCATCGAGAGTACTATTTTTATCCTCAATTTGAAGATGAGAAAAAGGAGTCAGAGAGGGTTTACATAACTGACCTAAAGTAGCGCACGGGGGGTGAAAAGGTGGAGTCAGAATTCAAAGGCAGGCAATCTAGTTCCAGAATCTGTCCTCTTATCTGCTGTGAAATGCTGTCTAAGCATTAAAAACCAGTGCATTCAGGTTCAAGTCACATTTTCATTCATTCATTTATTCATTTTTTTTTTATCGTGGGATAATATGCATAACATCCAGGTGACAATCTTAACTATTCTTAAGTGTGCAGTTTAGTGGCATTAACACGTTCACATGTTGTGCAACCGTGACCACCATCCATCTTCAGAACTCTTTTCATCTGTACCCATTGGGAAACTCTGTACTCGTTAAACAATAACTCCCAATTCCCCTCTCCCCATAACCCCTGACAATTATTGTTCTGCCTTCTGTTTATATGAACTTGACTGACTTAGGTCCTTCATATGTTGGAATTATACAGTATCTGTCCTTTTGTGTCTGGTTTGTTTCACTTAGCATAATTTCCTCAAGGTTCATCTTATTGTAGCATATGTTAGACTCTCCTTCCTTTTAAAGTCTGAATAATATTCTGTTGTATGTATATACCAGATTTTGTTTATCTATTCATCCTTTGATAGTTCCTTGGGTGGCTTTTACCGTTTGGCTATCATGCATAATGCTACTATGAACATGAATGAACAAATATCAATTTGAGGCTCTGCTTTCAATTTGACCTGGTATATGCCCACAAGTGGAACTGCTGGATCATATGAAAATTTTATTTTTAATTTTGTGAGGAACCACCGTACTGTTTGTCATAGTGGTTGCATCATTTCACAATCCCACCGACAGTGCATAAGGGTTCCAGTTTATCTACATCCTTGTCAACACTTGTTATTTTCTGTTGTTGTTAATAGTAACCATCCTAATGGCTGTGAGGCGGCAAACTTTCCTTTTTAATCAGTCACGTTAACTGGTACACACATATTGAGAACATAGCCAGTGTCACTCAAAAGTAAATTTCCTAAGTATTTTCTTACTTCTTGTTTGTATCTATAGTTTACAAACTAGATGGGCCCCCAGATCACTCTGCATATCACTGTATATAAAGACAAACACAGTTATTCAAACGTTTTATATGTATATATAAAACACTTGTTTTATATATAGATACATTAGACTTTATGTATTTAACTTTTGTGTCTCTCATGGAAAATAGGACAAACATATTTAAGCGTATAGCTTCTCTCCCATTTCCAAAGTATGGAATTTTCAATTTGGAAGGAGCCATTATCTCATGTCAAAGTTGAGGAAACTGAAGTCCAGACAGGTGAAGTGATTCGTCCCAAGTTGCAAATCTAGTTCGAGCCTGATCCAGCCTAGAATCCTTTTCTCGAAGCTTTCTCCATCCAGTGCCCCATCCAACCTCTGTAAGATATTATCCAACGTCTGTAAGATAATATCTACAATATCTTACTATGATATCTGCAATCTGTAGCATTACGCATTATATTATAGATGTTAATAAGATACTTTCAGTTTAAAATCATTCCCATCTCCCATATGGAGTTCAGATGTGAGCCATCTCCCACCAGTTTTCCAGTTATACTGTTTGCTATAGGTATATTTGTTTTTAGATTGTGAATTGAGATGCATATTCAGCTTAAAAACTGTGAAAGGTTCTTTTAAAATTTCATTTGCACTCAAGATGCTGAGTGTGAAAGACATAAGTTCATCTCTAACTCTCCATAGTTCTTAGCATAGAGATGATGACCCTGACATGTCACTGATATTTTTAGAACTAATGGCAAAGTGCCTTTTTTTTTCCTTCTGCTGAATACACCACAGACAGCCACAGTTCATTGGGCTGGAGAGTTTCAGCTGTATAACTAAAAATAGATGCCTCTGTGAAACACTAACAAAGACAATGTCAATTTCCCTAAACCACCAAAAAAACATGTTTTAAAACAAATCTACTGCATTTCAGTTGTGCAGAATGTCTGCTTTATTTGCCTCCTGGCTGGGCTTTTAGGGGACTCCTTTTGTTTTAATACCTTGGGTTTTCAAATCCATCACTTCAGGATTGTGTGATCTGTGCAGCTCACACTGTTGAAAGAAACTGCAGTTGTTTATGCCCTTGCAATGAAATTGTAAACTCAGCTTTCATTTCAACCCACAAATAAGCAACAAATAAGTTAGCGTAATGCACCTTTTGGTAGGAAGAAGGCCTAGACTAAGTGCAGTGTTTTGTCACTATCACCTGAACATCCCTCCAGGCTTGTAGCACTATTTTAAGCACTCTGTACCCCTATGTTTTGTTTTTGTTGGGGAGGGTATAAATTTTTTTAGCTCATATTCAGATATGTTGTTGTGTTTTTAAAAAACTATTAAGATTTATAGAAGTCCAGAAAGTCTCTTTTTAAATGTTCTTTTTGGGGATGCTTGGATTCCCTTCAGGGATACCATTGTGCTTTTCCCATATTTGGAAGAAAATAAAAGAAAGACATTGCCTCTTTGCTTTACAGAAGCCACATTATCAGAAGCCTGCTTCCTTGAGGTCCATGTACTAGATGGCCTCAAGAGACAGCCTGCTTCTTGGATGTTCTTCTAGCAATTAGAAGAACCCCCCTGCGCACCCCCCAACAAATTTGAAGATTCATAGGAATACCTACTGAAATCACTTTCATTGGGGAATGATGTCACATTGTGATGCCAGTGTGTTGGTTATTTTCCAGCAAACTCAGCCTTTCCTAGATATTTTATTTAATGTTTATAAGAGATATTATACTGCCCTGAACTCTGATTATTCAGCACCATATCTAATACATAGATGGGCACTCAATAAGTAAATATTTTAGAAAAAATGTGGTACTTATATTGCATGTGCCTTACTTATATCTCAAATACTATCTACAAAAATTAGCAGCCAGGGTTTTATGCCAGATAAATAAACATCTGTACAAAGCATAAGCAAATGTATCTCTACTATAAGGTATAAATTAATTTAACTATTTCTGGTAATATGATTTGATTCTAATTTATGAATTGTATTTTGTTTATTTGTTTCACCTAGAAGTTAACATTCTTGGTAATTTCAGATATGTATTGCCTATGGGTCATACAGCATTTTGCAGTATGCTTGAGATGAATTTAAGTTTAACAGATTTGAGTGATTGATGGTCTGTGAAAAGCTTAATAGTTGGAAGTTAGAGATAGAAATAAGCTACAGAGCCCAAAAGCAGTGAATCCTCAAGAGACAGATAGGACAGTCAAGTTTCAGAGCCCCTTGATTGGTCAATTTCACACACGGAGATACACACACATGCACACATACATACACACATAGGCACCCCTTCCTTGGATTTTCTTCAGATTAATAAGGTCCATAGGGTACTGAAGTAAGTAATGAATGCAGTGAACTCCACAGTCCCCATAGAACCAAAAACTTAAAAAAATAAGGTGCTACTTTTTTCATGGAAATCCAGAAAGGGGCAAGAGAAAAGGTAGGAGAACAAATCATATTTTCTAGTTTAATTTCTGCAGATCATGGGTCTTAACGCTCAAAAGAATGAACTTATAGTTCTCTCCTTCTCAGCGTTACTGCCACGACTGCAAACATAACCAGGCATGCATGCCTACTGATAATAACAACAGCCAACATTCATTGATCGTGTGCTGTGTACCAGGCACCTTGATAAGCCCTTCATGTGGGTATTTTTGTTTAAGCATCGTACTAGTCACATAAGATGCGTCTCTTATTTTTATCCGCATGTTATACGTAAGGAAAACACAGCTCAGAGAATAAGAGAAATGAGCCCAGTGTCATAAAGATGGCAAAGGACAGAATCAGAACTCCAACCAAAGTTATTATTTCACTCCGGACCACCCACTGTTAACTGGCTAGTCGTCACCCAGAGGACAGGGTTTACTCCAGGGCAACTGATTTGAACTCAAAGGCAAGTGAATGCCTTTTCAATAAAATATGAATATTCTTGGATCTTAAAAAATATTTAATTTTATACACGATTTATTTGTTTCATTTCAACTTCTCAAGAGTGTTAGTTGTTTGGTTCCTTTCTCAATTATTAGAAGGTCAAAGAGCTGTACTTCATAGAAGAAAACATTTAAAGCATGAATCTAGAATGTTTACTGTGGTGGTAAGGAGGTAGGCCGGCACATGAAAGCTCACTGAAATTTCAAATAAGAAGGATGAAGATGGCTGAGCACAAAATCCCAGGGAGCTGCCCCAACTCACTGTTGGATAAATGGGGGGCAGAACTGCCCCAGGGGGAACTTAAGGACAGTTTTTTACCATCATGGTATGTGATTTCATTGCTGACGCAGAGTAGTGTTTTTATCTCAAGAGACTTGCTTCTTATCAGGAAGGAGTGAAGAGTTTAAGCCATGAGGAAAAGCACAAGTGATCTGGAGAAAAAGTGCCTTAGTGAGAACATTGTTTTCTTTTTTCCCTCCCATTAAGAGAATACTGCAGAAACAGAAACAGACTCACAGACATAGAGAACAGACTTGTGGTTGCCAAGGAGGGGTGGGTGTTGGGGAGGGAAGGATTGGGAGTTTGGGATTAGCAGATGCAAACCATTATATATAGAATGGATAAACAACAAGGTCCTACTGTATAGCACAGGGAACTATATTCAGTATCCTGTGATAATCCATTCTTTTTCATATTTTTATTTTTGTATTTATATTATACTATATTTCATATTATCATATTATTCATATTCAGTTATATATACATATAACTGAATCACTTTGCTGTACAGCAAAAATTAACACAACATTGTAAATCAACTATACTTCAATAAAATTTTGAAAATAAAGAGAATACTGAAGGATTAAGCAGGTAAACCCTAATGCCATCTACAACCTCATATTCCTGGAGAGCATATCTTTGACAAGTATGTATCCTCTTTCTATATATGAGTAATAAAGAAGTTAACATCTGTTGCAATCTAATCATCTATCTGGATACACAGTTTTTATAGCAGTTAGAAGGAAAAACAAGTAAAAATCTTTAGTGATGAATTGCCAATGTGAGCCTGTATCATGAATACCATATTAGGTATTTTTTTATGTTTCCCGTTATCCAGTATTATTGATAGAAGCCTTTGAATTGAACCCGTTTTCATTATAACATTAGGGTGAGGAGCCATAAATATGCTTACCTTAGTGCAGGAGACCAAATCATTTGTAAACCTGCTCTGCAAAAATTGAAGACAAACCCTGTCTCTTCACAACAGGCTTGACTGTATTAACTTATAGGAGATTATGGTCAATCACCCTTGTAGGAAAAAGATTGGATACTGTTTCAGCTTTCAAATCCCTTTTATTAGTATTAGCAAGAGACTCATTTCTTTCCAAGTAAATTCTCTGAAAAAAAAAAAACAAAAAACACCACATAACTATGCATTTACTGGAAATGTACTGAACTATTCACATTTAATTCAGAAAATCAGCATGCATAGTACCTATAGTTGAGTCTAACTTATGATCCATAACTTCCCCCGACCCCGCCACAATGTGTCTCAAACTTGCCATGTCACATTGATATGGTTACCATGGGAAATATTTTAAAATATTTTAAATTTTTTAAATATTTAAAATTATTTAAATATTTAATATTTTAAAACCCAGATCTCCCCAAATATTTCACGTCTCTGTAGTTTGGCCGATCACACATTATTAGAGGTGCTTAAGTTGCAGGTGATGTCAAGTGCAGTTTCTCTCTGGTATCAGTGGTAAGCACATTCAAGGTTAGGTGCAACTCATAGCTCTTTGGTTTGGTAAATGTTTACATGTCTGCTTATTTAATGATTCTAATACGGCTCTTTTTATGATGTTGGGTTGCAGAAATAGTGTGAGAAGTTATTAAAGGTGAGTGTATCTCGTTTTGTTCAATAAAAAAAATCAGCTCATATTTTCTCTTGAAGCATTTTTTGTCCTCTTGTTAGATGAGAAGAGATGGTGAAAGGGAGAAGCATGGACTGAGTTCTTACTCTGCTTTAAGCATGTACTCCACAATCTGCATGGTTTTACTTGGACTTCACAATCACCCTGTGAAAGTGTTATTATTCTGATTGACTGATGAGGGTCAGCATGGGAAGGAACATGCCCAAGGTCACAGAGCTACTGAATGACAAAGCTGGGGTTTATCAGTATCTGCCTTAATCCAAAGCCCATGAATGTCCAGGGAGAATGACTAAATAAAGATTCTGATTCTTAATGATATTGATCTAAATGTGATGTTTCTTAAGAAAGAAAAGATCTAATGATGACCGATTTCACATCTAAACCCCCAGTCTGGCTATATTTTCTATCCTTTAGACTATAAGATTATTGACTGTCCTTGAAGAGGAGGTAAAGCTGAACTTACCAATATGGTTTCCTTTGCCTGGCTCTGAAAGGTCCCTAAAGGTAGTTTGACATTTCGGTGTTCAGAGACAGCTGAACTCTTCCTCCTGCACTCCTAACTCCCCTTCAGCCGTCTTCCTGTGTGGCCAAAGAACACTACTTCCTACCTACTGTCATCACAAGACAGCCCTACTGCTCCAAGTTCAGTTGGTTTTTGGAGAGGCACAGCAAGAACTTTTCATCACACTCATATCTACCTAGTCTTAGCAGTTCCACAATGTCTGATATCCATAACAGAAAACAGTAAATTGAATTAATGGAGTCCCAAAACCTACATGTGTCTCAATACATACAATGCGACAAATTTCTTGTGTGCTATTTTTTGGAGGATTCTCATTGACTGTAATTATATTAGTCATTGACATCTTGCATTGTGATAACATCTTCCAAGGAATACATTTACAAATGATAGCTAAATATATTTTTACTCTTCCTGTTAGGTAAAAATAAATAAATGGGTATGGAAGTATTTTTTACAAACTTTATAAAAAAATTTTTCATATTTATTTTATTTATTTATTTATTTTCTTTATTTTTGTCACTGCGTTGGGTCTTAGTTGCAGCATGCGGGATCTTCGATGAGGCATACAGGATCTTTTTTGTTGCGGTGCTCAGGCTTCTCTGTAGTTGTGGCATGCAGATTTTCTCTCTCTAGTTGTGGTGCACAGGCTCCAGGGCGCATGGGCTCTGTAGTTGTGGCGCGCGGGTTCCAGAGCATGTGGGCTCTGTAGTTTGCGGCACGCGGACTCTCTCGTTGAGGCACGCGAGCTCAGTAGTCGTGGTGCACGCAGGCTTAGTTGCCCCACAGCATATGGGATGCCAGCTCCCCCACCAGGGGTCGAACCCATGTCCCCTGCACTGGAAGGCAGATTCTTTACCACTGGACCACCAGGGAAGTCCCTTTACAAATGTTTTGACTTCCAATTTTCCAAAAATATTGTTTTCAATGGAAAATGATTTTGTGAAAGCGTATCTTTAACTTTTTCTTTCAGGATCATGAAAATCACTTATTCATGTATAGGCCATATTCTGACATATTTGTACAGTGTCACTAATGGTTTCTTCTTTGAGCGGCGTCTCCCCATCCCTTTTGATTGTGTGTGAGGAGGCCTCAGCTGAACAGGAATTTGTGTAAAGTGTTTTGGACTTTTACAATCGCCTTTTGCAACTGTATCCTTGTGTTATATATGCCATCGAGGCAAGCATCACAGGATGAACCAGAGGGTGCCCAGCCAGTTTTGAAGAAATGAATCCTAACTTTGGATTCAGCAGTTAGTACAGCACCTTGATCCTTAAATCACGTGCTCACCATAGTTAAAATAAAATTTAGAAAGAGAATGGAAGATAAGCTTTTCTTACTCTCTTTTGAGGGGGGGAAATAGTGGCCTTAGGCCTTTTCAGAGGAGTCTTCAAAGATACCTTTTAAAACATTCCACCTTCTAAATAGAACCCCTCCTAAACATCATAGAAGCTGGAGAAAGTATTTATTCCCTTTCATAGTTGTTACAGCAAATATAAGGCTGGAATTATGAGGAAGATAAGAACTTATTTTATAGAGTACCATGGTACTGAATCAACTGAAATAAAATTTTATGTGTTAGGTTATTCTACTGGCCCTGCATAATTTATGTATGTGGTGGAAGTTTTCATACAATATAGCATTCAGGTTGATTAAATATTTGGCCAAATCTTATATTTATGGATAGTTTGAAGTAATGAAGTTCACTAGAAACTTGGTCAGAAATATAAACCCATACACTGGCATCTATTCTATTCACATTTCATTACAGGAATTTTTCTGGAAGAATGGTCCACGATGAGTGCAAACAGGGCTTTCAGGAGTTCTTGAATTTTCAGAAATAAGAATATTCTACCTTGCAACACTAGAATGTCTGTGTGTGCTCTTCTCAGAAATTAGGCGTAAGATGAACTCTAAAATATTAGACATGGAGGAAAGGGAGAAAAATAAAACTCCATGTGTTCAGAAACTGTCCACTTTGTATTGAAAATCTGAATGAAATAATCAGGCTCTCTGTAATCCATTGACATATATTTTTGATAGCTAGAATAGTTTGCCTATGACAGCATCCTTATTATTTTTTTCCATACTTCTTAGAAATAGGAAACCCAAAATCTACAGTGCTCAGAAAACTATCAGGCAAAGCTGGGTTTCATCCTATTCTTCTAAAATGTGTAGCAATTCTCTCTTTGTGATGGAATCAAGCATCAAATGTAGATATTTACTGTTCTAATACCACTTTCTCACTTAGGCAATTTATAGGAACCTGTACATTGAATCACTGATGGTTGAATGAAATGTCTGTTGTATGCACTCCCACCATTTCTTCCTCGTATCAGTTTAGCAGTCTTAACATTTAATATGCACAGGAAGAGCAAGCAAATAGTCTTTTAAAATTGTGACACTTCCATGATAGAAAACACTTCTGTTAAACTCAGTTGAACAGTCTACTTTACCATATTGAAAAATTATGTCACTTGTAAACATCTGTCCGCCCAAATGATGCATAATTAAAATTCTTTAATTCTGACTTTGTTTTCCTGTATTAAAAATGAGAAGTGCCTTTAGATTTGCATAGAAACTTTAAACACTGTCCTAATCAAATTATTCCGTCAGACACTCTACCAGGAGTGTTTAATATTGACAATAGATAAAAAGTAAAAGTTTGTGTGTGTGTGTTTTGAATCTGAAGTTAGACCGATAGGAAGATCATCAAACCAGGAGTTAGTCCTAGAACTGCATCAAAATGCACATTTTATGTCTGTGTAATTAGGTTTTAATAAACATGTTTGATGGTTACTTAAAAAACATATTTTTCAATGCAGAAATGGCATCATATAAACTACAGTAAAAAGAGACTCTTGCAAGACTATTTGTTTTTTAATTACAGTCTGATGATGATAAGCATTTGTTATTTTCTCAAGTAAAGATTAATGTTATAAATCAATTTTCTAAATCTGAGGCTTCAATGCAATATGTTAGACACAACTCTGACTGTCTGTTATCATCAAGTCTGGCTTTTCTAGAATATTTGTCATTGTGTGTAACCTTTTAATTGGGGCCACAGTTTTTAAAGTGCTTCCATGGTTTATGATGCTAGTGTTAGACTTAATGAGTCATTAGCCATTAACAAATTACTTCTGTGATTATTTTTCTGATTGCCAGTTAAGTTTTTATTTCATTCTTAGCCCTTTACATTTTTAGTTACAATCCATTTTTATTGGCAATTGAAAACCTAAACTATTTTAGCGAAAATATGACATCAAAGATTTTCTTAGCTGTGTATGTTTATTAAAAGAAACTATACAGAATAGAAACTTGATATGGGCACAGTCACAACTGGAATCTTATGTTTGTTTTACCAAACAAGAGATTCCTTATTTCTATTTTGGAAAAACTGCAAATGAGTTTTGTTTCATCAGAATCTTATAAATTTACCATATTTTTAGTATTCATTATCTTCCTTTATACTTCTGTCTATACACGTCATATTTTCCAAAAATGACTTATTTTAAATAAATGATCTTTACAAGTTTAATAGTTAAAATTCTGTTCTATCCACAATAAAATGTTGCAGTGATCAGTGAGCCCCAGACAGTCTACTAGAAAAGATTACTTGTGTCAATCATTTGTGAATACAAAGCTTTCTGCATGGACTGGAACAAAATGGGCATTAAAATTTCCTGCCACAATGAAGCTTTAATAAGCCAGTGATACAAGATTTTGCAGTAATAGATGGTGACCAACACGGAAATCAAGTTAGCAGACCTTAAACACAGAAATTATATTTATCTATATTGACAGATGTAATTGCTTATTTTATGTGGCTGCAGTGCAATTATAGATCAACGTTGTTCTTCCAAATATGCCAGTAGAGCCTTTGAATTCCATTATGATTCTGATATTCCACGTTATGGTGCATTCAAAAATTAAGAGCAGTATTCACAGTGCTTGTGTTTTTGGCTTAGAGGTGGGGTAGGGTAGTTCTTTTCCTCAAAATCTATTTGCAGTTAATTTGGTTTGGTTTTTATTTTTGTGTTTCAACTTAGAGAGAAAGAGTCTTTCCCAGTTGCGGGACTAAAGGAACACAGTGTACTATTTTCTAGTTAATCTGATCAGAATATGGGTCTAAGAATGACGGTACGTTCCACGGAGGGGAAGTTAGAGGAGTTGCCTTTACTCAGTGATCCGAAAAGAACCAGTCAGTGCCTTGGTATGCTATCACCAAGTATCACATGACCTGTCATGGAGGCAGGGAAGCAACACAAGGTGATTATAGCCATTTACAGTCAAGTAGAAAGGGATTCTGCAGTAAAATTAAGAAACTACTAATTCTTTTAAAATTATTTATAGAGGCCTAGCTAAGGAGGTCTATCTTCTGGAAAGGGGTTATCAGTTTGGTTGTGGAAATTTGATGAAAGAGCAGCGATTGAATTGTCAAGGCATCTGTGTTCTTTTTCTGCTGTATCATTAGAAAGCTGAATGATTCTGAACAAGTGCTTTAGAATTGCTGGACTTTAATTTTTAGGGAAAGCGTTAAAAAAATATATATGAATCTACAAGACCTTGGCTTTTCTAGGGAGGATTCTTTCGCTCAGAAAGCATGTAGTCCATATTATAAAGATACTTCTACTTAATGGCATGGCCTTGTTTCCTAACTCTGCAAATTGGCAGTAGTTCTTCCTTGTTAAGTTACACAGATCAAGTCAGACTGGGATATTTGTGAGTTAGACTTGTAAGTACAGTCATAGTTTGTTTTCCCTTTGGGTATGAGCTAGCATCCTCTCCCATTAAGTAGGGTTTTCCGAATGTTTGTGAAGAGGGAATGGATTTTTAGCTCTTTTCTAAAGAGGATAGATAGATGATAGATAGATACATACATAGATAAGAGCATGGTGTTGGGAGCAAAGAAGTGAATTACTATAGTAACAAAACTCTAAGAATGAAAGTAATACAAGGTGCATTACTATAAGAATTCGAGTTCAATCAGCTCTACTGATTGATGCAGCCATCTCCAATAAAAAAAAATTTAGTTCTGAAGTGTACAGAATATTAAATTTGATAAGATAATTGCAATTTTATGATTTCAAGATGGTTGCCACCTCTTTGAAGTGTCAAATAATTACCATACACATTCAACAGAACCGCATGAATGCTTTCTATGGCATTCCCACAGCTCTTGTTAGACACGCAGGTGTGTGGTAATAGACACATGACTGTGGTACCTATAACAGTGAAAAAGTCAAGAGAGATTTTATGTTAAAAATCTAGAGGAGGAAAAAAAATAATCTCCAATTCACAGCATTGCAGTACAGTGGAAAAAGAACTCGATTAAGTGTCAGGAGACGGTAGATTGAGTCCCAGCAGTGTGATACAAGGAAAATCACTTTCTTTCTCTGAGCCTCAGTTTCAGGGAATCTTTTCCTTGACATGCAGCTCCATTCCCGGCAAGGCAGGCTGGAGACCCCATTTGCTCATCCATCTTTTGCTCTTTAGACCTTGTGTGGTGTCTGGAAGTTGATGGTAATCAAGCCACATTGAGAGTCGAGGTCTCCTGTGCACTATTCTCCCTTTAATGTTCAGAGTCAAGACTTCCTGCATTTTCTTTTTCACTGAAGATGTCCAGTGTAGAAATTCCAATTCCAGCTCTCTGTGGCCCTCAGCTGGGCATGTGGTTCTTTAAGGGAAGAGTTGTAAGAGGGAAACTTAAAGGAAACATCTCAAAAGTTAAATCCCTGTAGGGTTTTCACCAAGTTAACTCCCCCTTTTATACCTTGGATTGGAAATTATAGACAGTGTTCTAAGTGTAAAGTAAAACACTGTTCTGAAGCCTTCTTTTACAAGCCTGCTATTTTTCTTGCTGCAATTATTTAATCTTGTTTTGACAGTGGACAGAACACAGAATTTGTTGGACTTTTATTTCAAATTAGCAACTGTCTGGAATAAAAAATTTTCATTACTCTCCATCATGCCTAAAATGGCCTGGTTTGCTTGACTGAGGATGTTATATTATCAGTTCAGGAACAGAAATGGTCTTGCCTTGGTTGCTTTAGAGTGATGGTCAAAGAAGATGGTGGTGGTGACGGAGAGGTGACGGTTTCCTCCCTCTCTGTCATATCTGTAACGTTCCATTTATCTTTCTATAAAGGCTTTATCTGAAGAAGAATTAAAAGTTAAAAAAAAACTTCATGCTAAACAGGCAGTTTAATTGGTTCTGCTATTTTTGGAAACTAGAAGATAAATGCTACGTGTGAAGTTAATAAACCATAGTTGGAATTTGCTTAAGAGCATTCTTTCATTCCACATGGACCCATCCACTGCAGGAAGCAATAGGACCTGCCTGGGATTCAGGAATACGTAAGCCCCTTTCCCAAGAACAGCCGTGACTTTCTCCATGACTTTGAGGAATTTAATAACTTCTCTGTGTCCCTGCTGGACAATAAACAAATTGGGATGCGAATAGAAAAGCTAAAAACAAACACAGTAACAAAAAAACTGAATGCTTTTCAGTTCTTGCATGATAACACTATCATACGTGTGTTAACATTTACCAGTTTCCCACCTCTGTATAGTACTTTCTCCAAAAAAAAAAGAAAGATTAATATCTTTATGAGTAATATTGAGCTGGGTACCTACATAGACTTATTGTAAGTGCCCTTTAGGTTTTGCATATTATATAGATGTGACTGTCCACCCTGCTGGAGCTATTTGCCAACTGTATATAATCATTCTCATTGTGTTATTGATAATGATATAAATAGATAGATGATAGACGCAATATATATCTATATATAGATATGTAGTTATGCAGTTGACCCTTGAACAACATAGGTTTGAACTGCATGGGGCCACTTATACGAGGATCTTTTTAAACATTTTTTTATAGTTCTATAAATGTGTTTTCTCTTCCTTATGATTTTCTTAGTAGCATTTTCTTTTCTCTAGTTTATTATTTAAGAATGCAGTATATAATACATATAACATACAAAATCTGTTAATCAACTGTTGAAGTTATTGGTAAGGCTTCTGGTCAACAGTAGACTATTACTAGTTAAGGATTGGGGGATTCAAAAGTTATAAGCAGATTTTAACCTCTATCCCCCATGTTACTCTAGGGTCAACTGTAATCTCTGGGATTAAGAGATTCACTCCCCTCCTCATATATTTATGTGGGAGCAGGCCCTGGGCCATAGCAAATACTTCATGAACAGCAGCATATGGGAAGATAAAGAGCTTTGCAATGGACCTGGGTTCCAATTCCAATTCTCATCTTACTAATTGTGCAAGTGCGAGCAGGTTCTCAAACTCTTTGATTCTCAGATTCCCATGGGTAAAATTATTTTTTTCTTAACAGCATTCATAAAGGATTACAAATTTCATCTAGCTTGAATATAAAGTGATCTCAAGAAAAAAAGCTGTCCCATTAGCCAAATGATGAAATTTTTAAAATAAAAACATTTTTGGCCAAGTTAATTGTGAAAACTTTTACAGGTAAATGAAATAGTCATGTACACTTATAGTCTTTAGTTAGTTATACAAAATTTTAACTGTACTGTATATTTGTTCAAACTGTAACACAATATCCATGTGATAGTTTTAATTACACATTCATACTTAATGTCTTTGTTAACTAATGCAGGTTTTCAGAGCTCTCAGCTTCTCTTCATTCTGAGGGTTCTGGGATATAGCAATTCATTAATTCATGCATGTTATCAATTGTATTCCAAGCCACAAAAATCCATTACAACTCTTAGTTTTTTCATTCATTCCATAGGCAAATGTTTATCTCCATAGGAAACAGTTACTACATGTTTTTTAAGAGAGATGCATAAAAGATTTATCAACATGCTTATTTGCAGGCTGTAGAAATCCTGGAAAAATGATAAAATCTACATTATTTTTAAAGTTTCTCTCTCTTTTTTCAGTGATTACAGTGTAGTCAGTGGACCTCCAAAAGTTTGCAAACATAGCATCGTTTGAGATGCTAATGTATCTTCCGCAAGCATAGTATGTTGTGAAAGTAATGTAATTGATAGGACATACCATAAACTTATGAACACAAATATATGCAATACCTGCTTTCTAAGAGATATCTCTTTTGGTGGGCACTTATCTTAAACTTAGGTTTATATGGTAATATGTTTAATGCAACTAAGATGACATGGTTAAAATTAATAAATAATATGTAGACTGCTAAAGAATCAGATACCTAGACTGTACCTAGAATAGCATTTCTCCAAATTTTAGTTGCAAGATCCCTTCACACCCTTAAAAATATTGACCCAAAGAAATTTTGTGTATGTATATTAAAATTACATTTATCAATATTTACTATATTAAAAATTAAAACTGAGAAATATTTAACATTTATTAATTTTAAAATAGCTATATTAAACTCATCACATGTTAACATAAAGAACATGCTTTATGAAAAATAAGTATATTTCAAAAAATTTAGTAGAAGAATGACATTATTTTGTTCTTTCTAAATATCTTCAATCCTGACTTAGTACAGCTGGGCTCATTGCTTGAAACATATGAAGAAAATCTGACCCCATGCAGATATTTAGGTAGAAAATGAAAACTTTATTAGCCTTTTCAGTTAATTATGGATATTCTTATTTGACTTTATTCAAAAACTCAACAAGTGGTAGTTTCTTAAATATTACAGTGTGGGATCTTTTTGAAATCATATTAATAATTTTTTTACTCTATTAAATTAAAATCCATTGACTTTCTTGAGCTTGGAATGGATCTTTTTTCTTATGCAATAACTTGTAACACCATGCCTTGGTCATTCAGAAAATATTGGTTCACTGAGATATGCAGATCTTCCACATATTGACACATTTCATTATAAAATGTCAAAAAATCACATTTGTAAATATCACCATCAATCTCATCAGAAAAGTCTTGAAGTATTGGAAAGCTGAATATTGAAATGCTCATGGTGTGGATTCATGTTTTGCACGAAATTAATTTTTGCTTGAAATCTTGCATTTTATCATTGGCAACAAATAACTGCTACAGTTGATTTCCTTAAAGTGACTAAGTCACTTCATGCATTTTTCAGAGAGCATCTGTTAAATACTGAAATCTGAATAGCCATAAGTTGTTTTTCAGTAGATATTTTAAGTAAAAACAATGTCCCATAGGAAAAAAAATAGTTCACCCATAACTCAAACAATCACATAAATACTTTTCCTCAGTCCAACTATTGGATATTTGTTTGCAACAAACAGAAAATGCTTCATGCATATTTACCATCTCATCACATAGAATATTTTTTAAATGTACTCAAAGGTCAATATGTAATAAAATCAATAATTTTTACTACTTCATCAAGGGCATTCTTGAGTGAAACTATCATTTTTTTCCCTGCAAGTAAATGATGAAGAAAAATACAGTGACTGCTAGCACCATTTGGTGCCACTGCCTTGATTTATGCTAAGATACCACCAGTTTTAGCCTCCATTGCTGTTGCACCATCTGTGAAAAAGAAAATAATGTGTAAACATTATTATGAAAATAGTTTTAAACTTGGAGACCTTCAGGGGTCTCAGACTACACTTGAAAAACCACTGACAGAAGAAACTAAATAAATGGTATTTATTTGTAATAATATTGATAGCTGACATCTTTTGTTTACATGCGGTTTCATATTACTGCATTTTTCAGTGTTGATGTCCACAGAGTAATTTTGATTATTTAGTCATCTCCTTATTACCATTCTGTATTCCTGTTCATTCACCAGTTTTTCTCAAGGTGGTATCTATACTGGGCCTTCACGTCAAAAATGTTCATTTTGTGAGGCTCTATGAGGCTTATTGGTAAGATATTTTTATAAATACCATCTTGCCCAACCCCCCCCCCCAGAAGATAGATTAGACATATAGATGGTTAAGAAGGAAGGAAGGAAGAGAGGCAATAAGGAAGAAAAGTGGGGAGGAAGGAACCAAGGCAATAATGAAGAAACAAATGAAGGGAAGACATGGAAGAAATAAAGAACTGAGATGCACACTTAAATGCTTTTCATCTGGGTTGACACTGAAGTTTGGTCGGGGAAGGTCTTTGAAATCACTGTTTGTTCAACTCAGTAGCTACTCTTAATCATTTTGCTGAATTAAACCTAAGTGTCATGTGTTATCCCGTTAAATCTACTATTGTGTGCCCCCCAAATATGAAAACCAATATGAAGTTGCGATACAAGGTTCTGGTGTGTTTTGGGAAGAACAAAACAAGCAAGTATCAATGACCATGTGTTTAAAAATTCAGACTCATACTTTGGGGTAAGAACACTCTAAATGAAAACATAGCTTGTAAGAGCTGCTTCTGCTTCTTCGTCTTCTTTTGCATTTGTTTTTACATAGAAGAATGTTGCTGTGGTTAAACTCATTGTACTAACAACTGCCAATGTGTGCCTGTGACTGAACTCTAGGAGAAGGCTCTGCCAGGAAACTGTCTCGTAATGATATGATCTGCATATTTTAATGAGGCCGAAAATGTAGGTAACTGTATAGACTCTGTACTCTGCTCATTCTGGGGTTTTCAGCATCCTTGTAGATTGCACATTGTTTCCATCATTAACATATGATAACTGGAAATGGGTTTCATATCACCATCCATCAGCCCTATATGACTTGACATTTTCAGAGTTCAGATGAAATACTAATAACCTGTCTGTGGATATTCTGTTTTGTGCTTATTCTAATGATGTCCATTCAGTCAATGAGAGGATAGCACGGCTACTACATTTAATAGCACAGAAGCAACTTGTATCTATTTACAGCAAGTAAAGCTATTCAAGGTCTTAGGAGTAAACCTTTTTTAAAATTTTTTTACCTTCCTCTCACTTTTATGGTATGAGTTCTCGATTTTGTTTTTTGTTTCACTCCAACCTCAAATCCCTCACTCTCTTTCTCTCAGCCCTACCACCAGTGTTCATTGAGCACCTGTCATGAACCAGGTGCTGTGTAATCACTTTATATTCATTATTTTATTTACTGTCTACAATATTACAAAATAAGCATGATTACTTATAACTACTTTGTGTGTGTGTGTGTGTGTGTGTACACAGGTACACTTGTATATGTGTTGTGTATAATAGGGTGTACATATACTGGTATATGTGTGTATTTGTGTATATCAAATATGCATGCAATTGACATGATGTGTATGTTGCTAAGTCTAGTGTGGTAGATATAATTGGAGACAAACTTGATGATATTGAGTAAGCTGTCCAAGGACACACAGCTTCTAAGTTAGGCCTTGGATCAAACCCAGGTTTATCTAAACCTCTGGGTTTATCATGGCTTCTCTCTTAGAATATTTGGAAATAAGACCTTTTGCTGTGTTTTATTCCACTCAACCCCCAAATTATTTAATTAAATCATGTACAAGACAGGAAGAAATTTCTTCATATTTTATTTCTCTGAACACAATTAAATATAAAGGTATAATGTTTGGGGTTCTTCTATCCTGAACTAATAACAAAATTTCATGAGGAACAATCTTGAATAGATTAAGCCTTTGACTAAGAGTCGAAGAACTGGACTCATTTCCTTCCAGATAATTTTGATGAAAATGGTTAGTAGGTCACTTTTTAGAAACAGCATCAAAGATACGATCAAAGTAGGTAAATTTCAATCATGAATAAATAATTTATGATTAAAAATATTATCATCCAGAAAAAACATCTGAAAAGAAACAGATTACAGCATCCTAAAGGCAAAATTGACTCTACCTGAACATAAATTTTTTGTTTTCATTTTTTAATGTTTTCTTGGCACCTTGGATTTATTGGTATCATGACATTTATTACTCTGCCTGTGGCAGCCAATGCATTTATCTGCATTTCCTAAGTATATTGTGGATTTTTTTTGAGGCTACCACTGCAAGTTAATTTTTTATTGTATATAGAATCCTTTGCCATAATTAGATCGCTAGGAATTTTGTGGAAATGAATAAATTAAAAGACTTTTAACAACTCAAAAGAAAGAGTGGAATCATGTGCCCAGGGAGTAGCCATTTTAACACATTTTTACTGAGATGTAATTGACATGTAACATTATATTGCTTTAATGCTTTGATATTTATATACATTGCAAAATGATCACCACAATAAGTCTCGTTAACATCCATCAGCATACATAGTTTCAGAATTTTTTTCTTGTGCTGAGAATGTTTAACATCTTCTCTCTTAACAACTTTTAAATATGCAATACAGTAGTAACTATAGTCACCATGCTGTACATTATATCCCCATGACTTACTTCTTTTATAACTGGAAGTTTGGACCTTTTGATACCCATCACCCATTTTTCCCACCCCATACTCCCTGCCTCTGGCAACCAATAATCTGATCTATGAGATAGGGGTTTGTTTGTTTTTTCTTTTTTTTTAAGATTCCACATATAAGTGAGATTAAACTGTATTTGTCTTTCTCTCTGACTTATTTCACCTAGCATGATGCCCTCAAGTTCCATCCATGTTGTCACAAATTACAAGATTTTATTCTTTCTTTATGGCTGAATAATATTCCTTCGTATACATACATACCACATTTTCTTTATCCATTCATCCATCAATTTTAATACATTTTAATGCATGTATGGTTGGCCAGGTGATTTAAAATACAGATTTATGGACGTACTGCAGAAATTCTGAATCAGTAGGTCTGGGATAGGTCCAGGAATCTGAATTGTTTTCAAAAGTACCTTGGGCATTTCAGACCACACTTCAAGGAATGTAGTTACCTTAAACAATTTAAGAAGTGATTGAGAAAGGTCCTGATTTGTGACTGACTCGCAAATTTCCTTTCTCTGCTTTGCACATTTAAATCCCTGTTCCTAATAGATAAGCTTCACATGGAACACTTAATCCAGTAGTCACTTGTACCTTCTTTTCCATCCCAACTTGAGGCTTTCCCTGGTTACCTCCCTTACCTGATTACTCACTTTCCCTTTCTCTCCATCAGTGAGTGTAAAACATTCCCATGATATGAGTTATACAAATAGCTGCCTGGAATAAGCATTGACTACTTTTTATGATATTTTTATAAGAATGTGCACCTTTTTACTAGATATAAAATTACTTTGTTGAAAAGAAATTATAAGGAGGTGAGTGGAAGAGGCAGATTACGTATGTAAATTATTAAAGAGGAAAATCTAGAAATGTTATGCTTTGTAAATGGAAACCATACAATGTTTGCCTGAAACAACTTCTAAAACTCTAATTCTCCAAATTTAGTCCTGTTAGAAACACCTCGGACTCAGGAATCTGCATTTTAATAAGGAACCTAGATGATCCCGATGTATAGAGATGTTTCATGAGGAACTTTGCACTAAAGATATGGTGGAAGCAGATGGCTAATGTGTTTCAACACACTTTTCATCTTTAAGCCTCATCAAGTATTTTCCTGCTCAAAACTCTGACTAACCCTTCCACATATCTTTTGTGTTCTGCTAAGGCCTCAGGTAGCCAGTCAGGGAAGAAATAACATACGAACATAGGAAGATAGGGGTATAGAACTTTAATAGACTTGGCAACTTTATTTTTAACATTCTAAATATTTGATGTTATTTCTTAAAAGGTTAAGATAATGGGTCTGTTTAGCAGAATTCCTGACAATCTAGAATTCCCATAAAAAGTATCCAGAGGTCTGGAGGATGTAACATTGAGTTTAGCTCTCAGAACCTTGATTTTCTTTCCGATGCTGTAATCATTTCCTACAGATTGTCTCTTAAATGGTTTTCACTGTCTGGTTGTGTAGTTTCTTTACCCACAGAATTAATTCATAGATATACTAGAGACATCATTTTACTTAAAGGTATTTTCATTTTTTTAGAAGGATATATTAATGTATTCAGTGCTCTCAGAGGTAGTTATTGGATGAACTTTACAAGAGAGCCTTGCCTACTTCTCGAGTAGGGATCAGCAAACTTCAACCCACAGACCCAATATAACCTGCTGCCTGTGATTGCCTGGTCCATTAGCTAAAAATAGATACATCTTTTCTTTCTTGAACATTTTATTTTGAAAAAAAAATTTGTTTTTTACATTTGTGATGGTTTTGAATTCAAAAGAAGAATAATATTTTGTAACACCTGAAAATTATTTGAAATCCAAATGCTAGTGTCCTGTAAATAGAGTGTTATTGGCACACAGCCACACTCATTTGTGTATGTATGTGGTTGCCTTCAAACCACAGAAGACACTGTTCTCTAGTTACAGCAGAGGCCATATGTGTCGCTCACTGCTGGACACACTATAAATTGCAGTTGAAGCAGTCACAACTCGACGGCGTTTCAAGAGCCCCATGTGTCACCTATCCGTGTGAAAAACCACTTTCAAAGATAAAATACGAAAAATCTCATTATAGATCAGTATTAACAGATGAGCATTTGCAGTAAATTTTGGTGATGGGGAATGCTCACTTTGAATCCCAGTTAAGCAAAATGTGAGCACACACATGAAAAGAATTTCAGCCTTTTCATTCGTATTACAAAAAGGACTACTCCATTATTAGGATTATATTTTGAATTTTGTCAAAAAATGGGAGGACATTTGTTTTCTTTCTTGTTAGGTATCTGCATAATATCCTCAATTTTCCTGGTTGGTCGGCAAGTCTGAAATATGTACTGTTTGGTTCTATACAGAAAAAGTTTCCTGATCCCTGCTGTTAAATACTGAATGCACAAAAACTGAGGTGCTTAGTTTGGTTGTGGAAAATGTCTCATTGCGATAGAATTATCTTTCAAAAATATGATTTTCCCTGATTATATGAGTAATACATGTTACCAATACAAAATTTGAAAAAAGGCTACAAGGTGTAAGTGAAACTCGACCCCCTTAATCTTTACCACCTGGATATGAATAAATCCTGCCAACATATCAATATATTTCCCTCTAGATCTTTTTTCAGATACTTTTATATATTTGAAAACTTACTATAAAAACAATACTCAATATTACTTAAAACCTTATAAGTAGTTTCCCATACCATTTGCCAATCTTTGTAAATGTTAATTTTATGATTTAATAGTATTCATTCATTTGAATGTGCCATAATCTGAGTTCTCCTTTAGTATCATTAAGATATTTGGTTTTAACTTTCTTCCCTTTTTTTTTTTTTTTTTTTAGAAGTTAAATTCATTACTTTTTCTTTTCTTTTTTTTTTTTATTAATTTATTTATTTTTGGCTGTGTTGGGTCTTCGTTTCTGTGCGAGGGCTTTCTCTAGTTGCGGCGAGCGGGGGCCACTCTTCATCGCGGTGTGCGGGCCTCTCACTATCGCGGCCTCTCTTGTTGCGGAGCACAGGCTCCAGTCGCGCAGGCTCACGGGCCCAGCTGCTCCGCGGCATGTGGGATCTTCCCAGACCAGGGCTCGAACCCGCGTCCCCTGCATTGGCAGGCAGACTCTCAACCACTGCGCCACCAGGGAAGCCCACTTTCTTCCCTTTTTAATACTATAATAATTTTATGGTGAATAATTTAGTTGCTCAAATTTCAGATTATTTTATCAGAGATCTTCTTTTATTGAAATATAGTTGATTTACACTATGGTGTTAGTTTCAAGAGTACTGCATAGTGATTCAGTTATTTTTTTCTGATTATATTCCATTATAGGTTATTACAAGATGTTGAATATAATTACCTGTGCAATACAGTAAATCCTCATTGCTTATCTATTTTATGTATAGTAGTTTGTATCTGTTAATCCCATACTCTTAATTTGTCCCTACTACCCTCCCTCTCATCTTTGGTAACCCATAAGTTTGGTGTCTTTGTCTGTGAGTCTGTTTCTGTTTTGCATATAGATTCATTTTTATTATTTTTTAGATCCCAGATATAAAT
The DNA here is from genome assembly GCF_949987535.1 of Balaenoptera acutorostrata. Taxonomy (NCBI): domain Eukaryota; kingdom Metazoa; phylum Chordata; class Mammalia; order Artiodactyla; family Balaenopteridae; genus Balaenoptera; species Balaenoptera acutorostrata. The sequence goes on from NC_080065.1 coordinate 153,308,834, forward strand.
GATATACAGTATTTGTCTTTCTCTGACTTATTTCACTAAGGTCCATCTCTAGGTCCATCCATGTTGCTGCAAATGGCAATATTTCATTCTTTTTTATGGCTGAGTAATATTCTGTTGTATATATACAATACCACATGTTCTTAAGACAGTCATCTGTTGATGGGCCCTTGGGTTGTTTCCATGCCTTGGCTCTTATAAATAGTGCTGCTGTGAAAATTGGGGTGCATGTATCTTTTCAAATTAGAGTTTTCATTTTTTCTAGGTATATACCCAGGAGTAGGATTGTTGGATCATAGGTTAGCTCAGTTTTTAGTTTTCTAAGGAACCTCCATACTGTTGCCCATAGTGGCTGCACCAATTTACATTCCCACCAACCGTGCAGGAGGGTTCCCTTTTCTCCACACCTTCTCCAACATTTATTATTTGTAGACATTTTGATGATGGCCATTCTGACCAGTCTGAGGTGATACCTCATTGTGGTCTTGCTTTTGCATTTTTCTAATAATTAGTGATGTTGAGCATCTTTTCAAGTGCCCATTGGCCATTTCTATGTCTTCTTTGGAAAAAATGTCTATTTCCAGAATGTTTTTAGATGATATACTGCCTTCATTTATTTAATATAAAATTTATTTGAAGAATTTGGATAACACACCTTAATTTTTATAAACACGCCCTATGGGTAAGTCAAGCTACCCATTAGTTGCTTGATAAAACAAAGGTTGCTTGATCCTATTAAAGCCTAATAGTAAAATGATAGTTAAGATAAAGGCTCTAGAGCAAGCCAGGGGCCTTTAAATCCCAACTGGGTGACCTAAGTAAAGTAATTAAGCTCTGGAAATTGGAAATAACAGTGGAATTTATCTCATAGGGTAACTGTTTTCCCAGTTAAAGTAAAGGACGTAGTATACATAAAGTGCTTAGATCAGTGTCTGGCAATCAGTAGGAGCTCAATATGTTTGCTGCGATGTAATAAAATAGAAATATTCAGCCCTTTTCTCTCACTTAAATTGAGAAATACGCACCTGACTTTTAAAAGGAAGTCTTTCTTCTACTACATTAAATTTAGCTTCTTCCCCTCTTCGCACTGTCAAACTTTCAAAAGCTGCAGCAATGCCACTAATATTTATGTTGGTGAGCCAGTCACTTAATCTCTGTTGAATTCTCCTTTGCCTCACCTTTATGGATTGTTGAGAGGATTAAATTAGATAATACATGTAAAACACTTAGCCCAGCCCCTGTATGGAGTTAGCCCACCTGTACTGTGTCACATATGCCAATAATAACAAACATTTAAAGTCTATAATCAGACAAAAGATGCCTTCTTGCCCCAGTGACCTTCCAGAAAGTTCCCTAATCCCCCTTGGTAGAGAGTAGAATCAGAGTTTTATTGGAGCAGTGATAGCCTCAGCTGCACAATTAGATGAGTGGGCTCTGCAGACAAGCTGATTTAATTGGGGGGGGGGCGGTGTATGTGTGTGTGTGTGCGTGCTTACTTTTTAAGGAAGTAAAAAATGAATATAAATGGGTCAAATGGAAGACATTTAAATTTCAGGCCCACAGCTGTTCCATGGCTCCTTTTGGCTTCTGATGTCAAGTTCCTCCTAATAAAATATTAAATGTTAATAAAAGAAATGTTAAACAAAACCACTATTAGTTTTTGGTCAGGTTCCTTTTATACTTCTGTTTAATTCAAACAAGCTTGTGGGCACATTCTTTTTCTCCTGCTCAACTTGAAATGGTTACAAACAAATAACCTCTCTCAAAATCTTTAAGCTCTCTGAAATTTATTCTCCAGGAATATTAGCTCACCTTATTTTTTTAAGCAAAAAATAAAGTTCACTATAATTTGTTAATCTAACTCTGCTGCCAAGTTGGCTGTTTTATTTAACAATAAATTGAATACAAAAGCTCCCTAAGGCAGGAAGATAGAGTACCAAGCTCTGAAAGTTTGGCAGTTTAATTGACATTTCATAGTAGCCTCAGGCGGAAATTAATTTCAACACTGGTTATATACACATACTTCTGTTGTTGTATAAGTTAGTGCATGTGTACATACATATACATATATCTGTCTTGAGGGTTACACTACAAGTAAGTTAAGTGTGATTTTGTTTTATATATAATCTTGCCTGTATCATACAAAATTTCATGTTAGACTTGTGAAAGAAAAGTTACTCTTAAGTGATTTTTTTCAGAATGTGTCTTTGGAAAGCTATGTATTGTTAAGTTGGGGGAACACCACTAGAAAACAAAAAAAAGTTTTACATCCTGTTGTGGTTTGAATTGTGTCCTCTAAAATTCATAGGTTTAAGTCCTAACCCTCCTTACCTCAGAATGTGACCTCATTTGGAGATAGCCTCCTTAAAAAGTAATCAAGTTAAAATGAGGTCATTTGGGTGAGACTGAATCCAAAACGACTGGTGTCCTTATAAAAAGGAGAAACTTGAACACAGAGGCATGCTAGAGGAAAGATGATGTGAAAAGATTCAGGGAGAAGATAACCATCTGTAAACCAAAAAGAGAGGCCTGGAACAGATCCTTCCCTAAGCCCTCAGAACGAATGAACCCTATTAGCATCTTGATCTTGGACTTCTAGTCTCCAGAACCATTAGACAATAAATTTCCATGGTTAATCTCCAGTACTCTGTTACAACAGCCCAGCAGACTAGTACACATTCCCTTAAAGGCAGTATAATACCTTATAACAATAATCTACATTAAAACAGACTAAAGAAAGTAGGACAAAAGAGAGAGTTTGATTATTCATATGTATTGAGGGACATTTGTAAAAAACAATCTAACATGTATGAGATTAGTCTTGAATCAATTCATGACACAGAGGCCCTACTCAAGAGTCCCAATCCATCATTAACATCCATCAGAAAGTCTCATGCCTCACAAACTTCTTAAAATGGGAGATAGGGTAGATAACTGTGTATACATTAAATGGACCAACTTTTAAGAGAAAGATAAACATCTCTCAAACATGCTGAATTACACTGCATACATTCCATTGCGTACATTCTAGTAAAAAGCAAAAATCTATCACCAGTATTCTGCGTGAGTACAGTGATATTCTGGAGGCTGGAATTCATAATTTTACTTTAGGCAGTTTAGGTCTCTTTACAATTTCTCCCCCAGGGTTGAGGTCTTCATCCAACTGGTGGCCCTGTTAGGGAGTCGACTAAAGGATTATGAGGTTTTATAAGTCCTAATGTTGTTGGGACTGGTAATTCATGAGCAGTAGATGCAGAAGCCACAGGGAGAAGCTCAGAGCACCGGGAGAACTGAAGACAGGAAGGCAAGAGTCTCTATGAGCCTTCAGATTAATCTTCCCAGGAAGGAGCGGAGACACTAATGCTTAATGAACATAAAAACAGACTACAAAAAGCGGGAAGGAAAAAAACCACATTATAGCTTTTACTTATTTTGTTGGACTTTTATTTCCAAATCACACAATTGTCTGAGATGATTTAATGCACAATTACATTAAAAAAAAATGAAATTAACATGTTTTTAAAAACATAAAAGTAACTGCTAAATAAAGCCATAACATCTTTCTCTGTGCTCCCAAGATAATGAAGCGTATTTTTCATCTCTAACTTTGCTTCTGTATCATGAGGATGGAATTTGGGGCAGGATGGGGGCATGGAAATAGACTTTCGTTACTAAGAGGCTCTCTTGCAGCTCCCTGGGAAGTGGCTTTTGTCACTTCCAAAGTGCAGTTGCTGAAGAACAGAACAGTAAGGCCTGTAAAGAACGGTGTCAGTATGACACCGAAGACCTCAATGCTGGAACAAGTTACAGGGGCAAGAGCAGAGCAAATGGAGGGTGGCAGAGGGTACATATTTTGTATCTTGGTACCTACTGGGCTGCAAAATTCTGACTATTGATTCAAGATGCTGCTTTCCTTTTGATGTAGGTATAGCCACCTTAATAATGATATATACCTGTGTACCTATCCATATACACACGTATATGAAGCCTGATAGAGGCCTCTTCCTCCGTGTATGTACACACACCAATGTTATATACAACACACATCTGTAAACACACAATCATATTAAAACTGTCTCCAGTGTCTAATTGAAATGCTTCCCCCCTCATTGATCCATAAAGTATCCTTAAAATTTCTGAGAAAAAAATAAAATCATGTCTTCTTTTCAGAACGATTTTTATGGCAAATGTGGTATAGGTAGTGATAAATGAAAAGTAATGATTCTACTCAAAGGTTGAGTAACATAAACATATAAGAGTATCTACCATATTCCAGAGCGGTGCTTGCACTGGGGATAGAAATAAACTCATAGGATTTTGCTCCTGCCCTCCGAGAGCCCACAGTCTGTCTGATAGTTTTATTTTTGTTCCATTCCTTAAATAATATCTTACACAAGTTACTAGTGCATGGATATATGTCCAGAGAATACATCACTAAAGGGAAGAATATAATTTAATGCTTTTTTCCCTCTGTCTCTCAACTACTGGATGGGATTTGGTTGAGGACCCTGTATAAGTTGGAAGTGACAACCCCATCCCCTGTATGCTTTGCCCAGGCAAGATGAGCCTTATCAAAGGACCAAATCTGTGCCTGGTGTACACCTTTTTATATTATGCAAGATTTAAAATGGAGTGGGAGCAAAAAAATCAAAAGAGCAATTATACTTCACATCTATGAATAAATTAATGAAAAGTTTTATGTAAAAGTTCAGAAAAAATATACACATATACGTATGAAAATATCAAGAGATTGTTGTGCTATCTTAATGGGGAAGCAGAATAACTTACAAGTTAGATTGGACTTCTGATAGGATGACCTGAAGACACCTCGTCTTACACAGTGCTATAGTGGAGGTTTGTGGAGATTTTTTTTTTTTTTTTTTGAGTATTCAGGCCATGATCTAGTCTAATTCCAGTTATCTTTGGTTTGGGGCCTGGATATTAATATCACTTTAAAAAGTTAGCTGTAAGAATCTTAGTTATTCAGGCTAGTATCTGAATTTGCACAAACATGTGGGGTATTATCTGTGAGAAAAGAAAGCACCAGAGGAAACCAAAGGCCTTCAAGCTAAACCAGAACTAGACAGACTTGTGTGTATCTATGTGTGTGAATATGTGTGCATGTGTGTTTGTAGGTGTGAGTGCATATGATTGCGTGTATTTGTGTATGTTTGTATACACATGTTTGTGTATACGCATGTATATATGTATAAATGTATATGTGTATAAATATAGCACGTATATGTTTGTGTGAGTCATATGTATGCATGTGATTGTGTGTGTTTATGCATGTGTTTTGTATGCCTGTGTGTGTGGTATGCGTGTATGACTATGTTTGTGAGCTCTGTGTCTGTGACTGTGGTTCGATGCCTTTTCAACTCTCATGAAGTTTTTTTTTCTTCATTTATTCTTCTGATTAACTGTCTTCGTCCATTCAGGCTGCTCTAACAAAATGCCACAGACTGGATAGCTTATGAACAACAGAAATTTATTGCACACAGTTCTGCAGGCTCTAAGTCTGAGATCAAACATGGGCCCTCTTCCAGTTGCAGACTTCTCACTGTATCCTCACATGGTGGAAGGGGCTGGGGATTGCTTTGGAGCCTCTTTTGTAGGAACTAATCCCATTTAAGAGGGTTCCACCCTCATAGCTTTAGCACCTCCCAAGGACCTCACTTACTAATACCATCTCCTTTGAGGGTTAGGATGTCAACATATGAATTTTAGGGAGACAAAAACATTCAGATCATAGCATTAACTCAAGGAATTTCTGCTTTCACAAACCTCTTCTGTTACATCATTTGCCTAGTTAAGTACCAAATAAAGAACTATATGAAATATAATATGGCAGATAAAAGTATAGGATGGTTCCTTAGCTGTGTTACTCTTGAAAATTTCAGGTGGGATACCTCACGTAAGTTTGGGTTACTTATTTTGTGTTCAACTGTTTTCCTCCACATCTCTTGCAACAGTATATAATGCAAAATCTAAAGAAATGCTTGATGCTTTCTTAACATAGTATTTTCTGGTCCAAAAATTAATAATCTGTAAAATTATTGTGAAAATATTTTGAAATATTTGAGAAGATGAAGATTGCATGAAATCCCACAGAATTCACAGATACTATTTGAATAGATAAACAGAATTGCACACACACCAACCTGAACTATTAGGTCACATTCCTTCTTCCTGCTCCAGGAATTTTTCTCTCTCTTCTTTCATCATCAGTTCTCTTTCTTGGAGCTTAGCTATAAGTGTGAAATGTGCTTTTATGTCACATGTTATTTTTTCAAAATCTATTCTTGATCCCACTTCCTCTGCTAGCAATGGCCCTAATTCTTCCCTTGTCTTAATAGGAAAATGCCTGGAAATCACTGTCAACACATTGTCCTCTCTCTCTCTCTTAAAACACATTCTTTTCCACTGAAACTGACCTTGTAAAGGTCATTAATGACCTCCATGTTGCTAAATCCAATTGTCCAGTCTCAGTCTCATCTTACTGGACCTATAAGTATCATTTGATCCAACAGATCACTCCCTTCCCCTTGAAATATTCTGTTCCCTTGGCCTCCAGGATGGTTTTGCTCCTAACTTATTAACTGGTTTTTTGAGTCTCCTTTGCTTTGCTTTTCTCTAACAAGAACAAGAGTTTGTTTTCTCTGACCTCTTAGTTTTGGAGTTTGCCGTGGTTTACTCCTGGAACTTGCTTTTCACTACTTAATATCTCCCCTGCTTTGGTGATCTTACCCAGTCTTGTGTCTCTATTTGTATGAGATCCAGTGTTACATGAGATTTACCCTGAACTCCATACTTAAATATTCAATTGCTTACTTAATATTTGTACTGGAAAGTCTAATAAATATCCCACACTTGACATGTTAAAATTGAATTCCTGGTCTTACCATCCAGCTGGCCCTAGCTGCAGCCTTCCCCATCTCAGTCAGTGGCAACTCCATCCTTCTATTTTCTCAGGTCAAAATATTTAAAGTAGTTTTTGATTCATGTCACACCTCATCCCACATCCAATTCTCTCAGTTATTATAATTTAGAAATATCTCCAGAATCTAACTACTGCTTACCACTTGCGCTGCCATTGCTCTGGTGTAAGCCACCATCATTGCTCCCCTGCACCATTGCATTGGCCTGCTTTCACTCTTACCTCCTTCAATCTCCGTTCTCAAAAATGACAGCCAAAATGGTCTCTTTAAAAGGTAAATCAAGCCATGTCCCCCTTCATTTCAAATCCCTGCAGTGGCTCTCCATTTCACTCAAAGTAAAGGCCACGTTCTTACAAGGACTTATGCAGTCTACCCTGTGCTGAACTTCTACTACTCTTTCCCATTTCCTTTATACTCCAGTACACTAGCGTCCTTGCAGATCCTAGAAATCTCCAGGCATGGCCTTACCTCCAAGCCCAGGCACTTTCTAGTCTCTCCTTCTGGATTACTCTTCCCCTAGAAAGCCACAGCCTCACTCCCTCACTATCTTCAGGCCTTTGCTCAAGTATCATTTTCTCAGAGATCTTTCCTGACCAACCCGTTTAAAATTCCAGCACTTCCCTATGGCATTCCCACACTCCCCATCTCCCAACCTGCTTTGTTTTTCTTGCTCTTATTGGCCTCTACACTATATGCTCCATTACAGCAGAGATTTTTGTGTATTTTGTTCATTGCTGTCCAAATCTCCCATGCCAAACACCATAGGTGCTTGATATATATATTCTTTTCAGAAATAAATAATAATATGATTGGCATTGTACTATATATATTATATTACATGTTGATGTGCTTTTTTCCCACTTACTATTACCCAAGAAAGCTCCGATTTTGCTAGGTATTTTTATCTAGTACAGTATGATTTGTTTCTGGTACGATTATATCCCGTTGTATTAATGTTCCATCATTTATGAGATCCCTATTACTGGATATGTACATAGCTTGAATTTTTAACTAATAGAAGGATATTACCTACATAAATATACATCTGCATAAATATTTGTACATCCTTCAGATTATTTCCTAAGAATTATTTTTCTGGAAGAGGTAATTTGGACCAAAGTGTGAGCTGACTTTATGGGTTCAGATATGTTAACTGAATAAACCTCCAGAAAGCTGGCATTTACTCTTCCATCATAAGTTATAAGGATACCCTTTTCCAGCACACTGAGCCACATTTTATATTGCTGCTAAAAAATCTTGCCAACTTAATATGCAAAATGCATATGAATTTTAATTAACTTTTTATTTTGGAAGAATTTTAGATTTATGGAGGTCACAAAGATAGTATAGAGAATTTTCCCTAATGTTAACATCTTACATAATCTTTGTACATTTGCCAAAACTAAGAAATTAACATTGGTAAATTCCTATTAACTAACTCCATCTATTAATGTTTTGAGTTATTTGTTTTTACTGGGTTGAATCCCACCTTACCCATTTGTCATTTGTATGTCTTCTTTCATGAAATGTAATTGTATGTCATTTGCCAATTTTTTAAAGTGTATAATGTATTTTTGATGAATTAACATTGTCTGTTTTAGATGGTAGACTAAGATCTATTGAAAGCAGTGATCATTTATACCTGCATGTCTCAAAATGTCTATCATATTATCAGTAATTTCTCCAAAATTGGTAGATGTTTTATGACAAAAGGGTTGCCTCATCCTAAGTATTTGGGAAACACTAATATATAATATAGTGCAAGCATGGTTTTTTAACCAAGATTAAATAGATTCAAGTTATTTCTTGATTTATTAGTTAATGATTTATTAGTTAAATCTCTGTTACAAGTGACAAAAACTCTAAACTCAACTTGCTTAAACACAAAAGGGTAATGAATTGTATGATGTAATGATAAGTCCCAGGGTAAGGTAGCTAGATTCAGGAATCACATGTTGTCATTAGGACTTGGTGCCTCTCTATTTCTCAAGTCCGCATTGACTTCACTTGTCCGGATAGTAAGAGGGCCTCCAGCAAAAATCTCATGGATCACTTATTTGTTCCTAAACCAATCACGGTAACACGAGGAATAAGCTGTGCTCAGCGGCTTTTTCCAGGGGCAAGTGTCAACTCCTAGAGGTAGACAGAATCTCATGTACTGACATCAAAAGAATGCATATCCCTGAATTAAAATTGTGAACTGTTTCCTGGGGTGAGTATGAATGTCATGCAGTTAAACTAAATGTCTGCTGTTATTGGATTTCACACATGATCATTAAGAAGTCCACTTTAATTTCAGATGAGACCACTCAGTATCCCAAAACTGTCATGAGCATTGTTTTCAATTACCTGTGACATAAGTAGGATAAACTTTTTTTTTTTTACCCCATTTTACCTATGGGGAAACTCAGCTCAATGGTACATAGTTAGTGGTGCTAAAAGCTGGCTCTTATTCCTTATTTACTGATCATTCTTTCCATCTGTAACTGCATTACTTAGAACGATTACTTGTAACCACACAGAAAATTTAACACTCAACATCAGTTTTTATGGTGGTCCATCAGCTACTATGCCAGTTATTAATGCCTTTTGTTCACATGTTCTAATGACCCACTATCCAGGTACATTTCACGAACACATTTGAAAAATTTTGAGGCTTTCACCAAAAAGCTGTCAGCTGTTACCCCAATGATCTACTGCTTAGATCTCCTACTGTGAATTCCCTGGTCTTTCTTTTGTTTCGCTCTATACCTACACAGTTGTCAAGGATACCCAGCTCTCTACTCTCTTGTCTGAACAGTCCACAAGGTGTTTTATTAAAAGTCCCAATTAAATTTGTACAGCCATTCACCTGTACATTCATCTCTTTACTTTCTCACCCACCCACACTCAACTAACTACCTGATCTAAAAAATACCAAGGGGTCAGGAGTCATCAAGAGAATGAACAAAGTACATGGGATCTTTGGGTATCGCATAATAGCTATGGCAATGTTATCTCAAGTAATTGCTGCCCTAACAAAGCAGAACAAAACCAGATTGAAAAGATGTAAATAAAGAGAGCGAGAGAGCAAGGGGATGATGGGCAGTTTTTCAATTTTATGGCTATTGCATTATTAGTGTTTTAAAGATTAAAAGGGTGTTTTCAATGTAAAACTTGTTGCTTGAGGTAGGGCAAGAGAGAAGTTGGTGAGATAGCAGAGAAGCCTTTAGTTTATATCATCATAAAACTGTAGAAATCCTTGAAATTCAAATGGCATAATTGACTTTGTAAATGTCTATTTATATATAGTTAATTTTCAAATTATGAGGCAGTATAGAGTAGTGGTTAAGAGCAGCTCAGTGCTCTGTGGTGACCTAGATGGATGGGATGGGGGTGAGTGGGAGGGAGGTCCAAGAGGGAGGGGATATATGTATACATATAGCTGATTTACTTCGTTCTACAGCAGAAACTAACACAACGTTGTAAAGCAACTCTACCCCAATAAAAAAAAAAGAGCAGGGGTTTTAGAATCAGAGATGATGATGATGATTTCACTTACTACTTGAATGTCCTGGAAGAGTGCATAACCCTATTTGAGACTCAGTTTCATGATCGAATTACTAAACTTACTAATTATAGCACCTACATTGTGATACCTTATAAGGATGCAACAAGATAATGCATGTAATGCGTTGACTACAGCCTCTCCACAAAGAAAGAAAGAATCAGTGTATTAGCTTTCTTTCAGTAATGCATAATGTTATCAAGAAGGTTGTGAGCAAATCATCCCTTTTGTTTTATCTTTAGGCTTTTGTAATTTTATAAAATTTATATGACTCTCTTTAATAATTTGTATAAAGCTTTGCATATTCTCCAGTAAGCTATCCCTGGTACTACGCAGAGGTAAAAAGCAGACAAAAGAAACAAGGATGCTTAGTCTCTGGAAAAGAAGGCTCATTGGTCATGATAAGGAAGAGGTTACACTTATCCTATGTGGTCACAGGGAAAAGAAATAGATGTGTGAATAGAATGTTCAGGAAGACAGATTTCAGTTCACTGTAATATGATTTTGACTCACCCTAAAATTCAAAATTAACCTACAGTGCTAAAGTCTACTTCTAGAGAAAGTCAACTCCTTTTCCGTAGAGAATTCCAAGTAGAAGCTGGACAAAATCTTAGCCAGGAAATTATAGAGAAGATGCATTTGTGGAAGAGGGAGTGAGCATGGGTTAGGTGAGGTGGTTAATAGGAGCACTTCCTGCTGTGGGATTCCATGATTCTGGTTTTTAAATAAAAGTCAGATATTTTTGTTTTCGATAAATGTGTATTCATTGAATCACTCATTCAGGAAAACTTTATTGATACAACAAGAAATGTCATGGAACCTTGTTTATTAAGTGTATACGTTGTGGAGTCTGATACGCCTGTGTTCAGTCCTGGTCTTGGCATTGAATCTATTATGATTTGGGCAAATGACTCAACATCTCTGAAGCCTTTATTTACTCATATTAAAATGGAAGTAATAGTGGGACTCTCCTGGTGGTCCAGTGGTAAAGAATCCAGCTTACAATGCAGGGGATGCGTGTTGGATCCCTGGTCAGGGAGCTAAGATCCCACATGCCACGGGACAGCCAAGCCCGTGAGCCACAACTGCTGAGCGTGTGCACCTCAACTAGAGAGCCTGCATGCCACAAACTACATGCTCTGGAACCTGCGCACCACAACTACAGAGCCCGTGCGCCCTGGAGCCTGCGCGCCCCAACTGGAGAAGAGAAAACCCGCATGCCACAACTAGAGAAGCCCGCGTGCCGCAACAAAAGGTCCCTCCTGCCGCAACTAAGACCCGACACAGCCAAAAATAAATAAATAAATAATAAATAAATCTTTTTAAAAAAGTGGAAGTAATAGTTTTTACCTAAAAGGTTTCCTAGGAGTATCAAATAAAATATAGCATGTAATAACCTTAGCACAGTTCCTGGTATCTGTTACGCACACAATAAATATTTGTGATTATTATTATTAATATTGAATAAATGAAAGTACATTTATGTGTGCAGGATCAAAGATGAATTACCTGCTATCTTTTATTTTTTTTCTGCGTTGGGTCTTCATTGCTGCACACAGGCTTTCTCTAGTTGTGGCGAGCGGGGGCTACTCTTTGTTGCGGTGCATGGGCTCCTCATTGCAGTGGCTTCTCTTTTTTTTTTTTTTATAATGATGTATTTTTAAATTTATTTATTTATTTATTTATTTATGGCTGTGTTGGGTCTTCGTTCCTCTGCGAGGGCTTTCTCTAGTTGCGGCAAGCGGGGGCCACTCTTCATCGCGGTGCGCGGGCCTCTCACTGTTGCGGCCTCTCCCATTGCGGAGCACAGGCTCCAGACGCGCAGGCTCAGTAGTCGTGACTCACGGGCCTAGCCGCTCTGCGGCATGTGGGATCTTCCCAGACCAGGGCTCGAACCCATGTCCCCTGCACTGGCAGTGGCTTCTCTTGTTGCAGAGCACGGGCTCTAGGCACATAGGTTTCAGTAGTTGCAGCACGCAGGCTCAGGAGTTGCAGCAGGCGGGCCCTAGAGTGCTTGGGCTTCAGTAGTTGTGGCACACGGGCTCAGTAGTTGTGGCTTGCGGCCTCTAGAGCGTAGGCTTAGTAGTTGTGGCACACAGGCTTAGTTGCTCAGTGGCATGTGGGACCCTCCCAGACCAGGGATCGAACCCGTATCCCCTGCATTGGCGGGCAGACTCTCAACCACTGCGCCACCAGAGAAGTCCTACCTGCTATCTTAACTTTTGAGAATTTTGTCAACGAGAAAGACTTGAGCACAAATATCTAGAATCCAATGGAGTAAATAATATTTCCATATGTTTCTGTAGGAACCTACTCATTTATTCAGCGTATATGTGTCTATACCTATTAACAGGAAGTATAGACTCCTGACATCAGGGAGTTGGTGTGCTATTATAGTGGAAGAAGAATCTCAAGCTAATAAACCATATAAAATAGGGTGGAAGGCATGGAGAATGACATAGAGATAGCAGGTGTGGTCAGGACCTACCTGGCCGAGAAGGCAACAGGATCTGTTACTTGGGTGATGGAAGAGAGTTTAGAGGGAGGAAAGATGGCTACTAGATGGACTCATTAGGTAACCTTCATGACAAAAAATGATATTAGAGTTCATTCCTAAAGGATGATTAGAATTTCATGACCTATCCATTAGCTGATTCAATCAACTAGTACTTCATGTGTATGTGAGACTCACTATAATTAGTATTGGAAATTCAAGAGAATATTCTCCCATGGAGCATTAGATAAAGAATAGGCAGCTGTCTCTGAGATGCAAGAGAGCAACAATAGTACCAAAAGTAAGAAAGCACACTTCTTGCAGAAGATGTAACAATTAATTGGTGGGAGAAAAGGCTGGAAAAGTAAACTTAAGTTTTAAAGGTTTAGAGGATGCGGAACTTGATCCTTTAGGTATTAACGAATTAAAATCTTTGGACAAGGAAGTAATGTGATCAAATGTTTGAAAAACCAACTCAGAGACAGTTAGGAAATGCTTTCAATACTTATGTGACTTCTTTCTCATTCATTCATTCATATATTCATTAATTCAGCAAGTACTGACCCTATGTGTCCAGTCCAGGGCAAGAGGATTAGTAGGGGGTTTCCCTACTAATAGAGAGAATTACAGATACAAACAAGTATGAAACAGACATATCTAAAGCCAATACATGAAGGGGACTATAATTTCAAGTGAAATGAAGGTTTAAAGAAATAACTGTATGTGTGTTTTCTCTATTCTTTGTTAGAAAAATAGAAGATTCTTTTAAAAATCCAATTATGCCATTTTTGTAACTGTCTACCTTAGCCTGTTATGAGCAAGACTTAAAGTTGGACTGAACAGATGACCCTAGATAAAAACGCTAAGAATAAGAAAAACCTAATATATTCAACCAATTGCAATAATTCATATTTTTAAGATTTCATTTAGACTATTATGAATAATTTTAATATACAGTCTCTAAAATTTATGAACTGTAGTTAGATGACATTTTCAATCCACAAAAGCAAATGAATTTATTTAGATGATATGCAATCTTTCCAATGGTGGGACTTTTTCATATAAAGCTTTTATTTTAATAATTTAAAATGAACACCACACATATTTGTTGAGAAGCCCTCAAGGTCAAATTTTTCAAATGCCACCCTCAGTTTTGTAAGCTAATGCAAACTCATAGTTAAATAAACTGGTACGTAATCATACTGCTTTCCTTTCAAGATCACAAAGTAATGTAAAGTTTCCTCTATAAAATTAAATTTTTGCATAATTGAGAGTAGACAACCAGAATTGACATAAATATGGAGACAGAGTCAGCAATAGCAAAATGGGAGTTGTGCTTGAAAATACTTTGGCAATGCTTCTTCAGCCTACAGTAGCAATCTTCCTTTAAAGCAGTCTCTGATGATAGGTTCACAAGGGTAAGACAGTGGTGGTCAGGTGTGTTTTATGACCCAGAAATGATTAGGGCAAGAACAATAATGCATGTTAAGGAAGTTCCCAAAATAACTGCTACCAATACTCTGTGGAAATGCCTTGGTTTCTGCCCTTCCTGGTCCTGATTGTTCCTCTCTTATGTGGATCCTTTCAGGTGTTCAGCATCCTTGCAATGAAACCCCTGTCTTGTTTAGGATAACTTAAATTAGTTTTTATTGTTTGCAACCTAAAAACAAAACAAAACAAAACAAAAAGAACTTAATCCTTACATTTCTTTTATAGTTAGAAGCAATAACAGTTTGAATTTTTAAAGTTAGCCTAAGCAAAAATTTTAAAATGGGACCTAATCAAATTTAAAAGCTTTTGCACAGCAAAAGAAACCATTAACAAAATAAAAAGAGAACCTACGGAATGAGGGAAAATATTTGCAAATGGTGTAACTGACAATGGGTTAATATCTAAAATGTACAAACAGCTCATACAACTCAATATCAAAAATAAATAAATAAGTAAAACTCAATCCAAAAACAGGAAGAAGTCCTAAATAGTTATTTTTCCAAAGAAGACATACAGATGGCTAACAGGCACGTGAAAAGATGCTCAACATGGCTAATTATTAGAGAAATGCAAATACAAACCACAATGAGGTATCACACAACCACCACACAGAAGTCGGAATGACTATCATCAAAGTCTACAAATAATAAATGTTAGAAAGGGTGCAGAAAAAAGGGAGCCCTCCTACACTGTTGGTGGGAATGTAAACTGATGCAGCCACTATGGTGAACAGTATGGAGGTTCCTTAAAAATCTAAAAATAGAACTACAGTAGGATCCAGCAATCCCACTCCTGGATTTATATCCAGAAAAGATGAAAACTCTAATTTGAAAAGATACATGCACCGCAGTATTCATAGCAGCACTATTTACAATAGCCAAGACATGGAAACAACCCAAATGCCTGTCAACAGATGATTGGCTTAAGAAGATATGGTACATGTATACAATGGAATATTACTCGGCCATAAAAAAGAATGAAATAATGCCATTTGCAGCAACATGGATAGACCTAAAGAATATTATAGTTGGTGAAGTAAGTCAGAGAGAGAAAGACAAATACTATATGATATCACTTATATGTGGCATCTACAAAAATAATACAGTGAATGAATCTATATACAAATGAATCTATATACAAAACAGAAACAGACTCACAGACATAGAAAACAAACTTCTGGTTACCAAAGTGGGGACGGAGGGGAGAGAGTATTAGGAGTATGGGATTAAGAGATACACACTACTATACATAAAAGAGATAAGCAACAAAGATTTACCATATAGCACAGGGAATTATATTTGGTATCTTGTAGTATAAGCTGCAAGAAAAAAAACAAAAAGCAGTGTGCTGAACACCTGAAACTAACACAATATTTAAATCAACTGTACTTCAATTAAGAATATAAATAAAGAAATAAAAATAAAGTTAGCCTAACATATAGTCAGTATAAACTGTGTTTCAGCTCAAGAAATAAGAAGCCATTGGTTGAAAACTGTTTTTTGTGACCTCAAAGCCAAGGTTCATTTTTCAGTGGTTTTAAAATTTTGCAGAATATTATATAGGTTCTCTCATACTTTCCTCTACCCTGTACTAACCCAGAGTAAAGAGAATTCCTAGTGCAAGCAACGGAAATTCAGCCTCGCCACAAATATAGATGATCTTGAACTCTAAATCAATTGGAATGGATTTTAAAACACAGCTAGGACAAGTCCTTTTAGAAATTAAGTTAGGGCAGACAATAGTACTTCCAGGGTAACGCTGTGATCTTGATGTGATTGATTTCAGCCTATTGCTTGAAATATTCACAAAATTCTCCTTCCTCTTTTAGCTCTGAACTGTTCAAGGGTATGTTTATCAGCAACAGGGAGAAATGCCTTGTAGCTTTAGAAGATTGCCCTGTCTCTTTGTATTACTTCTTTCAACTCTGATGTTTACTTCAGTGTTTAAAATGACACTGAGGGGATCTGTACCTTCAGATGTATTTTGGTAAGCTGAAACTTAATGTCACTGAGACCAAATCCTTTCCCGAACAACAGGCAGTTATTAATCACTTCCTCTTTGTCCATTATACATCTTCCCTTTTTTATGTTGTTGGTTTTTTTCTTTAATGATACACATTAAAAATTAATGTCTGTGACAAGATTTTAGAAGAGTATCCACTTTTATTTTGTTAGCAGGTGTAATCCACGAAGAATATCCTGCAAAAACCTCCATTACAATGCCCTTCCTGACAATTCAATTGTAAGATGCTATTACTATTTATTAATTGCTCGGGCTGCACTGTCATGGTTTATGATGTTAGCACAGACCCTGGATTGAGTTACATTCTTGTATTCAATTAGAGACTGTGTGTTATTGCACATGTTAACGCTGTCGAACCACAGATGCTAGCCATCTGTAGGTTTGCTTTTTTTTTCCCCTCGTAGTCCTCAAAAATGGGGCAATTTAAATCAGTACTCCTAGAAAGACTTAAAAAATAAAATAGGCACATAAGCACATGAGTTGCAGATTTAAAAACAAGGGCTGTGTAAAATTTAAATTTGAAAGACTCTGTCAAAAGTATTTGCATAATTAGAATTGGGCAGCAGTTTAATCCATCTTGGTGGTCATTTCCTGCTGAAGAGGAGTATCCTCCTCTGGTTTCTGGTTATGCCGGGGTCTCCTGTCAAAACCCTGTTCTCTGGCTAAAGGGAGGACCAAGTTACAATGTTATACGATCAGAGTGACCAAGTAGGATGCTATAATCAAAGGGGATAAAATGTATCCAGATGAGGAAAGATGCATGAGTGACAAACCAGTCCTAACAGGACATTTAGGAGAGAAAGAATCTGCCCCTCACTTCCTTCTATCCTGGCACCTGATGAACTATTGATACTTTCCAATACAGAAGTATACCTCCCAGTATAATTCACAGTGAAGTAGAAGCACATGAAAGATGTGTGGCCTGCAGCAAGGTCTAATTCCTTAGACTCTTTTCATGAATTATTCCAAATAGATGTTTTACTACAAAATAGGTACGTACTAAGATACCTCAGGAATGCCTTATCTTTGTCGGCCCATCATTTACCTTTGAGAATTCCACATTCACCATGGTCAGTTTTGTCACTTAACATCAGCGTGGATTGAAGCTTTCCTGCTTTTGCACAATCATGGCCTCCTCTTTGAAAACATGAGGCGTACACCCCATTGCTCTGGCCAAATTCCAGGTTAGGTAATTACATTCTGTTACCTAAAGACCCACTGTAGTTTCAATTAGAAAAATCGTTTTACCTCACTCTTCTACCTGTGGTGGTGTATAAGGATAGGTACTGCACGGCCAAACAGCAAACTGGTCTCACCCCCGAATAAGCTGTTCTTTATCATCATCTTTAATTAACATTTATTGGGTACCCACAGGGTGAATGGCTTGGGACGGGGTGACTTGGTAATTAAGTGTTCCCGAGTGCCAGTTGTCTCCTCTGAGAGTGAACATGGAGGACCCAAGTTTGAACAGTCTCTTCATTATCACAGAAATAGCCTCCATCCTTGTGATATGGTGCTACCTTGCTGTCTTCTGATATCTGTCCATCTGGTACACCTCTAATCAAAAATGTCCTTCAGATCATTGGATCCTAGCAGCTTCAGAATTATGTCAAGATGCTCTTTGTGGGAGCTGACCAGAGAGTGTGAGCTGGCCTTTCATATCTGACCAATTACAGATTACAAACCTCTGCTCTTGTGGGGGGTGCGGAGGAGGTGAGTTTGTTGTCCTAATGAGCAGCATGCTTTTAACGTTGAACATGACCTCCGTGTGTCTAGGATTACATTGTCATCTGTACCATCTGCTAGTCTTTTTTGCTATCTAGCTCTGTTCACTGGATGCAGAGGCTCTGGAAACTCTTAGAAAGCATCAGGTCTGGTGCTTTTTTTTCCAGTTTCTCCAGACTCTATCTTGATTTGTAGCCTGATTTTAGGTCTGTCTCTTGAATGACTTTGTATTTCAGTGACCACACTTACTTTTGCCATGTTTCAACCACTTTGCTCACAGATTTGGAGATTTCAGGTTTTATAGCTTAACTTCTAAGGGAGTGTGACATGGCCGTGAGGAGTAAGCATTTCAGGGATTATCTTTTTCAACCAAAGAGGGTTCATTCTTACACTTGAGACATCAACCCTCTGGTCTAAAGGTTTCGTACTACACAGCTGCACACTCATGCATCCTGACGCAGGCACTGGGGAGGTGGAGAGAGGAAGCAAAGCACTTGCTCTTTGAAAGCTTTTACCCTAACACTAAGTAGACAACCCTGCACAGACGGCATCACAGAGAGCCTTTGGGTTCTCTCAAGGATGATGGCAAAACATGAATTAAGAAAAACTATACTTTTCATATTTTATTTTTAAAGTTTTATTCCAAATTTGAAACTGTCTTATCACCTTGTCTCTTTGATTTTGGGAGAGGATGACCTGTGTGGGAGTGTCATTAGTGAGACAATGAAAATATTCTCTCTTTGGGGGATTATTTTTAAATGTATGATTGTTTATATTTTATTACAAAACCGAGGGCGAGAGCTTCATGTGCAATGGTTGTAAAAAAGATTTCGCTTAAAAAAAATAAAACTGGGTCTAATGCAAAAACAAAAATTCTAAAGTGTATTAAAATGCACCGTAGCTTCCAAAATACATGTGCTTTCTCCCCTAGTTCAGCCAGTCTTCTTTCCTTGCCTGTTTTCAACCTGCTGCCCCTTTCTGGCTCCTTCCACTGTGTCACCTGGAACCTTTTACTACTGCTAACAAGTGTCCTGTATCTTTAACGTTGTCCGAGGGGTGCCCTTCACTGTCCCACCATCATATGGCTTTCACCATAGGTCCTTTATCAGGTCTCATTCCTCAGTTGCAAGCGACATAGACAACTCTGGGAAAATGAGCAGAAGAGGAATTCTGTGGAAGAATGTGGGCACTCAGAGAATTGCTGGGCAGGCTGAAGTACCGAGTGCTAGAAATGGGCCTGGGGAATGTGTGCAAAAAATTCCTGTTGTAGAAATGCTTTCTGAAATATTTATAGATAACGTAATGCTCTTTCTAGAATTTGCTTCAAAATTTTCCATTGTAGGGTGAGGGTAGATGGGGCTAAAGGAAACAAGAATCATCATGAGTTGATGAGTTCTGTAGCTGCATGATGGGTATGTGAGAGTTCATTTGCTGTGGGGCATGTTTGAAATTTCCATGAAAAAAAGTCAAAATGAAAAGATGGATCCAACGTTGCTGCTCCTGGGAGCTTCCCAATGACTTTGAACTGACGGAGATGGGTGTTAGGACTCTTCAGTAGATCGAAGATGCCCTCTAAGGAAGACACACTTAGTTCATAGTATTTGCCCTGCTCTGATCCAGTCAAGGAGTGTGTGTGTGTGTGTGTGCGCACGTGCACACGTGCGTGCGTGCACGCTCACGTATGTGAATGTATGTCCTTTGAAATGAGTATGTATGTAAGTGTAGGAATATGTGTTTGTGTGTGTGTGTGTGTAGGTATATAAGCGTGTGTGTTCTGTAAGGGGTGTGTGTGTGTGTGTGTGTGTGTGATAAGTCTGGCAATGTTTGAGATGTGAGAACAGAGGTGACAGGGTTGAAGTGCCTTGTCATCTGCAGCAGGTCTGTCCCATATTTAATTGGCAACTGTCCTGTTTAATAATCACTTCAGCCTTTGAGGTTTCTGTCCAGTGAATACTAAACCCAAAATATAAATGTCCTTTTCCCCCCTCCCGAGTATTTTTTATTATTGATTTTTTAAGATATGATTTGTATGCTCTCATCAATGCAATATAATGTAAAAAGATAATCTGCAATGTAGCTTGTTGTCAATAAATTTCCCATATTATGTCTCAAAAAATTTAAAAAAATAAAAAGAAATGGGCAGGAACCAAGGTGACCTGGACAGCTAAGAAGAAGGAAAGAGAGAAATTGTGAGCAGTTGAAGAGCTGCCCGGTTAGGAAACAACAGGTAACATGAGCACTTACCTTATTTTTGTGTCCATCACTGGGCTCAAGTCCCAATTCCAGGCAGGCAGTGTCTGATGGAACTGGCCTGCTTTTCATGCCTGGTTTCTAGCTGTCTCTAGAAGATGACTAGAAGATTCTGGGAGAAAATGGGATCCTCCTGGGATGTGATGAGATGCAGTGGGTGTTTGACTAACCAGCATCAACAACTCTGAGTCTCGGGGAGAGGGGCAGTTCCTCAAAGGGAAGACAGCTGTTCGGCTGAAGGAAAAATTACTGAGTGGCCCCAAATAATAAATGTCCCTCTCAGTGTTCTCCGTGACTCACAACTGCTCATTTTGTTCTTCAGCTTTAAAATCTCTAGTAGCTTTTGTTACTATATGATCAATTCCATACTCCTTTAATATGCTATCCGAGTGTGGACTTTTGTAAAGAGCCCCAATCTACCTTTCTTTTTTGCCTCTCTGGCCACTTTTGTCCATACCCAGGCTGTAGATACTAGTCATGCACATCATTTATTTTTTTAAACATGCTGCTTACTGTCATTTCTGGATGACTTGAGTCAAGCTTCTCTTTCTACCTGAACCACCCTTCTTATTCCACTTTGCCTTGCTAATTCTTTGTCATCCTTCTTGATCCAAATCACACGACCTGTGTTCCATCGCACTTACTTGGGAATCTCTGTGGGCTGGCCTTTTCAGTGTCACAGTCAGTGTGGGTGACTGACTGTGAACTCAGTCAGTGAACTGACTTGCGGGCAGGAGTGAACTCCTTGCAGGCAGGGACCATGTTCCTCACCTCCATGTATCTTCTCTGTATGGCCACTGGCACCATATGACCTGTACCAGGTGATCACCCATCATTGGATTTTCAGTGAGCATCTCATGCTATGTCTTCTTGTTCATGTTGATCGTGGACTTTGTACAGGTGCATTCACAGAGTTGTCCTAATCCGTATCTTATTAGTGGTCAGTGGCGTAAAGCTCAGTACATTCTCATATTTCATTTGATGCTTTTTACTGACTTCTACATCCCCATCCCCATTCTCCAAATCCTTCTTCCATCTCCTCATTCTTCCCAAATCTCTGCTGATTTTCACATCGCCCACCCTACAGTTGAGACCAAGAGTGGGAGCTCTTTTGTTGCCTTGAACTGGGTTGAGTCAGTGTGAGGACTTGTTAACTCAGTTGCTCCCTCTTCCTTGGTGAAGAGGATTTGGGCATTTGGGGTAGCTGGATTTCACCACACCCCCTACTTTATTTTGGTGTTGGGTGGCAGTGCTTAGAAAAAAATATTTATTGAACGAATCAATTAATTATCACAGCAGAAGTACTGGGGAAAGAGGGGAAAAAATAGGTGAAATAGGAATATGTCAAGAGAAAGCTTGGTTTTTGTTATTACTTGTGTAATTGTCACCCCTTAAAAGGAACTATTTTTCCAAACTTGATGTTTGACAAAGATAGCAGGGAACTTGGAAGAAAAAATTAAAAATTAAAAAAAAAAGTACTAGGTCATGTTGCTTGCTCTAGATATTTTTGGCATGGCTGAGATGTGCTAGGAATATTTCATTTTTGACATAAAACTCTGACCACTTTTCACTTGTAAATGACCAGAATGCATATATTTACCCAAGACAGGGTAGGGTTTGTGATCATGATATTGTGATGCATTGTGGCCATGTTAAGGATTCAACAGACTTGTCTGAGCCTAGTGTATCTACAGCCTCTGGTGGAAGAGCTTGAGTGACCTATTTCTTCTTTTTTGTTTAAGAATCAGGAGTCTAAGCAGTCAAATTGTGAATCAGGAGCTAATAGGATGAATAGACGCTAGAAAACAGCATGCCACAGTTTAATGAAAGAAAAATGTGTTACATGCTCAAGATACAAATAAAATGCTACTTTCAGATTACAGTTTTTGCAATCTATTTATTTCCTTCATTTTCTCTAACTGCTATTTCACTCAACTACAACTTTTAATATTCACTGGACAAACAATACAGAAAAGCTTTCAAATCTTTGTTGAGCCCCTTCCAATGTATTTTATATTTCACTGTCTATAATGGAGTATTTAGTTATTATAGGACATAACATTTTGCATGGTTAAGTTCTTTCTCTTCTTTTCAAGATGGCTAAGAATATCAGCCTAGAAAATCATGCTGGTTCAATGGTTGCCTTTAGTCAAACATCACTGAATCCCATTGCGATCCAGTGTTTTACAAAGTGTGGTTCTTGGGTAATTGTATTGGCTTCAGGAGGGGATTTGCACTAAAAATGCACATTCCTGAGTCACTCCTAAGACTAAATGCATCAAAATGTGTGCTGGTGAACGGAGATCTGGATTTTTAACAACCATTTAGTAGAGCCTATTCACACCAACTTTTGAGGCTTTGCTGGTTTCAGAATTAAAGGTAATAGCAACACATAATTTATCAAAGAAGTAAGAAGCAGGTTTTTAAAATCACCAATATAACTTCAACCTCCTAATATTTTATATGAATTATATTTTATTTATTTTGTTAATTGTCCTGCTTTACGGTTAAAACTTCACCCTTTTAAATTTTAATAAATCAATCCAAACAAATCTCTCTTTCCTAAATTTGGAGGTTCTGTTTTAGACTCATAATCAAACCCAGCTTTTACGGAGTTGGTCCGCAAACCTGTTTAGTCTTCTTTTATTTCAGCTGTGCTGTTTTGCTCTTCAAAGCCATGCTGTGTCTTCTCTTGCCTCTTCAGATCAAATGTCCAGCTATCTGATCAGTGCAGAGCAGTGAGCAACCCACCACCTCAACTTGTATCCTTTCCACTCCCCGAGTCAACCCTCATAAGTTGATTACATACATTTTTGTGTAAGATATTTAAGACTCTGATCTTCATACATTCTTTTTTTTTTTTTAACGTCTTTATTGGAGTATAATTGCTTTACAGTGGTGTGTTAGTTTCTGCTATATAACAAAGTGAATCAGCTATACATATACTTATATCACCATATCTCCTCCCTCTTGCATCTCCCTCCCTCCCACCCTCCCTATCCCACCCCTCTAGGTGGTCACAAAGCACTGAGCTGATCTCCCTGTGCTATGTGGCTGCTTCCCACTAGCCATCTCTTTTACATTTGGTAGTGTATATATGTCCATGCCACTCTATCACTTTGTCCCATCTTACCCTTCCCCCTCCCTGTGTCCTCAAGTCCATTCTCTACGTCTGCATCTTTATTCCTGTCCTGCCCCTAACACATATGTATGGAATCATACATTCTTCTAGGCAGGGCCCATAGCTAATTTAAGCTTAAAAATAACATTTGGGAGTTTGTATATTATTATCATTTACTAATCAAAGTAATACATTTTACTGTGGGAAATTTGGCAATCCAGTAAACGACTAAGAGCTAAAAATAACTCAATACCCCACAATGCAAAATCTTTACTATTATTATATTTTTAAAACATTGAAAACACATAATGAAAACCTATTAAGAACATAGTCTGTCATACAGAGTGAAGTAAGTCAGAAAGAGAAAAACAAATACCATACACTAACACATATATATGGACTCTAAAAAAAAAAAAAATGGTCATGAAAAACCTAGGGGCAAGATGGGAATAAAGACTCAGACCTACTAGAGAATGGACTTGAGGACATGGGGAGAGGGAAGGGTAAGCTGGGACAAAGTGAGAGAGTGGCAAATGTAAAATAGATAGCTAGTGGGAAGCAGCCGCATAGCACAGGGAGATCAGCTCAGTGCTTTATGACCACCTAGAGGGATGGGATAGGGAGGGTGGGAGGGAGGGAGATGTAAGAGGGAGGAGATATGGGGATATATGTATATGTATAACTGATTCACTTTGTTATACAGCAGAAACTAACACACCATTGTAAAGCAATTATACTCCAATAAAAATGTTAAAAAAAACAAAAAAGAGCATAATGTGTATGCAGTTTTGCATCTTCCTTTTTCTTAGTTAAGGAATCTAATGCTTAACCTAGACAGTGCCATTGTGAAGTTCAGTCTTTAGGGAGGAGGAGGGTAAGAAGTGGTGTGGGGTGTGCAGAAGGAGAAAGAGGAGAAGGAAGAGGAGAAGATGAGGATGATGATGGTTATTTGGAAGTTAATCCAAACGTATATTGTTTACGCCAATAGGAAAACACCCTCTTTTTTTTTTTTTTTTATGGTGTTTGGAAATAAAGAAGTAACTTGAAAAACTCTACAGTAGATTATCTGAGGCACCAGAATCTCACTGTCAAAAGCCAGGTAGTATCTCTGAGGTGTGACAACCAGTTCAGGTTACAGTTAAGAATAGATCATTGCCAGTGAGGTCGATTGCATGATTTGGTTTAGTGTTTGGGTTTATTTTGCTTTTCCTTTGCAAAGTTAATTTGGGAACATCTTTACAGAACTTAACTTTTGCTTGCCTAATGTGGAACAGATGCAGTTTCAGTCAAATGGAAGCAATACTTGAGCTCTTCTAATGAAAATTGTTAAAGTTTAGAGTATTCCTATTCTCTTATTAGGGTTATATTAGGCTACTAGCATTATTCATTATTTCTAAATAAAGTGAAATGTGGACCTCCATGCATGAAGATATTTATTACTTATTGATATTTAAAGGTTGTTAAATTAATTTATTTAAATTACTCCTACTGCCAACCACTGTTACAATAATTTATTATATAATATTACTTTAGGGTTTTCTTTTACTTTAATATAGAACTTGGAAAAGCAATATATTGCCTGTAGATTTTTCCTACAGTTCATTGTAACTGTGACTAATTCATCACAGCTGTTGAGACATGCAAAATCTATAATACTTCACAATGTTGATTTTCTGTTGCTGTTTTCTAAGACTGGCACTTGATTTGAAACCATATAATGAAAAATTACGTGCATCTCACTGGAAGAAATATTGCTTTGACCACTTGGAAGTAGGAAGACCAGGAAGAGTCTTGTGACTCTTTACAGGAGGATTGTGTACATGAAAGTCTGATAACTTCACTGAACTTTGTTATGCCTGTCCTGAGTGTTGAGATTAGACCTGCCTTTAGTTGTTTAGTTTTGATCCAGAATTAACGTCTGTTGTCATTGCATTCTCTCTTCTGTTATTGGCAAGCCTCTGTTAGGTAGCTCAGAATTTCTTCCAAAATATAATTCCTAGTGGAATATCTAGAGACCCCTTATTCTCTTTGTGAGTTACCATGCCTCCTCCTTCTTCTGCTTTCCTTCTTTCCTCCTCTTCTCCTTTTTCCTAAAGGATCTTATACTACTTTTAGTTGAAAAACATTATACTACTTTTAGTTATCCCCATTCGAAGAGGCTGGGCAGAGGCAAAAATAGAAGTGGTGGCCTCCATCTTTCCTTTCCGCCTCTTAGCAGATCTTACAATGGGTTAAAGAGGAAAACAAATTAAGGGTAAAGTGAGGCTTTGCATTTATTGATGAGGATGAATTGTATCTATTCTATTAACATGGATGATTGAATGCTGCCTCAGTATCATTGTGTTTGGTATTCAAACTGATGCCATCATTTTCTTAGTGATGATTGAAAGCTGCCTCTGTATCATTATGTTTGATATTCAAACTGATGTTTTCATTTTCTTGGATTGCATGTAGAAAAGACTGATGAATTATTAGTTACATCAAATCTTTAACATGTGTAAATTAGTCAAGTACAAAATATGTTTATAAAATCCATGGTTATTATTCTGCTGTGAGTATTATTTTTGAGGCTTCATGCAAGAGCAGAAGAATATGTAACAGTCTTACCTGCTACTTACTTATTCTAAGTTTAAATATATAAAGTACAGAGACCCTAGAAAAACAAACTGTGTATGTGGATACAGGAAAAGGATTGCTTTGTCAACCAAACTCTTGTTATTATATAAAGACTAATGGAAATAGGGGAGTTGAAAAATGCAGGTAAACTTGTTCTTTAAAATTGTCAGTTTGTATGGAGTCTGGATGTTTTGTAAAGTATATACAAAACAGGAGTGGTACAAACTAGGTGGCCATTCATTCATTCTTTCAAAAAATACTTATTTACTAAGAAATATAGTGAGCCATAAAATAGAAACAGGCTTTGTCTTCATGGAGTTAAGAGGAACAGACATGAGTTGAAAAACTACAAAAGATGTATAATCATTAGTTGTGATAGGTTCTGTGAGAGGAAATTAAGGGGGTGATGAGAAAATATTAAAGGGGGCATAATCTTGGACAGGGGAAATCTGTTTTAGGGATCGATTTTTAAGCTCAAGCTTAAAATACGAGTAGGAATTGACCAAGGGACCTGTGAAAAGAAAAGCATTTCAGACAGAAATATCAGCATGGCAATGTCGTTAAGAGTGTTCCCTTTGCATGTATCACATGCTCCATCATGTGTTTTTAGAGTAGCATATAATATTTCACATGGACTCTAGCAAAATTTTTTAGAATCCATGTAATACTGAATTGACTATTAGAGTAAGAACAGTGAGATACGTGCAAGTAATTTCATGCAATTGGACTTATTCTTTCTACCTATTTACAAACCCCTTCATGATTCTTCTAAGAAGGTTCTTCTTTGTATGACTTGGAGAGAATGGCTTTAACTACAGCTAACTTTGTGGAAATTGGTTTGCAGTCCAGGTTGGAATAAAAAGATCAGAAACCACGTGTTGATACTGTTCAAAAAAGAAAAATAATTTGGTATCTTACTGTTACAAATATGTTGATGTCTGAAGTTCTGTTTAAAGCTATTTTTAGTAAATAAGACTCAGCAATTGAGTCAGATTTGCTGGCATAGAGGTTCATTGGGTATAATGACACTTAAGGGTTGCTTGACTTCTGGTCCATTTCCTGATGCCCAATCCCATTATTAAGGAAAGGGAGGGTAAAAAAGAAGGGTAACTCTTTAAAACTATCAGCTTAACTGTTTTACTTTACTGAATTCTTGCTTGATTTCTAGTTGCAGGATATAAGTGATTGTTTTTACCATCATTCATAATTGGCACATAGAAGTATTTGCTGTATAGCATTTGAAGATATTTCTAGACATGAGTTTCTGGCTTTGAAAATTATCCATCATCTTGACTCTACTTTTTAAACGTGTCTAAATTAAATAAATCCCAATTAATTTGTTTGTGAATGTTCTATCTTCACTCACATAATTAGCCATCAGACTTAAACAACTTTTCTAGTGCAAAATGTCAGTTAATTATTAATACATATTATTAAAGCAAAACAAGTTGCTGGAAGCATTTTTGAATTTGTAATTGGATTTCTGTATGTTGTTCTTAAGTACAAGAAGTCAACTATCAACTTTCTTAATGGTAAACTAATTTTAATTTTGTTAAGTATGCTGTGCTCTCAGATAAACAGAATAGCATCTATCTCTTAAGGAATTAAAAGAAAATATTAATTCAATCTTATTAACTGTATTACTCCCAAGTAAGTTTAGTTATTTAATTTTTTTAGAGTAAGTTTCTCATCGGCTTTGGGATCTAGTATCAACTCGCCATACCACTCCTCATTAAAAATAGAATCTCTCATTTTTTGATAGTAGTTTGTCCATATCAAAGATATAGTGTATTCAATAAAATATTAAAAGTGCAATATAATCCAGCAAAGATACCTAAGAAATTTATGGCAGAGTATACACCGTTTATATAAAATTCCCAACCTCTATAAAAATTAGTACATAGATTACAGCAGTGCTCTCAGAAATACCTGTCACCACCACGTACCTTCAATTCAGGGTGGATGTAGCATCCCATACCTGGCCTGGGCCGAGTGACATCATGCAAATGGTGGCATTAGTGTCACAAGTAATAATGGCTTCCCCTTCAGCCCTGTCAAACAATATCAGGTTGCTAGGCTCTAACTTTTGTTGCAGAGCTCAAAGAAAACTAAAAGAAAATATAAAACAAGTACCAGGTTGCTGTGGATGGGTTAGCAAAGTAATTCACCAATAAATAATAATTACCCTAGGAATGAATATGGAATCTGAATTTTTTAAAATGAAATCCATAAAGGTTCTTTCTCTGTAGCTTTTATTTTTCTTTCTCCTATAAAATTAGAACTTGTCGCTTCACTATGGGGCTCTGACAGTTAAATAATAGTTTGCAAATGATTAGTGGAATGAGAAATTACTGCCCATAGATAGAGCTCTGTGACTCAGCAGATAAAGATATGCAACTCGTTTACCAAGGAAACCCCACTGGACATGCTGGAAAGTGAAGGCAGAAGTAGTGTTTTCTGTTGTAAATGCTCATGCCAGTTTGTTAAACTTCCTTTAATTATCAGAATAATTTTCACTTGGAACTTAAAACCAACTGGGCCAAATATATTTCACTTAGGCATTTTCAACTTCGAAAGGGTGTGGGTGAATTATATTAAATGGCTCTCCACACCCCTTTTCTCTCCTCCCTCACCCTTTCATGGAAAAGGGATCATGGTAATATCCAGCTATCTTTCTAGGACAGCTCCAAGTACAAAGAAAGGACAGTAGGCGTGGTGATTTTAATTATCCATGTAAATTAAACTATGTGCTGCAGTCCTGTGATTGAAACTCATTACTTTAACTTTATTGTTTAGTTACGAGAGTAAACCTCAGCTCAGTGAAATTATAAACCGGATCCTGATGGCTCCACGTATTCACAGAATCTGAAGGAAAAAAAACCCCAAAAACCACAGTCAGGACAACGGAGTACCTCAGTTGTCTTTCATATGTTATCACACCAAACATACCACCATGAGGCACTCACTGAAAGAACAGTTTTCCTTTTTTAAAATCTTTTCCTGTGCAAGAGAAATATGCCAGTGTTAGAAGTTATTTATTACAAATTCAAAAACAGAGAGTTGTAGTAGATGCTTCCTTTTACTTGGTCAATTTTACTGAACAAAGAGTGGTCTCATAACCCTCTCTCTCAAAATTAGAATCTCAAGCTCAATTTTTTTCCCCTAATATCTGATATATCTTTTAATATTTTAGGGTGTACTGTTTCTCACTGTGACAAATAAAGGTCATTCTTCTTGTCTCTATTTTTCTACCTCTGGATGTTATCCATAACCGTCAGATAGTGTCAACTCCACTGACTGTAGACTAATTGTCCTTAAATTAAATATATTAAAATTTCTAATTGTGGTGAGAAGCAATGCTGTATTTCCCCTTGAGTCATTGTTGAATCAGTTTCCTCACATGGGAGATTCATTTAGAGATAGTTTTACTGGGCTTAAAATAATTGAGGACATTCAGAATGCCAAAGTTATTGGAATAACTTGAAAAGTTGTATATTCTCTGCAGATTTATTTCAAGTACAAATTTTAAGGTAGATGCCTTTACTTGGCACTTAATTAACACGTTTACTTTTGGTTGATTATTTCTCGGAATGACATTTTTTATTCCAATTGTGATATTTTGATTTGTAACAATTACATACTCTAGAATCTAATAATTTGGAATTTAATGAGTAATTAATGCTCTTCGAGTTTTCTAACAGAGGTCATTATTATTAGTGATACAGGTAATAAGAGTGAAAGTTTATTGAGCACTTAACATGTGCCAGGAATCGTGAAAGCACCTCACAAGCATTGCCTCACATACTTTTAACAATATCACTATTAAATGAAGATATTCTTGTTATTTATTATCCCACTTTAGGCCTAGGGATGCTGAGTAACCCAATGTAGTTTAAAAACTATTAAGTGGCAGAGCCAGGAATGGACCTGTGTCTGTTTGACTCCCAAGCCCATCTGGTCTGGATAAATAGAATGATAGAACAGTGTATCACAGTTAGACCTAAAATACAAGTGAGGGTAACTGAAGAATGATATTTAACTCTCATATCTGGCTGCCTTTCTACCATCAACATATTTTTCACTAAATTATGTTAAGGTGTTTCTTCCCAGCTTTATTGGGATATAACTGACGTATAACATTGTGTAAATTTAAGGTGTACAGCATCTTGATTTAATACCCTTATATATTGCAAAATGATCACCACCATTGTGTTAGCTAATGCCTGCAGCACATTGTCTAATCACTATTTCTTTTTTGTCATGAGAACGTTTAATATCTACTCTCTTAGCAACTTCCAAGTGTATATCACAGTATTGTTAACTACAATACTATGCTGTACATTAGATCCTTGAAACTTATTCATCTTATACCTGGAAGTTTGTACACTTTGACCAACATCTGCCAGTTTCCCCCAACCTGTAGCCTCTGGTAACCACCATTCTACTCTCTGTTCCTACGAGTTCAGCTTTTTTAGATTTCACATGTACGTGATATCACGTACTGTTTGTCTTTCTAAGTCTGACTTACTTCGCTTAGCATAATGTCCTCAAGGTCCCCCCACGTTGTCACGAATGGCTGGATGTCCTTCTTTATCGTGAGTGAATAATATTCCATTTTATATGTACACACCACATATTTATCCATTCCAAAGAAAGTTAATATGTCATATAAATATGCGTACAGAGCCTAGCACAGCATTCAGCACAAATGGGCTCTCCATAAATATTTGTTCAATTTAATTTAATTGATGTTTATTTTTTTAAATGTACTAAAATATGAAATGCATTTGCTCAGTTTGGAATGTAGCTTTATTAATGCATGAATAATTAAACCTCTAAAGTTTTCAAGTTAATAGTGACTTTCTTTCTCTCCTGTCTTCTAAATGCAACAGTATGCTTGCCAACATCTTCTCTAAAGCAGTTTGCATGTGCCCCGTAATATGAATTTCCATAAAATAATGTCCATGACCAGGCCTGTGGCACCTTGTGATGCATCTAGGGAATTTCTAAGTTATATCAAAGAAAGCTGTCACTCATTTGTAGAGCTCACATTATTCTCTTTGAAAATGCCATTGCTCCCGGAAGAACCCTTTCTATGAAAACGGAAATGGATATAGAGGATCAGCATTTTATGTTTCACATTATAAAAATTTCTTAATAATTATTTTCTCAAACTGTAGTTATAGAAGAAAGTCAATACCTGATAAAAGAAAACAGATGAAAAGGAAAAGAAAGGAAAGAAAAAATGTCGACAGTGTAGTATAGTTTGGTTTTGTTGTGGTGGTTATCTTTCTTTTGGACTGGGAAACTCCCACCTGTGATTATATCTACATCACTTGAATTGTAATTGCAAACTGTCAGTGTACTGTCCCATACATATATAATCCCCAGTCTCATTATGTTTCCAAATACAAATATAAATTATTGCCTTTCTTCATCTCTCATTTTAAAATGAAATGGATTCCAAGTAAAGTGCTCTGTGGGGCAGAATTAAAAAGAGAGAGAGAGAAATGGAGCTGGGGAACTAGGTGAGATCATGTTTGCACATGGCATTAACCACCTCCTTGCTGCCATCCCTACTTTTTCCACATTTTGTTCTATGCCATGCATTCCACAGATATTTATTGAATATCTTCTGTGGATGAGGCACTGTGATAAGGGATTAGCATAAATTCCAAGATAAATAAGAATAGCCCTATATCCTAAACTAATCTACAATCTAGTAGAGAAGAGATAAAACACACCCAAAGACGATGTTGACTGTCCTCCAAGTTGGAGAGATAAAAGATTGTGGGAATTCAGAACAAAAAGAGATTATCTTCGATTTTGGAGAGGTCCAGAGGGTAAGAAAAAAATTCAGTTAGAAAGTAAAATGTGAGCTGGCCTTGAGGAAAGAATAGAACTCAGCTACTGCCGAAGTCCGATGGAGATGCTGGGAAGGGTTGCACGCTGGTTCTCTCCTCCTTCTCCCACTCTAGAATAAAAATAGCTTCCTTCTAACCACCTTTAAACACTGCTCACCCTGAATTCGTCTTTCCTACCAATTCCTACAGTAGATATGGAATTTGCATGTCTTTGTCATAAGAGGACTTCCCATAAAGGCAATCTTAAGGACTCTAGGTGAACTAGGTTAGGGGCAGAGAGGAATTTACTTCTCTCTGTTGACTCTCCGTTTCCTCCTCTATGAATAAGAGAAATGAACTTGAACTGGGATCACAAGTACCTGCTCCAACCCGTTGGTTGTGACTGCCTGGTATTCCTGGTAGGCTGTGTTCTGAACACTAGCAGGGCAAGCCTGAACGAAGCCGAAAGGATCTGGTTGGTGATCAAATAATTATGTCTGCCGTTGGCATAGAATGCAGGAGTGATGTTACACTCGCCACAGAGTTAATCAGTTCAACTAAACAGACATTCCACCTTTGGGGGTTGCTAATACCAAGGCATGCCTGTATTTCCAACCTTCTCCATGAAGAGTGGGATTTGAGGTAGAATTTCTCAATTTGTAGAGGCACTCCTAGGAGAAGTCATGATCAGGCTTTATAGGCAACACACCTGGACGTTAAAGCAAAGCTGAAATACCGAGCATTTGAGTCGTGTGATATTCTGTTTCAGAGAGAGTTTAAGCAGACAGGCAACCTCAGAATTGCCTAGGAAGGGGACTGGGAAGCTCTAGATTTGAAAGTAGTTGAATATCAGTTGGATTTGGTTATATAAACTCAAAAGATACCTTGACGATACCAAAAGACATCTTGGCGACTGGGTTATCTAGGTAATACGAGGAATGAGACATGAAGATCCATGGAAAGCACTTGAGAATGCACATAATTGGGTGTTTAAATGGTGGGCTGTATCCCGTAAGAGATCTCTGATATAGACTGAGATATATTGGTTAATTGCTAAAATAATGTGGCAAGGCCCACACAGCTATTCCGGCAACTCTAAACCTTGCTTA
Source organism: Balaenoptera acutorostrata (assembly GCF_949987535.1). NCBI lineage: Eukaryota > Metazoa > Chordata > Mammalia > Artiodactyla > Balaenopteridae > Balaenoptera > Balaenoptera acutorostrata. The sequence goes on from NC_080065.1 coordinate 153,341,987, forward strand.
TTTAAATTATGAGTTTCATCAACATTGTTTCGAAATAGTTCATTTAAAATGATTACCCTCACACTGGATGCTGAGGCACAAGATGGTGCTTAATAAACTTAATCTTTATTTTATTTTATACAATCCTTACTCTTCCAGGGACCCCTTGGAATCATTGGCTGTGATGAATTTATAGCATGAGCACTATCCGTTCTTATAAATAAGCAGAAAGGAATAGCACCTTTTGCACCTTTTGTTTTTCTTTTACTGATGTTTCTTTGGCAGTATATTTAGCCTCCTAACTACACCTCTTAGGTTTAGAAGAGGGCTAAGATTGATTACAAAATTATTTTTAAAATATAGTTTATCCATTGCCCTCCAGTGACACAAATGTCAGAATTACCTATGGAACTCCAGGGAAACCAATTTAATTCTTCCTGTGTCTGAGCCTTTGTGGTGTCTATTTTTATGAAGTAGTTTTCTTGTGGTTTTTTCCCCCTTTTACAGTTTTTAAATGGATAAGTTGTGGTATTGTATCTTACGGTGAAGCAAGGATGATGAGAGCCATCACAGAACACTGCTAGTTGTCAGTGCCCTTAAATTATAATTGATTAGTACACGAATAAAGAAGTGATAGGGGATTGGATTTCGAAAGAAAATGGGACTAGGTATGACTGGTTTGAAGGTATGAGTTTATTGTGGAAGGGTTGAAGCACAAAGGTTTCCCCAAAGTCTCATTTTTCATAGACATGAGATAAAATCTGTAACTCTCGCTCCACTGGGGTTTAAGCCATTTGTTGGCTTTAATTTAATTGGCTAGAAAGCAAGGAATAATGGTTTACTTTGATCTCTCTTTTATCTTCCTTAGTAACATGTCACTTACATGACCCATGGACGCTGTGAGTGTTTTCAAAAGACCTCTTTAAAATATGCCTGCACTTCTTTGGGCACTAAAATATGTTTTACTTGGAGATGTTCAGGGGCAATAAAATACAGAATATCATTTTAATAATAGAGTAAAACTCAGTGAAAGGAAAGTAAACAGCAAATATAGGCTGAAACTGGAGTGATGAGCGAAGCCTGCTTCCCGGAAGTGAAAATGCTCAGAGTAGACAGAGAAATGCTTTCTGAGCTTGTTTGGTAGGAAATACTGTTAACTATGTAGATTCTCTGTGAAACCTCATTATACTTATGCTGCTAAATGTTTGCTTTGGCATGTTGTGTTCTATCTCTGGTATCACATCACTCTCAAAATCTACCAGCACGGCCACTTTAGAGCAGGTGAGCTTGCCTGGATGAACTGAGCACACATTTTTCATCTGCCCTAATGAAATGCACTTATTCTTAGCCGTGGGGTGGTCAGTCATGTTCTGTGATTCCTCCAGATCCATTCAGCAGAAGCTTTCCTGTTTCTCAAAATATCTCACCCTAGACATGCAGGAGCCGCTTCCATGAGAGGAGAAGCAGTTTATCCTTCGCCGACATCCTATTGTTAGCTTGGCTCTTGAGTTGGCCTACAGTCGTGGTCCTGCTGACTAAGGCTCTGCTCTCCTGGGTCTCACTGTGGTCCAATCAATGCCTTAGTTCTCTGGGAAGGAAGAATGATAAGGCATCTAAGTGTTGTCTGCTCTTTAGTCAACTGTTCTCTTAGCTGTTTCTTTAAACGTCCGGATTACCTGTTCTTTAGGTTGCAGTGCTATCTCATTTAGATTATGTCACTAGCAAGCATGCAGATGGAGACCTTCCTGCCCTCTTCAGCTCAGTGGCCCCATGACCTTGCATAGGACATTGCAGCTTACTGAATCTCAATATTCCCATATATTCATTCCAAAAGCTATCATTCACTAGCGATGCAAGTTTAGCAGGTGTTATTCAAAGTCCTGAAGATACAATACAAACACATCATCCCTACCCTACCCTCAAGGAAGCAACCATCTTACAGAGAAGATGGGAAAGTGAATAGTCAGTTAGGTCCACGGCCCCATCAGCTTCCTAGAGGAATTGTTAGGTGAATGAAACGATAAACAGATCAGTGCTTCTTTTCTTCCCCATTTTATTGAGACGTAATTGGCATACGTCACTGTTTAAGTTTAAGGTGTACAGCATTGTAGTTTGATTTACATGTATTATGAAATATTATAGCAGTAGGTTTGGTTATAATCCATCATCTCATATAGATAAAACAAAAAGAAAAGAAAAAGAATTATCCTTGTAATGAGAACTCTTAATGTTCCTCCCAGAGAAACACATAACAGTGTCTTAAGGTTTGAAATTTGCTTAGAAATACCAGTATTCCCATAAAAAATAAATAATGGCAATAGCCATTAAATAAGAAGTGACAAGTAATTGTTGGAAAACGAATGCTAGAGATATCCAGAGGAATGAGAGATCCCATTGGAAGTTTGGGGATGGCTTCTTAGAGGAAGTGCAGGGCCTGAATGACTGACAGGTAGAACTTATACAGGTAACAAGCCAGGGGAAGTGCACTCCCTACAAAAGGGACAAGATGTGTAGAGCTGGAAATGGAAACAATTCATATGAGATGGTAAGGAAAACTCTCTGCTCCAGTAAGTTCTTGAAGGTAAATATTGAAAGTGAGAGTTATAAAGTTATTTTAGTTCTTCTTCCCAGGGTTCATGGTTCCTTTTTTTAAAAAAATAAATTTATTTATTTATTTATTTATTTATTTTTGACTGCGTTGGGTCTTCGTTGCCGTGTGCGGGCTTTCTCTAGTTGCGACGAGCGGGGGCTACTCTTCATTGTGGTGCGTGGGCTTATTGTGGTGGCTTCACTTTGTTGCAGAGCATGGGCTCTAGGCGCGTGGGCTTCAGTAGTTGTGGCACGCGGGCTCAGTAGTTGTGGCTCATGGGCTCTAGAGCGCAGGCTCAGTAGTTGTGGTGCACGGGCTTAGTTGCTCCTCGGCATGTGGGATCTTCCCGGACCAGGGCTTGAACCCATGTACCCTGCATTGGCAGGAGGATTCTTAACCACTGCGCCACTAGGGAAGTCCATTCATCGTTCCTTTTTAATCTGATAGATAACAGGTCATTGGCAAAGTGCATTTAAAGCATGAAAGTTAAACAACAGTCATATTCACTTCAGACTGCACTCATATAAACAGAGTTGGCAAAGTTACAATTTTTTGACTGTCTACAAGATGTAGACTACAAGTAAAGTATATATGTAAGTCTCCATAACACCAGTAGTAGGAAAGTAGCATCATTTATGTCACAGCCAATCTTATAGGTTAAATACAGGATTGCTTTATTCATAGATTTTATACGATATTTAAATCAAGGCACATAGTTTATAAACCATTTTGTAGATTGCCTTTTCATGTAGTCTTAATATTTTCTCAGAACTCTATATCATGCATAGACATTTAGTTCTCTATTCATGCAAATGAATCTTGATGGAATATTTCCAGTGGCTGTGGAGCCAGCTACTATGGTAAGTTCTGGGGATACCAAGGGAGAAGTCTCTAGAACTTTGCCTTCTAACAGCCTAAAGTTCATTGAAGAAGATAGATAAGCAAAGCATAGGACAATTTTTAGTTTACTCTATAAATATGTGGGACAAGTTTATTTCCAGTTTTCTTGTTAATTATGTTTATTTGGCCAAAGGAAATTTTATTCATATGCAAGTTCTTTCCTTTTGATGAACTCTCTAGAAATCTTTGTTCTGAAGTAGCTAAAATATTAGCTGAAGGGCACAATTTTTTTTTCAGAAATTTCTCTTGATAATGATTGTATACGAGTGTCAGAAAACATATCAAAATGCTAATATTTGTAACTAAACTAGTGATATAAATTATACATAACCATCTCTAAAATTGGGGGAAATGTAGAGGAAAAATATTTAGGAAAACCAGATACGATCTAGGATTCTGAAAGAGAAACTAGATAAATTCATAGTTATTAGTGAAAGATATCAGCTACCTTAATATATAGTGTTTATTTCCTGACCTTTTAAGAGTTTGAAGATATGAAACCTAGGTCTTTTCTTTCGCAATTCCATCAGACACCTAAAACTCCAAGTGCATTTTCACTTACATGTCTTCCCTAGACATTTTAAAGAAAAACAAAAGGGAGAAAAGTTAGGTTTCACAAAAGATCTCTAAATATTGCCTAATTAAAGACATTGATAATTATTCTTTGATTCCATAATCATGAGCCTTTTCCCATCTCCAGTAGCACCTCTGCATCTAGAAGAATTGTGGCTTTTGCTTATGGTCTTGACTAGTAACTTAATGTGGTGATTAAGATACTTTCTTTGTATATTTGCACATACACAAAGACATGGATGTCCTTTCAAATTATACCCACCTTCTCCTTAGGCTAATGCTATATTAAATTACATTGAAATGCTAAGGTCTCTAACTATAATGATTTTCCACATTCCATTTACCTGTTGATTATTAACAAATGCTTCCTGAGTTGCGTTCTTGCTATTTTGTCTTTAAAACTACTTTCAGGGTTTTAACATCACATTCAAGAGGCCAGTCAGAGTTCTGTGCTTGCGGCTTCATTAAAATTCTGTCCTACACATCATCTGACTCTCAATTTATAATCTATCAGAACACCTGTTTTCTTTACAATTGCCACGAGGCAGCTCAAAACACTGTGGTATTTAGCATTAATAATGAGCACAAGATATGTATTTTTGACACTTTAAATTTTCTTTAGAAAAGTGCACGGAAAAAAGCCAAGTTTTAATGAATTATCTAAATTTTTGCAATTTCATAACATGAATTTTAACCAACTTTAAAAAAAATGTGTATCAGAAAGTGCCTTCTCTCTTTGTCACTGGGCATTCCATTGACTAACTAGGAAAGGATGTAGAGGGACATAACTTTAAAATGTCACTGCATAAACTAATAGTGATACAGAAAGTATTTTAAGAAGAGTCTGTGCATTATTACTTTCCCTATTTACATACCAGTCTCACAGACAGTTCATTGTAATTCTCACTCCAAGAGGAAGTTGAGAAGCTTAATGTCACTGTTAATATCTAGATATGTTTATAATTTGGTGACTAAAGTAAGTGATGGGATATGTCTGTGTATGTATGTATGTGTATATATATGTGTATGTATGTATGTATATATATACGTATACAAACTTACATAAACATACATCACTTGTGTGTGTGTGTGTGTATATATATACACACAAAAGGAAATATATATATGTAAAAGAATATATATATATATATTCTTCTAAGTTCAGGCATGTAGGATATTATTGTTAAATGATCCTCAATATAATTGTACCTATTTGAAATACTTCAAGGGAGGGGTAGGGAGATAATGGATGGTCTCAGAAGGGTGAAAGTCTGTCACTATATTATGTAAATGAAGAAATGTCTCCTAGTGCTTATGAACTGCTGTAGTTTTAAGTACTAATAGAGGACATACTGCAGGTTGATTATTGTAATCCTACAGCGTTATCTCATCAGTGAGCGGATTAAGGGAGCTCTCTCTGCTGAGGAGTCTGAATAAGCATTTTCATTTACTCCCTGCTGGGTCATTGACAAATGGAGGTTTTATATGGGAACATTTAAAAGCATATACAGTAAACAAACCTATAGTTTCTTTTTTTTTTTTAACATCTTTATTGGAGTATAATTGCTTTACAATGGTGTGTTAGTTTCTGCTTTATAACAAAGTGAATCAGTTATACGTATACATATGTTCCCATATCTCTTCCCTCTTGCATCTCCCTCCCTCCCACTCTCCCTATCCCACCCCTCTAGGTGGTCACAAAGCACCGAGCTGATCTCCCTGTGCTATGCAGCTGCTTCCCACTAGCTATCTATTTTACTTTTGGTAGTGTATATATGTCCATGCCACTCTCTCACTTTGTCCCAGCTTACCCTTCCCCCTCCCCATATCCTCAAGTCCATTCTCTAGTAGGTCTGTGTCTTTATTCCCGTCTTACCCCTAGGTTCTTCATGACCTTTTTTTTTTTTTTCTTAGATTCCATATATATGTGTTACCATACAGTATTTGTTTTTCTCTTTCTGACTTACTTCACTCTGTATGACAGACTCTAGGTCCATCCACCTCACTATAAATAACTCAACTTCGTTTCCTTTTATGGCTGAGTAATATTCCATTGTATATATGCGCCACATCTTCTTTATCCGTTCATCTGTTGATGGATACTTAGGTTGCTTCCATGTCCTGGCTATTGTAAATAGAGCTGCAATGAACATTTTGGTACATGACTCTTTTTGAATTATGGTTTTCTCAGGGTATATGCCCAGTAGTGGGATTGCTGGGTCGTATGGTAGTTCTATTTTTAGTTTTTTAAGGAACTTCCATACTGTTCTCCATAGTGGCTGTATCAATTTACATTCCCACCAACAGTGCAAGAGTGTTCCCTTTTCTCCACACCCTCTCCAGCACTTATTGTTTCTAGATTTTTTGATGATGGCCATTCTGACCGGTGTGAGATGATATCTCATTGTAGTTTTGATTTGCATTTCTCTAATGATTAATGATGTTGAGCATTCTTTCATGTGTTTGTTGGCAATCTGTATATCTTCTTTGAAGAAATGTCTATTTAGGTCTTCTGCCCATTTTTGGATTGGGTTGTTTCTTTTTTTAATGTTGAGCTGCATGAGCTGCTTGTAAATTTTGGAGATTAATCCTTTGTCAGTTGCTTCATTTGCAAATAGTTTCTCCCATTCTGAGGGTTGTCTTTTGGTCTTGTTTATGGTTTCCTTTGGACTATAGTTTCTTGCCTAGCTCTTGTTCTTTACTGGATCTGTGCTATTTTGGAAAGAATGATGCCATCCAACCTAGCATAGCAGTCAACTGATTTCTGTCCTGTCCCCCAAAGAGAATATTGTGTACAGGTGGTGATGGAGGGTAGGAGGGATAGACAGGGAGAGAGCTGGGTCTGTCCTATGAAAAAAATATCTACTAGTTTAAATTCATTTCTCCTTCTCTTTCCCTTGGTTCAAATCCAGACACTCAGTAATAACATTCACTTTCTGTCTAATGACCCTACCACAGATGCCAATAAAGCTAACATCCAAAACTTGGATTTTCCTCTACCTTGACCAAAATCAAAACCTGCCTTTTATGTCACCCCCTCAGGGTCCCAAGAAACCACTAACTATTCAATCCAATGATAAGATTGGAGAAAATATGTAATAGCTAAAAGTAGATGAATGTATTATTATTAGGTTGAATCATGTGAAATTGTCATTTTTGTAGGACAAAAAAGTTGAATGTTGGTCATTTCCTATAGCTCAGTTTGTAATTTTCAGATAATGTGTATGGGTTAACTGGGGTAAATAACATCTGATGACCATGTAAGTGTTCATACACTCTCCACAATACTGCATATATGTGCCAACGCTTGTCATATATTCTTTTTTTTAATTTATTTTATTATTCATTTATTTTTGGCTGAGTTGGGTCTTCGTTCCTGCATGCGGGCTTTCTCTAGTTGTGACGAGCGGGGGCTACTCTTCATTGCAGTGTGCGGGCTCCTCATTGCGGTGGCTTCTCTTGTTGCAGAGCACAGGCCCTAGGCGTGCGGGCTTCAGCAGTTGTGGCATGCGGGCTCAGTAGATGTGGCTCGCAGGCTCTAGAGCGCAGACTCAGTAGTTGTGGTGCAAGACTTAGCTGCTCCTCGGCATGTGGGATCTTCCCGGACCAGGGCTTGAACCCGTGTCCCCTGCACTGGCAGGCGGATTCTTAACCACTGCACCACCAAGGAAGTCCCTATGTTCTATCTGCTAAGTCTCTAATAATCTGATTACCAATATGAAAATTAAGACGAAGTAATCAACCCAGGGTCACATAGTGACAGTAGAAGGACCAGATCAGAACTAGACTAAAATTGTTATGACTTTAAGGCCCATGTTCATTTTATGTTGTCTCCAAAAGAATACAAGTGATTGAATGTTAAGCCTGATTCACAAGGGGACGGTGGTAGAAACCACTGGGAAGATGGGAAAAGAGAGGATTCTTGGACCTTGAGAATCATACATGTAGCCTGTACCTAGGCTGTCTGTTTTTAGATTCAGCCTTGGGGAAGAGAAGAGGTATAACCTACTATGCTGGCTTACTTCTTGTATGGTTTGTGCAGCAGTACCTCTGTAGAGAATGTGGAAAGAACAAAGCTTTACTTAGTCCACACCCTTTCCTCTTTCAGTGCAGGGTTCAAATCCTTAATGCTTTCCCCTCCACTGTAGGCCACTCTATTTTCCCTGTTCTGATAGAGGACAGCCATGCATTTAATTATATTGTGTCCTTTGTGGTTCTCCCACGGCTTCTCTGCTTTAATATTATCCCCCTATCCAGGTTAGAACCTCTTCCAAGGCAGAAACACTGTCTTATTTTATTTCACATTTTCTAAAGGGTTTGTCCCAATGCTGGGCATATAAGAGGTCACTGAATACATGCTGACTGCTTGATCAGTTAAGGTACTTGATTCTAAGTTTTACTCCCAGATCTGCCATTGATCCATTTATAGAACAGGAATACCAGGGGCACTAACATTAACATCAGAAGTTCTTTCTAAGACATTGAATCATTCAAACAAGAACACCACTGTCTATGCCAAAACAATACGTTTTCTTGAATAAGGATTCTAGGTGTGTAATATACATTTATTACATGTTAGAGCCAACGGCTCAACACCTAAAATTGTTATATTACTTTCAAAGTAAGGAAAAAATTCAGTGTGTCCAGATTTCACTGTTTCATCTCATTTACCTCTAAGTATACATGGAATTATAGTTCACTAAGAGAACACAGTGAAGAATCTAAAATATGTAATCAATTCATCTAGATGTCTAAATAGTTTGAATTTATTATTTCCTAGAAATGGGTTTTGACCTATAATTCATAATCAAAACGTGATTTTTTTTTTAAAACACACACATCTATGCACACATAATTAGTTTAGATTTAGATAGGGACTCCAAGAAACATGTCAAATTAAAATTTCAGTTTAATGTTAGTTTTAGCTTTAATATGATATTTGCAAGATGCATCATTTAAGATGTGGTAAATGAGTACTTTAAGACACCTAAAAGAACATAGGAAGCTTTCTAAAACCAAAGAATCATGCTAAAGAGTGTTGAAAATTAGAACCTTGATTCACCATTTGTGAGCATAGACTAAATGGAGCCTAAACATTTAACTGAAGTTAAAATTCAAGTTAATGATACCAGATATTTAATCAACCAGTGCCCTAAAATACCCAGCAAGGAGCAGTTGGAGAAGTGCACATTTGAGCTTTAAAGTATTTTTGTATTCTCTGTAGCCAGTATGTGTCTGTGTTAGATTAGGTCTTATTGTGCAATGTATATCAAGATGCCTACTCTTTAGATGCCCATATAACCTCAAACAAAGCGGTTATGAAACAGCAGGATCTCTGCAGGAAGCCAAGAGATATCTCAAATAGTACATAATCAAACCTGGAGAATGGTATAACATCATCAGATGAATGGTGAAGTTTATATAATGTTTTTAGTTAATCTCTTGCTTGCCAGAAACAGACTCCTTCATGTTCCTTCCGTAAGGAGTGGGAAGGTGGGATTTTGTATGAGAGTAATAATATGGAAAGTTGTCCCATTATGTCTACAGAAGATGAAGAATGAGAGCTGTCCTGGACATGGGTAGACTTTTCTAGCCAGATTGTTCTAGGTACGAAAAGGTGCCAAAGACCTCTGCAGATTAGAGTTCAAGGTTCATCATTTAGTGCTCTGTCCATGGTATTTGTGGCTTGGCTCCTGTGTGTGTGTTCTTCTCTCTAATCTTTGCTATCATCTACTCTATCTTTTCTCTACATCACGGCATTGCTTACTCACTGTTCCTGCTTCCCCACAACTCTGCCTCCATAGGGCCTATGATGGCCTATCTGACTTGTCTCCCAATTTCATCTCTCACCTTCAGCTCTAATTCTTAACTACTTAATTCTTTCTTAGTATTAATTCAAATTCCTAAATAATGGCTCAGTTCAGTTTTGTTTGTTTGGTTGGTTTTTTTTTTTTTTGTTTGGTTGGTTTTTGATGCCAGATCATGTTTGCCATAACAGCCTATAAGTTAGAACTCGCCTCTAATTAATTAGCCAAGATTTGGTGAGATGGAGGTGACAGAAGGGTCAGATGCCAATAACATGGTCATTTGGAGCTGACCATTCTGGCAGGGCTGTGGCTGTGGTGGCCATTGCAGAGGGTGATATAGGCTATCATGTGTCACTTTTGACAGGTCTCAGAAATAAACAACACCCAGGCTATTCATAGCCAGAGACAGAGGTTGTCAAAATGAACTTTTAGTATCTCAGATTAATTGGATTAAGCCAAACCCATTCCTTGAGCCAGTAAAAAGCAAGTATATCGCTACTCAAATGTTTGATTTTTTTTTTTTTTCCTTGAGAAAGGGCCAGTTGGGTTGATTTCTAATACCTTTGCTTACTAGAAGAGAGATCTATAAATGAAGTACAAATTTTAAATGTCCGTTGAGTTTGAATAAACAGGCTGTGGCATGGCTAGAGTGAGACATGATACAAGACACTGGATTAATTCAGGGACTCTGCAGAAACATTCATCCTGTATGCTTTATATTGGGCGTTGGTGAGGCAAGCTTATCATTGTGTATGGTAGGTTCTTGGCACAGCCAAATATTGACATAATATTTTAATATGCCTTCTGACTGGTTGCAGAAATCCTTAGTATTTCATGAATTAGTTCCAGCAATGCAGAGACCCCCACATGTATTTTTAGGGAGTTCTGGGATCAGCATTGAAGAAAATGTTGCCCTTGTGATGGAGTGTAAAATTTATGTGGAGTAGAGTCCAAATGTGACTTGGCCACCTGAGGCTTAAAAAGGTCTACAAGTTAGCTAATGCATCACTATAACCGTCAATTCTCGCCTTATTGGGGCATCTTTGATCGCTCTAAAAAAAATTACCTTTAGAAAAGATTTAATTAAAAGTTCTACTCTCTCTTTTTTCATATACCAAAAAGAACATCGGTGTACAGTGTTAATTTATAGTATCATCTGAGTGCTGAACTCTCTCTGTTAACCCTCAATTTGTATAGCACAATCATGTTTTTCAGGTTTTCTTAAGACCTTACAGATCTTTCTAATAAATTGATATATTCTCTTGCATTCTCTCTTCCCTTTAGAAAGTTACCAATTGAGTTGTTCCTGTCCAATTTATTTTAATATCCCTACTCTTTAGTGTATTCATTACTGCTTATATCATGACAAGACCTTTTTGTAGTTAAACATGATGTGATTTAAATGTTCTGGACAAATTAGTTTGCTCAGAAAAAGTCCCATTTGGACATGGACTTAAAACATTCCCTTTGATAGACTGAGGGCATGTCTACACTTACCTTTGAACAAAAGTGGCATTCTGTTAAGCTAAATGGATCTCACAGTCAACCTTATTTCAGTGATCAAAAGCTAATAGTTAGGACTTGAAAGAGTTAGGTCATAAAAGGGGACTGGGATGTAAAATGATCAATGAACCAAGAGTTAGAAGGGCTAAGCCGAACTCTGCCCTAATTATCTGTGTGACCTTGGGCCCCTCATTTTCTCTCTGGGTCTAGTTTTCCCATTTGAAAAAATGAGGGTTATGGAGTATTCAATCTCTAAGGGTCATTTGCCTATATTATGTATTTCATACCTGAAGGGAAATACATTCATCCTGGCATTTTATAAAGTTAGAATATAAAAATATAAATCTATCTGAAAGCCATAACTTTCATATTAAGATAACAAGTATCCTGGCAGAGAACAAAAATGAGTGAATCTCAACTAGATCCATTCTAAGGGATAATACCTGGATTTGTAGAGTACCGTGCCCTGGGAGACAGGAGCTGTTACTTCTGTGGTCTCCTTTGTCCATTTTACCCTCCCACCCCGCCCTCAGCAAAAAGCCTCTGTCCTAATAAAAATACCCCGTGTAGATGCAAGGGCATCTATGTGCAAGAGGTAGTATACTAGATTCCTAGGGCTGCCGTAACAAAATGCCACAAACTGGGTGGCTTAAAACAACAGAAATTTATTCACTCACAGTTCTGAAAGCCAAGAGTCCAAAACAAGGTGTCTACAGGGCTGCACTCTCTCTGGAGGCTCCGTGGGAGGATCTGGCCTCTTTCAGCTGGAGGCTGTCAGCCTCCCTTGGCTTGCAGTCACATCCCCCTCTGCTCCCTCTTCACATCACTTTCTCTGTGTGTCTGTCTCTCTCTGCTTCTCTCCTATAAGAATACATATGAGGTCACTGAGGGCCCAGCCAGATAATCCAGGATAAATTCCTCCCCTCAAGATCACCATTAATCACATCTTTTGCCATATAAGGCGATGTTCAGTCTTTTTCTGTATAAGGTAATATTTGCAGGTTCTGGGAATTAGGACACTGACTTATATTTCTGGGGGCCACCATGTGGCACACTCCAGGTGGGACAGCGGGTCACTAGTGAACATGCATCCCACTGCCGTGAGAGCACCCACGCGGTGCTGGATGATTGTTGCACATAGGAACACAGGCTCAGTGTTGCCAGAATTTCCAGTTTTAAAAGAAAAACTAGAAACCTGGATTTGTGTCTCTGTGAGTGAAATCCCCTGATATCTGATGATGGCTCATTTAAAAAACAACACTGCGTGTGCCAAATAAAACCCACGTATGGGCCACATTCACTGCAAGGGCTGCCAGAATAAAATTTTCTTCGAAAGAGCACTTTGTATACATATTCATTAACTCAACAAATATTTATTTAGCGCCTAATAGAATAATATTTATTTTAGATTGACCAGGGGAGACCTTGCCACTTTGAGAAAATTATTCCCAAATTGTAGTGCTCATAATTTTTCTTAAGAAAAGACAGACTTCACTTCATATTTCCTTTTTGGAGATATTTTCTATGACTCTGAAGACTTCATTGAGATCAACTGGGCTTTATGACCCAGGAATGAATTTAAGACCCAAATTCAAAATTTTAAATGTGGTCTGATCCTTGAGTACCTTGGAGATAATAGTGCCCCTAGACTTGCCTAATATCTCACATTTACTGTGTATTTATCTTGGCTATCTTGACTATGATTCTTTGTAGATAACAACAGAAAAGCCGTTCGCATTTCACATAGCCCCTCATCCCTATTGAGTCAGCACTACTGAATTAGGCCAACATGTTAGAATATCAAGTCCTTCAATTTTCTTCATCATCGGCTGTCCAACCACATATTTCTTTAATACAAAGGAGAAAGTTCTTGTAGGTGCCTAGTCTGCTCTCAGTAGCTGTGAGACCTTGCCCAAGTTCATTAACCTTGGTTTTCTTACTTAGAAAATAGAGATATAGAGAGTAGATCTTTAAGTTCTCATTATAAGAAAAAAAAATCGTAACTTGTGAGGTGATGGATATAAATTAAACTTACTGCAATCATTTCACAATATATACATATCAAATCATTATGTTACGTGCCTTAAACTTATACGATGTTATATGTCAATTGTATTTCAACAAAACTGGAAGAAAAAAAAGAAAATAGCAATATCTCTTTCTCTAGGTGGTTTTGAGCATTAAAGGGGTCAATGCATGTGAAATATTTAGAGGAATGCCTGGCACATAATGAACACCTAATAAGCATTAGCTATGTAATTATCTTTATTATTATCAACTTTTGGTAAATATCTTCACTTTGTTATTCTGTCTCCTTCCCTATGGCAGTGCTTCTTAAAATACGATGTGTGTTCTGTTCTCCTGAAGATCATGTTAAAATGCAGATTCTGATTCGGTAGACCTGAGTGGGACCTAATTCTGCATTTTTAACAACATCCCAGGTGAGCCTGATGCTGCCTATCTGAAGATCGTCCTTTGAGTAACTTGTGAGACTGCCTGCACATTACGATCATCTGGAAAGCATTCAAAAAATACCAATGCATAGCTCCCTCCCCACCCGCAAACCAATTAAATCAAAATCACTAGTGGTAGGAACCCAGACTATTGATTGGTACTTTTGTAACAGCTCCCTGAGTGTTTTAGTTCAGGCTGCTGTAACAAAATACCATAAACAACAGAAATTTATTTCTCACAGTTCTGGAGACTGGAATTCTGAGGTCAGGGTGCCAAGCATGGTCAGGTTCTGGTGAGAACCTTCTAGCAGGTTGCAGACTGCTGTCTTCTTGTATCCTCTCATGAGGAAAAAGAGTGAGCTACCTCTCTGGCTTTGTCTTATAAGGGCACTAATCCCACTCATAAGGGCTCCACTCACATGATTTAATTACCTCCCAAATTCCCCACCTCCAAGTATCATCATATTAGGACTCGGGTTTCAACATATGAGTGTTGGGGGGACATGAACATTCAGCCCATAATGCCAAGGGAATCTAATATGCAACCAGAGTCAAGAACCACCCTCTTACAATATAAAAATTTTCATACCCTCCCGTATAATGGGGTAAAAAGAAATGTCAGGCCTCTCTGTTACAAATTAAATCCTCACCCCACCTGGAAGAAGCTAGCAGCATAAACAAGAATACATTTGAAGTGGTGCCCACAGCAAGTCTTGTAAGTATCTTATGGGAAACACAATATTTTGGTATTTCCCAACCTGGTGCTGTTAACAAGAATCATCCCTTGTTTGTGTTTGTTAATCAGCTTGATGAACATTTTCTGTGTGTATCTTCCCAAACTGTGTTGGCCAGTTTCCAAATCAAGTACATAAATTACACACTGCCCTCTCTTCAAGCTGCTCACCACCCTTTAGAATATCAGGAAGGAATTTTGAACGTGCAAATCTGTGCAAGTGGATTCCTTAGACTCGTACTGTGTGGTGGTTGGTCTGATGTGACACTATAATGTGTCACAATATTATGACACTGTGATGACATACTTTAATGTCAAGGAGTAATATTTTGACCAATATCCAAATGTCAGCCTTTTTTTTTAGGTCTGATGCTCCTTATATAAGGGTGTTTCCTGGAGCAGTTATTTATAGGTCTTGAGCCTCCATAGTGTCAACCTAAGCACCCTATTCCAAGAACCAAGGAGTAACATATGGCTCAGCTCTACTGGGATCTGCTATCAGAAAGAATGCATGAGTATGCTGGCAGTTCCTTAACAAAAGACCAAATAAAATAAGATTTCAAGAACATGGAAATTTCCATAGGGTCGACTCCTCTGTGTAAACTACACCCTGGATATCACTAAAGTCCCATCGACCTAGGACCGAAAGGACCAATTGTAACCCTTCTGCCATTTCTGTGTGCACCTATGGCAGTTTCTCGATGGGTATCTCTATTTAGACTGAGATCCTTCTATATTCTCAGGTCATGAATTCTACTGTAGAAATCACCTTGAACTTGAAATTTCTAGCAGGTTATAGTCTTTTTGGGGAAGTGTAAGAGGAAAATAGAGAAGCTAGTGAAACCTGCCTAATTCCCTAGCGACCGTTTTCAGTAGTTATGTGATTTGGTGGACACTGTTAGAAGAATATAGTTTGTATTATTTCATTAGTGGTATTATTATATATTTGAGGGATGTCTATTATCTCCCAATTATCAGGGCATGGAATTGGGGAGTGAATGTCTTTCTTCATACTCATTACTATTGATTTAATTGAAAATGGCCAACCCACCTAATCAAGGAAGAAAGAGCTGCAGTAGGAAGGAATGTATCCATGGCCTTAAAAACAAGAAGAATACATGAACAGTATCTAATAGTTGCATAGCATCTTCTTGTGCCTTCATGAACAACAAAAAGATACTTCTATTGCAGGAATCCAGAATTTTTAAAATGCCTAAATAGATAGTTAAGGAATAGGCATGTTTGGAACATAACTGGACAACAGGGAGTACTCTCTGAAAAAAATATCCAAGATGTGAATACATGTAGTCAGCTACCAGTGTCCAAAACTATCTATGTATGCTCCCTATCTATGTAAGAAATAACATACACACACACACCTAGAAAAGAAGAATGGAATATTCTGCAACAGATTCCTAACCGTGGGGTAGTGGCAATGCATGTTTCTGTATTTTTTAAATGTTCCATAACAAGCCTATATTACTGCTTATATAATCAGAAAACAACAATAACAACTGTTGAATTACGTTTTTCTTCTTTTGGCTTGTTTGCGCTTCGTGATTACTTCCTAGTCAACATTGATTTTTTCTTAGCTCTTTTTTTTAAAAATAGTTTATCTTATAAATACCAACAAAATTGAAAAAAAAAAACCCATAAGTTTCTCTAGATCTCTGTGCCTAGGAAGTTAGATTCTTTCTTTCTTCTTCCTATTCAGTGGCTAATTGTTTGGTCTGTGCCCTCTACCATGGATAATGCCTTCTCTATCAGCATACATTTAGAGTCTTTGTTTTCTAGAACAAATGTCAGTCAGTGTCTCTGGAGATCTGCTCCTGAAATGTTCATAATCTACAGTCAAGTAGAGAAGATCATGGAATCTTGCTGAAATGTTTATGCAAATATTTCTGAGGGCATATGTTGTAACCTTATATGACACACTCTACCCCAGAAAAGCATGGGGTCCACATGGATTCAAGTACAATCAATCCCCTGTTTCCTGGCATTAAGAATGAACTCTCTGGAAATAAAAGATTTTTGATTTGAGAGTCCCCACTCAGCACACTCCCTTCTCATACACCCCCATCCTCCACGTCTCAGGTGGGAAAAGAGAATTGTTATTTACAAAGAAGGACAGCTGGAACTGCGCATGTCCACATAGGAAAAATAATTCTTGAATTTAACCTTCTGATATAAAAAGGATGTATTTGAAATATTACATAGGCCCTCATGCACAGACAAACCCAAAAGATCATGTTCAATAGGCCTAACGAGTCAATAAAAAGCAGTGCCCCTTCCAAAAATAGTTCAGCAGAACTTCATAAATTATATGTACAGGATATCAAATATTTGGATGATTGGAATTTCATGTTATGAATTATTTTCCTTTTTCATGTAGGTATATGGCCTCTTTTCAAATCCATCATTTTCTTCCCACGATTTGCATTTCCTGGCCTCTCTACATCTATGCCATTCCCTCTGTCTGGATTGTTCTACCCCTTGTCCTGCTCAGTAAACTGATGCTAATACCTCAAAGACAGGAGAAAATGGCCCCTTTTCTCTTAGAGCATTCCCTGACCCCAAGGGTAGAAACAGTTGCTTATTCACCTGTGATCCCATAATATTTTCTGTAAACTTCTTTATAGTTATTTTTGTTGAATAAATTATGTGTGCCGTATGAATTATAGATTCAGAATTCTGAGAGAGCAGAGACCATGAATCCTTGTACAATAAATACTTCAACCATAGCACACGGTAAGCGCTCAATAAATGCTTACTGAATGAAAATTTAATCAGATGACATAGCGTTAGGGGGTTCTCGCTCTGATGAGAAAAAAAACAGAGTTTATCTTCAGTGTTCAAAGAGGATGCTTCTGCCCTATCAAAATGGCTGTATCATGACACCTTGTAGCTTTTCTGAAAACTCCAGAGAAATTCCATCTTTTCTGGGGGGGGGGGGAAAGAATGAAAAATAGTTTGAGTTCAAGTCCCTTAAATACTTTTTAATAAGCCCGTACAAGGTATTCAGCATTTGCTTTCATAGCTATATAAAATCAGTCTTCTGACAAATTTCCTATTGCCTCTTTTCTATTTAGATAAACTTCAATAATTAAAGTGTCCAGTGAAAGTCTGACAATTTGGAGGACTGCGAATTAGGAAGCAATCTTGAATGATATAATGTGACAGTGGTGTGCAATAATTGGAAAGATATTCATCTTAGATAAGAAAGGTCATTGGCTTTCTTGTCCCTGGCTCATCTGGAAGTCAAAATGGGCTGGAAGATTTCCTGGGCTAAGCATGCATGGTGTTTGGTTGAATGTCCTGCCCCTTGCTGCCAGGTGGAAGAGGGTACTGGAGAAAAAGAATGGTGTCAAGAATAAAGCATGGGCTCTCTGTACAGAATCCCATTTCTGAACCTTACTTATCGTGTTAACTTAGCTAAATTTCTTAATCTGAGTCTCGATAATTTTATCTTTACAGTCATGCTATAATAATATAGCTACCTTAGCAGTTTGTTGAGAGGATTAAATAAAATTATGCGTGCAAAAGTCTTAACCATAGTACCTGGCACATACTGTGTGACCCAGGATTCAAACCCATAGCTGTATAAATGGAGAAAATTAACTTATCTGAATTTCGTTCTTTGAATCCATCATACACTGTATGGTGCTTCAAGTGCCCAGCATCTGTAGCTGCTCAATCAATGGCTGATATTACTTAATTAAAATAATCTCTGATGTATTAAAATAATCTCTGATGAGCTCATTGCAATGAATTGCGGTAAGCTATTCACACCCTTGTCTCTCCTTTTGTGTGTTTGTAGAAGCCTCTTAGCCCAGTATTGGTTGTCCTTTGCCACTAACAGCTGTCTTCAGGCTTCTTGAAATTCTGTACTATGCATTCCCATATGGTTTTCTTTTAATTTTAGTTTACTTGAGTAAGTATTGTTACTTTCTACTATTGAAATAGAAATTAAAAATAGGAGAAAGATTTCTCTAAGAGTCTGCTTTAAATCTGTTTCTAAAAATGGTAAAGACCATCATCAGTAAGAAAACTTTGGCTTGACTTGCCTCATTTTATCCAGAGAACTCTTATCTCTTCTTCATGTGGGATTACATACACTAGATATGGGTAATTGAGTGAATAAACCAAGTATACTTTTTTTTTTTCAATTTTATGTTAGACTCAGGTGGAGAAAAAGCAAATCGGTCAGCAGTAATTTCTGTTTAATCGCTGCCCCTTGCCTTCTGAGCCAGATTCTTGGTCCTGAAGTCCCTGTTCTAGTTTTCACACTTACAAATAAGGAAATTGAGGCATGATCTCAGGAGTTTCTTTAAGCCCTTGAACAAACTGTAGTCCTGTGATTTTAATTAATGTTGCTATAACTAGAATCCACTCCCCCGTTTCTTGGTTTGCATTTCTTCTTCATTACATCTTTATTTTTTTTTTAACTTTATATTGTGATAATTGAATTCTTTTTTTTTTATTTTATTTTTTTATTGAAATATATTTGATTTACAATGTTGTGTTAGTTTCAGGTGTGCAGCAAAGTGATTCAGTTACACATATACACGTATCTATTCTTTTTCAGATTCTTTTCCCTTACAGGTTATTATAAAATATTGAGTAGAATTCCCTGGGCTATACAGTAGGTCCTTGTTGGTTATCTATTTTATATATAGTAGTGTGTATATGATTAGGAGTTTGGGATTAACATAATTTATCATTACATCTTAACGTGTTCACCTTCGCACTTAGGAGAACCTTCATGTCTTTCATGAGTACCCACCATATATCTTCAACCCAGAGCGTCTGAGTACATGGAGTAAACACAGAGGGAGAGCTGGAATGAAGGGTAGTTTTAATAGGAAGCGCCTCTGAAGCCTTGAAAAGAGTGAATTTACATGTAAAACAATATAAATTATTGATTGGGTTCTGTCGGTTACTACAGAAATAAGTGGCTGTCTGGGTTAGCTTATAAAATCACAAATAAATCACTGATTTAAAGTTAACATTCCCAAATTCTGTAATATATTCTCTTAGTCTTTTTAAATTCTCAAATGTCTACTGTGATGAGAGAAAACACAAGTGACAGAGGTTACAGCATTCCCAGAGCCCAGCATTCACGGGTCCTCTGGAGACCCCATACCAGCATGTTTGAAGTGATGAGTGGACTAGACAAGAAAGGAATGACTACTCTTCCAAACTTGAAAGAATTGGGGGTATGATAGTATAACCAGTGTGTAGTTTATATATACTTTATATATTACAAAGAAAAATCTTTAATGCTCCTTAACCATTTATGTGAGACTAGTCCTTTGTACTAAACTGTATAGAACGTATCCCAAAATAGTGTTGCTCAAAGTGTGATCTGCAGAATGCACTGCTACCAATCCACAAGAAGATATATAAACTGAGAATGTTAGAAACTTTTAGAGCAATTTGACATAAACAGGATATCCATTTTTCTAATAATTTATTTTTTTATTGTATTTTCTGTCTCTGACAGATTGGAAACTTTAAAAAAATCAGTTGCTCACAGATAATTTGGAAACATTTTAAAATTCAGTTGTAACACGGAATAATTAAAAATAAAAAAATAGGGGCTTCCCTGGTGGCGCAGTGGTTGAGAATCTGCCTGCCAATGCAGGGGACATGGGTTCGAGCCCTGGTCTGGGAAGATCCCACATGCCGTGGAGCAACTAAGCCCGTGAGCTACAACTACTGAGTTTGTGCGTCTGGAGCCTGTGCTCCGCAACAAGAGAGGCCGCAATAGTGAGAGGCCCGCGCACCGCGATGAAGAGTGGCCCCCACTCGCCACAACTAGAGAAAGCCCTCGCACAGAAACGAAGACCCAACACAGCCAAAAATAAATAAATAAATAAATAAATAAATAAATAAAGGAGTTCCTTTAAAAAAATAAAAATAAAAAAATAAATAAAACACAAGTGCTTAGGAAATCTATTAAAAAATTGTAAAAAATAAAAATAAAAAAATAAAAGAATAAGGAATAAAACTGGAAAGGGCTGTCTAATCGTTTGCACGTGAATATCTATATGCGTGAGCGGTACCCTTCATGTAGTTCCGACCGTCCTATCAGTCTCTGAGCTTCTTAAGTTACTTCCACGATGTCTTTTCATCCTCGAGGAACTCTGTGTGGTGGGTGCTCTTGAGGCTCTTCTTTTTGGCCCAAAGTGGATTTTCTCCCCAAATGGCAGCTGTCAGAAGAAATCCCTGATTTAAGTTTTCACTCTCCTTGCATCGATCCATGTTGTCAAAACTGGGCTTGTGATCTGTGAACAGAGTTCCCTCCACATCCTGTGAGCACAGAGCAATGTGTCGCCTCGCTCAAGAGTCCCATTCAGGTGGTGCCCCGCGCACCACCAGGCTGTTGAGGAAATTGACAAATTTATAGCCCTGTCGCTGCCTGGCTTTGCAGTGGGGGAAGCGCGGCTTTTCTTCCAGCAAGTGGACTTAGTTGTCTGTTTGCTGTTGGCCTCAAATGTGAGCACTGCTGGTGATGCATGTCACAAATGGAAGTAATATCATTTGAAGTAGTCCTGCTGGAAGCCCAGGAGCAATCTAACTGCATTAACTCCTCCGTCTGAGTGGAGAAGGCTGAAGAGGGTACATGGCTCGACTGAGCTGAAGTGAAGGAAACGAGGCAGCCATACAAGGGTCCATGATGGCAAGGAGCACGGGAGCCTAAAGCGGTTTCACTCACTGCCTTCAAATGAATGGCACCAGCGTAGCACAGGACATCTAATATTACGTTTACAGACCTGGTTAAACATTAGAAGCAGCTGCAGGAGCAGCTTCCTTTCTTTTCGAGGGGTTTCTAATGGTAGGTTCCCCCTCCTGCCTCTTGGAGCTATGGGTGACAGCTGTCTTACACTCAAGAATACCCTGTGTGCATTTCTACTAGTGATTTTAAAGCATGAGGCAAGAATTATAGGCTTCCTTTATATTGTTTTCAAAGACTACAACTTTTTATTAGAAAATAAACTAAGGTTCAAAGAAAGAAAGAAAGAAAATGAGCTAAGGTTCAAAGCCATTGTTTTTACTTTATTATAATAAATAATGGCCCAACAAGTTAGCTTGTAATGCGCATTAGAACTTAGGTCCTCCTCTCTAAGTACTTGAACTTCAGGAAACGTTATTACCCAGCAGGCTATCTTTTCACATCTTCATTGATGCTGTGAGTTAGGTCATAGTTCCTAGGTATATTGGGAAATAGAGTACCTCTCCCCAACATCATTTATTTATTCAGCATGTCTTTACTTAGAATTTTCTCCAAACACAGCTATTAAGCTACCCTTAGTGGTCGGTGTGGTCTCATTCAATCTCATAGTCACATGGGATGGGAGCTAATATTTTCCCCATTTGCAGATGAGGAAACTGAATATTTTTAAAAGTGAGTAACTTGCCTAAGATCTTAGGACCATGATAGGTGTTCTTTGTCACTGTAAGACATTTAGAGTTTTATTACTTAGGTAAGACATATGAAAAGTTTAGTAAAAACTAATTGAAATTGAAATACATGTGTATATGTACCCTAAAACGTATGGTAAGTAATCTAATCCAAATGATGCAATGAAGGTATGACATGGGGACCATGGTCCCCAACTTTCACAAAATATTTATTCAGTGGGAAGATAAATATGTAGCCAATGGGTAAATGTGCAGACTAGAATGTGATATGAGATGAACTCTAAGGTCTTCCTCCTAAACTTGAAGTTCTATAACTTCTGACTAGGATGATCAAGGAAAGCTTCCTGAAGGAGGTAGAATATGAGTAAAAAATTGAAAGATCCTGATTGTTTGCGATGGGAAAATGGAGAATTCCAGGAGACAGCACAGGGAAGCAGAAAAAATGGATATATTCAGAGAAGATACGGCTTGGGTGAAAAACGTCCATGAAAGGGATTAGTACAAGTAAAGCAAAACAGTACATTGGGGTCCGAAAATGGACAAGCTGGAAAAACAAACCAATACCCTTGGTAAGAATGAAGGTTCCTGAACTTGCAGGTACCATGTTCGTAGTGGTTTTAGGAAGATTTTTCACAGGCTTGAGTACAATGAATTATGGTAGAAGCTTGGGAGGAATACTGCAGGCAGAGAAACTGGTCAGGTAGCCATTGCTTTTATACAGCATATTGGTTAAAAGGCATGGAGTGGAATGCATAGAGATGGAAAAAAAAAAGATCAGGTGTACGATACACGTACGGGTAAAATCAACAAAAATTGACAGCATAGCTTAGGAGTCACACACACTCTTCAGTAGGTTCAAAGCCTGCTATGTTATTTGCCAGATTTGTGGTCTTAGACAAGCTACTGAACCTCTCAGTGGCTCTAGGAGCAACTGGTTTGAGGTTTAAGCCAAATTGAGTCACCGAGTCTGTCCATAATGAAGAATACATTGGGAACATGACATACTGGTCAGACTAGCATAACAATTCAGGGCTTAAATAACCAAAGGTGCCACCTACCAGCAGTATCAAAGTGTTGATAAAAAACAATGCAGCTATTTACCAAGGGTCAAATGAGGAGTCCATAGACATCTCATAGATCTGATTTCTCAGGGGCTAAGAATACTCTTGGGGGCCTGCGGTGTAGTACTTCACTGGAGAAAAATAAAATCGGCATTCAGGTGAGGGTGCAGGCTTGAGTAAGCCTTGGAGACAGGACTGTGCCTTGAGCATTACAAAGAGCAAGAAAACCACTTTAGTGGAATGCAAGAAGGTAAAGCTCCAAAGGGAGGTTGGGGCCAGATTGAAGACGCCTTTGAATTTGCAGATTTAGCAAATAAAAATACAAGTGATTTTGCTTGGATCATACTATGATGAAAACATTACTTGTTGTTTATGTGAAATTCAAATTGAACTGGGTGTCCCGTGTTTTATCCTGCAGCCCTATGTTTGGATGCCAGGGAAAGGCAGTTGGACATAATTTTCAGTGACAACCATTTGAAGGGTATTTGAGCAATGGAGTGACACGATGGAACAATTTTTAGAAGGATTAATTTGGTGTGCAGGATGGAGGAGAGACTGAGAATAAGGCGGATAGCTGGGGATGGTCTAGGAATAATACTGGTAAGAGCTGATGAGATTTCTCCTTCCACCCACCATCCCACCATCTCTCAAACCATGTTTCTACACTGCCCTGTCACTCGTATCCTTCCTTATTCCTGATGCTGTATCTACCTTTGCAGAACATTTGGGGACCTGAACAAGAGTCCCTTGAGCCCAGCCTTTTCCATGTCTTAAGGACAAAGTTTCTCCTTAATGTGATACCTTCTTTCCTCATTTTCTTTTTGGTCAGTTAGAAGCATCTTGTTAACATGGTTGTTTTAGGTTAAGTGAATTCACCACTTCTCTGAGATGAAATGGTTGTGTATTTTCTTTTCAAGCAAAGATGTAGAACTGTAAAAATCAAAGTTCAGATGACTTGCCCGTCTCCTTTTCTGCTTGTACCAGTGCCTTCTGGATGCACCTTTTCAGAAGGTTCCAGTGAGGAGCTCAAAGGCACAACATTAGCTACTGACCTTTTGAGGGGGGATTCCCTACTCATCTGACACTAGCTTCTCTGTGACTCAAGTCAGTGGGTAGAGTTACTCAGGCTCCCCTCTTTGACCCTCTTCTGCCTGCAGCTTCCAAGCGTTGTCATGAATATCAGGAGCTAGGGGAATTGGGGCCTGAGAAGCAAGTAGAAGCCTAGCAGAGATGGCCACAGTGATGGTGCTTAGAGGAAACCTAAATCTGCTTAGAGAACAGCCAAAGTCTTACGTGAACAAACAGTACCAAGAAGGTACCAAACATGAGGATGTCACTGAAGGTTAATGCATGAGAATTAAAGCTCAAGAATGAAAAGATAGGGCTTCCCTGGTGGCGCAGTGGTTGAGAATCTGCCTGCTAATGCAGGAGACACGGGTTCGAGCCCTGGTCTGGGAGGATCCCACATGCCGCGGAGCGGCTGGGCCCGTGAGCCACGGCTGCTGAGCCTGCGCTTCTGGAGCCTGTGCCCCGCGACGGGAGGGGCCGCGATAGTGAAAGGCCCGCGCACCGCGATGAAGAGCGGTCCCCGCACCGCGATGAAGAGTGGCCCCCACTTGCCGCAACTGGAGAAAGCCCTCGCACGAACCAAAGACCCAGCACAGCCAAAAATAAATTTAAAAAAAAAAAAAAAAGAATGAAAAGATATCACAGAGACTTATAAGCTCAGCTTGCTTGTGGTTGTGCAGGAAGCTTGGCAAGAGGGAAAGTGGGGCAGAAATCTAGGTCCTAATCCCCTTGCCAAGCAGTTAGCTCTGGCACAGTCTGCATCCATCAGGAGGGGACACCTTTTTCTTACTGGCGTATGGATACCGTCTAGACTAGTGATGAGGCTGGACAGAGTAAGATTTGAATCCTGACTAGTTGTCAGACCGTGTGCTCTGATACTTGCCCATCCTGAGCCTAAATCTCTTCACCTGCAAAGTGGGATAATAATAATGCCTCCCTAGGCTCATATTGCTAAAAAATGCTTCTCACAATGACTAGAACATAGCTGCAAATAAATTATAACCACTACCACAAAACCAGCAACACATACTGTCTGTACAAATTTATTCAGGAGTCACATAAAAGGCCTTGAAGGCAGATTTAACTTCCCTTCATAAAAATCATCCATTGGCAAAGTTTTTCTATAAAGGGCCAAATAGTAAATATTTAGGGCTCTGTGAGCCATAATGCCTCTGTCACATATTCTTCTTTTTTTTAAACAACACTGTAAAAATGGAAAAAGCATTCTTAGTTTATGGGCCATACAAAAACCATCTTCGGACTAGATTTGGTTCATGGGCTACAGTTTAATGATAAAGAATGCAAAGAACACAGACGTCTGTGAGTTCGTTAATTTTGGGGTACCTATGATTTTAGCATGGAGTCAGACAGCAGATAGATAGAACTCGTCAGTCATTGCCCTAAGCTCTCAGCCAGCCCCTATAGTGGTGAGAGTGTAGACTCTAGGTTGTCTATTTGTCTCAAAATCAGAAGTCCAGCCCAAACACAATGGTCACCATGCTGTATGTGCTCAGTAAATATTTTTGAGGGAATGAATTGAAACGATTTAAAGTTTTTTGAGCTGGATTTCTTCATCTATAAATGGCAAAGAAAAACATCGTCAGGAACAAAGGAGGTACTGTATAAAATGTGTGTATTACAGTCACATAATGACAATAATCTCATCATCATTATGTTCCAGTGTAACCGTTGTCAACATGCACTTAGGTATCATTTCAAATTATTGTATCAATAGTCAGCAGTTGATTTGAAAGGAAAAATTAAAAGTTCTAAGGATAGAGTGATTAAAAGTGGAGAGACACTCGCTTCATCCACCAGAAAGAGTGTATTTATCTTGGAATGATGATAATTTCTTTTTCTTGAAAAACAAACAAAACAAAATCAGACCTTGAGGAATGGCCACTGCTTTCTACCTCTGACGCTGACTGTGCACATGTATAAGCCTTTCCTCGCTCCCACGATTCCCTCTTCCTAAGCACATGGCACATAAGATTAAAGTCATAGGTGATCCTTGGGGAAAGGTGCTGTTACAAACCAGGTGGGTACCATTAGCATGGAACATATAAGGATGAAGATTACAATGAGATAGAGACTTTACTAAGGAACAGGGTACACTGGACGTCACGCAGTTCACACTGTAACGTACCCTTACGATTTGCAGAAAAGTAGGTGGTAATAACCAAGCCATGATATCTGAGCTATAAAACAGGCAGTCAGCTTATCCTTTAAGGGAGGAAAGAAACTTTTCAAATGTTGCAGAATGTAGGACACTTTCGGATAATGGGAAGTTCCGCATTAGGAGGCAGTACTTATAGTACATACATGTCAGTCTGTGTCTCAGTTGCCTCATCAGTAAAATGGGACAATTGCACGTACCTAGCTGGTGGCGGAGCTTTTTTGCAAATTACTTCCAAATGAATATCCATAGATCTATGATGAGCCTTTAAGGCACTGTATACTATAGGTAAATGAAAACCAAATTTGAGAACACATGGATAGTTGGGAAGGCGATTTTAAATAATTGAGACACATTTATCTTCTATTTTTGAAATGAGGTTCAGAATTCAGCTGGAATTATAGTATCATCAGATACTTTGAACTTGCTACAATTTAAATAGGCTCATTTGAGCAAAGTACAGAGCATCATTCATTCCCAAGTTTAGCCAGTCTGCCCGCTGGATTGACTGGTGATGTCTTGATTGGGTATGATTCCCCTTGACTTATTTCTCTGTTGTTGATAATTAAAAGCTGTCTGGTTTTATTCTCATGTAATGATAAGTGAAGGGGTAATGTCTGCCAGACTTTTCCCATTCGCTTGTTGTTTGCAACAGTGCAGAGCCTTGGGATCACCATGAATTTTAAGCTGATGTCCTGGTAACTGAATATCAGTGCAGATAGTATATTGATGTTTTGCATCTGGGAGCTGATACGCAATCTCAGAGCCAACTGGAAAACAATCCCCAGTGTAAATGGATGAATTGGCATGGATGACCTTATCCTCTCATTCCAGCTTTGAAAAACAGACACTTCTGTGAGTAGGTAGAAAACACCATCTATCAACCACAGTTTCCACGGTTCTCTGGGACTAACACAAGTGCCTAACTTTCCATCAGAAGGACAAAGCATATTGAAGAAGCAGAAGACAAAATGATAGTTAGCCTCTCTCTAATCTCAGTGTGTTTTGTTCTGGTTCTTGAAGCTTTCCCTTCATTATGGTTTTAATCATCTCGATCAGCATTATTATAATCACAAAATGTCAGCCTAAGAAAATGATAATCTCATCGTCATTATGTTTCAATGTCACCTTTGTCAACTTGTGCTTAGCTATCATTTCAAATTACTGTATCAATGCTGTAATTAGATATAATTTGTGATATGACCAGCATTCACAGGTGAGTGGTTTTTCAAAAAATCCCACACCAACTGAAATAGTTTATTATTATAGGTCTTTTCTTTCAGAAACAAATATGTTTAATGTGGGCTCTCCCTTGAGAAATATTTCATATCAAAATGTTACATTTTATGAATACAACATGAATTAATATTTATGACTTGAATATTATAGCCTATGTGTGTGAGCTTGAAGCACTGAAACCTCTATCTCATTCTTTATAGTTTTTTTTTTTTTTTTTAACTCAGATGGCATATGGGGGTTTTTTTTAGGACTGTCCTCATGCATACAATTAATGAAATTCAAATATCTCTCTTTTACCAAATTTCTTATTGCAATTGACCATTCCGTAATGATTTCTATTATTTCATTACAGAGAATCATAGGTTTAGGATACTTTCCACTCTGGTAAGTTCTCTTTTAAACCAAGATAAGATTAAGGTGAAAGAGAGGAAGAAAAGCGTTAATTTGGAGAAAGGTTTTCTACCTTCCCTTATGGGAGGAAGTCTAGGCTAAAAAGTAGGACTGGTTGATCCAGTATAAAAGTGATTCATGAAATATGACATCTCTTTAACATTGAGGAAAAAAATGCTTTCCTTCATTGAGTGCTTTCTTCCACATGCAAAATATTGACACATCCCTATTATATCAAACAAAAGCCTTCGTTCAGAGAGATAATTTTATAGAGCAGCTGGTATCATGTGATCTTATTAATATTTATGAAATATGATAATAATATGGAAAAGGGGGAACTGGAACACAGCCCTATCTTTCTAGACCCTATTCATTTCAGCTTCAAAATGTTTTTTCATTTCACACATCAGACGCTAATTAGCAAATATCTAATTAGTGTTAGAAGATTAATCACTCTTGGGAGTTGTTGAGGCTTTGAGCTTTCATGCATGCAAAAACAGTGCCATTTTAGGTGCATTTGTTAAGGTACAGTAACTTTAAATGATACAACTTTTATTTTTCCTTGAAAAAAATTTAAGTTACAGCAATGAAGTAAATGTAGGCTCTAGTAAAAAGAGATCGAGGAATATGCAATTGGAAAGATAAAAATGACACCATTGAGAGCCACATAGTCAATCCAATCACCAAATGTTAGCAAGAGCTTGCTCTATTTTAGGCATTGTGGGAGGCCCTCAGAAGACCCAGAGAACCAAAAAATGTAGCACCTAACCTCCAGATGCTTAGGAAATTAAAGGAGGGGTTTGCAAACTAAGGCCCCAGGCCCAAATTCAGCCTGCCACAGTGTTTTTGTATGACTTTAAACTGAGAATGTTTTTTACATTTTTAAATGGTTGAATAAAAAGAACCAAGAGTGATATTTCATGACACATGAAAATTTAATGAAATTCAAATTTCAGTGTCCATAATTTTTTTTTTATTGGAACCCAGCCATGCTTATTCATTTATGTACTGTCTATGGCTGTTTTCGCCTATCACGGCAGAGTTGAGTAGTTGCAACAGAGACCATATGGCTCTCAGAGCCTAAAATATTTACTCTCTGGCCCTTTACAGAAAAAATTTTTTGCCCATTCCTGAATTAAAAGCTAAACATCTTGATATAGTAGAGCAGCTTGGGGAGTCAAGTAGACTGATATCAGTTCTATAATTTGTTAGCTGTGTGATTCTGGGTAGGTGATTTAAAATTTCTTAGCCTCAGTTGATAATACAGGAATTATTCATCTCTTCATAGATCTATGAAAACTGAGGCTTTTAAGAACTAAATAGAACTACTTAAATAATATACCTCACTTGGTACTTGACTCATGGTAGATAAACGGTAAAAGTTACTCCCCTGGATCCCAACCCTTCCTAGAAACAAAATACAGTTAGGTTTCTTCATTAGTTCTCCTTCTCATCCTCCTTAAAAAGGTTTCTAAATGGAAGGGTGAATGGTCCAGAACTGGAAGCAGTATTAATTCTTCACCCAATTCATGAATAAGATGGAAAAAGGGATAGGTACTAAACTAAAATGATCTCACTGGAGATTTCTGCTTCTAATATTATGGTACTTTGTCCCCATCTTGTCCCCAAATGCCCTTAAGCATCAATTCCTCCTTCTAATAAAACCTGAAGGAAGGAAGTAACCAGGAAAAATTTATTGTTAATGTAAGTTCCAATGATGTTGTTCTTATTTTTTTATTCATAAAAATCTCTCTTTATACCGAATTCCTGTTTACAATTCATAGCTGTCAAATCTTTCATTTAAGTACACACATAATAAATTTATTGACTGTATCCTGCAGAGTTAATGATGGGTAACTCATTAAATGCCACAGGGAGCCTATCTTTTATAAGGAAAATTGGAGTGTTTTTTTTTTTGTTTTTTTTTGTTTTTTTTTTAAGAAGTATTTATTTATTTATTTTTATGGCTGTGTTGGGTCTTCGTTTCTGTGCACGGGCTTTCTCTAGTTGCGGAGAGCGGGGGCCACTCTTCATCGCGGTGCGCGGGCCTCTCACTATCGTGGCCTCTCTTGTTGCGGAGCACAGGCTCCAGACGCGCTGGCTCAGTAGTTGTGGCTCACGGGCCCAGCTGCTCCGCGGCACGTGGGATCTTCCCAGACCAGGGCCCAAACCCGTGTCCCCTGCATTGGCAGGCAGACACTCAACCACTGCGCCACCAGGGAAGCCCTGGAGTGTTTTTTTAGAGGGTGAGGTGTTTTGGGGGAGGAGGGATTGGGGTAAACTGAAAACTTTAAAAAATTATTCTCTAAGCTGAAAAATCTGTTTCAAAGCAGCAGGAATTTTAATCAAGACACACACGTATACAGCCATCAAAGTTCAGTGATGTAAATAGTAAGATTGGCTTCTAGAATCAATATATCTACATTGAAATTTGGCCATAATTCAAATTGCTTTATATGTTCTTGGGAAACAAGACTACAAACTATAGAAAGCATTTAAAGTGAGGTTTAAACTGAAGATATAATGGCTCCATTTTATCTCTCTGAGGGTTGTGAGCAATGTTAATACATTTTCTCTGAAACAATATGCATTAGAAAAATATTTTGAAATAATATTGATTTTAGGTGACTGACACCTAAGTCGATAATTTGAAAAATGAGATCACAATGACACGTTAGCGTATAATCACATGCCGTGCAGTAGAAACAGGAACTGCCTTGGATGGTTGCTGTAGCTGGGGGAGAACAGGAAAAGCTGGTGTCCTAGAATAGCTCCACTCTACTCACTGGTCACTCTGTGCACTTAATGAGCCCACTCAGTCTGGAAGTGCTCTGGGCAGCAGGCAAGTTGTATTTAGAGAGCATGGCAGCAGGTGGGTAGAGGTGTGGTGGGATGACCTAGCAGCAGACAGAGAGATCTGATGCCAGTGGATGAGGGGGGCCAGGAGCCCTTAAACTCTACCATTTTTAAAAACTATGGGTTTTTTTCTACCATATTTTAAAAGCCAAATAGAGAAGAGAAAAGGAAAGTGATTATAACTGCAAATAGAGGATCTTGGTCACAAAGAAAGTTCTTCCTATTGAAGAGAGGGTGTTTCCAACCAGGCAGGTTGTTTAACACATTTTTCAAAAGCCTTTGTATGTGTGAGCCATACTGAGATTTATAAACATTGTCTGGCCCCCAGGAGCTTACCATCAGGTCGTTCCTTGGTGTCTTTACGGATATCTAAACCATCTGAATAAGAACCACCAGGAATGGAGGTAGTTCTTAAAAACTACAGATTACTGGGTCCTCTCCTGGTCTGCCTCCATCTAAATCTCTGCGGGGTCATGCCCTGGAATCTGAATGTTAGTGAGCTTCTCGAGTGATTCTTAAATACCTTAAAGACTGAGAAAAATATCTCTGGGTCATTTTCAAATAGAAAAAAATAACCAGTTGTTTGTTCTGCATATGTTTTGCATTGTCTTTACCTATTCCTACATCCATAAAGCCATCTTTCATAGTATTGTGCTTTGTTTTCCTCTGAACAAGAACTTTACCTTTGCCCACCATTATATTCTCTGATTTCTTCCTGTCAACCACAAATGGCTTTTGCAGTGGAAATTTAAAAGAAGATTGTATAAAGCCAGTAATGAGTTAGTCATTCACACAAGATGACAGAATAACATGAAGTCACAGTTGCTTCTTGCCATGTACCAAACCACCCTGAAACTCAGGGACTTGTGGGTCAACTGAACAGTTCTTCTGCTGGACTCACCTGGGGTCAGTCACATGCCTGCAGTCATCTCAGGGCTTCAGTGGAGGCTGATTGGTCTAGGGCAGTTATTCCCAAAGTATGGTCATTGGACCAGTATCATCAGCATCACTAGGGAAGTTGTTAGAAGTGAAAGTTCTCAGACACCATCCCAGAGCTACTGAATCAAAAACTCTAAGAGTGGGACCCAGCAATCTGTTGTAATAAGTCCTCCAGGTGATTCCAATGCACACTCATGCTTAAGAACTCTGGTTTAGGGAGTAGTAAATGGGGAGCTCATTGCCATTCCAAATGGTCTCATCCTCCAATAGGCTAGCCTGAGCTTCCTCAGATGGTGACACCACCTTCCAGTAGGGTGAAGTCAGACATTGAAAGGCCTCTTGTGGCCTAGGCCCAGAAGCTGGCCATTGGTTAAATTGGTTAAATCTATTGGCTAAAGCAAATCACATGGTCGGCCCAAATTCAAGGGGAAGGAAAATAGATTCTACTTCCTGTTGAGAGGAATGGCAAAGTCGCACAGCAAAGTGGCCCAGATACAGAAATGGGAATAATTGTTTTGGCCATCTTTGCAAACAATCTACCACACTAGGTAGTAATATAATAGACCTAAATGCCTTATTCTCCCAAGATTTACCAACATGATCCTCAGGATTTTTCTCTTCTATGCAGAATACAATGCTGGTTGTATTAGTTTCCTCGGGCTGCCCTGACAAAAATAACCCAAACTTGGGTGGCGTAAAACAACAGAAATTTCCTTCAGACAGTTCTAGATTCTGGAATTCCAAACTAAATGTGTCAGTAAGACCATGCTCCCTCTGAAGCCTGTTGGGGAAAATCCTTTCCTTGCCTCTTCCTAGTTCCTGGTGATTGGCAAACAATTATTAGTTTTTGTTGGCTTGTAGTTGCACCCCTCCACTCTCTGCCTCTGTTGTCACATGGGGTTCTCCCTGTGTCATCACACCATCTTGGAGGACACCAGTCACATTGGATTAAGGATCCAGCCTAATTCAGTATGACCTTATCTGAATTAAAATAATTACATCTGCAGTGATCCTATTTCCCAACACGGTCACATTGTGAGGTCCTGGGGATTAGGACTTTAACATTTCTTTTGGTAGCGGGGGACACAGTTCAACCCCTGACACCTACCTAGGTTTCAACCCTCTGGTTGACTGTATGTTACAATATTTAGAATCAAGGAGTAACTCTGTACTGGGAGGAAGGGTGGATTCCAAAGGGCTTAATAAACCTTTTAATTCACTGCCTGGTTGTATATACTTGACCCTCTTGTGTGAATAGATAAATAAATGTTTCATTGTTTAGTGATGTACTGGACGTGGAGCACAGGAGGGAATGTCAGCATAGAATGTGATACTTATGATGGAGAAGCCACAGAAGATGGTATCTTCCTGAGCTGTGTATTTTAAAGTATCCTATTACATAGCATGGAAATCAGTGGTATTGTTTAGCGTAATAATGCCAGGGGCACATATACAATATCCTGTTATAGCTTGGAAATACTGATAGCTGCAACAGGATATATGTAGTTTCAATTGTGTAAAGTGATGGTTTTACATCATCTTCCCTGGAACTTATCAGGGCACTTTTATGCTATCTCTTATGTAATAAGCCTTTGGGTTTTAGAACATGTACACCTGTCTATATGTATGGTTATATAGAGCTGCATCAATGTATTCATTCGTTCATTTATTCATTCATTCATTGTCCATTCTTTCTTTCAACAAATGTGTACTGAGTGCCTACTGGGAGACTTGGGAATCAGAAATAACAAAATAATAATGAAACAGTTTTCTGCCCTGACCTCATGGGGCTGATATTCAAGAGGGGGACATAAAAATTTTAAATAATAATAAATGTGCAGCATAAAATACAATTTCAGACAGTAAAATGTGCTATGAAGAAATAATGTGATTGGGGAATAGAATTAATATTTGTTCAAATAACTCTAAGCATCATGTGAAAGCATGTTTTACAAAGATTTGTTTTTAATATAATAGCATCCAAATATCTAGTCCACCATCAGCAACAATGATATAGTCATTGTTCAGTGACCCTTTCCAAGTTATTGGAAATATTTTCCAATTGATGCTAATCAATTTCAGTAATTGAGCTTGTTGTGACTGTTTTTATGCTATGTATGTTAATAGCACGGATTTTGGATTCTGAGAAACCTGGGTTTGAACTGAGACTTGGCAGTATGGTTATATACTCTCTCTCAGTTTAGTAAATGTCCTCATTAAATGAAGATAAGAATACCTAGTTCTTAGGTTGTCCTAAAGCTTGTGACATGTGACACTGCTAACCACGTTATTTGGCAAATAAGTGCTTAATACAAATTTTTACTTGTTTATTTTCTTTATAATTTCATTCAAGAAATTTGATCTTTTATGGTCTTTTAAAATGGCCACTAAAAAATAGTCTTATGAGGACAGATCAATCAAATATCCTCCTCTCTTAAATGATATCAGTCAAACACCTGTGCACAATGGGAGCACCATCTTGCTGGGTAAACATACTTATTTAAAAATTTAATTGTTGGACTTCCCTGGCGGTCCAGTGGTTAAGACTCCACGCTTCCAATGCTTCCAATGCAGGGAGCGAGGGTTTGATCCCTGGTCGGGGAACTAAGATCCCACATGCCACGCGGCGAAAAAAAAACCAAAACCAAATTAATTGTTATTCTTCCGAGATGAAGAAAACAGCCATAGTTAATTTTTACATCTTCAAAAATGTATGACTTCTCCATCGTGCATTGTATATCAAATACAATAAAAAGGCAAAAACCATTTACACTAAAATCTGATTCATGCTTTCACATAATATTTATGGTTTTCTACTTTTATGGATGCACCCAAAGTTTTGTGACTCTTTAAAAAAAAAAAAACCTTTAAATAGTACCTTGCATTAGGACTGCATTTTTATATTCTTAATTTGGGCATAATAATCTTGATTATATCTGCAACCCAGGCTACTGTACAAGGTTCTCTTTTATACCCTCTATGAGTAAATTAGGACCATGCTTGTAGACTTGATAGGTCATCCATACCAATGATAGCTATAATATTGGTAAGGAAAAAAACTTGGTTCTGTCACGTAGGTTGCGTCTCCAAGTGTAATAATTATTTTGCAAATGATAACATTATTAGAAAAAAGTTACTGTATACTTACCACATCTGAAGCAGCTCACTCAATGTTCAGAACAATCCCATGAGTTAGGAAATGTTATCAGCGTTTTACAGATAGGGAATATGAGACCCTGGGAAATTAAATAACTTATCCAAATACGTCAGACAGAAAGTGGGGAAGCAGAGATCTGAACTCTATTATTATTCTTACTCAGGCATCTTTAGGCTTCATCATCATGCTGTATAGACCACCTGATGGAGAATGTATGGGGCTGAGTGATTTGTGTCATTTGCTGTAGAGCTAGACATGGAAAGTCCTCTATTTTTTTTTTTTTTTTTATATCAGAAGCTAGTATCTGACTTGTAAAATATTCCTTCCTTAAGTGAGCCATTGTCTTCTGGAATTATCCCCAATAAATGGTATGATCTGCCCAGAAACCTTACAATGTGAGCTTCATACTGCTGAGATTTCAATCCCTGACCTGAAAGGAAATCTTTATTCAAGACATGGAGCCTGGTGCCCTGATAGCTCAGACCTCCCCTAGATGCCCAACACGAAATCTTTGCTAACCACTGAACTGAACATTGAAGTGACAGAAGGTTGCACAGAAGGTAACTATTCTTTGAGATGTAAGTCTAAATTAGGAAAGAGCGGGTAGGATTTATTGTGAATGGGTGCCTACATTTGAGAGTCTCATGATTTAGGTGTCCTACAGAGAGATGTTGGCAGGGACTCTGGTTTAAAAAAGGGAGGGGGCGTTCTTCAGAGCAAAAATAATGACAGCTAAGCATCAGAGCTTCCATGGTCCCTTGGCTTTCTTCCACACTCGAAGACTGAACTAATCTCTCTGTCAACTTCAGTGTGTTAATTTACAGCTTAACACCCTTGGGCGGTATTTCTATCCCCTTCCCCATAAGTGACACCTCAGTCATCAAACTGGCCTCCTCACCTGGGTAATCTGGGTACAGAGGCTCCACTTATCTCGCCTTCAAAGGGGCAGTCACAATGACTGCACTTGATACATTCTGATACATTCATAACATGACAGTGTAAAGTACAGGGTCATTCTAATGGGACTTGAACTTGAGGGGGTCCACTTATTTTGGTAGACTAGCCTCTATCTGGCGGTGGGCTCTGAATTGGGGTATTTACTCTTCAGGACCCATTAAGAACAGTGGCATATGAAGGAAAAAGAATGATTTTGACCTCGTAAATGCTTCTCAACCACATTTAGTTTTTGGAAATATTTTGAAGTATTTATCTTAGATTTTTAAAAATCTTCTTTTCATAATTATTCATGCCAAAATACAGAAACTATGTTGGCTCTAAATGTGGAACCACACAATTAATAGTAGAGCTGCCAGGGACTTTAGAATTCATATAATTTAACCTTCTTTTTACAGATGTGTAAACTGAGGCTTGGATAGGTCATATGCCTAGTCCAAGGTCACCTGACTAACTAATGGTAGTCTTTTAAATATTCTCTAAGACGCAAAGATGTGAAAATATCTACTAAACTCGTTTGCTCTACATTTTTAATCACTTCTATTTCTGTTTTATCATACTGCAACATATTCTTCAATCCTTCCAGTTAAAGGGATGAGGGGAAAGGGGGAAACAAGGATAGGAGGAAGAATACATTGGCATATGTCAAGATAACTTACACCAATTCAAAAACTCACATTTAATTCCTCAGGGCACTTTCCCAGAGCAAATCACAGAATTTTCCCCTAAGTAATTATAAAACAGGTTCAAGGAATAAGGACTCTGGTCATTCATCGATTCCTGATTTTTATTCCCAGACTTATCACTCCCCAGGATGAGAGGTTTGAGAGAAGAGCTGCATTTGTAAAATGACTAGAATAATTTTAGCCACCTCAGGGATTCAGTGACTGTTTAATACAATAAAGGACTCTGAGATAGTCAGATGAAAGGTGCTTTAGATGGCAGACAGGATTACTCGATTAGAATTTCAGAGAGGGAGAAAGGAATCTTTTGTGTTGACAGGTTTTTTTCTTATTCTTTTCTTGGCAGTCCTATAGTGGTTAAAAATTTTTTTTTTCCTTACCAATTTCTTCAATTTTAGATCATGTCCTTGACTTGGTACAGCTTTCATCAGGAGGACTACGTGTTGGTATAAACTGCCTAGCTCCCTTTTGGATTTTTTTCCAGTATGCATTTTAGCCTCTTTGAATTCATAGGGCTAATTTTTCTCATTTCCCATGGTTGTGATGTTTATAAAGTAAAATAGAATTACCTGGGGACAGTGTTTTGTAAGTCAGTATTTGTTACAGGTCACAGAGGCACACACACATATACACACAATCACACTTCCCTGTATTGAATTGTTTGGAGACCAGACCAATTTTGTTTCATTCTCCAAAGGTTGCCATCATATCATTAATCTTTCTCAGCCCTTAAAGATGGCCCTTTGCCATATTCTGTCAGAAAACAAGATATAGACCATTTACTTTAAATACCTAAAAATAAAAATGCTGAATCAATGGTTACACACATGCACACACACACACACACACAGGAGCTAATGCATTTTGTGATTTTTGGAAATCTCTGTGAATTGTGGGTGGGGAGGGAGCAATAGAATTTGCAGTTTATTGAGATTGAATTGTTTTATTGCATTAGTTGTAAAATGTTCTTTGCTATTAAAACAAGTAGTGCTAATTAATAATCCTGCAGAATGGTAGAGCAGCCTTTGAACTACAAGAATAGATTATTAATCCTTTGCAGTAGAATTCTGCTTTTCCTTTCTCTCTCTCTCCTTTTTTTTTTTAACATCTTTATTGGAGTATAATTGCTTTACAATGGTGTGTTAGTTTCTGCTTTATAACAAAGTGAATCAGCTATACATATACATATATCCCCATATCTCTTCCCTCTTCCATCTCCGTCTCTCCAACCCTCCCTATCCCACCCCTCTAGGTGATCACAAAGCACCGAGCTGATCTCCCTGTGCTATGCAGCTGCTTCCCACTAGCTATCTATTTTACGTTTGGTAGTGTATGTATGTCCATGCCACTCTCTCACTTTGTCACAGCTTACCCTCCCCCCTCCCCATATCCTCAAGTCCATTCTCTAGTAGGTCTGCATCTTTATTCCCATCTTGCCCCTAGGTTTTTCATGACCTTTTTTTCTTTTTTAGATTCCATATATATGTGTTAGCATACGGTATTTGTTTTTCTCTTTCTGACTTACTTCACTCTGTATGACAGACTCTAGGTCCATCCACCTCACTACCAATAACTCAATGTCGTTTCTTTTTATGGCTGAGTAATATTCCATTGTATATATGTGCCACATCTTCTTTATCCATTCATCTGCTGATGGACACTTAGGTTGCTTCCATGTCCTGGCTATTGTAAATAGAGCTGCAATGAATGTTTTGGTACATGACTCTTTTCAAATTATGGTTTTCTCAGGGTATATGCCCAGTAGTGGGATTGCTGGATTGTATGGTAGTTCTATTTTTAGTTTTTTAAGGAACCTCCATACTGTTCTCCATAGTGGCTGTATCAAATTACATTCCTACCAACAGTGCAAGAGGGTTCCCTTTTCTCTACACCCTCTCCAGCATTTATTGTTTGTAGATGTTTTGATGATGGCCATTCTGACTGGTGTGAGATGATATCTCATTGTAGTTTTGATTTGCATTTCTCTAATGATTAATGATGTTGAGGATTCTTTCATGTGTTTGTTGGCAATCTGTATATCATCTTTGGAGAAATATCTATTTAGGTCTTCTGCCCATTTTTGGATTGAATTGTTTGTTTTTTTGATATTGAGCTGCATGAGCTGCTTGTAAATCTTGGAGATTAATCCTTCGTCAGTTGCTTCATTTGCAAATATTTTCTCCCATTCTGAGGGTTGTCTTTTCATCTTGTTTATGGTTTCCTTTGCTGTGCAAAAGCTTTTAAGTTTCATTAGGTCCCATTTGTTTATTTTTGTTTTTATTTCCATTTCTCTAGGAGGTGGGTCAAAAATGATCTTGCTGTGATTTATGTCATAGAGTGTTCTGCTTATGTTTTCCTCCATGAGTTTGATGGTGTCTGACCTTACATTTACATCTTTAATCCATTTTGAGTTTATTATTGTGTATGGTGTTAGGGAGTGTTCTAATTTCATTCTTTTACATGTAGCTGTCCAGTTTTCCCAGCACCACTTATTGAAGAGGCTGTCTTTTCTCCACTGTATATTCTTGCCTCCTTTATCAAAGATAAAGTGACCATATGTGCATGGGTTTATCTCTGGGCTTTCTATCCTGTTCCATTGATCTATATTTCTGTTTCTGTGCCACTACCATACTGTCTTGATTACTGTAGCTTTGTAGTATAGTCTGAAGTCAGGGAGCCTGATTCCTCCAGCTCCGTTTTTCTTTCTCAAGATTGCTTTGGCTATTCGGGGTCTTTTGTGTTTCCATACAAATTGTGAAATTTTTTGTTCTAGTTCTGTGAAAAATGCCAGTGGTAGTGTGATAGGGATTGCATTGAATCTGTAGATTGCTTTGGGTAGTAGAGTCATTTTCACAATGTTGATTCTTCCAATCCAAGAACATGGTATATCTCTCCATCTATTTGTATCATCTTTAATTTCTTTCATCAGTGTCTTATAATTTTCTGCATACAGGTCTTTTGTCTCCTTAGGTAGGTTTATTCCTAGATATTTTATTCTTTTAGTTGCAATGGTAAATGGGAGTGTTTTCTTAATTTCACTTTCAGATTTTTCATCATTAGTGTAGAGGAATGCAAGAGATTTCTGTGCATTAATTTTGTATCCTGCTACTTCACCAAATTCATTGATTAGCTCTAGTAGTTTTCTGGTAGCATCTTTAGGAATCTCTATGTATAGTATCACATCATCTGCAAACAGTGACAGCTTTACTTCTTCTTTTCCAATTTGGATTCCTTTTATTTCTTTTTCTTCTCTGATTGCTGTGGCTAAAACTTCCAAAACTGTGTTGAATAATAGTGTCGAGAGTGGGCAACCTTGTCTTGTTCCTGATCTTAGTGGAAATGGTTTCAGTTTTTCACCATTGAGGACAATTTTGGCTGTGGGTTTGTCATATATGGCCTTTATTATGTTGAGGAAAGTTCCCTCTATGCCTACTTTCTGGAGGGTTTTTATCATAAATGGGTGTTGAATTTTGTCGAAAGCTTTCTCTGCATCTATTGAGATGATCATGTGGTTTTTCTCCTTCAATTTGTTAATATGGTGTATCACATTGATTGATTTGCATATATTGAAGAATCCTTGCATTCCTGGGATAAACCCCACTTGATCATGGTGTATGATCCTTTTAATGTGCTGTTGGATTCTGTTTGCTAGTATTTTGTTGAGGATTTTTGCATCTATGTTCATCAGTGATATTGGCGTGTAGTTTTCTTTCTTTGTGACATCTTTGTCTGGTTTTGGTATCAGAGTGATGGTGGCCTCGTAGAATGAGTTTGGGAGTGTTCCTCCCTCTGCTATATTTTGGAAGAGTTTGAGAAGGATAGGTATTAGCTCTTCTCTAAATGTTTGATAGAATTCGCCTGTGAAGCCATCTGGTCCTGGGCTTTTGTTTGTTGGAAGATTTTTAATCACAGTTTCAACTTCAGTGCTTGCGATTGGTCTGTTCATATTTTCTATTTCTTCCTGGTTCAGTCTCGGAAGGTTGTGCATTTCTAA
Source organism: Balaenoptera acutorostrata (assembly GCF_949987535.1). NCBI lineage: Eukaryota > Metazoa > Chordata > Mammalia > Artiodactyla > Balaenopteridae > Balaenoptera > Balaenoptera acutorostrata. The sequence continues at coordinate 153,382,467 of NC_080065.1, forward strand.
GAATTTGTCCATTTCTTCCAGGTTGTCCATTTTATTGGCATATAGTTGCTTGTAGTTATCTCTCATGATCATTTGTATTTCTGCAGTGTCAGTTGTTACTTCTCCTTTTTCATTTCTAATTTTATTGATTTGAGTCTTCTCCCTTTTTTTCTTGATAAGTCTGGCTAATGGTTTATCAATTTTGTTTATCTTCTCAAAGAACCAGCTTTTAGTTTTATTGATCTTTGCTATAGTTTCCTTCATTTCTTTTTCATTTATTTCTGCTCTGATCTTTATGATATCTTTCCTTCTGCTAGCTTTGGGGGTTTTTTGTTCTTCTTTCTCTAATTGCTTTAGGTGTAAGGTTAGGTTGTATATTTGAGATGTTTCTTGTTTCCTGAGGTAGGATTGTATTGCTATAAACTTCCCTCTTAGAACTGCTTTTGCTGCATCCCATAGGTTTTGGGACATCGTGTTTTCATGGTCATTTGTTTCTAGATATTTTTTGATTTCCTCTTTGATTTCTTCAGTAATTGCTTGCTTATTAAGTAGTGTGTTGTTTAGCCTCCATGTGTTTGTATTTCCTACAGATTTTTTCCTGTAATTGATATCTAGTCTCATAGCATTGTGGTCGGAAAAGATACTTGATATAATTTCAATTTTCTTAAATTTACCAAGGTTTGATTTGTGACCCAAGATATGATCTATCCTGGAGAATGTTCCATGAGCACTTGAGAAGAAAGTGTATTCTGCTGTTTTTGGATGGAATGTCCTATAAATATCGATAAGTCCATCTTGTTTAATGTATCATTTAAAGCTTGTGTTGCCTTATTTATTTTCATTTTAGATGATCTGTCCCATTGGTGCAAGTGGAGTGTTAAAGTCCCCTACTATGATTGTGTTACTGTCGATTTCCCCTTTTATGGCTGCTAGTATTTGCCTTATGTATTGAGGTGCTCCTATGTTGGGTGCATAAATATTTACAATTGTTGTATCTTCTTCTTGGATTGATCCCTTGATCATTATGTAGTGTCCTTCTTTGTCTCTTGTAATAGTTTTTGTTTTAAAGTCTATTTTGTCTGATATGAGAATTGCTACTCTAGCTTTCTTTTGATTTCCATTTGCATGGAATGTTTTTTTCCATCCCCTCACTTTCAGTCTGTAAGTGTCCCTAGGTCTGAAGTGGGTCTCTTGTAGACAGCATATATACAGGTCTTGTTTTTGTATCCATTCAGCCAATCTATGTCTTTTGGTTGGAGCATTTAATCCATTTACATTTAAGGTAATTATCGATATGTATGTTCCTATTACCATTTTCTTAATTGTTTTGGGTTTATTATTGTAGGTCTTTTCCTTCTCTTGTGTTTCCCAGCTAGAGAAGTTCCTTTAGCATTTGTTGTAAAGCTGGTTTGGTGGTGCTGAATTCTCTTAGCTTTTGCTTGTCTGTAAAGGTTTTAATTTCTCTGTCAAATCTGAATGAGATCCTTGCTGGCTAGAGTAATCTTGGTTGTAGGTTTTTCTCCTTCATCACTTTAAATATGTCCTTCCACTCCCTTCTAGCTTGCAGAGTTTCTGCTGAAAGATCAGCTGTTAACCTTATGGGGATTCCCTTATGTGTTATTTGTTGTTTTTCCCTTGCTGCTTTTAATATTTGTTCTTTGTATTTAATTTTTTTTTTTCAAACGTCTTTATTGAAGTATAATTGCCTTACAATAGTGTGTTAGCATCTGCTTTATAACAAAGTGAATCAGTTATACATATACAATATGTTCCCATTTCTCTTCCCTCTTTCATCTCCCTCCCTCCCACCCTCCCCATCCCACCCCTCTAGGTGGTCACAAAGCACCGAGCTGATCTCCCTGTGCTATGCGGCTGCTTCCCACTAGCTATCTATTTTACATTTGGTAGTGTATATATGTCCATGACACTCTCTTACCCTGTCACATCTCACCCCACCCCCTCCCCATATCCTCAAGTCCATTCTCTAGTAGGTCTGTGTCTTTATTCCCGTCTTGCCACTAGGTTCTTCATGGCCTTTTTTTTTTTTTTTTCCCTTAGATTCCATATATATGTGTTAGCATACTGTATTTGTTTTTCTCTTTCTGACTTACTTCACTGTGTATGACAGACTCTAACTCCATCCACCTCATTACAAATACCTCCATTTCATTTCTTTTTATGGCTGAGTAATATTCCATTGTATATATGTGCCACATCTTCTTTATCCATTCATCTGTCGATGGACATTTAGGTTGCTTCCATGTCCTGGCTATTGTAAATAGAGCTGCAATGAACATTTTGGTACATGACTCTTTTTGACCTATGGTTTTCTCAGGGTATATGCCCAGTAGTGGGATTGCTGGGTCGTATGGTAGTTCTATTTGTAGTTTTTTAAGGAACCTCCATACTGTTCTCCATAGTGGCTGTATCAATTTACATTCCCACCAACAGTGCAAGAGTGTTCCCTTTCCTCCACACCCTCTCCAGCATTTATTGTTTCTAGATTTTTTGATGATGGCCATTCTGACCGGTGTGAGATGATATCTCATTGTAGTTTTGATTTGCATTTCTCTAATGATTAATGATGTTGAGCATTCTTTCATGTGTCTGTAGGCCATCTGTATATCTTCTTTGGAGAAATGTCTATTTAGATCTTCTGCCCATTTTTGGATTGGGTTGTTCGTTTTTTTGTTATTGAGCTGCATGAGCTGCTTGTAAACCTTGGAGATTAATCCTTTGTCAGTTGCTTCATTTGCAAATATTTTCTCCCATTCTGAGGGTTGTCTTTTGGTCTTGTTTATGGTTTCCTTTGCTGTGCAAAAGCTTTTCAGTTTCATTAGGTCCCATTTGTTTATTTGTGTTCTTATTTCCATTTCTCTGGGAGCTGGGTCAAAAAGAATCTTGCTGTGATGTATGTCATAGAGTGTTCTGCCTATGTTTTCCTCTAAGAGTTTGATAGTGTCTGCCCTTACACTTAGGTCTTTAATCCATTTTGAGTTTATTTTTGTGCATGGTGTCAGGGAGTGTTCTAATTTCATACTTTTACATGTTCCTGTCCAATTTTCCCAGCACCACTTATTGAAGAGGCTGTCTTTTCTCCACTGTATATGCTTGCCTCCTTTATCAAAGATAAGTTGACCATATGTGTGTGGGTTTATCTCTGGGCTTTCTATCCTGTTCCATTGATCTATATTTCTGTTTTTGTGCCAATACCAAACTGTCTTGATTACTGAAGCTTTGTAATATAGTCTGAAGTCAGGGAGCCTGATTCCCCCAGCTCCATTTTTCGTTCTCAAGATGGCTTTGGCTATTCGGGGTCTTTTGTGTTTCCATACAAATTGTGAAATTTTTTGTTCTAGTTCTGTGAAAAATGCCAGTGGTAGTTTGATAGGGATTGCATTGAATCTGTAGATTGCTTTGGGTAGTAGAGACATTTTCACAATGTTGATTCTTCCAATCCAGGAACATGGTATATCTCTCCATCTATTTGTATCATCTTTAATTTCTTTCATCAGTGTCTTATAATTTTCTGCATACAGGTCTTTTGTCTCCTTAGGTAGGTTTATTCCTAGATATTTTATTCTTTTTGTTGCAATGGTAAATGGGAGTGTTTTCTTAATTTCACTTTCAGATTTTTCGTCATTAGTGTATAGAAATGCAAGAGATTTCTGTGCATTAATTTTGTATCCTGCTACTTTACCAAATTCATTGATTAGCTCTAGGAGTTTTCTGGTAGCATCTTTAGGATTCTCTATGTACAGTATCATGTCATCTGCAAATAGTGACAGCTTTACTTCTTCTTTTCCGATTTGGATTCCTTTTATTTCTTTGTCTTCTCTGATTGCTGTGGCTAACACTTCCAAAACTATGTTGAATAATAGTGGTGAGAGTGGGCAACCTTGTCTTGTTCCTGATCTTAGTGGAAATGGTTTCAGTTTTTCACCATTGAGGACAATGTTGGCTGTGGGTTTGTCATATATGGCCTTTATTATGTTGAGGAAAGTTCCCTCTATGCCTACTTTCTGCAGGGCTTTTATCATAAATGGGTGTTGAATTTTGTCAAAAGCTTTCTCTGCATCTATTGAGATGATCATATGGTTTTTCTCCTTCAATTTGTTAATATGGTGTATCACATTGATTGATTTGCGTATATTGAAGAATCCTTGCATTCCTGGGATAAACCCCACTTGATCATGGTGTATGATCCTTTTAATGTGCTGTTGGATTCTGTTTGCTAGTATTTTGTTGAGGATTTTTGCATCTATGTTCATCAGTGATATTGGCCTGTAGTTTTCTTTCTTTGTGACATCTTTGTCTGGTTTTGGTATCAGGGTGATGGTGGCCTCGTAGAATGAGTTTGGGAGTGTTCCTCCCTCTGCTATATTTTGGAAGAGTTTGAGAAGGATAGGTGTTAGCTCTTCTCTAAATGTTTGATAGAATTCGCCTGTGAAGCCATCTGGTCCTGGGCTTTTGTTTGTTGGAAGGTTTTTAATCACAGTTTCAATTTCAGTGCTTGTGATTGGTCTGTTCATATTTTCTATTTCTTCCTGGTTCAGTCTCGGCAGTTTGTGCATTTCTAAGAATCTGTCCATTTCTTCCAGGTTGTCCATTTTATTGGCATATAGTTGCTTGTAGTAATCTCTCATGATCTTTTGTATTTCTGCAGTGTCAGTGGTTACTTCTCCTTTTTCATTTCTAATTCTATTGATCTGAGTCTTCTCCCTTTTTCTCTTGATGAGTCTGGCTAATGGTTTATCAATTTTGTTTATCTTCTCAAAGAACCAGCTTTTAGTTTCATTGATTTTTGCTATTGTTTCCTTCATTTCTTTTTCATTTATTTCTGACCTGATCTTTATAATTTCTTTCCTTCTGCTGGCTTTGGGGTTTTTTTGTTCTTCTTTCTCTAATTGCTTTAGGTGCAAGGTTAGGTTGTTTATTCGAGATGTTGCCTGTTTCTTGAGGTAGGCTTGTATTGCTATAAACTTCCCTCTTCGCACTGCTTTTGCTGTGTCCCATAGGTTTTGGGTCGTCGTGTCTCCATTGTCATTTGTTTCTAGGTATTTTTTGATTTCCCCTTTGATTTCTTCAGTAATCACTTCGTTATTAAGTAATGTATTGTGTAGCCTCCATGTGTTTGTATTTTTTACAGATCTTTTCCTGTAATTGATATCTAGTCTCATAGCGTTGTGGTCGGAAAAGATACTTGATATGATTTCAATTTTCTTAAATTTACCAAGGCTTGATTTGTGACCCAAGATATGATCTATCCTGGAGAATGTTCCATGAGCACTTGAGAAAAATGTGTATTCTGTTGTTTTTGGGTGGAATGTCCTATAAATATCAATTACGTCCATATTGTTTAATGTATCATTTAAAGCTTGTGTTTCCTTATTTATTTTCATTTTGGATGATCTGTCCATTGGTGAAAGTGGGGTGTTAAAAGTCCCCTACTATGATTGTGTTGCTGTCAATTTCCCCTTTCATGGCTGTTAGTATTTGCCTTATGTATTGAGGTGCTCCTATGTTGGGTGCATAAATATTTACAATTGTTATACCTTCCTCTTGGATCGATCCCTTGATCATTATATAGTGTCCTTCTTTGTCTCTTGTAATAGTCTTTATTTTAAAGTCTATTTTGTCTGATATGAGAATTGCTACTCCAGCTTTCTTTTGATTTCCATTTGCATGGAATATCTTTTTCCATCCCCTCACTTTCAGTCTGTATGTGTCCCTAGGTCTGAAGTGGGTCTCTTGTAGACAGCATATGTATGGGTCTTGTTTTTGTATCCATTCAGCCAGCCTGTGTCTTTTGGTGGGAGCATTTAATCCATTTACATTCAAGGTAATTATCGATATGTATGTTCCTATTCCCATTTTCTTAAATGTATTGGGTTTGTTATTGTAGGTGTTTTCCTTCTCTTGTGTTTCTTGCCTAGAGAATTTCCTTTAGCATTTGTTGTAAAGCTGGTTTGGTGGTGCTGAACTCTCTCAGCTTTTGCTTGTCTGTAAAGGTTTTAATTTCTCCATCGAATCTGAATGAGATCCTTGCTGGGTAGAGTAATCTTGGTTGTAGGTTTTTCTCCTTCATGACTTTAAGTATATCCTGCCACTCCCTTCTGGCTTGCAGAGTTTCTGCTGAGAGATCAGATGTTAACCTTATGGGGATTCCCTTGTGTGTTATTTGTTTCTTTTCCCTTGCTGCCTTTAATATGTTTTCCTTATATTTAATTTTTGACAGTTTGATTAATATGTGTCTTGGCGTGTTCCTCCTTGGGTTTATCCTGTATGGGACTCTCTGTGCTTCCAGGACTTGATTAACTATTTCCTTTCCCATATTAGGGAAGTTTTCAACTATCATCTCTTCAAAAATTTTCTCAGTCCCTTTCTTTTTCTCTTCTTCTTCTGGTACCCCTATAATTCGAATGTTGGCACGTTTAATATTGTCCCAGAGGTCCCTGAGACTGTCCTCAGTTCTTTTCATTCTTTTTTCTTTATCCTGCTCTGTAGTAGTTATTTCCACCATTTTATCTTCCAGGTCACTTATCCTTTCTTCTGCCTCAGTTATTCTACTATTGATCCCATCTAGAGTATTTTTAATTTCATTTATTGTGTTTTTCATCATTGCTTGGTTCCTCTTTAGTTCTTCTACATCCTTGTTAAATGTTTCTTGCATTTTGTCTATTCTGTTTCCAAGATTTTGGATCATCCTTACTATCATTATTCTGAATTCGTTTTCAGGTAGACTACCTATTTCCTCTTCATTTGTTAAGTCCAGTGTGTTTTGAGCCTGCTCCTTCATCTGCTGTGTGTTTTTCTGTCGTCTCATTTTGCCTATCTTACTGTGTTTGGGGTCTCCTTTTCACAGGCTGCAGGTTCGTAGTTCCCGTTGTTTTTGGTATCTGTCCCCAGCGTCTAAGGTTGGTTCAGTGGGTTGTGTAGGCTTCCTGGTGGAGGGAACTAGTGCCTGAGTTCTGGTGGATGAGGCTAGATCTTGTCTTTCTGGTGGGCACGTCCACGTCTGGTGGTGTATTTTGGGGTGTCTGTGGCCTTATTATGATTTTAGGCAGCCTCTCTGCCAATGGATGGGGTTGTGTTCCTGTCTAGCTAGTTGTTTGGCATAGGATGTCCAGCACTGTAGCTTGCTGGTCGTCGAGTGAAGCTGGGTCTTGATGTTGAGATGGAGATCTCTGGGAGATTTTTGCCGTTTGGTATTACGTGGAGCTGGGAGGTCTCTTGTGGACCAGTGTTCTGAAGTTGGCTCTCCCACCTCAGAGGCACGGCCCTGATGCCTGGCTGGAGCACCAAGAGCCTTTCGTCCACACGGCTCAGAGTAAAAGGGAGAAAAAATAGAAAGAAAGAAAGAAAGAGGCTATAGTATAGTGAAGTAAAATAAAGCTATTGTAAAGCAAAGCTATACAGACAAAATCTCACCCAGAAGCATATACATATACACTCACAAAAAAAAGGAAAAGGGGAAAAATTAATATCTCCTGCTCCCAGAGTCCGCCTCCTGAATTTGGGATGATTCGTTGTCTATTCAGGTATTCAGCAGATGCAGGCACCTCAAGTTGTTTGTGGAGTTTTAATCCGCTGCTCCCGAGGCTGCTGGGAGAGATTTCCCCTTCTCTTCCCTGTTCGCACAGCTCCTGGGGTTCAGCTTTGGATTTGGACCCGCCTCTGCGTGTAGGTCGCCTGAGGGCGTCTGTTCCCCGCCCAGACAGGACGGGGTTAAAGGAGCAGCTGCTTCGGGGGCTCTGGCTCACCCAGGCCGCGGGGAGGGAGGGGTACGGAGGAGGCGGGGCGAGCCTGCGGCGGCCGAGGCCGGCGTGACGTTGCACCAGCTCGAGGCGCGCAGTGCGTTCTCCCGGGGATGTTGTCCCCGGATCCCGGGACCCTGGCAGTGGCGGGCTGCACAGGCTCCCGGGAGGGGAGGTGTGGAGAGTGACCTGTGCTCACACACAGGCTTTTTGGAGGCGGCAGCAGCAGCCCCAGCGTCTCACGCCCGTCTCTGGGGTCCGCGCTGATCGCCGTGGCTTGCGCCCTTCTCTGGAGTTCGTTTAGGCGGCGCTCTGAATCCCCTCTCCTTGCGCGCAGCGAAACAAAGAGGCAAGAAAAAGTCTCTTGCCTCTTCGGCAGCTGCAGACCTTTTCCCGGTCTCCCTCCCGGCTAGCTGTGGTGCGCCAACCCCTTCAGGCTGTGTTCACGCCGCCAGCCCCAGTCCTCTCCCTGCGATCCGACCGCAGCCCGAGCCTCAGCTCCCAGCCCCGCCCGCCCCGGCGGGGGAGCAGACAAGCCTCTCAGGCTGGTGAGCTCCGCTCGGCGCCGAGCCTCTGTGCGGGAGTCTCTCCGATTTTCCCTCTGCGCCCCTGTTGCTGTGGGATCCGCGCTGATAGCCGCGGCTCGCGCCCTTCTCTGGAGTTCGTTTAGGCGGCGCTCTGAATCCCCTCTCCTTGCCCGCCGCGAAACAAAGAGGCAAGAAAAAGTCTCTTGCCTCTTCAGCAGCTGCAGACTTTTTCCCGGACTCCCTCCGGGCTAGCTGTGGTGCGCTAACCCCTTCAGGCTGTGTTCACGCCGCCAGCCCCAGTCCTCTCCCTGCGATCCGACCGAAGCCGGAGCCTCAGCTCCCAGCCCCGCCCGTCCCGGCGGCTAAGCAGACAAGCCTCTCGGGCTGGTGAGTGCTGCTCGGCGCCGAGCCTCTGTGCGGGAACCTCTCCGCTTTGCCCTCTGCACCTCTGTGGCTGCGCTCTCCTCCGTGGCTCTGAAGCTTCCCCCCTCCGCCACCCGCAGTCTCTGCCCGCGAAGGGGCTCCTAGTGCGTGGAAACCTTTCCTCCTTCACGGCTCCCTCCCACTGGTGCAGGTGCCGTCCCTATTCTTTTGTCTCTGTTATTTCTTTTTTCTTTTGCCCTACCCAAGTACGGGGGGAGTTTCTTGCCTTTTTGGAGGTCGGACGTTTTCTGCCAGCGTTCAGTGGGTGTTCTGTAGGAGCCGTTCCACGTGTAGATGTATTTCTACTGTATCTGTGGGAAGGAATGTGATCTCCGCGTCTTACTCTTCCGCCATCTTCTCCCTGTATTTAATTTTTGATAGTTTGATTAATATGTGTCTTGGCGTGTTTCTCCTTGGATTTATCCTGTGTGGTACTCTCTGTGCTTCCTGGACTTGGTTAACTTTCCTTTCCCATATTAGGGAAGTTTTCAACTATAATCACTTCAAATATTTTTTTTTTAATTTATTTATTTATTTTTGGCTGTGTTGGGTCTTCGTTTCTGTGCGAGGGCTTTCTCCAGTTGTGGCGAGCGGGGACCACTCTTCATCGCGGTGCGCAGGCCTCTCACTATCGCGGCCTCTCTTGTTGCGGAGCACAGGCTCCAGACGCGCAGGCTCAGTAGCTGCGGCGCACGGGCTTAGTTGCTCCGCGGCATGTGGGATCTTCCCAGACCAGGGCTCGAACCCGTGTCTCCTGCATTGGCAGGCAGATTCTCAACCACTGCGCCACCAGGGAAGCCCCCACTTCAAATATTTTATCAGTCCCTTTCTTTTTCTCTTCTTCTTCTGGGATCCCTATAATTCGAAAGTTGGTGTGTTTAATGTTGTCCCAGAGGTCTCTGAGACTGTCCTCAATTCTTTTCATTCTGTTTTCTTTATTCTGCTCTGCAGTAGTTATTTCCACTATTTTATCTTCCAGGTCATTTATCCGTTCTGCTGCCTCAGTTATTCTGCTATTGATCCCTTCTAGAGAATTTTTAATTTCATTTATTGTGTTATTCATCACTGTTTGTTTGCTCTTTAGTTCTTCTAGTTCCTTGTTAAACGTTTCTTGTATTTTCTCCATTCTATTTCCAAGATTTTGGATCATCTTTACTATCATTATTCTGAATTCTTTTTCAGGTAGACTGCCTATTTCCTCTTCATTTATTAGGTCTGGTGGGTTTTTGCCTTGCTCCTTCATCTGCTGTGTGTTTCTCTGTCTTCTCATTTTGCTTAACTTACTGTGTTTGGGGTCTCCTTTTCACAGGCTGCAGGTTCATAGTTTCCGTTGTTTTTGGTGTCTGTCCCCAGTGGCTAAGGTTGGTTCAGTGGGTTGTGTAGGCTTCCTGGTGGAGGGGACTAGTGCCTGTGTTCAGGTGGATGAGGCTGGATCTTGTCTTTCTGGTGGGCAGGTCCACATCTGGTGGTGTGTTTTGGGGTGTCTGTGACCTTATTATGATTTTAGGCAGCCTCTGTGCTAATGGATGGGGTTGTGTTCCTGTCTTGCTAGCTGTTTGGCATAGGGTGTCCAGCACTGTAGCTCGCTGGTCGTTGAGTGGAGCTGGGTCTTGGCGTTGAGATGGAGATCTCTGGGAGATTTCCGCCATTTGGTATTATGTGGAGCTGGGAGGTCTCTTGTGGACCAGTGTCCTGAACTTGGCTCTCCCACCTCAGAGGCACAGCCCTGATGCCTGGCTGGAGCTCCAAGAGCCTGTCCTCCACACGGCTCAGAATAAAAGGGAGAAAAAAAAGAAAGAAAGAAGAAGATAAAATAAAATAAAATAAAATAAATTTATTACAATAAAAAGTATTAAGAAAAAAATTGTTTTTCAAGTTTAAAAAAATAAAAAACTGGACAGACAGACCCCTAGGACAAATGGTAAAAGCAAAGCTATACCGACAAAATCACACACAGAAGCATACACATACACACTCACAAAAAGAGAAAAAGGGAAAAAATATATATATATCATTGCTCTCAAAGTCCACCTCCTCAATTTGGGATGACTCGTTGTCTATTCAGGTATTCCACAGATGCAGGTACATCAAGTTGATTGTGGAGATTTAATCCGCTGCTCCTGAGGCTGCTGGGAGAGATTTCCCTTTCTCTTCTTTGTTCGCACAGCTCCCTGGGTTCAGCTTTGGATGTGGACCCGCCTCTGCATGTAGGTTGCCTGAGGGCGTCTGTTTCCCGCCCAGACAGGACGGGGTTAAAGGAGCAGCTGCTTCGGGGGCTCTGGCTCACTCAGGCCGGGGGGAGGGAGCGGTATGGAGGAGGCGGGGCGAGCCTGCGGCGGCAGAGGCCGGCGTGACGTTGCAGCAGCCTGAGGCGCCCCGTGCATTCTCCCGGGAAAGTTGTCCCTGGATCATGGGACCCTGGCAGTGGCGGGCTGCACAGGCTCCCGGGAGGGTGGGTGTGGAGAGTGACCTGTGCTCGCACACAGGCTTTTTGGTGGCGGCAGCAGCAGCCTTAGCGTCTCATGCCCGTCTCTGGGGTCCGCGCTGATCGCCGTGGCTCGCGCCCGTCTCTGGAGCTCCTTTAAGCGGCGCTCTGAATCCCCTCTCCTCGCGCACCAGGAAACAGAGAGGTAAGAAAAAGTCTCTTGCCTCTTCGGCAGCTCCAGACCTTTTCCCGGACTCCCTCCCGGCTAGCTGTGGCGCGCTAACCCCTTCAGGCTGTGTTCACGCCGCCAACCCCAGTCCTCTCCCCGAGCCTCAGCTCCCAGCCCCGCCCGCCCCGGCGGCTGAGCAGACAAGCCTCTCGGGCTGGTGAGTGCTGCTCGGCGCTGAGCCTTTGTGCGGGAATCTCTCCGCTTTGCCCTCCGCACCCCTGTGGCTGCGCTCTCCTCCGTGGCTCCGAAGTTTCCCCCCTCTGCCACCCGCAGTCTCCGCCCGCGAAGGGGCTTCCTAGTGTGTGGAAACCTTTCCTCCTTCACGGCTCCCTCCCACTGGTGCAGGTCCCGTCCCTATTCTTTCTATTTTATTTTTTTAAGAGTACTTTTTAGTTGTTATTTATTTATTTATTTATGGCTGTGTTGGGTCTTCGTTTCTGTGTGAGGGCTTCCTCTAGTTGTGGCAAGTGGGGGCCACTCTTCATCGCGGTGCGCGGGCCTCTCACTATCACGGCCTCTCTTGCTGCAGAGCACAGGCTCCAGACGCTCAGGCTCAGTAGTTGTGGCTCACGGGCCTAGTTGCTCTGCGGCATGTGGGATCTTCCCAGACCAGGGCTCGAACCCATGTCCCCTGCATCGGCAGGCAGATTCTCAACCATTGCGCCACCAGGGGAGCCCCAGTCCCTATTCTTTTGTCTCTGTTTTTTCTTTTTTCTTTTGCCCTAACCCAGGTATGTGGGGAGTTTCTTGCCTTTTGGGAGGTCTGAGGTCTTCTGCCAGTGTTCAGTAGGTGTGCTGTAGGAGTTGTTCCATATCTAGATATATTTCTGATGTATTTGTGGGGAGGAAGGTGATCTCCGCGTCTTACTCTTCTGCCATCTGGAAGCTCCTCCTCTCTCTTCTTTCCTGCGTTCCGTCCTTCTTTCCAGAAATATCTATCACAATTGGAACTGTTCTAGGGTCTATGTTTGTAGTGGTATTTCAGTTCAGCCAATCATAGTAGAGTAATCTTATGGCTTCTACCAAGGAATGAATATCAGCATATCTTTGGTGTGGAAAGACTGGGGATAACACCAATCCAAAATCTAGAAGCTCTGTTTTATTTCATGTAGAAGGACATTTCCCCATGAACCATTATGAGCATCATATCTAGTACACTTGAACTTTGCAAGGCTTATCTGTGTCCTAAAAAGAAAGTGTATTGGCTCCAAAATGAAAATAAAATTACAAAATCCAAGTTGATCAAGTTTAATTAAATGTCTACCAAATACTGAACCTACCATTGTGTCAGTCAACCAGTGTACTGCTACCCAAGTCAGTTTTTATGAAATTATATAGAAATTAGATATTTGTATTAAAAAACTCTTAACTATTAGATTTCTATACAGGCCTGTTATGGAGGGGTGGGGCTTTTTGCAAAGAAGCAATCTGGGAATGATGAAGTCCTAAAGTGTCCCTTTCCAGATGACTTTTTAGACAACTTCATAATAATGTCAAATAAGATTTAATGTATTTGTATGATGCATGAACTAATTACCAGTTACGGGCTTGAGGTTATTGTATCATATGCGGTAACTTTGTGATGCGTTAGCTGTTTTTGCAGCGTGAATTCATTTCCTCCCGCTTTCTCTCTCAACTAAAAAGTTGCTGTAAGCTGACTTTTGTTCCATTATACCTCAGTGCATTCATGGACTCCTCCTTCCAAACTATTGCCAGGTGTTAGCATCTGCCCTGAGTAATTTCAGGCATTTTCCTTTGAATGAAAATGGCTCACTTGGAAGGTTGTGAAAGGCATATCCATGTGGAATTGAGAGGATCTTGTGTTGTGATGTGGTGGGAAGGCTTGCCAGAAATTGCCCGTTTCAGGCTGATGATGCAAAACCAGACATCTGTTAAATTAACATCTACCTAACATTTTGCCTTCAGTCAAATGCATTTTTTAAAAAAAATTAAATCTCTCTCACTCTCTCCCGCTTTCTTTTTTTTTTTTTTCCACTGTCAAAACAATCTGTCACAAGATATTTAATTTCTGTGTAATGGGTTACTTAAAGAAACCAGCATATGGTGCAGTGAAAGTACCTAGCTACGAGTTTCAGGCAATGGTGCATACTGCTGTTTCACTCTTTTCCTGGACCATATTGTGCCCAGCATAGATTTTATTATGGTGCAGGATTTAAATTATTGCCAGGGTCTCTCACAGCTCTTGCCTTTTAAGATCAAAATATGAGTGTCAACATTCTTGTTCTGCCATGGAATCAGAAATCACTTTCTTTTTTGGTTAAGTGGTAGTCAATTTCTGGCAGTCTCAGTGAGAGGGAAAGAGTAACTTCATTATACACAACACTTTGCACACCCCTACTTATGTCCAAGCACTTGTGAATAGCGCCAACCTGATCTGTAGCCTGGCAGTTTGCTCTAGAGAGGCTGATGTTTGACACAGTGACGGCACTTGGGACACCATGCCAAACTGGTGCATCCCTGATAGTCTGAGTAATTTCTACACAATGAATGACCCCTGATACAATAGAGTAGCTCTATTGTTGGGGGAGAAGATTTTAAAGCCACTATCACCATGGGAAGCAAAGATTAAGCATGAGCCAGATGGCCTATGAAAATCTCTTGAACCATCCATGATGTACAGTATCAATGACTGTGTGGGTATCTCCTTGTACAGTAATGTACATGTATTTCTATATGGTAAAGTGTGAAGTGCTTATTATTAAAGACAGCACATAATGTTTAGTATATTCCAGGCACTTTTCTATGCCCTGGAAATGAAATGGTGAGCAAGAAATACAAGATTTCTGCTCTTAGCACACTCACATTCCCATGAGAAGAGACCCAATAAACACATAAGCAATAAGCAACCTGTAAGCAAAACATAAGCTTATAAATCATTTTATCTATCCATTTCTCTATCAGCAATAAACAAATACATATATAAATATATTTCATTTACAAAAAACTAATAAATGAATCTGTAAGCAAAATAAAAGTTTACAGATTACTTTATCTAGATATAACAATTAAGTCTTTCTTTGTGAAAATATAGATACAAACAATATCTATATAAACATATAAAATAGAAGTTTTGAGATTATTTCACCTTCTTGTCTCTCTCTCATCCATCTGTCTATCTTACCAAGGGTGAGTCATTAGTTTTGTGTAATTTAAATTGTTGTACAAACCTACTTCATTGTGTACTTCCTTTGAGGGGCAGATATTCATTTCTTCGAAGTATGAAAGGTCCCAGCTTGCTCTTTATTGGGACTGCTAACAGCAACCTATGGGGGTTAGTTAAAAAGTGAGGGCTGTCGAGGAGAGGTTGACCTCTAGGCCATTGGTGAGGGAACAGGAGGTTGGGGTTTACCTCCTTTAAGCAAGGACAGAAGGTACCAGCTCCCTGGTGAATGCTCTCTAATTGTTCATTCACTGAACAGCTATGTCGGGGGTTTTCTGGGGAGAAAAAGTGTAATATAATACCTGCAATAAATCACTTTAGTATATTACTTATCAATCGAAATTCTCAAGTACCCTAGAAAGTATCTCTGGGCCACTGTCAGTGCAAATCGATCATAAATGAACGTGCTAGACGAGGTGGCAAAATCCTTGGTCCACTTGTATCAAATAGCTTGGGATAGCTGTGTTATTAATCAGAGCTCCCTGAAGTTCTAAAGTTCAAGCAGCACATACATACCGAGGTCTACATTAGGCAGAGTCAAGAGGATATAGTATTTCTTTTCAGTTCATTGGGAAATGTCAGCTGTCACATTTAGCAAGATTTTTGAGAGTTGCAGTTCTTTCACATGATTTTTATTTGTATTCTCTGGAGCTTCTAATATTAGTCTCTGATTTTTGAAGCAATAGTTAGGAAGCCACCATACTTAACTAAAGCTGATTGCCACTGAGATGATTCAGCCAAAGATGGGCCCTTATCCCTTTATCCCCCCCCAAGATAAGGGGGCATGGTAGCATTGTCCAGACCCATTGGCATCACAGCTTGTAATGCCCATAAGCGTTGGAGGAGTTGCTGCTTTGGGCTTGCAAGATAACTGGCATATTCCATAAATATTTGTTGTACATGAGACTGAGATTTCTTCTCTTGCTGTCTTCAGGGAGATCAAAAGTGATAGGAAAATAGGAGAATTACATTCTTAAGCATCCTAACAGCATAGCCTCTTGCAGTGTCATGATATTCATTCACTTGACAAATAGTAAATACCTACTAGTTGCCAAGCCTTATGATAGGTACTGGTGTGCAATGGGAAGTTAATAATAAATGAATAAATGAATGAATGAATAAATAAATAAGAGAGAGTTCCTGCTACATGGAACAGTATTATAATTTAGTAGAGAAACAAGACATTATTCAAATAGGCAACAAATAAAAATATAATTACAAGCTGAGGAAAAATACTTTGAAGGACAGAAACAGGATTTTAGAGAACACATATGAAAGCAAGAGGGCTAAATTTGATGGGATCAAAGATTTTTCTGAGGCAGCATCATGATCTAAAAAGGAAAGGATGGAGAGTGAGCTAAGTGATGGGCGGGGAAGGCCATTTCAGACACACACAGCAGCATACCCACCAGGGAACCCATGGTGGCAGGGAACCCATGGTCCCCAAGAGCTGACAGCAGGCTGATGTGGCAGGAACTCAGGGCTTGGAGGAGAGTCTAGGAACTGGGCTGGAGGGGCATGCAGGAACCGAAACATTAGGTACTAGGTCAGTAAATAATCCTGATTTTTTCAAAAGGAAACTCTGAATAGAAATCTATGTAGAAGAGCATGAAACCACTTTGAAATCTTTGACTCTCACATAGCATCCAGACCTGTGCCCAGTTTGGGGCTGGGCAATGAGAGAAGGAGATGGGAACTAGGGATAATGAAAGCTTTAATACATGTTAAAGAAATCATGGGCATCATATGTGATGAAGAAAAGATTGGGGGCGGGAGTTGGGATAGGCTTTCAGGATCAGCATGCCTTCTGCACAGCTGAACAGCGCCTGGCTAATTTCCCTTTCTAATGAGACCAGCACAAAATCCATCCATTTAGGCTATTCAGCTTTTAGGTAAATGTACCAAGCAGTTGGGGTAGCGGGGAAAGAGGGATTGACATTGATGGATGGAGTTAAATACCAGAGTCCCCCGCCCCCCGCGTCAGGCAGACTTTTCTAAAGCAGTATTGTGACAGAAAGGCCTGGAAGATTCCAGGTGGGCAGGGCAGGCTGGACAGAGCCCAAGTGTCTCCCTCAGAGTGGGAGGAGGAAGGCTAGACGGGGTCTCCTTCTGTCAGCATGGAAGGATCCCGTTCAGATCTGGCAACAGTGTGGCACTTGGTGGGATGCGTTCATCAAACAGGGCTCAGCGGGACATATGGGCTTTCCTCTGACACAATTTCATTTTTTTGTCCCGAATTACCACCAGAGCAATATCCATTCCTTCACTTAACTCTGTGGTAGGACTCTCCAACCTTTTGGACAATAAACTTTTATCTTGGTTCTAAAATAGGGATGACATTGCTCCTGACCTGCCTTAAAAAAATGGTTAAATTGAAGTAAGGAAGGTTACCATGCCTTGACTCAATAACTGGATGTATTTTACTCTAAATATAAAAGACGTTAACCAAGCCAGACTCTTCGAGAAGACTTGAGCATATGTGTTTTTAAAAGGAGTGGTGATGGTTTTCCATTCGTTTTCTGACAGTTGTTCTGATCAGATGCCTTAGATTCAATGACCTCACTCTACGGTTTTCATCATTTAAATGAATCCAATGACAAAGGAGATGGTGGGTTACAGTACTGTTACCAGGGTGGATGTAACACTGACAGTTACTTTCAGAGCCGTGGATACTTAGCTGTGGACAAAAGGCACCCAGAATGACTTTAATTCTCATAACAAGCCTAGGACACGTATACTGTTTTTTTGTTGGGTTTTTGTTGTTGTCGTTGTTTTTTGGTGTGTGTGGTTGTTTTTTTTTTGGTTTTTTTTTTGCATTTTACAGATCAGGACTGAGGCACAGAGAGGTAAAGTAATTTGCCCAAGGCCACTAAGCTGATAAACAGAGGAGCTTGGGACTCGCATCCGGGCAGCCCAGTTCCCGAGCCTGTATTCCTAACCGTTATCTATATCACCAAGAAATGGATTGGGCTGAGAGCATGGCAGAGATAAGAAACTCAAGAGCAGTTGTTTATTTTCAAAGGAACTTCTCTTTCTGTGCTTCTCCTTCTCCTCCTCCAACCTGTTCCAACTGTTCAGAGACGACAGATGCTTGGAGGAGTGGGATGTGAGCAGCAGAGAAAAGAATATCCTCATAAATTATTGTTTTTTAATTTCAGGATTAAAACCACAAATTTCCCATCACCCATCTCTCTGGAAACTATAAGGTAGCCACTGAATTTAATTCTTTCTTCCCTTTCTCCCTTAGTCCATAGACGTGGGCACACGTGCACACACACATGCACACACACACATTTCTAGTAGCACGTGAAAAAGTTTCTGTGGTTCTCTGTGCTTTCTCAGATTCACATGAATTTGGGGCTGGCTATGGCAATTAAATATATAACAGCTCTCTGGAAGATCCCAACAGTTTAGGCTTTAAAAATGGTTTTGACAATTGAATTTTATTAAAAAGCCATCTCAGAAATACTGACCAACAGCACCTCTGTGTTTAAAATTTGAAGCACACTGTGGTTCCTGAATGTTCTCTTTCTCTTTTTGCCTACTTACATATTATATTTTTAATATTCACGTTCAATATTGTGTTTAATTCAGACTCGGTTGGGCATCCTGGTGTCTGTCAAATTTAGAAAAGCATCTTCCTTATACGCTATTGTCTTCACTCCCCTGACTTGCTTTCATTTCCCACTTCCTTCTTGGAGATTCAGCCATCCTTCCACGGGTTGGTTGCTGGGATGGAAATAGCTACCTTGTGTCACCTATAAGGACAGAGGGAAAAAGAATGTTTAAGTCAGTTGCCGTGTTCTTTTCCAGCATCTCCAAGAGACAACTCCTTCATTTTGCTACTCAGAGGAATAAATCCGTCCTTGACACGTTGGGTCTCAGGAACTCCACGAATCAGTAAATACCGCCCATTCCAATCTGACCGTAGGTCATAGCAACTAAATTATTTCAGGCCGGCTGGAGTGCATGAAGACACCCAGCACCTTCTGAGTGTGGATCAGCCTTTTCAAATTCCTTAAGGGGAAAGAGGAACTTCAAGGACACATTTGCAAAAAAGGAGACAGAAGAGAAAGGAATCTTGCGATTCGCATTTTAATCTTCTGAATTACTTCTGAAAGCCTATGTTTGGGGAACCCCTAATGGCTAAACTTACACAGCAGAAGGAAAATAAAATGCCCTTATTAAATTTCCTAGGAACATATTTCAAATGTTCCCTTTCTCCTGTCTCCATGCCTCAGACTTTGAGTCATTTTGCCTCTCTCATCTGTTTTCAACTCAGTTGAGTTACAGCCAATCAGATAAGAGGAAAATTAGATTTTAATGGAATATTTGATTTTCATTGCTTAATTGATTTAATTGCAAGTTTCTATTTCAGACTGGTAGAAATGCAAAGATTTTCAGTCAAATGGAGAAAAGCTCCCATTTTTCTGTGTTCAACAATGACAAACTTAATAATTCACTGTGAGCCTGGATTCTAAAACTTTGGAGGCAGGAAATAGTGGTATCTTTCTGAATTGTTATTCTTAGTCTGTATTTTAGTTTCTCTTTCATGTACACATATCTCAGATCAAGGTCCTGTGTTTACACTTGCTTATTCTTTTTGTGTTGGTTTTGATATTTATGCATGAATTTTTGTCAGTGGGAAGAATACACATGTACCTATTTACACTTATATATTGTATAAGGGGGACATTTAATACCACAAAATATTTCTTTTTGCTGCTGGTAAGCAGAAAGATAATTAAGAGTGTTAGTTCTCAAGCTGCCACAGTAGGTCAATGGGTTTTCTGGGTTCTCTTAGACCAACCTAGACAAATGGCTTCTAGCCTGTGTCAGTGCCTATGATATATACCAGCTGCCTAGGGCACTGGGATAAGAAGAATCCCTGCGAAAAACATAACAAGGTTCAGTAACCAATGGGGAATGCCGTGTGTGCCCATCATTGGTCGTCATCTCTGTTTTAGGCAGCCAGCTTGACCACAGCCTGATTCTCCCAGCGCTTTTCCATGGTACTGCACCAGCACTGCGTCTCTTCACAGTTCCCGAATTCCCTAAACCCATCATCATACCAATTCTAGCAGGATATGTATTTGACACGTTAAGTTTTAATTTTTTTATCTCTATCAGTTTGGGGAAAGTTAAGATTTCTCTAATCATTTTGAGAAAAGTGTGTATGTGTACATAAACCCCAGCATATGAACATTGAATGATGGATGATCCATATTTGAATTTCCTATCAGGTACCTTGGATACTTGGCAGTCTATTTGGAATATAATTTTTAATGTGAAAACCTGAGCCTATTGGGTGCTAATTTTTTCATCATCATTTTCATGATCGTCACCATGGTGCCTATTTTTGTGGAGACTTCCTTTTCTCCAAAGGGAGGAAAGCCAAAAGGTTAAGAGCAAGGACTTTGGTGACAGCTTACCTGTGTTAGAATCCTGGCTCTGCCACTTGCTAACTGTGGAACTTCAGGCAAATTATTTACCTTTCTGGCATTTATTTTCCTCGTCTGGAAAAATGGAATAATAGTAGGGCCTAGCTCACAAGGTTATGTATGGATTCAGTAAGGTAATAGATTTCAAGTGCTTAGAGGTGTGCCAAGCATACAGTAAGTGCTTAATAAGTGCTATGAATACTACTGAGCTTATAGTACGTGCCAGGTACTAGGCTGAGAAGTTTACATGGTTTATTTATTTAATCCACTCATACTCAACTGGGGGGTGATTTTTGCCCCCCCCCCCGACCCCCGCCAGAGGACATTAGGCAATGTCCAGAGGCATTGGATTGCCAAGACGTGGGGGTTGCTACTGGCATGTAGTGGATAGAGGCCAGCGATGCTGTCCAACACAGAGGACAGTCGTCCACAGCAAAGAATCGTCCGGCCCATGATGTTCATAGAGCTGAGGTTGAAAAGCCCTGATTTAATCCATATGGTAGGAATTACTAATATTTTGCTCATTTTACAGAAGAGAGAAACTGAAGCTTGGAGAAAGTAACTTCTCACACCACAGATTCGAGGCATCTAACTACTGTGCAGCAGCCTTTTAGAACAGAAGGGTTTATTTTGTTTTTAAGCTGAATGTGTACAAGCCCTCTAAAAAACCCCAAATCAGAAATCCTGCGTGTTTTGTGGAACTAGAACAGTTTAAGAATGGGATCAGGCCAATCAGAACAGACACTGTCCAGAGTGCAGTATCATTGTACTAGAAACCCCTCCAGTGCCAAGCCTGACCCCTGTGATGCTGCTGGATCCTGGGGAGGTCTAGGGGGCTAAGCCAGGGGGGTGTCTGGGTGGCGGAGACTTTGTCTGCCTATAGTCACAGAAGTATATTTTAATATTTTAGCAACACATTTGGTCAGCCCTGAGAAGCGCTTCAAATGTATCAGTTCACAGTTACTGTTGCTAAAGATGAGACCAAGTTAAAACTGTGAAAAGTGAGATTATCTAAAGAAAAAAATACTGAGTAAATATTAGTACAGTTAGTAGTAGATGTGGCAAAAACCATAAACGTGACCCATATGACTCATGAGTGGGAAACACTTTGTCCCAGGTGACCCTTGACGACAGAGCCGAGAGAGAGTTCCTCTAGGTATCCTGGGATCTGGCACATAGCAGGGACTGAGGATATATGTACTTAATGAATGAACCCAAGCTCTCAATCTTACTCCATCAGTACAATGCAGTGTAATGGTGGTATACCTGTAACCTCAAATATACACAATCCCATCCCATTTTATATCAGAATAGAAGTTAGCAATAATTGGGTGATTCTGGTTCTCAGCCTCTTAGCCTTTGCTTCCACATAGTCCATCCCTACACCCCAGTGAATCATTCCTCTACTGTGTTCCCCTGCATTATGGATGGCGAATTAGCTGAATGCATTCAGAGAGTCAAGTGACTCAAAAATCATCCCCTTTATTGTGACCTCCGGTCAAACCCAGATGCCACAAAACAATCTGTGATCTGCAGTAGTCCCTGGGGTCTGGGTGAAGATGCCACAGCTACTAGTGGAGATTGGTTCCCAAGCCATTTCTTTGTGAATGTTTATTACAGGAGTCAGTTCCATCTGAATGCAGCCAAATAAATGGCAATCTAGTTTACAATCCTCATAATTGTAATTTTAACCGTGACTTTCACTAGATGAAGAAAAATCTCTCTGTTTTTGGCCTCCCACACATATGATTTTCCCTTGTTATGTAAACTCTTGGCCAGGTGCAGTTCAGTAGTCCTTCAAGTCACAAGGTCTGGAGGGGGAATGATAGTGTTTCTTATGTAGCCAACAGCAGAGTATGTTGAAAAGAGAGAAGTAGTCTAAGTACAAAATCGGTCATAGGAATGTAATCTGTTTGCAGAAACAAGTTGTGTTCAATGGGTAGGTGTTTTCGTGCTTCAAATTAATATTTGTCCTTTGCAGTAGCAGATGTTCAGCTGTAGATGTGGGCTGTCGGTGTGAGTAGGCACACCACGGAAGTTCCAAGTGAAGGGCTGAGAGACAAGTGTGGCTCTCGCGGCCAAGGCAATCCCACCCCCTCCTCCCACCCCTTCCACCTTGTGATGATGAGTTCTTGGCATCTCAGATGCACACGCTGGGTCTCAGTTCTCGAATGTATTGAGGCTTCCTAGCACATCAGCGCCTCCTGCAAAAACTGTGGCCCTCAGACCTGCAGCATCACCACCCAGGGAGCTGGTTAGAAATGCAGAATGCCAGGCCCCAATCCACACCTACTTAGGAGCAGAACCTGCATTTTAATAATAAGGTGTCGGGTGATTCTTCTGCACACTGAGATCTGAGAAGCACTGATCCAGAGCAGCCTGACCTCTGATCTTGTTGTGGCCCTTATCAAATGTTTATCTTATTTATTTCTGTATTATAGTTTCTATTTTGCATATATTACTTGAGGGCAAACATAGCCTTATTTTGTTTAGGCCGATTTAGTTTGTAAGTGCATTTCCTAAACATAGTGGTGCTTAATCAACTCCTGAATTTAATTTAGATACTCAGATTATAACCCCAAGAAGAGGAGGCAAGCCAGAAAGGGAAGAGAGGTTTTTTGCACTGCAGTTCTGGATTTAGGCATACAGAACTGTCCTATTTTCCATCTGGAGAGTCTTGGGCAAATTATTTTAACTCCTCTAAGCCTAGGTTTCCTTAACAGTAAAACGCCAATCACAATAACTACCTCATAGGTTTATTTTAAGGATCAAATCGGATCAAACATGTAAAGCCATTAGCATAGTGCTAATTGGTTCACAGTGAGTTCTCAATGCATGTTAGCTACCATTATCTTAATTATCATTGAAACCAGGAAGTTCTACACATATCATAAGCCCTAAAAGAAATCCCCCTCTCCCACCACTTTTTCAATTGACCTTGTGATTCTTAACTGGGGTTGATTTTATGCTCTGGGGATGGATGGCAATGTCTGGAGACGTTTGATTGTCATGAATGGGGGATGGTGCTACTGACATTCAGCTGGGAGAGGCCAGGGGACGCTGCCTAATGTCCTACAGAGCACAAGACAGCCCTGCACAACAAAGCATGATCCGGCCCCACTGTTAGTAATGCCAGTGCTGAGAAGCCCTCTATTACCCACCGAGGGACGGAGGTAAGCAAAGCCAGCATTTTTCTTGAAGATTTAGGTACCTCAGTATATCAAGTCTCTCAAATATTAATGTTGAGGCCCCTTGTCAGAATTCATCGACTAAGAGCCAAATCATTTCCTTTGGAACAGAGCCACACACAGGAAAACCTGATGCAGCCTGATTAACCTATTAAAGCGCATTGCATTCTTTAATATCAAAGAGAGCTAGGTTCTTTGAAATGTAAAACACCATAAGTGAAAGAATAGCGCCTGCACTTCCCCCAGGAACGCAAGGTCATTGTATAAATAATGCTGGTTCCCCTATTAATTTTACTCCATTTTGGGGATCTGAAGGAGACCGCAGTGGTTGGGGAGAGGAGACCAGAGAAGGCTAGACTCTGGCTGCCCGTGACTGAGGTCAGACAAGATAGCTGTGGTCTGCAGCCCAAAAGAGATGCTGGAAATGGAGCAAAGTGAATGTCGTTACAGCTGGTAGAAGGATCCAGCAGGAAACTCCTGCCTCTTCTTTCCTTAAGAAATCGGAGATGCTGCAAGAGAATGTATTAATTTCCCAGGTACTACTGCAAAAATAAGGACTAGGAGGCGAGTTGTGAGGTCTTATTCTTACTGTGAACAGATTAAGCAGACGCCAATTTATACCTCATTGTTAAGAGTAACTTTTTTCCCACAAGTGAGACCACATTTACATCTTTTGTAATTAAGCTAAAGGAATTTTTAAAAAATGACATTTCCCCCACCCCCCGTCATGAAGTAAATATTTTATGTGAAGTGGGATCAAATGCTGAAATATATACATGAGAACCACAAAAGAAAAAAATGATACCAAGTCCCAGAACCTTCTTCAGCCTAGGCATCTGCTGGGCTGGAATAATAGCTCTGCCTGTTGGTGTTCTGGTTTTGGAAAAGGCCGTGAATGACTAACTGAAGCCATTCGGGAGATGGCAGGTGGGGTGGAGCGGGGGACTTGCTATTCCAAAGGGCTAG
The DNA here is from genome assembly GCF_949987535.1 of Balaenoptera acutorostrata. Lineage (NCBI taxonomy): Eukaryota > Metazoa > Chordata > Mammalia > Artiodactyla > Balaenopteridae > Balaenoptera > Balaenoptera acutorostrata. Next base: position 153,406,583 of record NC_080065.1, read on the forward strand.
ACGTCGCCAGCTTCTCGGAAAGCAGGAGCCGTGGCAGTGACTAGCGCGTGCTCCCCGACATTCAGGGGGCAGCCATCCATCGGCAGGAATGCGGGGTACAGTGGCACCCCACTCTACATTTCCTGCCTACTTGGCTTTCGGGCAATTTTCATTTTTAGGAAAATTGAACCCAGAGAACAGTATATTTATTAAGAGCTCTAAAAGACCAACATCGTTTATTGCCCACACAGGAGAATCTAGTTGGGCAAAGAAGCATGTTTTTCCCCTAACAATAGAGTTTTCATGGCTGCTATAAACAATACAATTACTGAGCCAGATAACAAATAATTGCAGAGCAACAGGGAAAATGAGGTGTGGGCAAGGAGGAAAATGGATGGTTTCGGATGAGTTTTGCACAAAGATGGGGTCAGCGAGGTGAAGTGAGGTCATCCCAGGCCACGTCTGTTCTGCACTAACTAAACTGAATTATTGGCCACACACCTGTGCTACAAGCTGGAGGCCGCACTGCCAGCCCAGGCTGCACCTTTGGAAGATGGACGTTTTCACCAAATAAAGGATCAGATGGAAACTTGTGACTGGTGCTTGGCCAGCTTTCTGATGGGTCAAATCAAGTGCTAGCTTCTTAAGGAAACAGTGACAAGCCTTGTAATATACATGCTTATGGAGTGTAAATGCCGACGCGTCATGCCCCTGGGTGCATGCCTGGGTCCTGTTACCGGTGTTCATCTGTCTGCATCCTCAGCCCTGACACAGACATGAAAAGACCAAGCCTCAGATATATTTCTCTTTACGTTTAGGCTTTTCCTGAAACAGGTACATCCCAAACTTCATCTTCCATAAAGAGACCAGGTTTATCCTTTGGATGCATCTTTCTCTTTGGCCCTCTTGCTGTTTCCATTCAAGCAGGCCTGGAGAGTCTCCTTCTCTTCCTTGGGTTCCTCCGTAGCCTTTCCAGGGTGACTCTTCTGGTGCCAAGTCACCTCTCTTTGCTTTCGAATGCAGTTCTCACTACCTGCTGAAGAGACTCTCTGATAAAACACTTCCCAAAGAACCTTCTCGACCTTCTCTTTTCCTTGACCACAAGGCTACTTCTGTGCTCTCTCAAGTGAGGGCCCATAAATCTTTGGAAGTTGCATCAGCTGTGTGCACTTACAGACTCTTCTCACCCTCAGCGTTATCTTTCAATGTAGAATCCAGTCGGAGCGCCTTTGGAGTACCCAGGAGGATTCATTTAGTAATTTAGCAAATAGTTATTAAGTCTATCCTATGTATCAAGCATGGTTGTAGGTGCTGGGAATCCGAGAGTAAACCAAAAAGACCACCCCCCACTCTTCTGGAGCTTACATTCTGGTAAAGGGATCAGATGATGAACAAAGTAAGAAAACTATAGCGATTTAGATGTGTTAACTGCCTTGGAGAGGAAACCAAAAGGGGGATAGGGAATTTGAGGTGAGGGGGTGATGCAGTTTTAAATGGAGTAGGCATCATTGGAAAAAAATGATATCGAAGGAAACTCTCAAATGAGGTGAGAGAGTAATCCTTATTCACAAGGAAGAACATTCTAGAAAGAGATGTGTGTAGCTGCTGGGGAAGAGAATGAGGGAGAAATTAGTAGGATTTGGGATCTGAAAAACTGCGGGGAGGACAAAGCATGTCCAGCCTTTAGAATATTGGAAAGGCTTTGGCTTTAACTCTGGAGGAGAGAAGGAGTTCTTAGAGGGTGTTTAGCAGAGGAGTGAGATTAAGTGGCTTATATTATAAAAAGAATCACTTGATTGCAGCATTGAGAATAATAAGGGGGAGCCTGTATCAGTTACCTATTGCTAAATAACAAACTACACCAAAAGTTGGTGGCTTGAAACAAGAATTTATTTCTCAAATTTCAGTGTGTTGGTTGGTCAGGTCTTCTGCTGGACTTGCCTGCACTCACACAGTTACATCCAGCCGGTGGGTCAGGTGGTGGATGGACTCCAGGAAATGGTTGGGCCTCTCTTTCCCTCTTCCTGTGATCTTTCATCCTCCAGGAGGCCAGACAAGGCTTTCTTTTATGGAAGTGGCACCCTTCCAACAGGGCAAGCCCCAAATCCCAAGTGCTTATCATGCCTTTACTTGTATGGTGTTGGCTTATGTCCCATTGGCCAAAGCAAGTCACAAGGCCAATCCCAGGGTCAGTGTGGGAGAGGACTACATAAGAATACAGATGCATGAAAGCCGGATACGTTGGAGCTCCTTATTGCTGCAGTCTGACATAGGAGCCAAAAGTGGAAATCACAGAGAGCAATTAGGAGGCTCTACAATAACGCAGAGAGAAATGATGATGGATTGCACCGGGGTGATGACAATGGAAGTTTTAAGAAGTGCCTAGATTCTGAATATAGTTGGAAGAATGACCTTATTTGTATTCTCCTAAGTCGCTAGGGTAAGGCTATTAAGGTTCCAGGGATTGGCGATATTCTTATTATGCCTGAGATGATATCATAATAAAGTAAATGAGGTCAGAGATAGGTTTCTCTTATTGCCAATAATTATTCAATGAGTTTTCTGAACAGCCGTACACTTCGTAATTCAGTTAGTGCCGTGACTGTACACGGCACCCTGTCAATATCATCATCAGCTAATATCTATTGAGCATCCTCTGAGTACATGGTATTCACTCGCAGCAGCAGAGGTGAGCTGCATTAATTCTTTCAGCCAATGCAGGATTATTGAGTGGTTTATTGCCTCAATCTGTTCATTGGTGCCCCAGCAGCCCCAAGGAAAGCATTCAGCTTCCAGAATATAATTTCTTATTCCCTTGGAATAGATTTAACTTTGGTAGGGTCTGACTGCACAAGGGAAATACAGAGTTCTCCACCTTTATGAATACGCTAATGCTTTTTTATTAATCTTGCTATCAGAAGCTGGGAGCTGTTAGTCCCATTTAGCAGATGGAGCAGGGGAGGTGGATAGCGGTTACGTGCTCTGGCCAATGCCATGTACTAAGATGGTGGCAGATCTGAAATTGAAACACAGTCACCTTTTTTTTACTGCCCTACACTGCCTCTCAGTGGTGCACGCGATTCCCATTTCTCTCTCACACTAACGCACAGTCATGAAAACTCATTCTACAAGATTTAACTGGCATCTCTGCTCTTCCAGGGAGTGTTTGACGCACTGTTCTTTGACATCTGCACAGCCTAATCACTGGAAAAGTGGTTGGTTGGTTTGTTTGCATTGTTTTTTTAAGCCCCATATTATAGGGGATTTGTCAGCTGTTAAAATCACCACTTTTTTGTGTGTTAGTTAAATTCTCATCAGGAAGATGTTGTTGATTTCAGAGTGCATCTAGATATTTAGGAACCAACATGTGAAATAAATGATTTAATTGAGATCCCTATTTTCATTTTGTTCTAGAAACAGTGATTCAGTGGTGATTGTTTTGATTGATCATTCTTTTTGAGAGAGTTTTACCTTTTTTTGTTTGTTTGTTTTTGCATTTGCCCACTGGGATTGCTACTTAAAAGAAGTCCTAAAAATAAATTCTTGGTGGTAAGGTATTCTGTTATCAGGAAAGAGTAACACATTAGACTACAAACATACTAGGAGGGTTTATTTATGATCAGTTATTAATATGACCCATCTTTACCTAGTAGAGACAGGTCCTAATTGAAAAGAAAACAGAAGGAAGGCTTGAGCAGGGGAACTCACTATCTTGGCTTCCCTAGAAGCACAGCTTAAGACAGGGATTCTTATTCAAGTGGTTTATGAAAGAATGCTTCCAGGAGAAGAGAGAGGGAAGCAGGATAGGACAGGGAAACAAAGAGCAAGGATGTGGTCTCAGCTGGAGTTGAGCTTCGGTGTGATTTAGGATTGGTCCCACCTTAAGGCAAGAAGGGAGCAGAGGATGGGACAGTGGGGGACCGCCTCTTTTGAGAAGGCTCCCACTGGCTGAGAGGGAGACAGCAGGGAGTGGTAATCAACCACCCCTCACAGCAGGAGATGAATGCCCATCAGGCATCTGGAATGTACCAACAGCATCCACTACAGGCCAGGGACAAGCAGGGAGCCTGGGGTCCCCCGCATCCCCAGGGCACTCAGTAGAAGACTTGAAAGACAAAGAAGAAAATGAGGCCAGAAGAGGAAAGGCCCATCAACCTGGGAGATTCCTAAGGACAGTTCCTGATAAACTGTATTTCTCCTCTGGTAGCCACCTGAAAGAAGGGAGTATTTCCCCTACCTTGTTCTGCACTTGCCCAACACTCAGCTTAGAAAAGCCTTAGAATCTAGCAATGGGAGGCACCCCAAAGCCCAGATCTGCCTTCCCTCAACTGTGACGACAAGATCCCAACTCCCCACTCTCCAGATTGGAAAGGGCTGTCAGTGGTCCCTGCATTCACTACTGGTCCCTGACCGGCATTTTCCCCTTTAATCTCTAGCAATGCTAGCAGTGCCTGGAGCATGACACTTACACTATAGCTGCAGATGTGGGCAGGAGGTGAGACGCTGCCAACCCTCACTTCCAAATGGTTCTCTGTGTCTACCTTTCTTTTTTTTTTTTTTTTTTAACATCTTTATTGGAGTATAATTGCTTTACAATGGTGTGTTAGTTTCTGCTTTATAACAAAGTGAATCAGTTATACATATGTTCCCATATCTCTTCCCTCTACCTTTCTTTTTTTAATGAGAGAATTAAATTTGGAGCTAAGAAAGACTGTGGGTGGAAAGGGGCAGTTTAAATGCAGAGATTATTTGTAAATCTTGAAAGTCACACCCTTAAATGTCACACACTCTGAGAGGCACTTGAGTGTGAACCCTCCAGAAAGTCTGTTTGTTGTAATTCCATCGCATTACATATTTTAGTGCATATCTCTTCCTAGCAGCTTCCGGAGCTTTTCAGATATTCCGCATCAGAAATTGCACTGTTTTATCCTGGATTTTACAAATAGCAACCAGATTATTGTAAAACAGAACTATCTGATAAGTAAGGTTGTGAATTGCTTTTTGTGATTGTCATAGGTAAGCGTATTGAAGAAACTGGCAAACAGTTCAGTACACTGGTTACTGTAAAAATAAAACCTGTAGCAGTGAATGTGTTTTTCTGATGAATACATTCAAGGCTGTGATCATTGTGCAACTTCTGGTTGGATGCTTTCAAATGTTCCGTATTGAAAAACATCAGTAACAAGAACCAAATAGTCCACCGAAGGCTCTATTCAACTCAATGGAGAGGAACGTAAAGTCTTAGAGTTTCATTGAGGCCAACTCTATTCCGTCCACCATGGGAAGCAGAAAATTGAGGTTCTCTCTTGATTTGCTTTCCATTGTTACTTTAGGATTAGGTGGCCGCTACTTTGGTTTTCACTTAAGGGGGGGTGTTCAAATCACTATGCAAAAAACAGAAACGGAAAACAGATAACTGGCTTCTCTTCAGCAGACAAAAACCAAAATGCCTGAACACGCTAATTAATGTAAGCAATTTTATAAGCAAAATAATTTGTTTTAATTGGCTAAATAAGATCTGATATGATTAGAATATTTGATAAACTAATTTCAGAAAATTAAATCACCAACCTTTAATCATCTTATATACTTACCGCAATTTTGGAAACAGATACGAAAATGGACCTGAATTATCTTATCTTTACAGCAAGAAGAATACATTAAGGGTTTTTTTGAAACTTCAGAGGTTACGTCCTTTTTATAATTTTGGAGATTATTTTTTTTTTTTGAAAACCAGTACTTTATAGACAATTCCAACAGCTTGAATCTCTAGTGAATCCATACAGAACCACTACAAGAGGGAAAAATCTTCCCTAAGAAAGCTCCTTGTGTCCAAGAAGTAAGGCTTATTAAGGTGAGGTGTCTTCCACAATGTTCTTTCCCATCATATCCCCCCTAAGGAAAAACTAACCTCCCTGAATAAATAAGTGGATAATCGGGCCTGAAATGACCCCATAGAGGAGACCCTATGGAACTGAGAAACCTCTTCTCTAAGGCTTAGTTGCTGACAGGTCCACATAAGCTGACTTCCAACTAATGTGTCAATGATTGGGGAAAAAATGATAATCTTCCAGAGGACAGTTGCTAATTCTTCCTGCCTAAGAATCTCAATTTGTTGTAATGAGTTAATTTCAACACTAGCTGGAACCCTGGTTGACTCTGACCATGTGCTCAAAAAATATACACTGAGGTAAATAAAAGGAATGGCCTTCCATAGCACCTAAGGGCTGAATAAGCTACAAAAAATTCCACTTTACCACTATTCTAGCAGGATTCTAACAACAATTTTCTAAAGGCCGAGGACTGTATTAGATGCCTTTGCACATAATTTCTAAATGATAGAATTTTATACCTATCAGTACTTTCAGTATAAACATCAACATGTTTTATATATATATATATATGTATATATATGTGTATATATATACATATATATATATACACACACGCACATATATATATATATTATACACATGCACACGCTATGTACAAGATAGTACCCAAAGGAATAGCGATATATATTATACATTAAAAAGTAAAGGCACTTAGTTCCTAGAACCTTCAGAAAATTTAAAATCTAAGTGATGAACTAAGAATAACCTAGAGATATTAGAAGAATAACAATTCACTAACAGTCTGAGATATCCAAAGCCAGGACAACATTAATTTGGAAAAGTATATGTAATAAAATGTCTCAGGCAAGGGACACTTTGAAATTGGAGAAAAGAGCATTTACCACGAGCTAGTATAATCTAGAAAGGATTTTTTGAGGATGAGGACATGTTATGGGGAACAAAGGGTAGCAAACATTTAACAAAATAAATTCCAGGGGAAATAACACAGGGAGGTGGCAGAGTATGGAATATATTTGGATATATATACACCAGTTGTGTGGAAATCAAAAAAAATCACTAGAAATTGACAGGTTTAGGTAACATCGGGGGATGACCCCATTCACTCATTCATTTATCAGACACATACGTATTGAGCACCCACTGTAAATTCAGCACTGCTCTAGGTACCAGGAATACAGCGGTGAACAACAGTATATCCTGACTTCATGAAGTTTATGCACATATCAAGACTGTTATAAGACCGTAAGTGTTTGGTAATATTAATTATCCCATGTGGGGTGCACAGGGCATTTCTCTTCTTAGTTCTATTGCTTTTCACTTGTGCACAGACTGGCAGAGACCATGGTCTACACATATTTGAAATAAAGGCATTCATTCAACTTGTTGAAAATTCAGTAGCATTGTTTATCACCACATACACTGGAAAACATGATACTGGTGGACTGAATATTTTATCTCATTCCACATTGTTTTAGTACTGTATAGACTAATAGCCAGAAAGAAAAGAAATGAGAATATAATTACTGCATTTATTTAAAAAGAAAGAATTAAAGGTGACGGAATACCGTGGGTATTTGAGTGGCTATTTCTACCTTTCTGTGTAACCTTAAATGGCTGATGTTCGGCTAATAACCTCCACTTTTCCATGCATGGAATGGGTAGCCTGAGGGTCCTATCTTCAAGCAGAATATAAATGCCAAGTATGAAGAAGCAAATCAAATCGATGAGTATCACTTTTCCTACCGCCTTTTTGCAGACTGTCATTCTTTTCTATCTCCATGCCTCATTCATATGTACTGTTTCTCTTTTATATTATTTTGTATAATTATGATGTTTTTCATAGAAAGGATGATGAAGCCATTTCTGCAAAAACCAGTGTCACTGAATTTAAATATGGTTAAAAACTTGAATCCCCGTGAGCACAGATGATCAAGCAGTCAACATTTACCAAGTAGGCAGGTTACTTTGTTTAAAGATTTCCGAAAGATACTAAAGATGCAAAGATAGTTTAAACATGAATATTGCTCTCATTTAGTCTATAATACAGAAAAATAGGACATAAACCTGAAAACCCAAATAATAATAAAGCAATACAGTATAGGCTCAGTGGTAAATGATAGGCAAGGATAGAAATAACTAGAAGGTAGGAGACAAGGGTTTATTTTCTGGCTATGCCATTTGTTCTTTGTGTAATATTGGCTAAATTAATTTTGATAAACCTCGGTTTCATCTTCTGTAAAAAGGCTCTAATAGCCATTTGGTGGGTTGTCCTGAGGTTTAGAAATTAGAGGCAATGATAAATCCCTGTCATTTAATAAGCACTTGTATGATTATCCCTGTCATTTAATAAGCACTTGTATGATTACTAACTCCTCTGTATTGTGTAGGTGCTAGCTGTATACTAGCTATTGTGCTAATTACTTTACATTTATTACCTAATGAATTTTACAGGTGAAGACAGTGAGGTTGAAAGAGAATAAGGGATTTGATCAGGGTCCCACAATTTGGAAGCAAATTTCAGGTCAGGATTTAGACCTAGGAACAACTCCAAAGCCAAGCTCCTTATTATCATACAAATCACTTTCCCTAGAGCATTTGAGTAGTTATTGTGGTTAAAATAATTCCATCACTGTAAACTTCGGAAGGTCAAGAAAGTCTTTCTGGGGAATATGTAACTTGTCCCCGTGTTAGATAAAGAGCTAAGAGTTATGTATGTTGGGATGAAGGAGAAGAGGACATTCTAAAGAGAATGAGGAATGAGGCTGGAAGGAATGTGCCAGGTCAGGTTGGGGACAGGGGAGGGAGCGCCTGTGAGGAGGTGACAGAGTGAATGTTTACGGGGATAGGTTGGTGTCAGAGGTGATTGAATATGAGGGGGAAAAAAATCTGTACAACAAAGTGATTTTTACTAGTTCTCTAAAGAATTGTGAACCTTTGATGATTTCTTATAAAAACTGATTTGTATTTGGAACGAGAAAAGAAATCACAAATTACAAATGTTAAAAGGCTGACGATAATTGCAAATATTACAGTTGCCAGGAAAGTAACATGATCTTTTTTATCATCAGCTTGACACACCTCTTTCTTTTCCCCACATTTTTTTTTCTGCGTGCTCTTTGTTTCTTCAGATGATAATGATTTTTACTATCATTTTTTTGAACCTTTGATGATTTTTAAGCTGCTACATAACGTGATGAAATAAAACAGACTTACAATCGACCAATCAATAACTATTGGGGATGGATGTCATTCCGAGTGGCATTTTAAGAAGGTTATTCTGGTTTGTGAAGGATGAATTGGAGAAGAAAAGAAAACCTCTTAAAATGGTTGTTTTCAATAGCTGTGTCATGACAGTTGGGAGATGTGTCACAACTAACAAGGCACTAATAGTAAAGTATTGGTTTGCCGAAGATTAGCTGCTTTATCCATTAGAGCAGATTCAAGGTCATTCCTAGAATAATGTCACTCGCCTTCACTTAGATTCCGAGTGCTTTCTTGAGAGGAGGAAAAGGGGTGTTGTTATGATCTGGTTGGGTCTTTGGCAGGACCCTAGGACTGTCCCTAGAGAAGCGAATGCTGCATTTCGTCCCCGTCCATGTGTTTCAGGACAGAGAAGCGCGGCGAAGTGCTGCATTAAAAGATTATCGCAATAGTCCAGGCAAAAGTGCCCAGGTGGAGAAGGTATTAAAAGTCTGGAAATGAAACAATAACTTTAAAAGATATGAGGGGGTGATACTTGATAGTTACTGATAGTCGAATGATGAGAGAAAGGAAAGAAAAGAACCCTGTATGACTCCAAGATTTATACACTTTACACAGGTGAGGGAATTGGGAGAAAAAGCTTGTTTTGATTCATGAGTTTGATTGTGGAACTTCCTGAGTTTTAAGCGTATCATCCAAGTGGAAAGACCCAGAGGGTAGGTTGAATAACTAGAGCTTACAAGGAAGGGCAGAGTGGAAATAAGTCTTTGTGAGCCGTCTACTCTGAGGTGAGAAAATATTGTCTATTTTAGCTATTTTTTAAAAAAATCTTTTAGGTGGATTTCCTAATAGGAGTTAACACATATGAGGCACTTGCTATGGGTCGGGAACAGAACTCATAACAGCACATGCATTATTTATTCCAAATGACAGCCCCGTGAGGCAGGTAATGTTATTATACCCATTTTGAGATGAGGAAAGAGCCACAGAGAGGCAAAATAATTTGGTCAAGATCACACAGCAAGCAGGTCGTGGAGCTGGGATTCAGTCCCAGGCAGGCTGGTTCCAAAAACTGAGCATTTAACCACCATCTACTCCACAGTATAAGCACATGGACAGAAAGCTGTCCCGCAGAGAAAAAAGACTTGTGAAAGTCATATTCTAGCAAGAAACATTAATGTGATTTGGACCACCTTGCGCACCCTGGTAGAGTCAGATGGTCCCCCCTCAATCAAGGTATCTTAAGTCATATATATCAGACTGCAAACATTGCCCTCTCAGGGCCCCCGCCTCCTCACTAAGGAAGTGGTGAAAATAAGCAACACCGATAGCCATTTATAGCTTTTTTAAAAATCTCTTTTTGTCGCCTTGATTTCTTTTTATTTTTCCTTGACTGTATTTTGCCGATCCTGTTCAATATGACCCAGGCCCCTCCCCGGCTTTTCTTTCACTGAAATGGTTATATTCTTGTAACAGGGTCTTTATTTTTATTGGCAGAAAATTCTCAGTCTACTTACTCCCTTGTATCAAGTTAATTTTAACTATAGACTCTATCTCAATAATGCCAGTTAAAGGAGGCTGCTTCCAATACACTCTTTGAAATGTTTGCAGAGAATTCTGGATTTACCAGGGCACCACTTCCTTAGCTACTCACCGGCTCTGCAGCCTCCTTTCCTTCTACATCTGAGCACGCTCTGTTCTCTGGCCAGCTGCCTTCTGTTCAGCCTCTGTGTGTTCTCCATTCTCGGCTCTGCCTTAATGATCAGTAGGGCTTCATCTTGATCACATTGGAGGGATGGAGGGAGGTTGTTACTTCTTTATTTGGGTCCAAACTATAGACATATCCTCCTATTGGCAAACCATGAAAATGATGACACTCCGAGTTTAACAAGATCAAGCAATCCCTCTCTGGATACAGCAATGTGGCTGGGGTGGAGATAGAAGGTCTCATTCCTGGACCAGTTCTCAGTCTATATCTGGTGGTTTACACAAGAACTCCAAAATACCAGATGCCTAGGGTCCAGGGATATATTATTGGGATACACCATAGTTAAAGTGAAATGATTGAATGTTTTGTTTTGCTTTTAGTTTTTCCCAAATAATAACTCTTATGAGTAGGAGACATGGGATTTATTTTCCGTAGTAGAACTGCTTCATTTCAAAAAGATGGTCAGTCAAAAGCTTGAATGTAACCTCTTCCTGCTGGCTTACTACTGCATTAGCTCAGGTTACCATGGGAAGCAAGCAGTTATTTTCACCAATAACTTAACTTATACCAAATACTTGACCTTGGAATAAGCAATTTACATCCTTATAAAAGAGGTCACTTAGGGAATTCAACTGTGTAATCCTAGCCCCCATGTGGCAGGAGTGGAGTAGAGATGGAACAAAGCTGGTGAAACACCATTCGAAACCATTTGAATTAGGAAATCATTTCTTTTTGACTCTGTTTTAAAAATGGAGCCTACTTTAAAATGGTACAGGAAGGCAGAAGGATGCAGTAAAAGTCTATAGAAATAGTGACTCGAAAACTCTGTTCCAGGACTCAGGAAAGCAAGTCTGTTGTCCCATTTGGAGGGAAACCGGAAAGAATTGAGGTTTTCACTTTCGTAATAGCTCTTTTCCAACACCTTTCCTTCAAACATCTTGCCCTGACTTTTATTTTGCCTTTCTTAACAAAACGACTGGAAAGAAACCACCTTTCCAACTTTAACCAGGAAACATAGGTTTTTGCAAGTGCTAATATTTTGGTGTGGGCTCTTCCTTTTAAAGACAATTATCAAGACGAAGCATTTGTTTCTTCTTTTGTTTACCCGTGGCAGTTTGTCAGCAGTTATGATAAGTAGAGTTCCATCTGTCAGTAAAACTACGTTGCAGATCGCCATAGAAATTAGCAGCTTTCATTTTTGCCTACATAAATAAATATGCGAAATAAATTGCACAGAAACGCATCCTAAAAAAATCACAGGTACACCGCACAGTTAAATGCCAGTCAGAAAAAACCAGAGACACATGGCGATTATCTCAGTTTTCAAACCTGGAAGATACACGAATGTGTTTCTAAATGAGAGAGGCAGTGTATCATGCTTGCTGAGATAAAAACAGAAGCTGCCAGACACTGCACTGTGGCTTTATTCTCAGAATCCTTTGCCTGAAACCCGCTCTATCTTTTCCCCATGTTCTCCCTTCCCTCTCTCTCTCCATCTCTCTTTCCATTTCCCTCTCCCTCTCTCCCTCTCTCCCCGCTGTCCTTCCCTCTCTCATTGTTCTCTCTCTCCTCCTGCCTTTGATGCACATACGTTGTCACATTCCATTGACTCTTCCCTCTTCTCTGTTCTTACACCCAAGCCTAGCGATGCTTTCGCCAGGCAGCGGCAGCCTCTCCTGTGAGTTTTAGTCATGTGTGCAGCTCAGTTTGATCGAGCGTTCCTTTTCTGCCTTTGCACTCTTACAAAAGATTAAAAGGTGGCGTCACATTGCTCCCCTGTTCCTTCCCGCAGGAGGGACTTAAAAGGGACAACAAAAACTAATCACTTTCAATAAGCATTTTCTTGCCGGGGAAAAGAAAAAAAAAAAAAAGAAGAAGAAGGGAAAGAAAGAAAGGGGGGAAAAAAAGGCAGGGGGTGGATTTAGCGGTGTAATTTGAGACCGGTGGTGAGGATTGGGACGAGCTAGTGGAGATGCTGCACGCTGCTAACAAGGGAAGGAAGCCTTCAGCTGAGACAGGTAAGAGCGCCCATCGGAGGGTTTGACCGAGTGGCTTAGTTAAATCTCTGTTTTCACCGTTTTGTAATTGAGAAAGGCATCCACAGCAGAAGCCGATTTTTCAGTCGACTTCCTTTTGTTTAACATAGAAAGTACCTGTATTAATTTTGATGAATTAGAGCATGCAGCAAATTCAATTGAAAATAGATTTGTATAGCAAATTTGTATAGCAAATGCATTTAAACTGAATGATTTCTCCTCTGTTTTATTTCAGGGGAGAGATGAGAAAGATGATTTTGATCAGAATAGCACTTTGCATTATGTGAAATTGTAAATAGCTAACGGGGAAAAATAATAATAATAATTCAATTGATCTTGTTTTTGAACTCCGGGACTTAAACCCTGGGAGACAGCTGGGATTTGAAATTTTTCTTCTAACTGAACTTCTGCTGCGTTATAATAATTTTTCACCGGAGGTTTAGGCAAGGGTAGAGTTTAAGTCGAGCTGCTGGGCTGTGTTTGGCTTGGATCTTGCGGGTGAAGCGCTGCTTCTATCTCCTTAACCCGTGTCAGGTTGATGCTTCATAAATGGAGATTGTGTTGCCCCAAATGAAATATGAAGTTAAAACATCAGGTTAAGGCATGTGTTAGAAAAGGATCCAGTAAATAATTAGGATAACTGAATTATGACAGTTTGAAATGGGAGTTAACTCTGGAGGTGCTGTTTGGTCAGCCGTCCTGGATTTTAAGCGGCTCAGTAATAAAGGGGACTAATTATCAGCCTCAAGTCGGAACTTTGCATTAGGACCCTAGATATAGAATACATGCGGACTTCTACTGTAGGTGGCTTTCGGGAATCTGTCCCTTTTGTGCGCTATGAATGAGAGTTGTGGATTATATTTGATGGCATTTCTCCTTTAAAGAGCTTTGGGATGAAGCTTAAAAGGCTCACATCTATTTTAACGTTGAACAAACACCAAATGCAATACACTGTAGTCTCCCGGCGCCTGATTTTTTTTGCTGCTGCTGTTGTTTTAAAGTTGTGATCATTTGTTTTGAACCTCAGTCTTCATTGATTTTATATTCCTTGCCTCTGCTGCTGAAATTTATTGCTGGCGTGAATGAACTGAGATTTCAGAATGCAAAAAGAAAAAATTTTAATTAGCCAGAGTTTTGATTTAAGGATAATGACATCCAAATGATATCCAGATTTTTACCTAGGATGTTACCTAAAATGTTTGAATTAATATTTAGGTGATTTTTTGGAAGGTTGTGAAAATCAATATTAAAAGTATAAAATTCTGTTAAAAAATGCTTCTCCAGAATGAGATATAGAAAGGTGACTTTAATGCCTCCACAGGGTTTGGTCCTAGAAAGAATTGCTAGACTGTGACATGGTTGAGTTCAGCACTATGCATGAGAAGATATTTTATATATTTATTTGGTGATAAGATTATTTTCTTACCAAATTTCCAAGCAACTTGCCCCTCAGTTCCTTACCCTGATGTGTCTCGTGTTTGCCAGACCATCTAATGGCATCTTGTGGTCGCAACCTGTGAATCCAATTTTATGGGGACATCAGGGGCTGCTGAATGTTGGGGAGTGGAGACCAAACCGACTATAGGTCTCATCACACTTCATCATCTAGAGATAATCTCCAACAGAAGTTCTCTGGAAAGCCCCTCATACAGTTGTGGGGAAACTTAATTTTTCCATCATGGTTAAAAGAGTGGGGAAAGATGTGGATAAGGGAAAAAGAAACTGCTAGGATGTTTGATGTAATCATGCTGGTGGTAGCATAGTGAGTTTTTAAAATCATATCACATGTCACTTTCTTTTTTTTCAATTTAGGCAACTTTGCAGAATCTTGAAGTGGCTCTTCTCAAATTCAATCTCTGTTTCTACATAGCTTTCTCTGATAAAACCTTTTCTTTGACTCTTGCTTTAGCTAACCATTGAGTGTTTCATGCCGCTGCTGATAATAATGATTACATCTTAAATAAGTGACAAGTGTTGAGAAGATGGGCTGGGAGAAATATGTTGTCTGCATCATATATGCGTTTTAATTTTATTTATGAAAATGACTACTTCATGGTGAGGAGATGATAAATTTGAAGTTGTAGCTTGGCCGTTTGTATCACTGAACCACTATCCTTCTCCTGGAGAACTAAATGGAGCTAAAGCAGGCAGAAATAAATCAGTTGTAAACTGGTTGGTAGTTCAGCGTGCACTTTTTAAGCAGATGGTAACCACAACTATCCTTTGACTCAAACTATCTGATTAATATAAATAGCATTTTTCTGACTTTTCCAGTAGATGTTGCTGGAGAGCAAAGAAAAGATCTTTTTTTTTTTTACAGGCAAAAAAAGAAATGTGATAGACTTAGAAAAGCCAACGAGCAAGATCCTTCTCCCCAAACTCCGCTGATAGCATTTTGCATAATTTGCTAATTAATGAATTATATTGAATCATTACCTTTTATGATGTTCTATAGAAAGCTATTAAAACTTGGGCTAGATTTTTAAATGATGAGATTGTTCTCTTTAGACCCTATATATAATGTCTGTTTGCTGTTTTCCGTTTTTAAAAAATCAAGTTAACTGCGCATTACTATTCAGAACATTTCATCCCTGAATGCTAAAACCCTTTAACATGCAAATATGATGTCAGAGGAAGAACTGAAATAGAATACCCCGAGAAGAGTAATGATCAAACGCATTATAAAAATATGCACCAGTTGCCAACATGTAATAAAATATTAAGAAATTAAAAGCATGCAACCTCTAAAGTAATAGAATTTCATTGCTCTGAGACTGTTTTCCCAACGAATATTAAGTGCTTAATAGATCTCTCTGTTAAAAAACAATTGAAAACCTACATCGTTTGTCACTGAAGTTCTTTTATTATGTGATTTTGAAAAATTAGTCCAATAGGATTTTCCTCTGACTAGGAAATATAATTAACATTGGCTATTAAGTGCCAGATGTCCAAAGCAAGAGCCACAAGGCTTGATGGAGAAACTGGGACCGCAGAGAGCAAGCATCAGCTCTAGAAGCTGAGGGCACCCACGCTGGAACTACTCTGCTGGCAATCACTCTGATAAAATGACAAAAACAACCCAGAGGAGCCCGGGATTCTAGTACCCAGACACAAACTGATGCAATTTCAGACAACCAGTGACCTCTATCTATGAGAGTATTTATTTTTGGAAATGATCAATTAACCGATTTCAATTGTGAAAGAGAAGTGTATACAATTTTTCCAACGCAAAGGGGGCCTTGGCTATTACAAAAGCACGTTCAGACAAGACAAGTGTACACGCTATGTGGTAGAGCTTTCAGTTTTTCTTACCTTAAACAGTCCATGCTCTTTTCTGGTGCATTTTTCTTTTGCATTGAAGCCTTTCTTTATCAGTTTTCATTCCTGAGGTGTGAAATGCTCCATAGGTCGTTTTTGATTTAACACCCATTCATTTCTCTTTTCTGGGAGGAAAAAGCTTACATTTAGAAGGCATGAGTGTCATCTACTCATATTTTGTAATTAGCACTATAATATAGTGTAATTAGCACTATAAGTCCACTGGGGTAAGGTTGTTTCATTTTTTTTGTTTTTGTTTTTGCTTTGATTCATATACATGTTTGTGTTTGACCCATAGTGATTATTTTTTTCTCTCTGCCTTTAAATAAGAAAGGCTTTACAATTTGGCGGGAGAATTTGGTTTCTTTCTCTGGTTGATTTGCGCTTCGCTTTAGGTGTTCTCTGTTTTTCATTATAGCTATCAAGCACTGACTATACTCAAAGCACCGTGAGTTAAACGTGCCAAAAAATGTCTGTCCTGATAGCAAAAAATGCCTGTCCTCTCAGTGAGAACCTTAGGAAAACAGAAAATGTCGACCAGACCTGAAGAATTACCTAGTGGGTTAAAATGTGCTGGTTAGTCCTGACTTTTTCCCTAGGAGAGCAAAGAAGGAAAGGTCACTGCAGGTTGAGGGAATCCTGAGGATGGTCGCCTTTGAATCAGGAGTAAAAGGCGAAAACACAAAATAATCCGGACGAGCAAAGTCAGAGGGGTCCTGTGGGCAGTAACACCAAAATGAATGACCAATGCCAGTACGATTGAGAGCCTTGAATGGCAGGTATTCAATAGCCACTGGAAAGATGTGATCTGGCCGCTTCTACAGGAGTTTTCTTTGTGTGGGAGTCAGGGAGGAGTGGAATAATGAATGGGTCCATACCATGCCGCTTGCCCATAGATAGTGATGCTAAAATGCCTATTTAGGGTCCATCTGCTCTCTCATTAAATTGTGGCCCTAAGGAGCTATCGTTACTCGTGGAATATTGCTTTATCTTCTAGGGTTATTGTTGAAAAAACAGCGAGAACCCCCAGTCTTGAGGCTTGAAGCCAGTGAATAATCTACTGCATTAGCCTAGATATGAGTGGTAAGGTTGAGAAACACTGTTGGGGGGAGGGAGAATAACTAGGAGAAACACCTTCCTATTGTAATTATTGCAATCTCTTGTATGTACTGTAGATGTCATGGCCTCATTAGGCAGGGATTTTGTGTATATGCTTTTGTTTTCATAAGAAAAACCTTCACCATTTGTCAGAGATGAGACCTGTAATTTAGCAGGTGTGGTGTTCTCTCCGTACTATTTGGATATAATCAATTAGTTATAGGCTCATCTCTGGTTTCCTGACATCGATTAGAATGGGTTTTTATGATCTTTTAAGGTTTAATCTCTCTATAAAGGTATATACTTCCTTTTTGGGAATTAATTGCCTCCCTGAACTGACTGTGTGTCAGTTATTGTCTATAAAGCTTGACTAACTTAACTTGAACTGGGAGATGCCTAGAATGTTTGACCGAAGCTCAGTTGTGGAGACCCCTCTAATCATTTAATGGAAGTTTGTATGTTAACATATAAGATGTTTTCTTTCATCTGATAGACTTCATAATGAGAAGGAGCAAAAGTAATTATTAGCATAATTAAGTGGAGTGCCACCCTTTTCCTCAGAAACTGATTTAACCAGCCTATGCCCGTAGACAGGGTGACCAACGTCACCTCAGAACCAAGCTGTAGATGAATGCTTTGCCTTGTCCTCCAACTACTTTAATCTAATTTGTTCCATTTACTTTTCCAAGCTTTTCATCTTCCCACCATTTTAATACCATCAGAGATGGGGGCTACCCATGACATTCAAACTTGACATTATCAGACACAAAAGGCATCACTCAGACACTTGACTGCATTACAATGCAAGGGGAAAAAATAGATTCCCAAAGGCTTAGAAATTATTGTTTCATACCTTGAATGTAGGTGGATATTTTTTTTTTTCTGTTTCCTTCAGTCTGCCTCATTTGACTGTTTTGCTTCTGTGTGTTTGCAGAGTACTGAAAACCTGGAAAAACTAGCACTCACCAATCCATAACGTACACATCCCTATGTTCATTGGAGGGATGTGTGTTAATACAATGGAAATTTACAACTCTGTTATTATCTGTCATTTGCTAGTCACCGACCACTACTTGATACAGGACCAAAGTTGAACCTTGCACTGGAGCTGTCTTTTCACTGTTGCCATCAGTTCTTCTGACAGTCAGTTAGCTGTGGCCAGACCTTCTTCGTGACTCACACATCTGTGGTCATTGCAGTAACTCCATCATTGCTGGGTAGACCAGAAATCTATTGAATCCATAGCAGTCCTGTGTTTGTTTACCCATGAAATCTGTGTGTGTGTGGGGGGGGGGGGGAGATGGTGGGAGGGATTCTTAAAGTTAATATAGATTTATTTGTACCTCCCTTTGTTTGCTATCATGAACCTTCTATTCAAAGACAATTTACCCCCATATGTAAGACAACATTTGTGAGCTGAACAGACAGTATTATCAGATTGTGGTGAATTGCTTCAGTGGTATTACCTCATGCATAGAGATCAGGTGTGCTGTAGAGCTCTGTAAAACAGTCAGCTACATGGTATCCTACAGGTTTAATATACTTCTGTAGCCTTGTACTTGGGAAGGATTTCTGTAATTGGAGACAATCTAGCTAGGAGAACTTTTTAAGCCATTGGAGGCCAAAATACAGATTTTTGAAAAATGTGACTTTTTAGGCTTGAAACAGAGTGGATTACAAATTTCTCTTAACTGGACAGAATCATTATTGCGCATATAGTACAGTCTTGATTATCCAGGTTCGAATTTCCAGCATAGAGATCATTCAGATTTCTTCTCTGACTTCCCTATCTTCTCTCTCGCTACCTGACATGTATCGTTTCTCTAATCACTGGCACCTCTGCTAAGGGTATGGAAAGGCATATTTGAACAGCAAAATCCAAACCTGTGAATTTTCCTTCAAGAAGAGCTAATTATGTAAAAAGTCTAAGAGGTAGGTTTTTGAAACTAAAAGTGACTGACTAAATTTCCACTTGGTGGTACCCCTCTTTCTATTTACAAATGGTGGTTTACTATAGCTGTTAAGATGCCAATATTTTAGCCACACGTTTAAGAGGCAAAAAGTCAATCCACTAGTCTGAACCATGCCAAGAAACTGGTTTCATTGCTCTGGCTTATATCATTCCCCTGCCCTACCACCCAACCAACTACAATGTTGAATTAACTGGTTGAATAGCGTGCCTAGCTGGCATTTTTTAAGACCATTGAGATCAAGCAAGTATACCTTGTGCAGGTTATCAGGGTTCTGATAAGCATATTTCTTTAGTATTAAGTACAAAAATGGATTACTGGTGCCCAAACCCCACTTAGTTAATCTCCAATACCGGTCCTATCTCATTTCCATTATCAGTGACTGCCAGTCAATCCTTGATAAATTATTTACATTTAGAATTTGACCCCTGAAGGTCATCAAAGTCCCAAATGATTTTAAAGACTTGAAAATCTCTTAGATCCCAGAATTACATTGAAATGGTGAAAGGATTGGAAGGGTAGCTGGCTTTTCCAGAGAGGTTGTAATCACAGAATAGGCATGAACGTTACCAGCCACCTTCCAAGTTTGCAGAACAGGGTGCAGGATTCCATCTAGTGGATATTGCTACAGAATCAGAATTTGATTTCCCTCCTTTTCTTATACATTAGTTGTGGCTTGGACATTTTCAAAATCTTGTGGTCATACCTGCCACGTTGTAACAATGTCTTATCAAATAATGCACTCTTCTCCCGTACTACCCTTATTGGACAAACATGTCTATAATTGGTTGCACTTTTGAGGTGCATAATCAAACTTCAGGAGGTGTTTCTATTTCTAAACATATTATGTAATATAATGTAACTAACAAAATATATAATATGTAATATAAACACAGATATACTAAAGGGCAAAAAATGTTATTACTCTTGACACTAAAAATAGTTTTTTATCATTAGAATTGAGGTTATTAGAAAGAAATGTACTTGAAGTTTTTAAATGCTGAGGTGTAGCTGATGATGTAGTATAGTAACCTATAGTTTTCAATCCATACTGTAAATGAAAATTTAAACAGTACTATAGCAGACAAAACTGAAAATGGAGAACCTTGATCATGAGTTATATGTATGTAGGAGATGCCTCTTGTCGTTTGTATGTGTGTGCACATTTATACGCATGTATATACACACACATATATATATACACATACATATATACATACATGGTTACTCTATGTATGTGCATATTTTTATCTATATCTCCATCTCTGCATCTGTATCTATATTGATATTTGTACCTGTATCTATAGTCAGAGTTAGAGAGAGAGAGAGTAAATGGGCATATTCCTAGTAAGATAAAATGTGGTTGTATTCCTGGTAAGATATCATGTTTCTTTCCAGCTGACATGATTAATTTCCCACAATCTGACATGCAGTGTGCTAGGTACCAGATGAACCAGACATAACTCTTAAGGAGTTCATGATCTAGTCCTGAATTAGAAATTATTTTAATGTTGAATGTTTCACTCATGGGTATATTTAATAGTTGGAAACATTGCGAGAAAAAATTCAAGGATTACAAAGCCATCAGATCCCTCAGTAGGTAGTTCTAAATTTAATATGCTTTGCCTGGTCAGGAGGAGGATTGGAAAAGAAACACGGCAAGCGTGATTGTGGGAAAGAAGAGCCTCACATAAAGTGATCTGGTCTCAACTAAAAATAAATCTGGCTTCATGGAAAAGCCAGGCCAACGAGACTAAATTCTCTGTTACCCCTTACTGCTGGCAAGTCACTAACGAAACATAGGACCCATTTGTCTGGTATTCACTTTTCTATGAGTTCTGTATAAGCGAGAACACAGGGAAAGTGCCATCAACATGCTTAGTATTAAATGTGTACACATAAGGTCTTGTTTGAAAATATATGTAAACAATGTGTGCATATTTTTCTAAAATGAAATGGGCTTATGCAGTGAGGATTCCTTTTTCTCAATCTGTGGCATTTATGATGTATGTTTCATGTGTTTATAACCACATATCATGTGTAATTTATATACACACATATATAGTCTCTAGAGGTCAGTAGAATATAAGAAATGGGCAAACATTCACATCTAGATGAGACCTAGAGATTCTGAAGGCCATTTTTCAAATGATAAAATGATGATAGTCGACTAATGACATTAGTAACTAAAATCATTAATCAGTGTTAACAAAAAAATCATGTCATTCTTGTTCCTGCAATGAATCTAATCTATTTATTTTAAGCAAATTTCATATAGATGAACATTTACCTGACAGAAACCCAAGCTGTAATTACTTTATGATGGTTTATTATAAGACTGTGATTCTCTAGAATATTTTTTGAAGATATTTTTAATGTTAACAGAACAAAATAGTAAATTGTTTTTAAACACTTGACTATTACATTCAAAACACTACTTCTATTTTAGCTGCCAATTCAGTCTCCTCCACTCTTAGAAATGAATGATTTGATGATTTATATGTTGCAGTTCTAATTGTTTTCATGAACTAAATGTCCCTGATGTTGGGAAATATCTTAGAAAGTTGTGATTTATTTTATACATAAAGCTAAAATTGTTGACAGTTCAGCAAATTACCATACAGTTGAGCACGTTGATCAGATTTTTCTCTAGAAAAGTCATGCACAAGAAAGTGTAGAAAATGATGGCAGGTAGCTATGAACTACTTGACAGTGGGGTTGCTGGTGCCTCTGACACTCCATCCCATGCCAGAGAAAACAGTGTGGCAGAGCTTCCGGTTGCATCTGGATTTGAGAAGGAGTGATTATCACCTGAGTTGAAGTTGCCTGCCATGGCTTAGAACTTAATATGTCTTGCACGTGTGAATGAAGATCGCTCACACTTGGAACTAAGCTATCGATAACCTATTCCCATATGTGTTCATTTACACCCTAGCAGATTGCATTCTTAGCTCAGTTTCCTCCATGATAAACCCTAATCCAGGGGTTGCAAACACAAATGCCTAGAGGGGAATATTCAGAAATAAGACAATAGGAGGTGATGAGGGATGGTAAAGAGCCATTCTAAATTTAAACACACACGTTCACACCAAACCTATGCTAAATGAAGCCAAACAGAAACCTATAAGCATTTTTTTTTTTTAACTTTTTGGGTTTATTTATTTATTTATTTATTTATTTATGGCTGTGTTGGGTCTTCGTTTCTGTGTGAGGGCTTTCTCTAGTTGTGGCAAGTGGGGGCCACTCTTCATCGCGGTGCGCGGGCCTCTCACTATCGCGGCCTCTCTTGTTGCGGAGCACAGGCTCCAGACGCGCAGGCTCAGTAATTGTGGCTCATGGGCCTAGTTGCTCCGTGGCATGTGGGATCTTCCCAGACCAGGGCTCGAACCCGTGTCCCCTGCATTGGCAGGCAGATTCTCAACCACTGCGCCACCAGGGAAGCCCCCTATAAGCATTTTTAAAGAGTGATCTCATGAAGTACTTAATAGAAATTTAGGCTTAGAGGGGCTTCAGTCATCACCAAGAGATCCCCAATAGGTATTTGATAAATATTGATAGATTACTTCCAATAGGTAATCTAGTCCTTACTTTGCTGCCAAATTATTAAATGAGGAAGATACAATATATTTCCTGTCCTCAAGGAGTTTGCAGGGTAGTTGGATGCCTCCGGGGCATCCCGTCCCTTGCCTCTGTGCCCCATGTCTGCTCTCTCAAGCTTTTGCATTCTCTGTTCCATCTCCACAGAATTCCTTTCAGTCCTAACAGCTTTCATAATTGTGCCTTTGCAAATGCTCATCCTTCTTGTCTTCTGCTAACAAGCCAGCTTGCCCCTGGCTGATTCCTATTCATCTTTTAGGTCTCAGGTTAAATGTTGATTCCTCCCAGAAGTTTTCCTGGACTATCCCTCCCTAAGCCTAAATTCTGAGCTCCCACTCTGTAACCCTATAACAATGTACTTACCTTATTGTAACACTATTTACCATTTATAGAACTACCAGTCTAACTGTACATATCAGCATAATTATTAAGCTCAGTGAAGGCATGAACCACGTCATCAAGCTTGTTCATGGTATATGGTGAAGCCTAGTAAAACATCTGGCAGCATAAAGTTTACTTAACCAGTAACTCTTGAATAAATGTTTAAATACATAAATAATCACAATGCATTGATAAATTAAAAAGAAGTTATCACATCTTCAAGAAACTGGGAAGGATGGACAACCTTGTTTGGACTCAAGTCTTATTCAAGGACAGGTTCAAAGTGGTCCCAAGTGTTACCTTTCTTCTGCCTCTCCTTATCTGCCTTGAAATAATCAAGGTCCCTAAGTACCAGAACAGAACCATCCTCTTAGCTGAAGGGGGGATGTACACTTTAAAGTTGTGGTTTTCGCGCTAGTCTCTGATAAGATTACATATCAGAGACAGTAGACTTTTCCTGGTGAAACCCTAAAAGCAGTGACTCCCTCTGTCCACTCTAGTGATTGGTTTAAGGTATGGAACCTTGGCTATCAGAACTACTGAAAAAGATGATGCAGAATAAGTAATTATTGACTTGTTTTTAGTTGGGTCTAGGGATCTCACTTTATGTGAGGATCTTCTTCCGCCAAATCATCCTTCCCTGCTCTTTTCCCACTCTTCTCCTTAAATGTTTCAATGAGGTCTTTTGAGTTCTCTGATTTGGTAAGATGGAGCTATCTCTCGTTACTTGTGCATGAAAGTCCCTAATAGGTGCCAGTCTTCCTTTTAACACCCTGAGACTTATGTTTGCATCCCAGACAGATTCCCACTCTATCATTCTCTACAGAGGGACATATTTAAGTGACTGGGTAGTTTTTAGTGTCAGAGCACCCGATTCACTTCTATTTGGTTTTTAGTTGGTTATGTTAGTTAAGCCATACCCTCAAAGTAGAAAATTATTCTCATAGTACCCTGAAAAATGGTTAAGAATGGATTTGGAATTAAAGAGTGGACAACTTTAACCTTTCATGATTTTAACTCAGCTACATTCCAGGTATTATTTTAATTTGCAAATGTGTGATGACTTTGGCGAGACGTATGAGGAATGTGGTAGAAAGAGCGTTCAGATATGGTATCTTCTCCTTATTATTATTATTATTTTAAATTACCTTCTGCCTTTATCGTCTAGTCCTGTGCTCACTGTCATTTATTTTTATTGTTGTCCGAAGGAGGTAGTATATATTTTATAAACAGTATAAAATGAGATTTTCTCCATATATTTACATGATTAAGACAGCTTTGGAACTATACTATTATTCAGAAAGAATAATGAGAAAGTTTTAGGAAGAACTAAAGCATACGTGATACAGCATGGAAGCTGATGGGGGAGTTGGCAATTATTCTACACTTTGGTAATATTTGCTATCTATTTTCAGGGATTTTCTTTTTTACTATTGTGTCAGGGAAGTTAAAAAGAGGGACATGTGGAGATTAATCCTAAATCCTTTTCTTCATCTCTGATAAAAATATAAGAACTCATCCATCAAAATATTTTCCTAAAAATTCATTATCTTTCTGTATTACACAAAAGCATAAACAACCTTACAGCCATCCGAGAAGTTCTTTAGATAACAATTTAATATAAATGTTAAACAACTAATAAAATAATTATTCTAATTTATACTAATAAACGTTAAAAGGCTGGTCAGTTTACTGTCCCCCTGACAACATGCATATTAAATGATTTGAGTTCACTACTGTAACTTCTATCTCTTTTAATTTTTTACATATACCTTCTCACCCCAATTTTTGCTTCCGTGAGGATAATGTTGGCATGTCCATTTCTGCCTCACTCTCCTGTTTCTTCTCCAGGGTGTCCCATTAAATTCACTCAGATATCTTTTGTAGACACTCTTAATACCAAAAATAGTTTATATTTTTTTCTGGAATAAAAAAAGAATGTTTTTAGAAAAACAGTGATTCTTTGTAAAGTGGAATGTACTTTCCATGAGAAAATATATTCCATTTGTAAAGAATTAGAACCACCTCAAAACAATCACAGTATCCCTCATTTCCAAAGCGTTCTAGAATGAGAAATAATAATCAATATTGGAGTAAAAATATATATATATTTAAATTTAGTTAGATGATTTTACTTCACAAAAATACATGCAATTATAAAAAATAGACCTTTGACTTTTAACTTGGGTTTATTTTGCAATTTTGTAAGTGCTTGTGGATTTGTTAATGTTAAATTGGTAATTGTTGATCTCTGAGGAGGGGTGTAGCATCTTCAGTCTGAGCTTATTACTGTGTAAAATATGGATTGCCTTTACCCTAATGGCCTCTGAATCCTATTACCATCCCATTAGAGAGTGTGGGATTTTAGTAATTCTGTTGTTGTTTCCAGTGGGCAGTGCATATAATGGGGAAGGGCAGGGGTTAATGCAATTCATCTCTTTTAATACTTGTAACTCTGAGTCCCTTATCACTCACTGTGGTTTCATTGGAGTCCCCTCCCCTCCCCCGCCCCACACTGCTTCTTTCTGTTATCTTTAAGGCCCAATATCTTTCTATATGGCTTTCCTAACCAGAAGAGTTTGGAGAAGGGAGTTTTTGGTGATTTGTCAGTTCAAACAGAATTTTAGCTATTAGCTTTTCGTAAACTGAAGATAAATAAGGTGGTGCGTCAGCTTGTGTGAAACAGGCTGCGGCCCAGAAAGGTTTTCAGTGACTGTCATTGTGCCAAGAATAGTATTGAAATAGCTCTTCAATCAAGATCATTTATAAGGCCTTTTGGAAGGAGAAGCATGAGACAAGCGGGTCGGATCAATGCCCGCTAGTGTTCTGGGTATAATGTTTCCATGTGTTGGCGGAGACAGCTGTGTCCTGGGTCCTAACAGTGATAGAGAGAGGAATTGGGAAAGATTTCAAAGTGATAGAAATTAGATTCCTTTAAAGAGAAGTTTCCGAGCAATGGTTAATTCCCTCTCTATCAGCTATGCTCAGTAGACATGTCTGATTACGTACCCCTGGTTTTATTCATGAAATTTGTTTTTAGCTAATACAGCTTTTTTCAGAATAAATACGAACATCAGATTACTTCTCGGTATGTCAAAACAAATTAGTTTCCCACAGTGAGGCAGTGAAAGGTGTAACTATTTTCCCTTTTTATATGTCAGAAAACATTATGGGGGCTGGGAAATTCCCACTTTTTCCCCCCTTAGCCCGAGAGCCTGGTGGTTTGCAAAGGTCTGTTTTAATGCAGAAGCATGGTCACCTAGAGCTCCAGCACCCCCCTCTGCTGCCATTAATGAGAATCGCATGCTGAGATCCTAAGAGGCATCTGAGCGCAGAAAAAGGCAGGGAATGGCAGGAGGTGATCAAACCATTTCAATCTGTTGAAAGTGAGTGATATTCCCAGGGCTTATTGTTCACCTTCTCAGAGAATTAAGTTCCCATATGTTTCATCATAAATGGAATGAGTGTGCAACATTATTGCAACATGACAATGTCTGCTGGATGATGCAGTAGAAAACTGGTGTTTGGGGGCAGATTTCTTCTTGTCTTCATGTTCTAAATATAGTGGTTGCCCCCCTGGTTATAGCTACTGGTCTAAGCCCGGTGGCGATGTTTAGACATGGTGCCTTGATATGTAGTAGTTTGCATGTTTTTGTGAATATTCATGCATTGAGTTGTTCCTTAATTTGAGATATCATTTCTCATATTTCCAGACAGACTGTGATATTATTTCTTTCCATCGATTGAGTGTGTTGAGTGAAATTTATTTTAGAAGGTAATTATGTAGCCACAGGTATAGATTTTGTTCCAATGAATTGATAGGAATAAGCATTGTTAAAAGATAGTATTTCCTTTTGATACTTAGTTACAGATTACCTTTTCAAACCACTTTTGTTCCCACAATCACTTGGGAAGCTCAAACAAACAAAAATGAAATAAAACAAAATCTACTACAGGTACCTACTGATGTTAGTGTTTTTAAAAAGCGATATACCTGAGACCATTTGCTGAAAATTACTAAGCCCCTGTAAGAGACATGTATAACCTATGTAGAATTTCTTACAGTTTTGTAAAGGACAGTATGGGGGATCCTGGTTATTCAACAATTGGAGTGTGGTTTTCTGTTTTGCATTTATGTTTGGGTCCCATTTAATGCATCTTGTCTCTTTGTTCTTGAAACTTTCCTTCAGATCTGCCAATCTGCCAAGAAACATAAAAATCAGCTGACATGAATGTTTCTCTCGATGAGAGAAAGATGTATCATCTTTTCTATCTTCATAAAGCCACAGACTTTTCAGTTGTCTCTCTCAGTGTTCCCTTAATGCACAGTATACACATTATTTAACATTGGTTAAATATCAGCAAATCAGTAATGAAATTTGACTCTTTGTTAAGACTACATAGTTTGGTTCTTAAAAAAAAAACTGAAAAACTAGTATCAGCATACAAAAATAAATGTGAATTATTGTGAGGGAGACACAGGAATACTGAATACCACATTTTATACCATATTCCATTCTATGTTTTCTTGGCTACACACTCTCCAATAAGTTTGTGATAGCAATGAAAATCAGCACATTTATTTAAATACGTATTTTCTAACTATAAAAGTAGACTGGTCCATGCATGAAATTCAGAAAATTCAGAAAAAAGTAAACATAATAAAAATCACCCGTAATCTCACCCAAATCTATTTTTAAATGCACTTAAACAAATGAATATTTTAAGAATCAAGATTTTGTTTCATGCATTCATCGTTATACTGTGGGAATTCCCTCATGCATTAAGTAGCACTCAAAAACGTTATGTTAATATTCTACCAAAGTGTATGCCTTAAAAATATACCATGACTTAAAAAGTAACTTTCACTAATTTTGTGATTGTAAAAATCTAATTATATGCTTGTTATAAAATACTTTGGTAAAATATACAAGTGAAAAATGGTTTTACATTTTGAAATGCTACTATAAAAAAGATAAATACTGATAATAGTTTGGTCTATCATTTTGATCATTTTGCCTATATAATAAGTAATCATTATTATTTTTAAAATTTATGTTATTTCTATTGAGATTATACACTTGATCTTCTAATTTATTCACTTTCCACTGAATTTTCTGCTTAGTTTCATCTTTCTAAAAACAAACTCAGATTTCTTTCTTTATAACTACCCTTAATATTTTTAGGGTATGATAAACTTCTGCTTGTCATTTTCATTGCTAATATTTTACCTCAGTAGTTTTTTTATTTTGTTTTTTTCACATGAAGCTATTTAAACTCTTCATGTAGTAAAGCTTTCTAATATTTTAGCTATCTTGAATTGGTTCTCAGCTTTAAAAGAATCCACATTATAAGGTCCAATAAATATGTACTATTTTCTCCTAGTAATTAAAAAAATGTTAATAACATTAAACTTTTTAATACATTTAGAAATTTATGTGTGTGTCAGAGAAAGATCTATTTCCCCCTCAAAGTTAATCTATTATTAGAATTTTCACCTGTAGTCTGTATTAAATCTCTTGTGCAGTAGAGTCTATTTCAGGGCTTTCTGCTCTGTAAAATATACTTGTGTGTGTGTACTTATATATATATATATATTTTTTTTTTGCACTGTTAGTCCACTGATTTGTCATACTAAATTTATAGTAATAGAGGAAGGCTTTCTTTCTTGTTTTTCTTCTGTTCAGAATGTCATTCTTATTCATTTTCCCTAATAAGTTGAATAGAATCACGATATTAAAAACTTTAAGCATACATTTATATACATTAAATTCAATTTGATGAAATTTCAACCAGATTTATTCAATTGTATGCATATATAGAACAGTAGGGAAACGTTAACCGTCTTCAATGGTATTTTTCTCTTTAATTTGCAGTTTTTATAAATGGTAGTTACTTTTTTCCCCCTTTTCTCCAACAAAATATTTCTACCCTTTTGAATATGTGGGTTTGGTGTTTTGACTTATTACTTTGTCATTTGTCTTAATCAGGCAATTTTTTTTGAATTTCATAAAAAATCCCTTACGCATTTGCTTACAATGATGCAAGAAATTTCTCCCACATTACTTCCTTTTCTTCTTAGAAAGCAATGTACGTCTGTTAAAAAGTGCTCATTATATTAGTCTACCAAGTGCCCAGTTACATTTTCTGAACCATAGCTGCACAAAATAAAATGCTGATTTAACATTGTTAGTCTTTATCCATTTGTGTGTCAACATTAAATGCACGAAGCAGTCTGAACAGTTCTGATTGCTCTAGCTTCCCAAGGGTAGAATTTTCTAAGATATAATCCATAGAAAGTCAGTCCAATATGAAACTCTGCAAAGAAAGTGTTCCTTTAGTGGAATAAGTTTGAGAAATAATTCATATAATAGCCTTTTCTTGGCACTTCATAATAACTATTATCATATTAAAAGCTCTGGGAAGGTCGACAGTAAAAACTTCTCTCATCTATTTGAACCCAACTTCTCCCAGATTTAATCAATAAAATGAACATTTGCTGTTTTTTTTGGAGGAGGGGGCAATTATTTGGTTTGATGGTTTGTGTTTTGTTCTGGGATAAATGTAATACTTATCACTCAACCAACAAACATACTGAGTATTCAAATGGCATTATTCCAATCAATTTCAGTTTCCAGTGAGTCTTGTTTCTTTTAGGTGTGGAATGAAAGATAGTTCTACTCAGATCTTTAGAGGCAGATCTCGAAGCATTTCATTCACTGACCATTTACTTAATGGTTAATAACAGTGCAGTTGCAGTAGGCAGTGTTATACCATCATCATACACAGAAGCTCTATGCTCCTTTGCAAATAAATTAAGCTTTTCGCAGATCAATTTTTTTCTGTAAAATGGGGACAGTATCACTGCAGGAGGTTACGAGCAGCAGCAATGATGCATATAAAGTCCTTAATACAATTTCTACACAGAGAAGCCACTTATAAAATTACAGGTGGCATTACACTTAATAATCATTTACAAGAAAAATGAATAGGACATATTCCCTGTTCTCAAACGCCCTAACAGTTGGTGCAATAAGAAGTAACAATTTCATAATGCTTTGCAATTGACGTGTATTTTAATGGTACACTGTTGAGAAGGGTGAGTATGCAAGGAAGAGAAAGAACAGACAGATGCAGTGAGGGAGCTGAAATCAAGTGATACAGAGGTTCTCAGGGGGTGGTTATTCCACATTCTAGTATATGCCAGTCCAGAATGAGGATTTCACCCAGGTGGAGTATGGGAGGCTGTCACAAGTTCAGTCCCTTAGCTCCAAGTGCTTACTGAGTTGGGCTTCTTCTCCGGTAACCGTTTTATGGAATGTGATTTTAAAAGCATCCCAAAGTTGTGAGTGCCTTTGTGTCCTGTTGACATGTGATTCATCCATGGGTAAACATCCTACCATTGTTACTGGAGCACCATTTTAACCTCCTGGAAGTGAAGCCCCAGCTCAGCAAGAACAAGGTGGAAATGTTGGTAAACCCCTTTATTACTTTAAGTCTAGACTACTGTAATTCTCCACTTGAGGATCTTCTAAACTGTGTTATTTATAGGATGCAGCTTAAGAGTATAAGGCAGCCCCGATCCTTCCTGGCATTTTGTCACATCAGCATATTTAGAACCATCAGTTCAGTCCTCGTATCAGTTACCCATAAAATAAATATTACATTGATTGTGAAGTTGTTTTACTCACACAGATGGTACCTCAGAGATGTGGTTTCATTCTGCCTGTCTCATGGATTTTTTCTTTCACCAAACCCTGGTCACTTCTAAAGACTTAAATTTGGAAGTTTTTGATATGTTCCATGAGCTTGAGATGAGTATATTTAAAGTTATGTTGGCAAGCTTTAGCTTTTATTATATTTTTAAAGATAAATTCTTTATTACTTCAGGAAAATGTCTGTTCTTTATAGATTGGAAAAACATAAATTTCCTTTTTTGTGTTTTTTTCTGTCATAATCATAATGTTCAATATTATGGAGAAAATATGGGCTCAGATATTTTTCTATACATATACCATGAAATGTTTAATAAAATGAAATTTATATCACACATGATTTAGTAAGCTACTTTTTAAATTGATGTTACTGTGATCTTTTTGTTTACTTTAAACACTTTATTTTAATAACTATAATTTTTCATTTTGTAAAATGTGTGATTTTTTCATTTAACAATTATTCCTTATATAAATATTTATCAAGTGTTCACTCTTTACATGGCCCTGCCCTAGTTTCTGAAGGAATACAGTAATAGATAAAACAGACACAGCCCATGTCCCTATGGAAATAACCCTCTATTGGTAGAGATTGGAGCTCCTTTCATTTCGGAGCTATTATAAAAAAGATGATTTGGGGTCTCAATTGAATCACTCAGGAATATTTGATCTGGCCCTCTCTTTCCATTCATGCTAAGAATACAAGTTTTTTTGTTTGTTTGTTTGTTTTTAAAGGGGATAGCCTTGCAAAAGCTTTCCACGTTCTGCCATCTTTTGTAGAAATTCTTCTAGTCATGGACCTCTAACTTGATCATCTTCTTATGGACATAAATTCTTCCTCTCTGTTTGGGCTCTTTGAAATAAGACTTTTTTTGAACTGCATTGGTGGTTATAAGCCCCAGGCTCTTTGCCAAATCCCATTTAGCCGTAGGCCTCACCCAAAACTATGGGACTCTGGTCACTGTTCATTTCTTTAGGCTTCTGTCTATCTGTGAAGAGAAGTTGGGAATTAAGACTTAAACTAAAACTATAAATGCTTATTCCTCATCTTCACTCTAAGATTTCTAGATTTGCCTTTAGATGATAACATATACATTGTATCCTTTGAGTCTATCCATCCAGTCTGTAAGAACACTCCTGAAATTGTAAAGAATGTCCCCAGTCACAGCTATTTCTTTTAGAGTTTTGAGATAAACCACCATTGTAGATCTTTGCATTACTGGTCACAAGCATTTCTGGAATGGGTCCCTGTATAGCAGGAATGCTTGCTACTTTCTTCTCTCTCACCTCAGCAAAATAGGCATGTTGGCAACATCATGTTAGTCACATCATGCTGATGTCATTGGGTGACAATCATGTGGATTTCGAGATGACTGGGATACCTTTCTTTGCTGAAATGTGACTTTTCTCTTGCATATCTAGACTTTCATGTACATTCCTTAAGTCACACATTCTCTGCCTGTTAGAAAGGAATATTGTATAAAACAATGATAAAATATGCAGTATTTAAGAAGAACTTAAATTCTTTAAATCTGCTAGTAGATAAGAAATCTGGCTTGAAGCATCCACTGCTAAAATTAAACTGTATTAAGATCAGATCATACAATGCCAGGTGCCAACTTTCTCTTTCCTTCTGTCTTTAGCCAGCCAGTATAGAAGTTGTATTTCTCATTGATGATAACATACAACTTTGCTCCTAAATGCACTATGTGAAATGGGAATTTGAGAAAGCACATGGTTTTTATTTTAATCTTTAAAATATGTAATCTATAAAAATATAATGCTTAATCTAACCAACATGGGAGTGTAGTAGCTAAACATGGTTCTAGAAACCCGAGTTGTTACAAATAAGTCTCTCTCGTAGATATTAGAAATCAGCTACCATCAAGATAATAATCAACTTAGAAATAGTGTTTGCATCCTGCTTTCCTTCTATACAGATATGTAATTTTTGTGTGTTTTGTTTAACATAAAAGATGATGTTTTCATTAATTAGAAATAACATTTTTAAAGCCTAGACTAAAAATTTAATGCTCTTAAAGTAATTGCAATTTTGTGGCATGCTTCAGTATTTATTTTTATAGAGTCAAAGACTCAGAGTGGAGAGCGAGAGAATTGTGTACTTCAGCCTCCTTTCATATGGAAAGAACTAACCTCAAGCAGTGATTTTCTGTCTTCGATCATATGTTGATAGATGGCTGAAAAGAAAATCTGATCAGTTCACCAATGTCACACTATTTTGACACACCAAAGTCCTTGCAATTTTACTTACACATACAGATTAGGAAGTGAAAGACTGATTGGCTTTGGCAGTTTGAAAAGTATTATGTTTGTTCTGACCCCAGCTCAAATGAAAATAGAATGATTCCAAACCTTGGAATGGTCACGAAACTGAAATTACTCATTTGAAACTGCCAGGACCAATCAGTGCAAAATCAAGAAGTTCTTTTGAGTCCTTCATTTGGAGAACATCAATTTCAAGGATTTAAGATAATCGTCTCACCTTATTATCAGAAAATCTTCCTTTACATGGGCAGCTACTGTCTCTCAAGATAGCCTCTCACTTATTAAGAAGGGAAAGAAAAGACAAGGTACTGGGAGAATAAGCTATCAAAAGAAAAATTAGTGAAAATGAATCAAAAGACTTTAAGCAATAAAATTAGGTTTCTCCTACTCACTTAGAATCACAGATATTCTAAGGCACCAAGAAATACATAGCCCAAAGCTGACTTTTGAAATATGGGGAAACTGAGGCTCCAAGAATGGAAGTGACTTACACAGAAAATTAGGACTAAGGAATTGATGAGAATTGACTCTGGTTTTTGTTCCTGATCAAGATTTATGACATGAAATCTAACATCACCAACATTCACAGTAAATAGACCCATTCTACAACAAAAGGTTAATTTTCAAACCAGTTACTTTCTCAAAAAATACTAGCCCTCAAGCAGGCATGAAATATTTCTTGTATTACTGTTCTCATTAAGGAGAATAAACAGAGAACCATTTGGATTTCCTCAGTTGTTTAGTATTCCTTTAGCAATTTCAGACTTATTTGTATCTGAGGAAGGAAGCCTCTTATATCGAAACATGACATATAAACTAATGGCTGGTTTTGACATTGAACTTCAGATCTAGGATTGGTAGGAGTGTTTGCACTTAATGTTTGTAATGTACAAATAGATCCTTGTGTAAATCCTCAGCAAGAACAGCCTTGTGTAAACCCTTCTCCGCCATCTCTCCCCTCCCTCCAAAAAATAAAGGAGGAAAAACTCCATCACAGACACTAAGCATGGGGATTATTGGAAAGACAGAATGACTATTTGGTTTAAGTGTAATTTCAGTGTGTAAATGTTCACAGCTACCTAAGGAGTGAACAGAAGGCAAAACCTCCCTACCCTTATTTAGGTTTCCCCTTTTGATTTGAATTCTCCCCCTTGAATTCCCTTTGAATTCTACCTTGTCCAGTGACCCCTGTTGTTTTCTAGTGTGATGGCAAGTTGTATGCTAGATGGCTCAACAACTACTGGGGTTGATGGGGGAGTAGCAACACTAATTTAATGCTAATTATGTGCTAAACCATTAACTATCATTTCAAGTAAACCTAAATGACAAAAGTAAGTAGCATCCCTATTTTGCAGATGAGAAATGGAGGCACTAAAAGTCTAGGTAGTTTCTTGTATGCTAACACATATATATGGAATCTAAAAAAAAAAAAAAAGCTTCTGAAGAACCTAGGGGCAGGACAGGAATAAAGACGCAGAGGTAGAGAATGGACTTGAGGACACGGGGAGGGGGAAGGGTAAGCTGGGAGGAAGTGAGAGAGTGGCATGGACATATATACACTACCAAATGTAAAATAGATAGCTAGCGGGAAGCAGCCGTGTAGCACAGGGAGATCAGCTCGGTGCTTTGTGACCACCTAGCGTGGTGGGATAGGGAGGGTGGGAGGGAGACGCAAGAGGGAGGGGATATGGGGATATATGTACATGTATAGCTGATTCACTTGGTTATAAAGCAGAAACTAACACATCATTGTAAAGCAATTATACTCCAATAAAGGTGTTTTAAAAATAAATAAATAAAAATGAAGTTTTACTGCCTAAAAGTCTAGGTAGCTTCTATGATGTCCCATAGCTAGGAAGCAGAAAACCTGGCTTTGACTCTGCCACGCCCCTGTTTGCCCCCTTCTACTGGACTGTCTCCCCTGAGAACACCCCTAGAGACCCTTAGTTCCAAGAATCTCCTGGGCTGATTCCCACTGATTTTATTGTTCTATCAGTGAATTTTCCGTTTTAATGATAGGAAAAAAACTATTCAGAGGCATTCAGAAATCTCTCTTCTTCCATCAGGACTTCTGTGTCACATTTGAAGGAAAGTGATCAAGGTTTTCTCCAGCAATCAGTTTACCTTCAGAGGATACAATACAGTGCTAGAACTATGGCTCCCAAAAATATATGAAGAGGCCAGTTCAGAGCCTTGCTTTTCCAAATCCAGCTTTTTAAGGGAAAGCCTCATGGGCTTAGACCTCCACTTCTCAGCTCCCACCCTCTCAGAGTTAGGAGCGTTTCTTCTGTCTGAAGTAGTAAGACTGGGGCAAGTGTTGCTGGGACATTAAATGCACATTTGAAATGTCCCTTGGAATGTCCTAGGAATGGTTCACTTAAACAGAACAGATAAAACCGGCATTTGATACCATAGGGGAGGGGAAGCAGGTGAGAGAAATAATAGTATTATATTCTTCCTAATGTATACGTACTCATATGTTATTATATTAAAATTAACATTTATTTGTTATACTTATTTTAATATTATAATGCTATAGTATTATTTTTAAGATTATACATGGTGCTATATTTCAGTATTTCTATAATATTCTGTACAAATCTCTCCCAACTTACCATATTTTTTTTGTAGTTACACACACACACACACACACACACACACACACACACACACACTGCTCCCACTGTGCTGTTTACTTGCTACTCTGTGCTCGTCACCCCTAGTTCTTCAGTGCCCAGCATATTCTGAATAAGCAGGAAATGTTGACTAAAAGAATGAATGAACAAACGTACAAATGACAGGAGGCACTGAGATTACTTACACCCACATGCCATGAGATTCGAGGCATTAACCCCTCTTGCAGTCAGAGAGATTGCTTCATGAGAGATCTGTCAAGCATGAAGGAGTGAAGTAAAACTGGCACATGGATATTGTATGTAGGCTACTGTCTGTTAACTTTTCCATTTTTACTTTACATACCAGGAGAGCAGATTGATATTGCATTTTAATTGTGTATATTAGCGGAAGGCATATGGTTACAACATTTTCCTATTTACCTTCTGTAACGTGAAATTTGTCATTTTCTTCCCAAAATAAAGGATTGCAGGGAGAATGCCTGCTTTTTACACCAGTTCAATGTTCTCCCGTGCAGAAGTCTCCTGAGATGTGTAACGAGTCAATGCCAAGATGATGCTGGCACCATTATCTTATTGCCATGGTGATCTCCAGCTCTCCTGAAATCTCAAGGGAGACTATGGTATTTTAAAAGCAACTTGAATTTTGGTAATTAAAAGAGCTGGAAGGAACCATCTTTCTACATTTTGCCAGCTTCGGTAAATATGGATACAAATGATGTCTAGAGAGGAAGGAGATGATTGCACTTTATTAGGTGGGTAACCCCGTGTTAGAAGATGAAAAGCATCATGGAAGTTATGTGTGGGGTATTTATGGCAATTCAGAACCCTACTGTGAATCTTAAAGTGTTCTCATCACAACCTTCCTACAAACAGCTATTCTCTTCCCCGGGGTCACTAGCATTTTAACAGAGAGTTGAAGGTATGATTGTCGGAGTATTTTAATGTTGGAAGCACTGTGTAATATATGTAAATGTTGGCAGTTATCAAAGTAAAGGGAAAAAAGTGATTCTCCTAAACTGGAAATTAAGTTAGACAAGCATAATTCAGACTCCAGGTTAATCACATCCTCCTCCCATCAGGAAAGTTCTTACATTAAGAGTTCTTTTGAACTTCGTTTGAGCAACTGCGCTCTCCTAGAAAAGCCTCAAAGATTAAAGGGTTTTGTTTCACTTCAGAAGACACTGGAAATTTTCTTAGGTATTCCTTTTGAGCTATAAAATGAACACTTGGAATAAATGAACACAGAAGCAAACATTAAAGGGCAAAACGTATATAGGGGAGGAACCAGGGCTGGTGGAAGGAAGGCGACTTCTTGTATCTTTGGGTACAACTTTGTGTTTAGCGTGAGCTGGGAAAGTAATAGGCAGCTAAAGATAGGGCTTCGGGTCATTTTGTGCGCGTCGTCCTATTAGGGCAGCAAATTGTCAAGGGCAAAGAAAGAGAAAGAGTGGAACAATGCTCTTTAATTAGGAACTTTACACAAATGCAGATTCCCAATTTGCAGGTAGGCATTTTAATTGATTTTTACAGCCGCCTATACCTAATGTTTCGCAGTTAAAAATAAACCATATAACTCTCAAGTGCTGCCTCTTGCATATAATTAAAACCTGATTATATCTGAACATTATCAGCAGCTCGAAATTAAGAATTTTCTATGGATCTGTTTGATTCCATTGGGGAAAATACTGCCAGCAAGGAGTTTGGTGGCCTCAATGGCAAAACTTAGAGACCTGTTTTCTTGTTTTAAACCCCTCTGGGTAAGAGCAGTGCCTATGTTTGCTCACGATCTTCTTTAATGCCATTTTTAGCTGCTGTGACCTGAAATAGAAGTAGCCAGATGGTTTTGTCGGAGGTTTTATTATTATTATTATTATTTGTTTGTTGACTGCTTGTGTTTTGTGTTTAGCACAGAGATTTGGTGATCTTTTTTAAATTGTTCACTGTTTTTTGATTAGTGCAATGTCCTTATGATAGCTGACAGATGACTTGCTGAGTGTAAAAGCTCAGGGAGGTGATTGAGAATAGCATAAAGAGCTTCATTATTTTGTTTTCATTTACAGATACATGGAATCCAGAAACCTAAAAAGTCCTCCCAAGGCTCTTGTATTGCACAAATATGTTAACGTTCAGTCTGAGCTAATAACTTTTTCCTTCTATATTCTCACTAGTGGTATGTTCCTGTATTCGGTGTTTTAATCTATGCTTTAACCAGATTTGGGATTTTTCACTCTTTTCTAGTAATATGTTCTTGAAATTAAAGATGGAGGTGGATTTGGGCAACACGTTAGGAAGTTTTTGTTAATAGAACAAGTGTTAAATGTTGTATGCTTGCTCTTTTTTATATAAGAAAGATTTTTTTTCTTAATTTTTAAGCACAGTTTGAAAAAATATCTACACCATTTAAAAGAGATTTCAGCATCCCCACTGTGCTGTAGTTTTTCTTTTCCTGAAAATAGATCCACAAATGTCATAAATTAGTCTACAGATTTTACCTTATTATGCTTCCTCCTTCAAAAAATATGCAGGAAAGTGATTATATGTGGTGTTCAACTCAAGGCTGATGAGTTGGTTGTAATCATCAAGGCAGACATAATGAGATGAAAACAACTCTTTCTCGGGGGCCTCCGAGGAGTTTTCAGTCACTATCATAACCCTGTCACGCTGGGTTAACTGTTTTCTGCCCAAGTAGATGTCAACACAATTAATTTCGCAGTTTCCTCAGCTGATATGGTTAAGGTTCATTTGCTCATCTAGGCAAGAAAATCCCCATATGTTAAGGGTGGAATTGATTTCTGGGTTCTTCATAGGCAGATGAAACAATGAGAAAAATAGACACTTCTCTGTGTTTATATGTAACTAAATGGCATTTTCTCCCTTCTTGTCCTCAGACATACAGTTGTTGTCATTGTTTGCCATTGCCATTTGACATGTATTCCATCATTCAGTCACTCAACAAATATTTATCAGGTGCCAGCATTGTGCAAGGCCTTTTGCCAAGCTGTGAGGTTACAGGGGGAGCAAAGCCAGAAAGCCCTTGTGAAGTTGGCAGTCCATCTGAGAAGAAAGACATTATTTAAATAATTGTACCAATATATGTAATTAACAGAAAAATGTGAGAAACAGCTAGATAATTCACGTGGTCCTTGTAACTCGTTCTTTAGCCCTGACATAATAAATGTTTGCCATGGAAGAGTATTCAATAGAACTTTCCACAATGATGGAAATAGTCTACATCTGTGTTTTCCAGTACATTGACACTAGCCATATTTAACTTATTGAGAACTTGAAACGTGGGTGGTGTGACTGAGGAACAGAGTTTTTAATTTTCTTTAATTTTAATTAACTTACACTTAAATATAAACAGACACATCTGGCTCTTGACTACCATATTAGATGACGCTACTCTAAAACGTACCATGTTATTACCTGTATCTACTGTTGCCCTTGAAAATGGCACTTGCTACAGCATAAAAACAGGACAAGATATGTGTATCATTTACTCCATGAGCTGTAAGGAACACTTTCAAAGACCAAGAGAATCCATGAGGGAATGACTATGTTTTTGCATATTTGATAAGAAATGATGAAATAGGGCTTCCCTGGTGGCGCAGTGGTTAAGAATCCTCCTGCCAATGCAGGAGACATGGGTTCGAGCCCTGGTCCGGGAAGATCCCACATGCCACGGAGCAACTAAGCCCGTGTGCCACAACTACTGAGCCTGTGCTCTAGAGCCCACGCGCCGCAACTACTGAAGCCTGTGTGCCTAGAGCCCGTGCTCCGCAACAAGAGAAGCCACCGCAATGAGAAGCCCACACACCACAACCTAGAGTAACCCCCACTCGCTGCAACCAGAGAAAAGCCTGTGTGCAGCAACGAAGACCCAACACAGCCATAAATGAATGAATGAATGAATGAATGTATTAAGAAAAAGAAATGATGAAATAATGTCCTTGATCTTAGTGTGTGAGTAGATTACAAATTCATCTTTAATTTATGTCTTGAATCCTGTACCTGGTGAGGTTATTTTCCTAAGTCCAATATTTTTTTGTTATTCTTACTCTATGAGTCACTGAGATTGTATATTAATTTAGTTGATTAATATGATTTATTACCATAAATCTTCTCCTTTAGCTTATGCTGCCACTTAGTCAAAACTGTAAATGTATTTTCATCCAGAATTGTATTCAACATCATTCCACTGTAACCAATTTCTCATGCTCATTTCGTAGCGTGTATGTATTTATTAATGATGGAAATTGAAAGAGAGAAAAGGAACTGGGGCAGGGGGGCATGCAGAAGGATGCAAAGAGGAAGAGGAAGGGAAAAGCAAGGAAGGGGGAGAGAAAG
This sequence comes from Balaenoptera acutorostrata, assembly GCF_949987535.1. Taxonomy (NCBI): domain Eukaryota; kingdom Metazoa; phylum Chordata; class Mammalia; order Artiodactyla; family Balaenopteridae; genus Balaenoptera; species Balaenoptera acutorostrata. The sequence continues at coordinate 153,446,707 of NC_080065.1, forward strand.
GCGGTACCGTAGAATCAAAACAACCCAGAGGAGGTAGCCTTTGTTGCCAGGGAACGAGGGAATCCTTCGGCCGTGCATACAGCTATGATCATTAAAATTGTCATCCCATTTCCTTCCTCTAGCATTTTTATTACTCTCTAGATTCCTCATCCCTGCAGTTTTGTAGTATAGAGAATAACCGAGTGTTTTTGGACCCTACATTCCTCAGCTACTTCTTGTTTGTTTCTCATTCTATTTCTTGCCAAAGAAGGAAAAATGAGCCAAACAATTTTCTGCTCCTTCTCCTTTCCAACTGATATCCAGGACCTTTTAACTCACTGCCTTGTATGAAACCCCCTGCTGGGCATCTGTAAGATGTGTGTGTGTCACCTCTCCACTTGGGGTTCACGCCGTCATATTGTCTCACCATCTGTATTTTTTTATTGATGAGAGCAGAGCAAAGAAAAAATATTTCTCTATCAATTTCTACTGAAGACTGAGTGTTCTGGGTCATGGTTTGGGTCAAGTAAGCTTGCGGGGGGGTGGGAAGAATATATGTTGTTGAGACTATTTTAGACTATTTGCTCAAGTCCATTGAAGAGGAAAATACACCTTATGAATGCATTTCAACTCCTATAAATTCATATACTCTTTCAGTTGATATGAATTGAGTGCATACTTTGCAGTGGCTTTCCTAGATTCCGATGATATAAGGAAAGAGAAAGATAGAGAGCAAGACAGACAAGGAAACTGATAAATGGAGCTGACATTTTGTCAGGCAGTGGGGCCAGAAAGGAGAAAGAAAATAAATATGTAAACAAGGGACAAAAGAAAACTTCATAGAGATAAAGGCTGAAAGATAAATTAATGCAGAGTCATATGATAATAAATGGTCATGAGGAGGACTTCCTTAAAAGAAGATGGTCATGGAAGGCTTCGTAAAAACAGGGACATTTGAACTGAGACTTGGGTGATAGAGGGAGCCTGCTGTGGGAATAGCTGTGGTAGAGCTTTGCAAGGAACACCAAGGCCAAGGATCCTGAGATGAATGTGACTCTGATATTTCAGATTCTCAGAGTTTGAAGAACAAATAGGTCCAGTAGGCTGAAGCGACATGAAGAAGAGGAAGGGGGTGTGAAGAGAAGGTTATAGATACTTAAGTGTTGCTAGTTGTTTGACCACCTAGATTGTCATTTTGCCTATGTAACAGGTTAGTAATCAATCAATAGTCCATACAATTTCTTAAATTCCATTAGATAGTATGAGGTCATAATATGATTTCAGTTTTATTGTTGAAACGTAAACCAGAGGTGTTTCTTTGAATTGTTTAATGTCTATTTTAAGGAGGAAGTTTACGTTGGTTTCAGATGTCACAGATTTCAAGGCATTAAGAAAAAAAAAGTCCAGGTTCTGAAATAGCTGTAGGATGCGTAAAAGTATTCTTTAAGACCATAGAATCTATCAGCAGATGAATGGATAAAGAAGATGTGGTACATATATACAATGGAATATTACTCAGCCATAAAAAGGAATGCCAGACAAAGACAAATTATATGATATGACTTATATGTGAAATCTAGAAAAATTATACAAATGAACTTATTTACAGAACAGAAATAGACTCACAGACAGAAAACAAACTTATGCTTACCAATGGGCAAAGGTGGGGATAAATTAGGAGTTTGGGATTAAAATATACACACTACTATATGTAGAGTAGATAACCAACAAGGACCTACTGTACAGCACAGAGAACTATACTCAGTATCTTGTAATAACCTATAGTGGAAAAGAATCTAAAAAAGAATATATATACATACACGCATATATACATATATATTTTTTACATTACTGAATCACTTGGCTATACACCTGAAACTAACACAACATTGTAAATCAACTATATTTCAATAAAAATTTTTTAAAAAAAGAAATACTTCAGAATACTTAAAAGTGTTCTTTAAGACCATAGAATCAGTTTGAGAAATAGGAATGAAGAAGTTGAACTTATACTGTTGTCTCTTCCTGATCACTGGTGAGGGAGGATGGAAGGATCTGTATCTCCAAGCCTTGCTAAAGACAGAGCACTTGCAAACAAGAGCCAGCAGAAGGAAGGGGAGCGTCACAGTGGGACATGAAAAAGTAACTCTACGACAGTGCTTTATTTTCCATTAAGTACCTCCTTTAATTGGTCTGGAGTTTCATGTCTGTGTGTTTCAAAATGTGTCTCAGGGGTGAGGCATGTATCCCCCCATTTTCATAACTCAGAGTTCTGATTAGTGTGAAATAAAATAATACTAAACTGGGTTCTGATTTTCTTAAAACACTGAATTTGAAAAGACTAAAAATGGTAGATGATAGTAACAGAAAAAGAAAAGACAAACATGAAACATGAGAGCTGGACCTGTCAGTCCTGTTTACTACTAAAATAATGCCTGGCACATAGTAGATGCTCAGAAAATGTTTGTCAAGAACGGTAGAAGGTGGAGGTGGAAAATGAGTGCATACTCTGCAATTAAAACTAAAGCAGGTAAAATAGCTTAAGCCTTAAATAAGCCTTGAAACTCAAATTGGAAAGTTAGTAATTAGCGAATTACCATTTCATTAACAAAATAGGGCAGTGAGCATTCTTTCAGTCTCCTCCTTTGTATTCCAAATTGATATTGATGATTAATGTTGCTTTGGCTCGTCATCAGGAGGCTTTGTTTTACATGGTTTAGTCACTTTTAATCTTTTGGGGTCGCTTTCTTGTGATCTAAGTATCTAGTAGGTCTCCATGTCTGTTAAGTACATTCTTATGTTGGATTTGAGTTTCTATAAGGCTTATCATTCAAAAATCCTCTACTATTTTCCCTGTCCAAGAAGAGTAAGTCCTCTAGAGTATGTTCCTGATACCTGGGGCACCAGGATGAGTCATATCAGTGTGTTCAAACTGTTTTTGATGGGTGCTTACGATGACCCAGATCTTTTGACAGATGCCAAGGCTAAGAGCAAACTTAGGACCAAGCTCCTGGTAGCTTGAAGAGTTTTAGAGGAAAAAAATGCATGACTACTAAGTGGTGTAAAATAATGAAGGCACAATGAATGAAGTCTGTAGATGATGCAAAGAGGGAAAGAATGATTAATTCTATTTGGACAGATTCAGAAAGATTTCCTAGAGCCGAACTTTGAAAAGTATTGGGGAAGCAAACAGAAAGATGATATTCCAGGCAGAGGGAAGCGGTTTGATCACAGACTTGGAGGTGTGCAATAAGGTGTGTTTCTTGACCTGCGATTAATGACAAGGTCATCCCTTGTCAGTGCAGAGAGATGAAATCACAAATGTTGTCCAGGCCAGGTCATGCATGTGCTCCTAAAGTGACTGAGTGCTTTCCACTTTATGCTGTAGTCCATGGGACATCATTAAAGAATTAAACATGAGAATGTAATGATTTTATGTTCATTTTTATTTTTTAAAAACCATCTTGGCAAACGGAAGTATGGAAACAACAGTACTCAAATTTTTTATTCTTTTTTAAAAAATATTCTTTTATCACTCGAAATTAAGAATCTGCTATAAGTCAGCTTTTGTCTATATGCTGAGTACAGGGATATGAACAATGAATAAATATTCACAGTAGGGCATACTGTGACTCTCAAAGGCAATGATTAAAATAAGTTACATTATTCAAAAAGGGCCAGTGAATAACTATTCACCCCAAAGTACTCCCTTTAAATATAGCCTCCTGTCCCCACTGAGAAGTTTTCCCCTGGGGTTACTGCCACTGAGTATAATTAGGCCACCTGCATGTGTGCTTGAGGATTATGTGTTGAACAAGTCTTCTCTTCATTGGGCAGAATAGCTATCTAATGGGAACTCAATTTTGAACATGTATGTAAATGTTTGGTGTAACCACATCCTCTTACTGTTACTGAACCTGTTCAGGCACGGGGTACATTGGCCACATCTTCCTTATCATCTCACAAGGTGGTTCTTAACTAGGAATGCATATCAGGATCAAGAGAGGAACTTTTTAAAACTCTGCATATATAGGTGCCAGCTAAGAGATCAGAATCTCTAATCTCAGATTAGGGGTAGGACCCTGAAGAATTTGTAGTTAAAAGCTCCCCCAGTGGATTCTTACACATTCACCTACTTGAAAAACCACTCATTCTAATCAGATATCCCAGAGCATAGATTTTTAGAGCGAAGACTAGAAGTCCCATCCCCTGAGGCCTAGCTCAGGGCACTTCCCATTACTGCACCTCTTCCTGTGTCCATCCAGCCAGCCCTGGACCTGGAGCCAAGAAATCTGTGTTTGCATTGCTTTAATCTCAGTCTAAGTGTATTAGTTGGCTCATGCTGCTATAACAAAATACCATAGTCTGCATGGTTTAAACAGTAGACATTTATTTCTCACAGTTCTGGAGGCCAGAAATCTGAGATCAGGGTGCCAGTGTGGTTGGGTTCTTGGTGAGGGCTCTCTTCCTTGGCTGACAGATGGCTACCTTCTTACTGTGTCCTCACCTTACCAAGGGGAGGGAGGGGGAGAGAGAAAAAAAGAGAGCGAGAAAAGGAGAAAGAGAGGAAGGGGAGGAAAACTCTCTGGTCCCTTCTTATAAGGGCACCAATACCATCACGAGGACCCTACACTCATGACCTCATCTAAACCAATTTACCTCCCAAAGGCCCCACCTCCTAATATCATTACATTGGGAGTTGGGGCTTCATCATGTGAATTTTGCAGAAGCACACACATTCAGTCCATTACACTAAGAGAGTGGTTCTCAACCCTGGCTTTACATTAGCATCATGTGGGGAGCTTTAAGAAAATACTGTCTCTCTGATCCTAGCCCATGAGATTCAAATTTAATATGTTTGCTAGGCCTACCTCTTCATCCTGCTGGTGATATAACTTTACTTACACCCTTGATTTTGTCATCTGCAAAATGGGAATGGCATTCCTAGCTCTGCTCAAGATGACATGAGATTACAGATATCAGAAGGTATTGGTTATCTCTCAAGCATTATAAAAATACAATTTTCAGTCTTAATTAACTCTTTCTTTGTTAAGGAGCTTCACATGAAATCAGTATTTTAAGTGTTATGTAGCAGAGCTTTTAGGGTCGAGGTTTTCTGCTCACTGCTACTCAGATGATATCAGGAAATCAATCCCCCAAGAAAGCATAAATCCGGGGTCACAAGTTCTAATACCCACCGGGCCAGGACAGACCTTGTAAATAAAGAGGAAGTGAGCCAACAGTGAGGAAGATTATTCAGTGCTCTGAGCCACTTTTGATTGAGACCTAGGAGAGAGAAACGTCTCCCTGCTATTAGAAAAGTAATAGTGCAAACATGGTGACTAATGGCAGCTGGCATTGGCCTCTCAGGGCTGGGGAAGCTAGAGAGTGAATGCCGTCTGAAGGGGCTGCTGTCTGTACTCAGCCCAGCATGGGCAGATCATCCCATTTCTCCCCAGAGAATCCCAAATCTATGCTCTTAGGTAAAAGCTCCCAATATTTAAATGTTAACAACTAATTCAACACACAACACACACGTACACAAACACATACACACAGGGTAAGCACTTCATAGGCTAACCCTGCCTGGTATAAACAACACGCATTTGTAGTCTGAATTTTGCCTGCGTGCCCCAGTTGGCCTGCACACCGCTAGTTGATGACCATGCCTCTGGGCTTATTATACTCCATCTCTTCCATCTACTAGATCGTTGTTTTTTTACATACATTGTTCATCCACAAAGAAAATGCCTCTCTGTCCTGGCACCCAGTTGGCAATCTCTGGCGTGGATCCTTGTTTCCTTTCACTCAATTTTCTGGCATTCATTGCTGTGGATTATATTCATTCCTGTTACCAATATTTACTGAGCTAGATGATACTGTGCTAGATGATAATGATATAAAAGTCAATAAGACAGAGTCCCTGCCCTATGTTGCTTCCAGTCTAGTCTAGGATGTATGCCCTGTGCAGTGACCGAGGTCTGAAAGAATAGGACACGAATATGAGATGCAGACATCTAACCCAGACTCCTCCACTGTGTCTGTTGCTTCTAGTTCTTTTCATGAATAACAGAAAATGTCCTGCCTTTTCTTTTACCCAGCTTTTCTTTCCCTTATGTTTTTGAACATTTAGCCAAGGCATTGACCCCACGGTGTAAAGACCACATCTAACCTTTGGTTCTTTTGAGGCTTAGGAGATATATGATGCCCAGAAGGTCAGGGTATAAAACTAGAAGTCTTACCACCCAATGTAATGCTAATAACTAATACTATCACCATTGTATTTGACGTGTAAGCTATGTGATAGCCGTATTCTGCTAGGAAATAAAAGACACCCGGATGTACTTGGTTCACATGGGCTCCTGGCTTTTCTGTTTGCAACGTGGGTTTGGGGCGCTCAGTGATGCCAAGTGACTCACCCTGCAGACCGTCTCTTGTAGCAGGCTTCTCTCCAGGGAAGTGTCTCCCCAACCCTGAGATGGCTATCTGTTAATAGAAGGAAAAACAAGTTGTGAAAGTAGGCCATGTGCATCACTGATAAACATGAAAATTTCGTTGGTGAGAGCCCTCCTTTCCCTGCCAAAGTGACCTTGGTTGGCGCGAAGATGACAGAGTGCTTCCCTCCCTGGGTCTGACAGCATTGCTATCACAGCACGTTTGACAAATCGTTCACATTAAATCGGGGGGCACTTTCGGCAGCGCCGACGTCCCCTCTCCATCACTCCTGATTACCACACAAACGTCAACCGTGGCACCAAGCGCATTTGTCAGAGGGAGTAAAAAGCAGTTGTTAGTAAGAGCGCTACCTGTCATACTAATGGACTAGGGCTTGTTGCTTTGTGTCTCGCCGGAGTCTACAGATTTGCAAAAAAACAAAACATAATTTTTTTTGGAGGGTTGTCCAGTGTGTTTCTTGAAAGTGCTTTTGTGCTTGGGTAGAGAGAGGTATTGAAAGCTTGTCAGATGGGACAGCCGAATGTCTTCTCTTGGCAGGAGAAATAGATTCTAATTTTTTAAGCGACTTTGCTGTTTAGTGACCACTGTCATTTCTTTGTGGTCAGATAGACAATAGCGAGTGTTTCAGTTGAGAAAATCCATACCCTATACACTTAAATTAAATTAGTAAACAACAACCACAAAATGAATGGAACGATTCTTTGTTATTCAGTAGTGAGCACTCTACCCTTTGTCTTTCAATTTGAGGAAACCGTTTGAAGGAGGTGAAGGATGAATCTGTTTCTGTCATCTTGCCCTGTACTGTGTAGGTGCTATGCTTTGCGTAATGCCTCTTGTGTTATTCATACACTTTCATGGTCCAGCCATAACAACCCTTCAAAGCAGACTGGCCATACACTATTACTCCCATTTTAGAGATGACAAAACTGAGAATCAGAAAGGTTATTGCCCATAAGTTGAGTATCATTTCCAGTTCATGCCTGTTGACTCTGGTCCACAGTATCATTATTATTTGGATATCCAGTAGGGAATATGCATTTGTTGAAACGATTCTGTGTTGGCCATATTACTAAATTATAACTCTGTTTCCAAGTCATCCTTCTCTTTTCCCTAAGTCCTCTTTTACTAGTCAGTTTGTATTTGATTTCTGTTTTTATTCCTTGTCTGAGGATGCAAAACATTTATTTAAAATTTCTTTTTTTTTAGAAAATTGGGGAAAGAAAAGTGAAAGAAAAGGACAGACTAGTTGAGAAACTTTTATCTGACTGTACTTTATAAGATAGAATCAACTACTCTAAATTATGGTTTGAGAGAATGAACTTCTGGTACTAGAAGCAAACAGGATTGTTGTGTTAGAATCTGAGAACTGTTGCCATTCTGTCTATTGTAGGCCAATGGGTGGTCCCCTTTGGCTTCTTGTGAGTTCCATCTTCTAAGTGATGTAACAGGCTGGAGTGATAAGCATGAGACAGACGGGCTAAGTTGAATAAAATAGCACTTGTTAAGTGATTCCTTTCTTGTTTTATTCTAGAAGTCTTAGATTAATATTTCTAGATGTTCATGCTGGTTCATTTCCGTTGTATATCTTAGTTACTGTCAATGTCCTTTTCATAGGAAAACATGTGATCTTTAATTAGCTCTTCATTACAACCTTCTCAGATCCCTGAACCAGGAAATCTCAATGTATTAAACCTACTCTGATTCATAAGAAGACAGTCCCTCGTAAATCCATTCAATCATCAGATTCTATTCCACATTTATGATGTGCCCATCCCTGGACTAAGTCCTGGGAACACCAAGAGGAACCTGAGCCTCCCACTGGTTTCATGTGAATTATTTTATGAGAAGAAATGGTCATCTGCTAACCTTCTTCCTATTCCCCAAGGCTTTGCATGACTGGATCCCAAGCATTCTCTCATCCTTGTTTTTAATGGACTACTCGTAATCTTGTAACTCTTTCTTTTTTAGATCATAGTGGCGTTTAGCACATCAATATCAATATCTCTAATTTGTCTTTCTTTGGTAGCAGGTTTCCTTTCACACTGAAATATATAAAATAGATCAAAGAGGAGCATTCATGGTTGACATAGGAGTATAGGCTTCTTGTGATCTGGAATCCTGGAGCATTAAGTCCTGCTGGAAGAAGATAGGGAAAGCCCTGGTCTCGGGTTGCATCCAGGTTGCATCCAGATAGGTCCATGGAAGAAAGGTGCCTTCATCTCAGAGTGCCTCCCCTTCTCTTTTTGCATGTGGCTACCTGAGCAATATTGTTGCTTTGGGATGACCATGCCAAGAGGAAGGGAGAGTTTTGTCAAGGAAGTCTAGATGAGAAAGTCTAGTTTAAGGATATTTAACATACAGATTGAATGATAACAATTTATATTTTGTATCCATGTTCCAGATGCTCTGAAGCAATTTCATACACATTTACTTCAACTGATCAATATTTCCATGCCATGAATTTGTCCCAGTGTTTATTTTATTTTACAAATAAAGTATGAAGTCACAGTGTCATGTTCAAGGTGAGAATTACCGAGTTATTACTGAAGCCAAAACTGGAGCACAAGTTCTCAAAGTCCAACCCCGCTAACTTCTTTGGAATCCCGCACACACAGCTCACAGCAGAACAGTGCCTTCCTAAATAGAGCTGTCTTCGTCATCCACTGCTCTCTGCTTCTGTTTCCTCCATCGCTAAGCTTATACATGCACATTTCTACCTGTATCCGAGTTTCATCGCGACATACATTTCCATGGAAATGGACACCCATCCCCCAAAAAGATAGGCAGAAGATGGCATTTATTTAATTTTCCTAAGATACCTTGCCTTATTTCCTTTATATGTAGATATACTGCATGCTTTTTTTTAAGGCTAGGGAATGTGGCCCTGTGTTAATTTCCATGGCTACACACCCAGTCATCCAACACTGGCTTAGCGGCATAGGATATGTTCAATACATCTTAAACACTGCTGCATTTAAAAATAACTTTAAAAGGTTGTACATGTCAAATTGAGATTTGAAATACGTCAGATAACTGTCATTTTTACACCCTTCATTAATTTCAGTTGGACTCAGTAAATTGTATTTGACAAACTGTTATCGTACATTGACTACGAGCATGCTACATTTATGTAGCACAGCCCTGACATACGGAATGTTTTGAGGGGAACTTGAATATGTGACTTCTCTTTGACCTCCTCTATGACATGAGACCATCAAATGACAAGTGTGGCAGCATTCAGCTCTCAGGTTGTCCAAATGGTGGCAATTTGGAAAAGCTTCAAGAGGCTTGTGCGGAAATGGAAATGTCCACTGGAGAGTTTCCAATAACAAAAATAGACATATTTGCTCTAGGTGCAAAATGGCAGAATTTGGACTATAGCTCAGGGAAAGGGGTCATGAATAAAAAATTCCTTTGGGTAGATCTGAGCAGGGGGAGACATGCATGGAACAGTCAGGTCCGGTTTTAAAAATAATTTCATTATTAAAATTAATAGCAACTATCCACGATTAAGTGCTACATGAAGGGCACAATACAAAGAGCATAGTGTTTAAAAACCCCAGGCTCTCTTGTGTCAGATTATGCAAGTTCAAAGGCTGGCTCCACGACTTACTCTGTGACTTTGGGCAAGTCACTTGACATCTAGATGCCTCAATTTGCTAATTTATAAAATTAGGATAATAATATTACTTACCTCACAGAGTTACACTGAGGATACTGTGAGTTCAGTGAAGGTTACCTATTATTATTATACAGCAGGACCCTGTGAGGTGCTTGGCGCATATTCATTTAATTCAAATGTCACGAGTTATCGTCGCTAATTTACAGATGAAGAAACAGAGATTTCAGTGGATGCTTATTTTGTTCAGAGTTATCCACCTCGTAAGGGGCAAAGACAGGGAGTCAGGGAACTGATAACATTTTTTAGGTCAGTTTGTTCGTCTGTAAAAGGTAGTAATTGAACTTGAGGGTCCCACCTGCATCAACAGTGACACCAGGAGCCACCCCACTGGCACCCACTGAGAAAAATGAGATCCATAAATCCAAGTGCCCGGACACAGTTGGTTTTGGGTTTTTTTAAACAAATTTATTTATTTATTTATTTATTTATTTATTTATTTATTTATTTATTTATGGCTGCGTTGGGTCTTTGTTGCTGCGCGCAGGCTTTCTCTAGTTGCGGAGCACGGGCTCTAGGCGCGGGCTTCAGTAGTTGTGGCACATGGGCTCAGTAGTTGTGGCTCACGGGCTCTAGAGCACAGGCTCAGTAGTTGTGGCGCAGGGGCTTAGTTGCTCCGCTGCATGTGGGATCTTCCCGGACCAGGGCTCGAACCCATGTCCCTTGCATTGGTAGGCAGATTCTTAACCACTGCGCCACCAGGGAAGCCCCATAGTTGGTTTTAAAAACATATGCATCCTCGTATTTGCTCCCTTTTCTCTCTTAAGAAGAAAATAAGCTGGGCTTTGTGTGTATGTATGAGTGTTAGTGTCATATTTTTAAAACAACATTAAAGAAAATGTCAGTAAGCAAATAACCTGCTAAGTGTGTCTCCAAAATGCAGCTGTGGAAGAAATTTTACCTAGAAATTACTGATTTTCAACTGTGTATTGTTCTGAATAAAGACAATTATTCTTTTTCATTGTTTGTTTTCCTTTTCTTTCTCTTGGCTTTAGCACAGAAAAAAAAAAAAAAATCACTCGAAAACCAACCAATAATAAATTCTTAAAATTTGAGGAATCTTTAGAGATGATTGAGTTCAGAGTTTTCAGGTTCTCAATTCATCTGAATGTTTTGTCCGGACAAACAAATGACGTGATCACAGTGAGCTGGGAGGGCACTCTACTGCTGAGATCCAGCTGATATGCCTAAATGTATGCCAGCTTTCAACACAAAATCATATCTGACTTTTATGACAAAGTTCATAGTTTTTGAATATCATTAACTAATTTAAAAAATGTTTAAAACTGTTGTGGGAAAAACAGTAGCTGTCTGCAGGCCATTTTTGGCCCAGAGTGAGCCATTGTGTTACTTTAGATTTAATCTGACCCAGACATTTTGCATATTCAGAAACCTTCCCCCAGAGAGAAGGTCAGGATCACCTTTTGAGATCTTTAAGATCATACAGAGAGGCCATAGTGATATAGGACAGGAACCCAGGCCCCCAGAGTTCTAGGCCTTTGTTAGTTTCAATACCTTATTCTGCCTCTTTTACTTGTTATCAGGCAAGAATAAAGTGGTGTGGTCTGTTAACTCACACAAGAGAGAAAACATTATTTTGCATGTATATCTGGGAAGCGGAAAACACTTTTAGATTGGATTCATGGGATTTACTCTTAGGTTGGATTCACAGGATTGGATTTGAGGATTGTAGAAAACAAAAGGAAGATTTTTCCAGCCTATGGTTTTCTGATCGCATGAGGAAGAGAGAAACACATCAAAATCAACAAGGGCGTGTGGTCCACCCTAAGGGATTTGATCTGTGGGAATGACCAAGGAGCAGTGGGGAAGGCTGGGGGATTGACACAAGTCACTTCCAGGCTCATGCAAACCATATGTCGTAGCAGGCAGTTTCTAAAAGCTTATCTGTCCCTCATCCCCTTTTCTCCTTTCATTTTCCCACTGAATAAGCATAAAGCTCTCATAAACATGTGAGCGGGTGATCTCCTTTATCTCTGCTTCCTCCTCAGTGATGGCTCCACCGACTGGAAACAAATGCTGTCTGTCTCACCGCAGGGGTTCAGCGTCCTTCATATTAGTTATTTTATGTAAACGAGGAATCTAAGAGGGAAGTTATAATTTATGAGAACTGTGCGGAACTTCCCGCAATAGTCATAAACATTCTGAACAACTTTATCTTGTTTCGGAACAAAACATACATTTTGTCACCTAATAAGGATTTTTATTATAACAATGTTTCTATTCTGGACTGCCCTGTTACTGTGAATAATATGGCTGGGGTGATTTTTTTTTGTCCTATATGTTTAGAAATATCTGTTCATTTCTATGATTCTTCCTTAAGGGTGAGAGGAAAGTAAATATTATCAGGTGACCTGACCTTTATCAAGTCTCACTGTTCAGGGAGTTGACTGATGGTGCCTTTTGGAGTTCAGGTGTTATAGTTGGTTAGTTGATTTTTGCTTTGTTTTGTTTTGAAAAAAAGTAATGAGCAAGTTGTAGATCCCTGATTCTGGGATTGAGACCCCTTGACTCATTTGGTCTCTACTGTCAGTCATCATTTATTATCATTTTGCCTCTGCAGAATCAAACAGAAAGTGATAGTTCTTTGATTGTGTTATAATTTCAGACTATAATAGATTTTCCAGTTGGTTTTCTATGGATTCCGACACATGTGGGAAAAGGGATTCAGACTTGTGACATGGCAGATTTTTTTGTGTGTGTGTGAATCTTTAGTGTCATCAATGAATAAACAGTCAGACTATCTTAATCATAATTAAGGGAGATAGCAAATAGTCAATTTTCTCCCAGAGTTGCACATCACTAAAGAACAGAAAGAAAGGCAAGCAAAACTCCCCAATTAGACTAAACCTTCATCCCTTTAATATTTCTTATGCTGGTGGTGGGAATAGAGACCAAAACCAGTTCTTTTTTTTCCCCTCCATTACTCTATCTTCGATTTTTTAAAAATCCACCTTTTTTCCTAGGGAATATTTGCCATTAGGTAGAATCTTAGCTTCCAGATTTCAAGGCTCATCTAGAGATAACCAGTGTAATCAGCTGAGCTTGCAAAGAATACACAATCTTAAAATCATTTAATTAAATTCCATTAATGCTGTTTGTTTTGGTGCCCATTTGGGTATTAATAACACCGTTGCTGTTTTCAGTGCCAAAAGGTTTACCACTTAATTATTATCTTCGCTTATTGGAGATGTTAGCATCAATTTGTAGGGTTCCATAATCACACAGTGGGTGTTGCTTCACCAGATGTAACACACTTTCCAGAGCTACAAGTCCCACAGCCTCTGCTTGATCTGAAGATGAAGCTGTGGAAATCAAATGAAAACATTTGTTAACTTGTAAAAATGAAACACAGAAAAGAAGAACGGTTATTCAGACTGTGAGTAAATTTGATGGGGTGTGAACGGATCACTTTATTGCACTCTGTTTATAGCATCCTTGCCATTTTCTGAAATGGCAGCCCAATGCTTTTCATTGTCTTAATTAGATTAAGAATGGATTAGAGGAGCCAAATCTATTATTAAAAAGGCAGTTCTGCTGTGTTCCTGAAAACCCCCTTTTGGTTTTTAATTTCTTAAATTCCACTGATGCAAAATAGCAAATGCCTTCCTTGTAATTATGAGCATGTATGCATTCATTTAAGGCTGGTAGGAAATTAGGAAAATCAGATCTTTGATTTTTTTGGGAAACTATTTCTGAAGAAATAAGGGAAGGAAGAAAGAAAGGAAGGGAGGGAGGGTGGATTGGGAGGGCTGTGTCCCTTTTCACTGTGATGGAAACGTGGGGAAATAGTGGAATTGTTTTCTTCTACTTTGGGTTTACTCAAACATAGAAAGGACAATGCATGACTCTCCGAGCTGATAATTTCTCCAGGTACATTTGTTTTTTCAGTTGACTTCTTCGCCTGAAATACTTGAAAATGCAGGTTACTCATTCTTCTAACTTAGATGGAGTGTTTGTTCTATGGGAAACCTTCCAGGATGATTATCTGGTTTCGAATTTTTCATCTCTGTCTCTCCTCTTTGTACCTATACACATGCAACTTTCAGTTTAAAATTTTGCTGTATAATCTGTTATAAATAGTATGCAAGTATTGCTTTGAATTTCAGTTGGAACAGAGCTGCTGTGTTGGAAACTATAGTGTTTTATTTTGTTTTTCCAATAGGTACCCTAGTTTTAATTTGTTGTTGGGTTTCCCCCTCTAAACTGTGTCACCTTGAGATGCTATTTCTTACATATTTTCTCTGCATTTTAAGATTACTGTATAGTCATGTGATTAAATTTCATCGTCTCTCTCTCTCTCTCTCTCTCTCTCTCTCACACACACACACACACACACATACACACACAAATGAATGCATGTAGAAACTGGTGAAATTTGAATAAGGTCAGTGGTTTACGTAATGATATCATACCGGTGTCAGTTTTCTGGTTTCAGTAACGTACTATGGTGATGTGAGATTTCATTGGAAAAAGCTGAGTGAAACCTACACGGGAACTCTCAGTACTATTTTTGCAACTTCAGTGGGTCTTTATTTTAAAATAAAAAGTTTAAAAAATGTATACTTTTAGTCCATTAACTACTAAACTACTACCAGCAAATATTGATTCGTACTTGATCTGTATTAAATTAGTTTTATTTTCATAACCAACATTGAGATATCACCAGCCTTTTGAACACTCACAATTCTCTTCTTCTACTTCTTGGTACATTGCATGTATGCCTACCCCACTTAACTCCCATACCCCTTAGCATAGGGTCCACATCTGAATGGTCTTTTTAGCCCCAGAAATTAACAGTGGCCCCAGAGCTTTAGACATCCTGTTCCTGGGACATTTGGTTGTTGTATATTCCTATATGAACATAAAATATGAGAGGAAAATAAGTCATGGAAGGATGGTTACGTGAATAAAGAGCAGCTCCCTCTGCACAATGTTTGCCCCACAGTAAAAACACTCTGAATAATCTGAATGAAGGAATTAATTAATTAAGTTTGTTCACATGTGAATTTTGTACTTTAGCAAGATAGGACTCTGTGCCTGCCGAGCCATCTGTTCGTTTGAGTACTTTGTGACAGACTCAGATTCTGAGATCGCTCATTAATTGTCATGGCTTCATTGAGGTGCGATATTTGGGATTGGAGGTCTTGAAGTGATACCTAATTGAGGAGGACTGTGGCAAAATTTATCACTAATTACTTGTCGCTCAAATGGGAATCAATGCCATCCGCAACATACGATGGTGATAATGGTTATCATTTATTGAGTGATTAGTATTCTAAGCACTTTACATGCATTCTCTCCCTTTAATTTTACTCCATTACTAGCTTAGAGTTGAGTAAAATAACTTGTCCAGGGTCACCCATAATTGGCTTGTGAGTGGCTGAGCTGGGACTTGAACCCAGGAAACCTGCCTTCAGAGGACCTTATGTGGTCTCCCTCTCAAACGTGTGCCCGTATGCTCTTAAATGGTGAGTGGTTACATATTAGACTCATCTGAGGACCTCTTCCTGGACCCACTCCCAGATACACTGATTTGATTTATCTGCGGGGACGTTTTGTTAAAGTTCCGTGGTTGGTTCTAATGTGCAGCCGTGGTGAGCATCCCTTGCTTAGCTGCGCATCAGAACTTAATATCTGTGAAGAATGGAAACTACGTATTCCACTGATAAGTTCATTTTGTCTGGACTTCGCCATTGCAGTGCAGGGTAGTGGTCCCAGCCACCTACCTATGGAGAGAGGGAGCTGGGAGTCTACCTCCTTTGTCATAAATTTCCCACCTTTTGTTAGCAATCTGCTTCTCATGTTCTCAGCTACAGTCTTTCCATTTCCACCACCCACCATCTGCCACTGATGTTCATTTTAATAGCATTTACCTATATAAAGGCATCTGTTTGCCAAAAAAAGAAAAAAAGAAAAGAAAAAGAGCTTTTATACCAAGCATCCTAAAAATTCACCTGTTTAGGGGAGCTGGGCAGATCAGGTAAATGAAGGAAGAAGGCAAGTCTTTGAGTAGTGAGTCTTTGAGTAGGGTGTCCCGTTTTTAAAAGACAGAAGTGGTTATCGCTGGGGCAAACTGGGGAATATATATCCCATTTCTAAGGGTACTCACTCCTCTAATCTCACAAGGTAGCCACACAGAAATCCTGCTTAGTGTTCTGGATCTTCCAGTTTTTTTTTTGTTTTTTTTTTTAAGATTTCTTTATTGATTGATTGATTGCTATGTTGGGTCTTCGTTTTTGTGCTATGGCTTTCTCCAGTTGTGGCAAGTGGGGGCCACTCTTCATCGCGGTGCGCGGGCCTCTCACTATTGTGGCCTCCCTTGTTGCGGAGCACAGGCTCCAGACGCGCAGGCTCAGTAGTTGTGGCTCACGGGCCTAGTTGCTCCGCGGCATGTGGGATCTTCCCAGACCAGGGCTCGAACCCGTGTTTCCTGCATTAGCAGGCAGATTCTCAACCACTGCGCCACCAGGGAAGCCCGATCTTCCAGTTTTTCAGGAGACTCTGGAAACCTAATTTTTGGTTTGTTTTGTTTTCTATTGCAAAATTACTCGGCAGCTAGTTCCATTTAGGTTTTTGTTTTTTTGTTTGGGTGTTTTTTTTTTTTTTTTGTCTTCTTTTTTTATTAAGGTATAGCTGATTTACAGTACTATATAGCTCCATTTCTCTTTTTCAACACCGTACAGGTCAATATTGTGTCACCAGTAAAAACACCAAAGAACTGGTGTGTAGCTCAAAGCAAGCAGCTGCCTTATCCTGCTACCTTTGTGCATTTGGAAATAAATAATTTCTTTTTCCTCACTAACTACCAAGTGTTCCGAGTTCCAGTCTTTGCCAGAAATTGCCATCCTGACTGCAGACAAGGCACAGAGTTTTGTGGACCCTGTTTCCTCATGTGTGAAATTGAACCCAGGGAAGGGCATGATAGAATTATAGTGGGCATTAAAGGCTTGGGCTCTGCAGAAAGGCTGGTGAAGTTGAGACCCTCTTGCTGCTGCTCACCAGCTCCGTGATTTTAAATGAGTTATTTAGCTTTCAGAGCCTCCGTTTCTTCATCTGTAAAATGGTGGCAAAAGATACTAACTCTCACGGTTGTCCTGAGGATTAAATTAAGTTGTGTATTTAAGGTGTTGAGTGGTAAATCACTGGCCCTAGTAATAATGAAAGATATCTTTAATGAGTGTAATATTTTTAATATTGAAATCAGGCAATCCACAGCCCTGGACTTTGTCCCATTGCTCTTGTTGGCCTCAAGCATTGGGCAAACCTGCTTGTTCCTCCTTTGATACCCCATCCATTGACATCACAAGGCCTTTTCCTAGTATCCCTATTTTTCAAAAATTAGCAGGACTGATGGCTTCACAGTGATGGACAGAAATGCGCGTTTCCACTCCCTCTGATGTGGACCATACTGATCTGGAGGTTATGCTTGTAGAAGCAGAGGAAATCTCTTTGGGAAGAATAGAGGCGAAGTATGATTAATAATGCATATATGGGGGCTTCCCTGGTGGCGCAGTGGTTGAGAATCTGCCTGCTAGTGCAGGGGACACGGGTTCGAGCCCTGGTCTGGGAAGATCCCACATGCCACGGAGCAACTGGGCCCGTGAGCCACAATTGCTGAGCCTGCGCGTCTGGAGCCTGTGCCCCGCAACGGGAGGGGCCGCGATAGAGAAAGGCCCGCGCACCGCGATGAAGAGCGGTCCCCGCACCGCGATGAAGAGTGGCCCCCGCTTGCCGCAACTGGAGAAAGCCCTCGCACGAACCGAAGACCCAATACAGACAAAAATAATAAACAAATAAATAAATAAATTAAAAAAAAAAAAATAATGCATATATGTATGTATTTTAAGAGGAGGGTTGTATTAAATGTGAAAAGTCAAGTTCCATTGCTTCACTGCCTGTAATCCTTCTAAGGGGATAAGAACTTCTCCAGTGCCCTTCCCCCTGATTGGGTGTAGATTTGCAGCAAGGGCATACAAACACAAGGAGACTCGTGTCATTGCCACCACTGTGCTGTGGAGTAAAGGCTGTACCTCACCCGTTTTTGCATCCCTGGACACCTAGCACAGGACCTGGTATGTAATTAGCAAATAGGTTTGATAAACTGAGCAGGAATGTTGTCAGAGTGTGGTCATAACCTACCTACATCACAGTCATCTGGGGTGGGGCAGGGCATGTTATTTAAAGTGAAGATTCCAAGGCCTTACCCCAAGCTTATGAATTCAGACTTTCTGGGAGTAGAACTTTCATTCTGCATGTTCAGGCTCCTCAAACAATTCTTATGCATAGGAAATTGGAGAAACGACCTCCTTTTCATTTCTCCCAAGAAGTTCCTAATATATTATAAAAATCTCAAAGGCAAAACTATTTAGGCTAATGTGTGTGTATATTCATGAACAATTCCTGCTGACAGCTGCATGTGTTTACACTATTTTATGTACTGGATTGTAATAAGATTACGTAAGTGTGTCAATTTTGAACGTACTTAGGATTTATCTTTATTAATTCAAGCAAAATGAGTGAAATTGGGAAATTAATTCTTTTCTTACTTTTGTTCTATTCCATTTACTTCATTTTATTATCAAAAGGTAAATTCCAGCTTGGCTGAGGAAGACCTCAGCAAACCCTTGGGCAGCACAGCTCAGCAAACCTCTGAAATCTAAGCGCTCAGGACTGAAAACTGCATAAACGCAGAGAGATACAAAAGTCTTCCATGTGTTAAAAACACACATGGCCTTAATGAACTAATGTTTGAAAGAAGAATTGGATAAAGTGATAAAACAATGAGTTGAGATTCAGAATAAGCTTCCACATTTGGCAAGTTCTATCCAAATATTGATGAAGATTTTGATTCCTCTATTCCCCTAATAAGGTTTTAGAAAGATATCAGAGAAAATGATTCAGCACTAAGATTAAGCCATACCACGCAGTTCGAGTGAGTATCGTGCTTTCTCAAAGTGCATTGTGTTTTTCAGAATCCCTCAAACACTGCAGACATGACAATCGCTTAAAGTAGTATTTCCAAGGAAGAAAATGACAGATCTTCAGTTAGGAGGAGGGACGTGGCTTTAGAGCTATTTTTGCTGTATGTTTACTCCAATCCAGACAGCCAAAGAGGAGGTCAAAGGGTCGAAATTCTTTCATTTCATCTTTGGGGTTTGGCTTTGTTTTCCCCTTTTTGATATTTCCTTCTTTCACTGTCTTGTCAAAGCTGCATATGTTATTATTCATTTCCTCTTGCTGCTACCTGTTTCCTAACAAAATATACAATTGTTTGCACTCGTGGCAGGGAAAACAAAAAAGGCAGATCTTTTTTAAACAAAATTTTCTTAAAATCTTGCTCCAAAACTTAAAAAAATAAAATGACACTGTAAGATGCTGCATAAGATGGCAGGAGACTTAAGATTTGCTTTAGGTCTCCTAGCCCCAGAAATAGGGCTGCTGCCTCTTGTTCCAAAGCCAACTGCTTCCAACACAGATTATTTGATTAAGTCCCCTCATTCTCCCCTGTAAAAAAAAGGAGACTGTATTTGTTTCACTTTCTAATACGGAGTTCTACTTATTATTATTTTTGTTGTCCCATTTTACGAAATGACATAATTTCTACCGAAAATTACTAGGAATGATTGACTGTCCTTTTCCCAGCTTGTCTGGTTTCTCTTTAGCATCTCAGAAAAACACCTGAGGTTGTTTTTAAATTTTTTACCTTTTTTCAGATTAAGTTCCAGCACCTCCAGTCAGTTGAGCTAGTGCCATTTTAATTTTCTCCTTAACCCTGTGTTTGCCATCAAATCTGATATTATTACAGTCTGGCAGTCTGCAGGCTACATCATAGCCATGAGGGGTTTGTTTAGCCAGCAAAGTGATTTTTTAATTGAATCTGAATGCCTTTAGATAAGTACACTCCCTAGGACCCATGATTGCCTCATACCTGGCTGCTTCCCCCATTGGCCTCTGAAGGAATCCTAGCAAGACCAACTCTGGTGCTGATCTTCTGTTACAGCTTCTCCACCCATTTTTTCTGCTTGTGTAACTGCTAAGTTTTGGGAGAGTATGTTTGTGTGTATATGTGTTGGCTGTTAGTATGTGTTGATGGTACGTGTATTGGTTGTGTGTGTATGAGGTGGGTGGGTTGCCACATGTCTGCTGTGCGTACTTTAGTTGTATGCTTTAGTATATGTGTATTTGTGTGTGTGTGTGTGTGTGTGTGTGTGTGTGTGTGTGTGTGGTGTGGTGTTGAGTGGGGATGCTAACGGAGCAACTGGTTATTTTGATTTTCTTTCTTTCTTACCCACCTCCCTTAATAGCCAGATAAATTCTGTCTCACTTGGGAGATTTTTTATTTTTTGCCATCTTTATTGGAGTATAATTGCTTTACAATGTTGTGTTAGTTTCTGCTGTACAACAAAGTGAATCAGCTATATGCATATGTTCACTTGGGAGATTTTAATACTTATCTAAAAGTTAGGTGGTTTTCATATTTTATTTGCCAATATTTACCATATAGTTTATGTGGTACTTCTTCTCCTCCCCAAAGACAAAATCCTGATATAAAAGGACTCATCTAGCTAAAAAAGTATTCTGAGCCTCAGATATTTGACTCTGTCATTTAGGAGTTCAGGGTTCAGAAACTTCTCTTTAACAACAGCTGATGGCATTTTTAACCTGAGGACTTCATAACGAGAACATTTGTTGGGAATGACAAAATATATTCTACAATATCATTACCACTTAGCGGAAGTGTTTATCTGCAGAAACATAACATTATATAGAGAGCTATAAACAAGGTGCTTCTTGCATTAACACCCATCTTATTTCACCAGGGAACTATTCACCATCTTACTTATTTGCTGATTTTCAGTGTTGCATTCCTGGTGGCCTCATTTAGCAAATCGCTGCCTCGGTGGTGGCTGGTTTACCCCAAACAGAGAATGCTCACATTTCCTTTTCGCAGGGTGCAGGTTCAGATTTTCCGCTTTCATCCTCACCACCTGTATCCTAGTCCCAGCTACTGCTCTTCCTAATTTGCTCTTTGAAAAATGTTTGCAAAGTCAGGACTAAGATGATTTTGCACAGTGACAATTGCAGTTGCCTGTTATTACCAGTAAGTTTAATTCCTTATGCATATGTGACTTTGTAAAATACAACAACCATTTCCTGATTAAAGTCTTCCCAGTGATTCAGGTTTATTTTTTTAGTCCATGCTTACCTTAACTGTTTTATTATCATGTACCACCTCACTGAAGCCATCCAAAATTGTATTATTTAACCATTACTTATCTCATTTTTTAGGGACTATATACTTACAGCAGTGCTTACTGTAAATAAGCAGTAAGTATGAATGAGTCAAATATAAATATGAAATATTTACTGATATGTGTGAGGGTGAGCATTTTTATGTGTCTGTGTATCTCAGATAAGGAACAAATAAAAATAGAGTTTTAAAAATGTAAGTTAGAAAAGGAACATCTTCTCAGGTGTATCAGTTATCTATTGCCGAATAACAAATTACCCCAAAATTTAGTGGCTTAAAACAATAATAAACATTTAATAATCACAGTTTTGTGAGTCAGAAATTTGGGAGTGAAATAATCAGGCAGTTTTCGCTCAAGACCTCTCATGAGGTTTCACTGAAGATGTGTAGCCCAAGTGCAGCGTCTGAAGGCTTTACTGGGGCTGAAAGATCTGTTTCCTGCATAGCTTATTCAAAAGGCTAGCATGTTGGCACTGGCAATTAGTAGGAGGCTCAAGTTCTCTTCTGCTGGGGTTCCGACACAGGTTGCTTGAATGTCCTCATGACATGGCAGCTTGCTTTTCCAAAAGCAGGGGATTCAAAAGAGATGAAGAAGCAATCTCTTTTATGACACAACCTTGGGACCCACTGTTATATCTGCCCTATTCTGTTCATGAGAAGGGAGTTGTTGGGTCCAGCCCACATTCAAGGGAAAGGGAATGGGCTCTGCCTTTGGAAGGAAGTAGCGTGAAAGAACTTGTGAACATATTTTTAAACTACCACATGATATTCCTGTAATTTTTAACTTTTATAATGCCCATATAGTCCACAAATTGGAGTAGATCGTCAGTAATTTTTTTTTTTTTTTTCGTCAGTCTTGAAATGTGATCAGAAGGCCACTGTGGGAGGCAAGGTTCTTCCAGGTACACAGAATGGCTTCAGGTTGGACAATATATGTGGGTTTTCCTGCTATGTGTTTCTGTCGTGGCTTCCCAGAGTGCTCGATGTATTTAATAAAATTAAATCCACTTATTGGCATCATATATAAAACAACCCAAGGCTTCCCTTCTCATTTGGCTAAGTGGATGTTTTTTTTAATAGAAAACAGAAACTTCACTAGGTCAGTGCTTTATAAACATAGGTTTTGCATCTGGCTCACCTGAAGCTTTTTACAAATAAAAATTCCTGGCTACTAGCCCAGATCTACTAAATCATAAATTCTGGGAAATGGGACCCTGAGACTTGTTATTGTTTTTAAAGCTCTAGGTGATTCTGACATAGCCAGTTATTATTAGAGCAGTGTTTGGGAACTACTGCCATACTTAACCAAATCTGTTCACCAACTAAAGTCACTTGTAAAGGATGACATCAAAAAAAAAATTGATAACATTCATGATAATGTTATTTTGCTTTCAAAAATGCTTCTGTTTGGGTTTCTAGGCACTTTCCCCATACCAGCCCCCTGACTGACTATGACTATTTGATTCTGTAGCTGCGTCCCCCCAAGGCAGTAACATGAAGCGTCGTCCCAGTGGTCAGGGCACTGGCCCAGAAATGCACTGTTCACGCTTTCCAAAGACAGTGACTCTCTTTCTGATTAAAGTTGTTCTCCTTTTACCCAAAGGTTTTCCATGCAACCAAGGGAGCATAACAATGACATGAGGGCTTGGAAAGGAAATGTCTTCATTGATTTTTATTTCATGAATTGGTGCCTCCCTAAAAATGGCACAGGCTTGTTTTACAGTGTCAGTGTGTGGAATTGAGGAGAGGACTGTTAAAACCCATCCATTTTCCCAAAGTTTAAACCACCCTAATGAATTAATCCATAGATAATGGATTGAATTCAGTGCAATTACCCCGGTAAGTAAGGCTTGTTAAAAAGAGATAAGGTAGCACAGTGAAGAAAACAGCAATTTCAGCTATTAACTGGGTTTCGTCTGGGTACTGATAATTCAGTATATGTGTTTCCTTTGAAAGAGTGATGGTAGGGCCCCATTATCAATGTAGAAACCAGTGGGTATTACACTGCAAAAAAAGAGGATAATTCTGACAACCCTTTTCCCAACAACCTTAAGTTCCCCCAGATGTATAGTTGATGTAACCCACTAAATCTTTATAAATATAAGACTTTGATTCCTCAAGACAGGAAGCTCATCCTTACTCCACCACTACCCCTTAGTACCTTACATTATCCTAGTTACGTTTTGAGAGAGCCACATTATTTTAAATAGGCTGCTAAAAAGAAAGTATCTATAGGTATCACACAAAATAAAGATGATTACAAGAATGTCTTCTATGTGTAAAGAACTTTGCAGTTTAAAAACAGTGTTACGGAGATCACTCTCTATGTATCAGACTTCTGTGCCCAGGCATTAGAAGTTTAACACACAACCCTGGGCCTCAAAAGGCTGCGCTGTACCACTTGAAGCCTGCTTTATAGTGGCTCATCTGTATTTATCTTCCAGTTGTTACTTCTACCACTGTATTCAGGTTTTTGTCCCTCATTTTGTGTTTTCTTCAGAAAGCTCCTAAGTGACATTTCCTTCTCCATCTTACACGTTCCTGCCATATGGATTGATTCCAAAGACTTTGTCATCTTCTCATGGCCCTACTCAAAAATCTAAGTTCTTGGTAGGGTTTATAGTGGTTTATCCCTCCATTATTTGTGGGATTGACCCAAGAGCTGCAGCTTAAGGCCCTTCCTGGTCTAGTTTTCCTTACATTTCCAACGTTCGATTACGTTACCTTCCCTATTGGTGTTCTGCATTGTGTGCTCTTTCTTCTTTGTTTATGATCTGTCATTTCTCCTCCTGTGATGGTATTCTACCTCCTGAAAATATACTCTACATTCCAGTCAACACCTCCTTGTTTCTAAGACATCCTTCTCTTCCTCATACACATTGATTCCCTCCATCTCTGAGCTCCTATATCAGTGTAAAACAGCAAGGCATAGTATAAGGTGGCATAGAGAATGTAGGCTTGAGAATGAGCTGGCCCGGGTTTAAAGTCTGCCTCTATCAGCATTAGCAAATGCTAATTGTATGACCTTGGACAGATAACCTCTCTGGCTTGAGTTTCATCTATAAACAGAAGGTAATAACGCCTACTTTTTCGGAACATGACGTAAGGATAGAGAAAGCCTTTAGCACACTGTTACTATTGCTAACTTTCTATACTTGACCATTTACTCTCTTCCCTTGTATTACTCATTGAATTTTTAGCTGCATATTGCTTGTGTTGTGTTCCAAATCTATCGTCAGTCACCCAAAGGAGGCTCATGTCATTGGATCTTCACAGTTGAACCTGGCATAGAGCTTTGCATAAAGTACTGATAATGGATAATTATTGTAATTTATTAAACACTTAGTATAAGTGAAGTACTCTGCTATATTAACCCTCAAAACAATCTATGAAGTAAATCCTATTAGCATCACCATTTTCTACATTAGAAAATTTTGGTCCAAGGTCATATAGCATCAAAGTGGTAGAACAAAATGTTGAATCAGACCGAATGGTTTAGTGTTATATTTTTCACTTCTAGAAGAATGAGCGAAAAAGAGAGATTGGAGAGAAAGAGAGACCTAGGTTTGAATCCTGTTTACCACTTTCTAGATGTATGACCTTGGGTGAATTTCCTAATCTTTATAAGCCTCAGTCTCTTGATCTGTAAAATGAGGATATTAAAAGTATTTACCTCCTAGGGTTCTTGTGAGGATTAAATGAAATAACCCATGTTAAAGTACCTGGTGTGTTTTAAAGGTTCTATAAATGTTAACTATTAATATTTAATCATTATACCCTTACAATCCATCCACTCATATCTTATGCACATGCCTTCTTGGTACACACTTTTCAGTTGATTGGTATCACACCACAGCCTCTCTGGACAAAAATAATTTCATCATAAGAAAAATCCAGGACTGAGCAAGTACATGAATGGACTTCACACTAGAACATAAACCAGGATGGTGTTTTCAGACTCTGAACACTCTCAAGGCTTACTGATGGGGTGATAATAACATTCCATGCTCACCTTTGCAGTGTCCGGTAAACACACACATCTGGTTTTCTCATTGTCATATAGAAAGTCAACTACATTAGACAACAAAACTCCCTGGGATTTGGGGAAATTATTGCACTTCTGGTGCCTTATGACACCACCCAGGGTGTGTTATAATCACCAAGAAATGCACTGCTTGTTACATCTTGTTGCAATTCAGTTTCTATGTAAAAATTTAAAAAGAAGAAGAAGAAGAAACGGGACAATGCTGTGAGAAATCCAAGTCCACTCCTTTGGGTGACTTTGAGAGTCCAGGCAATACGTGCTGATTTCAGTGACCATTGGTCTTGAAAAAAAATCTCAGATTAAAACCTCACCCTTCCCCAAACATTTATTGTTTAAAATAGAATCACCTTTTCTAGTATATTTAAAGGCAAACTGGAACAGTATTCTAGCAATGCAGTTCTAAGAGCGTCACTACTCAGAGGGGAAATTAGCAAGGCAAAAATATTATACACGGAGCTGCATCCCTGAGTAGCTTTTCTCTGCTGGGAAAACGCCAGGGTGAGACGCTGCCTCCAAGGCAAAATGATGAAGAAGATGAATCCTGTTTTTGATCCACCTAGGAAAGTGCTCCCCAGCGTCCTCCTGTAACCCCAACAGGGTTTTGGATCACTGACAGAGATTGCTGCTCTTTCATGGTACTTGTGGTTGTAATTGATTCATTCACTCATTCAGCAGTTATTCGTGGAGTGCTTACTACATGCCATAAACTATTGCAGCTATTTGGGATATAAGATAGATGAAACACCTGCCCTCTTGTTGCCTGCCTTATATTTGGGAAAGACAGTCAGTAAGCTTGGAAAGAAAGAAACACAGTAACTTCAGCAAGTGATTTGGGCTATGAAGAAAATACAATGAAATAATAGAATGGAGGATGGCAAGAAAGGGGCCACTTCATAGAGGGCAGTCAGGGCGGGCCTCACTGAGAGTGTGACATTTGTGCTAAGGCTTGGACAATGATAAGGTGCTAGCTATGGAAAGATCTGGAGGGTCCCATGCAGAGGAAATAGCTCCAGCAAAGGTCCCAGCTGGGTGTATCCAGAGATAGAAAGAAGTTGGACATGGCTGAAGTATAGAGAGCAAAGAGGGAGGATAGAAGATGATGGGGGTAGCGGCCAGATTATATATGGTCTTCTAGGCTCTGACACGGAGTTTGATGGAATTTATTACTACCCCTCCTATGGGGAGTCTTTGAAGGCAGAAATGAGCTAACTTTTATTGAATATTTACCATATGCCTACTACTATTCCAAGCACTTTACACTATGTATTTAACCCTCACAACTAACTTGTGAAGTGTATATTCTAATGCCCATGTTACATGGGACAGGTATAATGCAGAGAGGTGAAATGATTGCCCAAGGCTAGTAATTAAGACCTAGAAACAGAACTCAAGTCTGTCTGACTCTTTAGCCCATGTAGCTCCACCTTGCCTCTCTACCCTAGCTAATTGCTGGATCAATGGTATATATATTCGTTCAAAAGACGTGGGTACCAATTAGGTTAAAGCTTGCATTAGTATTCACATTTTTAAAAAGAGGAAGCCAGTGTTGAGAGCAAAGAAATAAATTACTAACGGCAAAGTTTAAAACAAAGATGAGGGAAACTTTTTTATTCTTTAAAGGGCCATGTGACTTTCAGACATGGCTTTTATTTTCTTCTCCATCATTCCTATATTCCACCCACCATCAAGTTGTGAGGAATTTACCTCCTATGTGTCTCTCTCTCCTCTGCTCGTCCCGTGCAGAGCTGCTACTCCATCCATGTCACCATCAGCTCTCACCTGGAGCGCCAGCTGTTCTCCCTAAGACCGCACAGCCCTGCCAATCACTTCTCTAGCTTGCACTCAGTTCAATCATTGAAAATTAGAAATTGGACTATTGTACCTGGGTTGGACCTTCTTAAATCACTCAGGAGGAGCGTCCCATTGTCATTAGAATAGAGACCAAATTGCTTAGCACGGTCTAGAAGGCCTGGCCACTCCCTCCTCATAAGACTCACCTTAGTCTCTGAGCACCTGCCCAGGGACCTTCTTCCTTTTCTTTTGATTGGCATTTCTTCTTCCCATTTTAGGTGTATCTCACTTTCTAAGAATGGTCTCCCTGCACCCCACCCCCTTAGCCTTTACCTATAAACTTCTACTCGGTTAGATTTTGCTTCAAACTTGGTTTCCTCAGAAAAGCCCTCCTGGACCCAACACCCTAGACCAGGTCAGGATGCCTGTCACACACTCGTTGGGCTTCTGTTTTATAACCCAGTTTATGGATGATAATCATGTATTTATCCAACTGATTATTATCTGCTCCTCTCTTTTGATTCTGGGCCCTGTGAGGTCAGGAGATGGATCAGTTTTGCTCACGTTGGACCCTCAGCACACCTACCATGATGCCTGGTATATAGAACACATTCAGCAAACACTTGTTAAGCCTGGTAGACTGTTCACTGCCAAGAAATGACGGTAAAGGGGTCTAACTCTGCCATCTCACTTCTACAGTGATGAAGTGGGATTTTAAACAGTACAGTGTGGATGTTGCCCTACCCAGCCTCTCAGCTCCCAAGTTGGGGGGCCCTCTCGAAAAAGCTCTAGAAGCTCCCTATCAAGGAGAGTGAAATGGAAAGTCTTTGCTCTATACACACAATAGTAGCCCTACTGAGCATGACAGCATCTGTGAGGCAGGGCATCCTGCATCCAAATATACCAGATAACTCTCCAAGAAAAGAGGAATCTCTTAGGGAAAATCATTCCGTATTCTTTGTGAATAAATTGGCCTGTTACAAAATATGTGAAGACATATCAATGTAATAAAATGCCAGTGACACTGGAGTAGAGAATCAATAAATCTACTCAGCACTACATGTCAAATCAGCTTTTTAATACATATTTGTAAGGCAGCCACCCACCAGAGCCGTACTGAAATCTACCCAGTTGAGCAAAATAAATCAATTATAAGTCCTGAAGTGATTAAGCTTTTTGCCCTTCACTTTCAAAGCAGTCCCTTTATTTTGTTTAGACTCAGTATAGGTGACTGGTATACACACACACTTATGTATGTAAGGTCAAGTATCCAGCATACTACCCAGCACACTATACTTAAAGTAGGCACTATACCCTGAGAAAACCATAATTCAAAGAGATTCATGTACCACAATGTTCATTGCAGCTCTATTTACAATAGCCAGGACATGGAAGCAACCTATGTGTCCACCAACAGATGAACGGATAAAGAAGATGTGGCACATATATACAATGGAATATTACTCAGCCATAAAAAGAAATGAAATTGAGTTATTTGTAGTGAGGTGGATGGACCTAGAGTCTGTCATACAGAGTGAAGTAAGTCAGAAAGAGAGAGACAAATACCGTATGCTAACACATATTTATGGAATCTTAAAAAAAAAAATGGTCTGAAGAACCTGGGGGCAGGACAGAAATAAAGACGCAGACATAGAGAATGGACTTGAGGACACGGGGAGGGGGAAGGGTAAGCTGGGACGAAGTGAGAATGGCAAGGACATATATACACTACCAAATGTAAAATAGATAGCTAGTGGGAAGCAGCCACATAGCACAGGGAGATCAGCTTGGTGCTTTGTGACCACCTAGAGGGGTGGGATAGGGAGGGTGGGAGGGAGACGCAAGAGGGAGGGGATATGGGGATATATGTATATGTATAGCTGATTCACTTTGTTATACAGCAGAAACTAACACAACATTGTAAAGCAATTATACTCCAATAAAGATGTTAAAAAAAAATCTAGCTATTTTTATTCTACATATTAAAAAAAAATACTCCATGAAAGGAAATACCCTACTCTTGATCATACTGACGAAAAACAAACAGAAGTTATGGCTAGACAAACATTTTATTGCTTTGAAGTGTGATTTCTCCTCCATTATCCTGTAACATTTTCTGAAGTAAAACTGAGTGTTTATACATTGCAAGTAAGAGCTAGTGGAGGGTGAAACTGAGGATGCTTGCAGGATTTCCAGCTTGTTTAATAAAGGTCATCAGTGAAATAGCAAGTCTAGGAGGAAATCAAGGTTTAATTTGGGATATTTGGAGTTTGAGGTGTTGGTGATACACGTGTGAAGATGTCTCAAAGGTGATAGCTCTCTCAAGTTAGAAGTTTGAGCTGGAGTTTGAGATGGGATCCAGCAGCATTTAATAAATACTCAGAAATATAAATTAAAAAGGTGGTAATGCAGAAACCCAATATGCTCTCTAAGGAATTTCACAGTGTAGGTTTATCAGAGATTTATCTCTGCTCAAAGAGTTTACACTCCTCTCAGGTTGACAAGATATACTTGTCAACACTTTTAAGTTCAAAAGGTTTTAGAAAGAAATGTTTAGGGCTAGAATCGTTGGCTAAACCTTGCAGAAAAAAAAGTTAGGACTTGAACTGGCCCTTGAAAAATGAATGGAATTTGGAGAGGAAAGTTCTTAGAAGACATTCAGGGATAATCGGAGCAAATCAGTCAAAATACTCTTGAAAACACATGGCAAATGCAGGATTTAATCCAAGCAAATTGACTTCACAACATCAGGTAGAGTTTCATTTGAAGCTCTCCAAGTGTTAGCTGAAGGGATCTTTCTAAAGCAGAACTGAATTGGTGGTGCCAATCAACCTAAACTGTGTGTGGTTTAGCTTGGCTCCTGGAAATATAATTTTAGCAGCTTAGCTGTACTCCTCCTCTCCCTCCCACTCCTTGTTTTCTTCCTCCCTTGCTTCTTTCTTTCCCTCCATCTTTGCCCATGTATTAATTAACAGCCTTGTATGGCTCAGGTATTGTACCTGTACCCTCCTACAGGTACAGTCCTTCAAAAGAGAGGTTTGATTAATCAACGGAAATCCATCCCTGGAAACATACCTCAAAGAAAATAATAGATCATTTTGTAGTCCCGATGTGAAAGGCAGTATTTTTATTATCAGCAGCAATTTTGCTTTGGTTCATTGATCCAACCCCAAGAGAGACATTTCCTCCAGTTATAAGGAATGGTTGGGCTTTTCCTGAGCAACTGGTTTGTTTCTGTATTATGAACACCACGGGTGTTGTAACTGCCTGGGCTTCCTCTTTGAGCTGGTTGCTAGAAAACTTGGGCTTGGAAACAAATTTTGGCTCAGATGTCCTGAATCACAAATGCCAAGGTTGGGACATGGGATTCAAAAAGCTCAACAAGTAATTCTGATGATCCAAGAAGTTTGAAAAGCTTGGCTTTTGTTTCTGTTTGTAAGACACTTATAGTTTATAATGAATATTTGGCCAATGATTGCATTTCCATATAGCCTCAGGAAGTACATCCAGATTCCTGCTACAAGCAAGGCATTTTGCTGATATTTGGCCTAGACTTTGAAAATAACTTAAATGTTAAAATCCCACAAAGTTGGAGAAATGTCTTGAAAGTTAGAAATTCTTTTTTTTTTTTTTTTTGCAGCCTCAATAGGTGCTTAAAAGTATTAGGGTTAATTATTCATTTGATTATTATTATGGAATACATAGAAGAAGCTTCACCAATGTCTGAGGAACTCAGCTGAATTTTTTTTAAGGGAGACACAAAAATGTTAAATGACTTGATCAAGGTCATCCAAGTACTTAGTCCCAGAATCACCTCTCGTAGCAGCACCCACATCTTTTGATTCATAGTCCAACTTTCTCTCTGCAGTCTCAGCTTCATAAAGAAAATTGATGGCTCTGTAAATAAAGTACTTTTCCCATGTACTTAACTTTAAGGAATCCCACCTGAATCCCCTACGTTCCCCAACTTACTCAGCCAGGAAGGAACTGTTAAACAAACCTCCAATATATCGAAAGCCTCCCCAAAGCATTCATTTGTCCTTGAAAACTACTTTCTTCCTCTCTCTCTTTTTTTTTTTTTTTCTGCAGTCCAAGAGACAAGCACCAAAAAGAAATTTCTATGAAATTAACTAAAAGATTTGGGCATAGATTTTAGATGATGGGTCCATTGTTAAGTTTTGGCAAATCAGAATGTTATCAGATGCTGACATGTTGAAGATTTCCCAATTGGGAAATCCCATATTTTGAAATATTGTCATTGCCTTTGTCTAGAGCAATGTTTCTCAAATGTGGTACAGGAAGGAGCTATTGAACTTCTTTTCATTTATTTTGTGTGTCCTTGAAAGTGTTGTGTACATTTAATAATGTGTAATATAGCTTATGTAATAGAGAAGTATATGTTTTATAAATAAGTAGACATATAGTGTGAGTTTGTGCCTTTTTAAAAAAATACTTATATGAACACAGGAGTCAAAATAGGTTTCAGACCACTGATAGAGGTCTGAAAACTAATTTTTCTATTGTTTCTATCCCAGGTCACTTAGAGAAACAAATCACCACTCCCTCCCTCCCCGAGTTTCTTCCTCTTTCTTTCTTTCTTCCTGTGTTCCTTCCTTTCTTCTTTCCTTCCCTACTTTTTCTTTTTCTCCTAAGAACGTTCTCTAAGTACCTATCTCTATTCTTTGTAGATCAAATCACCAATCACATGGGATGCTCAAAAGAATTTCAGCCATTCTCCAAACTCAGTAGTTCTATCAGCACTTTATCTCAAAATATGTTCTGAAATATCAGAGAATTTCCCTAAGTGTAAGAATTCTGACTATTATTAAATTATTCATACAATTTTTGGGGGTGATCACACACTCAACTTTAAATACATGGTAAGAAACATATGAGGAAGAGGTTTTTTTTCCTTCATTGACCAGTTATTTTGATGTATGTTTCAGCCTACATTTTTTAAAAAGCCTGCTTAATTATTTTTTAAAATGTTTAATTCACATTCTCACAAGAGGATTTCCACATATTTAAAAGCTCTTTTTCCTTAAAGAAATAAATAAATCTTTTAGATGATTATGGAGAATTCTAAGTATACAATAATTAGATTTAAGAGGATTCTCTCAGAGACGCAATTTAAAAATTCTAAATGCATGATACACACTTCTGTGAAAAGCATAATAATCACCTATACAATTAGCAAAATGATTCTCTTGAGTTCAAGAATATAAATTGGTGAGTGGCTATCTGCATTAATCAGATAATTTCCATGTTT
This sequence comes from Balaenoptera acutorostrata, assembly GCF_949987535.1. Lineage (NCBI taxonomy): Eukaryota > Metazoa > Chordata > Mammalia > Artiodactyla > Balaenopteridae > Balaenoptera > Balaenoptera acutorostrata. The sequence continues at coordinate 153,479,198 of NC_080065.1, forward strand.
TACTTTGGGACGTAGACTTTTAAAAATATTGCTTTGTGGATTTTATCTTAATAAGTCATTGAAATGGAAGGAAAAGGTTGATTTAATCCATGCTTCAGTGGCTTAATATTCATCTGATTTTTGAGGGGTTTAGCACTGTGCCTCAGGCAAACGTGGAGGAGAGGAAAAAGTCCATCCAGAAGCTTCTCAGATTAGTTTGTTCATTCATTTCATTCATTCATTCACTTAATGTTTAAGGAATGCCTATTCTGCATCACAGCCTCATGTGTGAGTGCAGACTCATGCATTAGCTGTGATTGCTGATTTATAGAGCATCAACCTAAAATGGTAGGCTGACATTTGATGTGAGAAAAGAAATAAATATATCATATGAGATTTATTGTTACCTATAATTTATTTTTATAATATTTTAATTGCATATGATAATAAGATAACCACTGCTTCTTGAATTATGTTTGAGATACTGTGGTAGGCACTTTAGATTTATTGCAATGCTTTCAACTCCCCTGCAAGGTTGGCATTATAGCACAGCATAGGAGTTGAGAGACTGAACTCTGAAGCCACATTGACTGGGTCCAAAATTTGACTCAGCCCTTGTTACATATGAGTGAACCAGAATGAGTTATTTGATCTCTCATTGCCTCTGTTGCTCTTTGCAAAATGAAGAAAACAAAATCACCAATGTCATAGAGCTATCGTAAAGATTAAATGAAATGATAATATACATAGAACTTAGAACAGTGAAGTTAGAGCAAAGAATTTAGAACAATGTGTTTACTATCACTGTGATTGTTGCTGTTGCCATTTTAATTGATGAGAAGTAATGTATTAGTATTAAAAACAAAGTTTATTTACCTATTGATTTTGCCTGGGACACAGTGAGGCGAGGCTTTTCATAGGAAGAGAGGCTGATTTGGTCCTTGAAGGTTGTGTGGGATTTCAGTTCAAATTAGGAAGTGCACTCCAGGAAGAAGGAATGAAATGAACATAGGCACGGATGTATAATAGTGCAATGTAAATCTGAAGAAAAATTAGTAATTGGGGAGTCTGGAATGTAAGGTATATGACAAGGATAAAAAGACCAGATTATAAAAGATTTTTAATATTGTGATTTGGTCTGTATTGGCAGAATGTGTGTATGAATGCTCATGCATGCACAATGGAAAATTCAATGACTGTGAAAACACTTGGTTCTCAAGTTATTGTTTTCTTTTTAAATTGCCCTCATTAGATAATCTTAGCACCTGTCAAAAGCTGATCTGTAAAGAAGGCTCAGAAACAAAGGAAACCACTTAGATACAAATAACTGCTTTATTTATGCTCAGTAACAGTGTAAGTCTGTACAGCAGCCATCAGTTAAAGAGACCAAAAGTTAGACTGAGATCAAAATTGTGAGCCCAGGCACAGTATTAATTTTCTGATTGATGATGAGTAAGAAGAAGCTGTTGGGCATAGCCTCAGCTGTATTTCAGGGACCCTCTACATTTCTTCTAATTTATAAAGTATAATAAATGAATCACCAAGGATGAAGGATTTGTTGTCAGCTGTAAGACAGAGTGTGAAGGATGAAGCACTCCTGTCTTCTCCTGATAATCAGTTGATCTGTGAAATTAACAAGCATATAGATAGATTATTTAAAGATCAGTTTAGCCAAGAATTGCTTTCAGATGAATATATCAGGCATCAAGCCTGTTTTCCGAGACCGTTTTGTAAATTGGAATACATATTACAGGCAACTTCTCATTTCAGGGCTCAGGCAGTTTCAATTCAGGAGGCTTTGCTCTTTCTGGAAAGTGTGTGAAAATCAAAAATGAGCGGGTTCACTTCATTATGTATAATGAGGAGATCTGTAGTTATTCTGTAAGTAATCTCCGAAAAGCGTTGCTAGAAAAATTCTCCTTGCTCACATTACTGACACTGGGCTAACACTTCCCTCTTAAAAAATCTTTTCAGCATGAAAGTTTTGGAATTAAGTTCCTAATAAACTTCAAAAGTCCAACAGCTGTGAGTAATTATGATACAAGCATATCAATCCATGTGCAAACAGATTTATTTGGTAAGCTCCAATCCTCTTGCTAACCCTTCACTGCGATAATTAAGCACACTCTAATGAGTTTGTGAGCAATTTCCATATGATTTTCCCCCTAATTATTATTTGAGTTGCCCATGTTTATAATACTTAGTAATATCCTTAAAGTATCAATGGTGAAGGCACAATTTTGGCTGGTGTATTAATTTGTATGTTCTCATTCATATGCTAAATAAATGAGGGGAAAACATCTATTTAAAGGTCAGAATTTTTAAATGGATTTTTACATGTGTGTATGTTCACTTTTATGCACTTTATTCAATACCCGTAGAACCAGTGAGTCATTTTAGCCTAAATCAAGTCTTACCTTTCTCTCCTAAAAGACCTCCAAGTTCTTATGGTAGCCTTTAAGACTCAAAAAAAGAAAAAAATAATAAATATAGAATAAAAGAATGTGTGGCATACGAAAAGGAAAAGAAGATCAAAAAGATACTTATTGCACTTTGCTGTACAGCAGAAATTAACACAACATTGTAAATCAACTGTACTTTAATAAAATAAAAATTTTTAAAAGCCAAATAGATCTTTTAAATAAAAAAAAGATACTCATTGGACTGGACTGGTCTCGACAGCCTTTGCTGACATCTCACAGGCCTGGACTGCAGCTCATATCCTATTAGGTGCCCGTCTCAGAAAATAAAGAGAGCTAGGTAAATGCTGGTGGTATTACTACCTTATATTACAAGAACATTTTATGATCATCTTAACTCCATGTTTTTAATGGAAACACCCCCACTAATGAAATTTTCAATCAATGTCACTCAAAAAAAAAAAAAGACTCTGAAGATCTTAAGTGATCTGGCTCTGGGTACCATTCAGACTTTGTTTCTTACCATTTGCTTATTCTCCCGGCTCCAGAATACTGACCTTCTTCCTATTTCTCACCAAAGTCAAACCAGTTTGGAAAATAATATAAAAAAGGATGTATATGTGTGTATAACTGAATCACTTTGCTGTACAGCAGAAATAAACACAGCATTATAAATTGACTATACTTCAATAGAAAAAAATTAATTAATTAATTTTAAAAGCCAAGCTGGTTTATATCTCAGGATTTCTTGCATTTAGTACAGCCCTGCCTGGTATATGCTTTCCCCATCACTTTATGTAGCTGGCTCCCTTTTTTCATCCAAGGGTCCACTAAGATATCACTTCTTTGGGGAGACACTGGACTCTTAGCTACAGTGGTCCTTTAATGATACAGTCATTCTCTACTGTCTTACCCAGTTTTATTTTCTTTTATTTTATCTTTAAATATCATCACTATTTTAAATAAGCTAGTTTGTGCACCTAGAATATAAGCTTCATGACATGTCAGGTCTCTCACTCAGCTCTTTATCTTCAGGGCCTAAGACAGTGCCTGGTGCATGATACAGTCTTAATAAAATACTCCTTCAGTGAACAATTAGATGAATAAATAAGGTGACACAAGAAGGAATCTCAGCTATCTGGTCTACCCCTCATTTCATAGATGAGTAAACTGGAGTCTATTTGCATCCATGATTTGTCTCCAAGAGGACACAGCCTGTTAGAGTAGACTTAGGAGATTAAGGTCCCAAGTTTCCTAATTGCTGGCCCAATGCACCGTCATTTTGCCACTTGCCTTTATTTTCATCTGTCTGGTTGTGCCTGTTGAAACATATATTCACACACATGATATGTATTAACATTTAAAGATTTAAGATTTTGAATCAAAATCGCACCAATTAAATCCTTTCTACAAGTGGACAAGTCACTTAACTGCCCTGGGCTTTGGCTATCTCGTCTATAATATAGGGATAGCTTATCTGTAATATACACATTAGCTATGCCCAGTCAAGTGGTTGTGAGAACAAAGTAACAAAAAAAATTGCAGAATGAATTGGTAAATGGAAAAATGTAGTTTGCAATGATAATAGTCAAGACCCAGGTGCCACTTAATTAAATAATATAAAGCAGAACTTAATTCTTGGTATGTCTACTTTTGAATAGGTTCAGATACTGAAATTCCATAGAAATTATAAAATGTATTCTTACCTATCTACGAGAACAAAAGAAAGAAATAGAAAAAATAATTTCTCCAGATGCATCTTTCTTCTTTCTTTTGAAAGAACAAGTGGGTCTCACAAAGCTGTCCCCAAATCAGTATATCAGTGTTATCTGAAAACTTTTCCAAAGTACTATAAAATCTCTGGCAGACCTTAGACCTACTGAAGTAGATACCATAGGAGTCAGACAAACAATCTGTGTTATATCAAGCCCTCCAGGGAATTTTGATGCACATTCAATTTGAGAACATTTGCTATAAGTGATTTAATAAGGTACACATGATAACTTTCAGAATTCTAAGGTCTAACTGTGTTAGTACATATTTTCATAAAAGTTCATCGTGAAACCCAAAAGTCAGATGTGCATCAACGTGTGTCACCTACTTATTTCCGTTACAGCAGACTCACAGAACCAAATAAATCATGGAGAGTAGATTCCCATAATGAGACAGGAGACCAATAATTTATCACCGACATATCATGGCTGATTGCAGGAGGAGGTCATTATAATTACAAAGACACTCCTGCCAATTAGGCAGTTCATTGAGGAAGTAAGGAATTTATTGGGATGGTTCAGAAAACAAACAAATAAGTGTTCTGGTTTTCTTGAAAAGATGGTCACTTTCTTTTCCTCCCAGAATTCTTGATGTTTCATCTCTCAAACAATCCTTTTGGAGTTGACAGGGGAGCAGAACCCCCTCGCCCTGCCCTGATAACAGTTTACTAAATATTATGAAGATAGTAAAAGTTACTGAGCCTCAGACTCAATTTCAGTCATGAAACAAATAGGTATTAAAATGAAATCTGTCTGCTTCACTTACTAGCCTGGTGAACCCGGGCTAGTTCACTAACTTTCCCTGAGCTTTGGCTTCCTCATCTGTGGAAAGGGGAGTTATAAAGCCAGCCTCAGGGAGTTGTTACAAGGACTAAATAAAATAATATAGAGGGAGGACCCACCAGCATACCATCCATCGAGCCTGGCACAAAATGACACTCATTCACTGGTGGCTTCTCCTTTGCCTGCTCTCTTCGGTAAAAAAACACAAATGAATCTTTTTCACACTCCACACCTTTTCTCTTTGTCTGCACCCCAGATTTCCAAAATGTCAGGTATTGAGGAAATGAGGACACAGCGACTGTGAGAAGAGAGGCATGATCTCAAAATACAGCAACTTAAGTATCAGCATAGATGGTACTTATAAAATGAGCTCCTTTCTGCTGAGACGACTGTACACAGTTGGCTGAAAGAGTTAAGTAGCTCTCTCAAAGATCCATTAGACGTGCAACAGACTCGATTCAATTCCCATTCTTCATGCTCCCTACATCTATATGTGTGTCTATACACACGCACACCCCTGCATACCAAATTGAGTCTATTGTAAGCTTGTGTTATTATCATTCCCGTGAAGTACAGTACAAGTATCATAGTCGGGCTTCATGTCAAAAGATTTAAGATAGAAAAAAGCATGATAGAACCGTAAAAGGGTGGGACATACAGCATTGCTGAATGATGGAGATAACAGTGCTGAGAAAAATTCGGGGAACTCAAAGAGAGGATCAAGGACTCATCTCCTTGATATCATTTGAGTTTGCATGTTAAGTTTGTGAATATTATGCATTGTATGGATGTAGCATGTGAGAAAGAGGTGCAGTGGGAGAGACAAGGTCTTCTTTAGAGGAGAGCGTTGGAAACCCCACTCCTACAAGTAAATCATGGGGTTTCGTGCAAGATTTGGCAATGCCATGGTGCTCGGTGCATAAGCTTAAGTCATCAGGGTTCCCAAAGAAGATGTCCTAATGTATCACTGCAAAGTGAGATGTTACTGTTTGATGACATTAAGGCAAAAATTCCTCTCGCAAACAGCCTGCCCTGCCATTAGTTTCAGATCATCTATGCATTAATTACAGCTTCCGGTTTATTTTTTTTCAACAGCTTTATTGAGGTATATTTTTATTTATCATAAAATTGTCAGGCTTTATATCAAATTGTACACATGTGAGTGTATAATTCAATGACTTTTAGTAACTTTACTGAGATACCATCACCATAAGTAAATTTTAGGGTATTTTTGCTCCCACCCCTAATAAAATCCCTGGAGCCCATTTACAGTTAATCCTCATTCCCATGCCCAGCCCCCAGGTGACCACTTATCTACTTTCTGTCTCTATAAATTTGCCTTTTCTGGACATATCAATGGAATACAATATATGGTCTCTTTTGTCTGGCTTGTTTCACCCGGCATAATCTTTGTGAGGTTCATCCAGGATCCAGCCCATGTCAGTAGTTCATTCCTTTCTATCGCTGAATAATATACCAACAGCTTCTGTTAAACCCTTTTTAAAGGCTTATGTTTATATATTGGTACATATACAAAAACTGGAGGGAAGACTCATTTCCAGTGAAGAGCAAGGTAGATCCAGATTCAGAATAGGGTTTTATTCTCTAGATCTCACAGAATGTGACTGATTATACTTTCTCACTTATCTGTCCCTCTTGTAAAGAAAATACCACGTCAAGTGTTGCACTTTTAAAAATATAATTTCCCAAGAAACTATTCAAACTGTGTTTGGAAAAAAAAAAAAAATGCCAGGCATTCGTTTGGAGAGTGCTGTGATGCAAATACACGTTAAGTAATGTAATGGAGTTAAAAATTATCATAGTATTAAGATGAGTCATAGGAATCTGAAAATAAGTAGAAGATTCATTACTTTTAATATCTGAAAGTAAATTAATTCCGTATCTCATAGTTTCGTTGATCTCATTTTCTTTCATATTCTAATATCGTGTCAGAGAGATTGCTGCAATATTTACATATTGTCTTTGCTGCCTGCAATATAGTTACCCTCTCAGATTATCCACCTGGATCCATTTAATTTCATAATGTGTTTCTTTGGATGTTGAGTTGTGGGACGTCATAAATGTTCAGGGAAAGCATGCCACTGTGGATTCAGAAATTATATAAAAAAAGCTTCTAGTACACATGCTAAATAAAAATGGGTCATATAAAGTTTATTAACAAAACAAATTAAACCAGCTTGGTAATGGGTGTTTCACATGAAATTTCACATGAAATGTTCATGTGTTTCACATGAAATTCCTGGAGCAGCATTGATGGGCTTTGTCAACCTGAGGTTTGAATTCATGTTTTGCTCACATCACGTTTGCCTTTTTCTGTTTTCCCAGTTTCTCTTCTAAGTGGGGCAAAGGCTGTCTTCCTTTCTCTGGGGTGGGAGAGGTCTTGCCAAGTATAGTGTGGATTTCCAGACTCAAGCAATTCCAGAGGATTGTAAAAAGGGTCAGGAGGTGGGTCTGTGGTGCCCAAACAATAATAGTAAGGGTAGAGTTATGCACTCAATAAATGGAAGCTACTGTTATGTATGTGTACTGTAGATATTGGGAAGATTCAGTAAGATAAATGTCTTATGATGTAGCTTCGATCATTATTCCATTTGGCAGATGAAGAAACTGAGGCTCAAGGAGGTTAAGAAATTTGTCGAAAATCACTAAGTTAGTAAGTGTCACTTTATGCTAAATAGTTTCCCAAAGTGGCCGTCAGAAGACCTGCCCCTCCCCACCCCTCTGGCTCCTCAGCTACATTAACGTGTCAAAGGACCTCTAAGGTCTCCGTTTATTAATCTAAAGAATGAGAGGTTCATTCTACACAAGCTTCCTTTTCTTGAGCAGAATCACATTTTCATTTCCCTAATCTTTTAAAATGACAGATTTATGGCTGGGGTGAGGGAGGAATCAGTGTAAATTGCTCGTTGGGATAGAAAGTGGTGTCAGCAGTGAGGAAAAAGCAATGTCTAAACATGGAGGAAGGGTGGGGAAGAAAGATGGTGGTGATGACCAGCAAAGCAGGGGACTAGGGCTATTGTAGTTGCCACAGGAAGTCGTAACAAGCACCAATCAAATCAAGCCTGTCAATCAACCAGAAAATCCCCCTCAATCTCTGAAGCTTCTCTGATGCTCTTCACAGGAAAAACTTGTGTGTTCTTTTTCTTTTGTCAGAGACCTGTAATTTAGAAAGCAGAGATTTTTTTTTTAGGTAAACAAGAAAGAGTAAAAGGAAATAGACAATGAAGCTTTTAAAAATGCTTTCATAATCCCTTCAGTGGATGTTATCCAGTAAATAAGTTTCACAGTATGTTATCAATGTTAGTTTAGAGAAAGAAAGGTCAAAAAGTTAAGCTTTGATATCTTTATCTTTTCACAAAGGTTATTACTGAAGGAGCTATATGTAGAAAGAAAAACAAAAACAAAACAAAACAAAAAAGAATATATATTACCGCAACAAGAAAAAAATCCTTTCCTGTATTCATTCCAAGTAATGGGTTTCACCTCATAGCTATTCTTTTCTGCAAAAGGTTCATGTTAGTATCCTTGGGTATTATTTTCTGATGGTATCAGGCATAGTGGGTCATTATCGAAGAGCTGGCTTATTTCTGGAAGATGTTATTAAATGTTGTGGAGGTATGGTTAGTTCCATTAAAATGCCAAAAGAAAGGAAAAATGTGGAAATACTAAGGGTGGTTCTGAGGAAACCAAGCTGCACCTTAGAAAATGAGACATTGGTATTAAAACTTTTAGTTGTTTTAGAGGTTAGCCTGCTCCATTCAGTTACACAAAGGCTGAGACGGGAGACACAAACTCAGGTATGTACTAGAACGAAACAGGTTATATAAATGAGTGAACCAGGTTGATTGGTGATAGAGACATGGGAGCATTAAAAACATCCCATATTTCCCCTCATCCTGTGATAAAAGTATAATAGCACAAGTGCAAAGTTTAAAAGTAACAGATATTCAACCCCAGTGTCAAGGCAGATAATTGGGAGAGGAAAGACATTGGCAAGCCAGATGGCTTATGAAGGGCACAGCTGTAATTCAACTCAAGCCAATTTTTCCTTCCATATTTTGAAAATCTGGGTCAAAATCCAGAGGAGGATAAGGGTTGCATGTAGCTGAAGGGAGAGAAAGGAGCAACTGAGAAGTCCTTTCATGCCTGGATAGGATGTAGAGATATGAGACAATTTCTCAACTTTATTTATGTCTTGGAGGAAATGTGGAGCTCTCAAAGAGTTCCAAGAGTTGGGATGTGAGCATATAAAAAATGGGATGTTGACAAATTAACCTGAGAGTGCTTTGTTCAGTGGTTTCAAATATGGAAACCAGTCCTGAGACGTTTACAGAAGAGTCATAAGGACTGGAATTAGCATAGTAACATTGGGAATTACCAGACCGATGGGAAGTTGGTAGAGCTGACAGATCTAGAATGAAGGTTAATGTCCAAGAAGGTATAGTTGTTGACACAGACTCTCAAGAAAGATGTTGACGCTACTGACAGCATCTGACCGTAAGGAAAGGAGCATGTTTTGAAGGGAAGATGATGAGATACCGAATTATTTCACATGGGCAGGCATTCCCAAGGATAGGAACAGGAAATAGAAATGCACATCTGCCTGGAAGTGCCCTCTGGTCTGATCCCCTCCTGTAGGAAGTGCTTCTAGGTTCAGTTTTAGATCTTTAGACCTAAGATACTGGCAGAAGCCTTCCCAGTTTAGAAACTTGAGCCCTATCCTGACTTCTCTCATTTTTCTCCTATATTCAATCCTTGGGTACATTTTGACTGCAAGTCACCCTGAAATTTGTTTCAACTTCACAAAATCTGTAAAAAGCTTTGGCTAGAGCTAGTCTCTATCCAAAAAGCAATCCCCAGGATCTTCTTGGGTGCATCCATATGTATACATACCTCTGTAGAAAACCACAGAAACTAACCAGTGGTATGAATGAAAGCAAAGGGAAACAAACTAGTCAAGTGCATTTCAGAATGTCATATAAAAATGCCTTAGTAAATGTATTACAGACGATGGCCCATTCTCACAGAGACTGACCAGCTCTTACAGGCTTCTGCCCAGCACCTGGCTTAGACAAATTATTTAAAACCAGTGTGCAATACTTGTTCCTCTCATAATAAGTACACACACACACACACACACACACCACAGTATTTAAACAAATGTAGTGATTAGGAATTCTACTGTTTGGTGATATGCAGAAAAAAGGATTTAACATTTGTTTATCATATACTGTGTGCAGGCATTGCCCAGTTTTTCTTTACTGTGGTGACCCTGTTTTGGAATCCGTCCCCGTGATGGGGACAACAGGACTGAGTATTAGAAACCTAGACCATCCTAGAAAATCTAGACCATATGGTCGCATACCTGTACCTTCCTCTTTTTCTCCTCACAGAGCTTGAAAATTCCAGCAAGTGATTTGGAAGTCTGTTTGATGTTGGTCTCTAGTGAGAAACAATGCGACTGTTCACTTACTGCAATCGGATGGATACCTGTCTGGGAAAGAGGGCGGAGGGTGGAAGGGGTGCTGGGGGACCCCTCACCACAGACTTTGATCTTCCTTGACTCCTCCTGGGATGGCTCACCTTTTGATGTTGGGAATCAGTTAATTACTAGCCGAAATTGGTTTGAGGGACTAGGAAACAGTTTGAAGGCTCTGTTCTCAAACTGCCTGTACTTTGATCTGAGGAACTTCAGGGCAACCTTCCAGGGCATCTCAGGCAAATGAAAAGGGCTCAGTCCATGGCCCTGATTTTGATCCTCTTGTTCTACCATAGTACCGTCCTGATTTAGCAGACCTCTTCTCCTTCAGAGCCCTTGTGGTTTCATTGGTAGGAAAATGATGACTTTTAGCAGCAATTATTAAGCATCTTTTGTAGTGCAGAGAGCACACAACTTGATAATTCCCTCCTTAGATCTTAATTTGAAACTCCCATCTCTCTTTTTGTCTGTATCTCTTGGTAAACACCACCTTGAATAGCTCTTGAAACAAAAGGACTGAATATTAGAAACCTAGACCTTGATTTGTAAGACAGTATATTGAATTAATGGCTTGGGAGTCAGATTTCCCGCCCTTTCCTTTGTTGATACAAGTTAACATCCTCCAGGTTGACCTGAAAGGCTGAGAAATGCTCTGGGGTTTGACGGGCAGGTGGTGCTGGAGAACCCAGCTCTCCTTTCTCTTCCAAACAAGGCAACACACGCTGGCACCTTGCCTGGTAATCCAATTCTCCTAATGAACACGTCTCCCTAGTCTGAGGCCCTTGCATTGTGACCATGCCACAGGGCTGACAAAGAGATAATTTTCGGTGCTCAGGAAAAAGAAAAAACAAAAAAAACACATGCAGAAACCTTCTGAGAGTGTGTTTTGTTCTTATGTCGTGGCCCATTATGGCATTTTCATTTTAATTGCATCTGAAACCCATTTAAAGAGGTGGACTGTTCCCTTGGAAAACAGACAGGAGCCATCTGGGTGTGTCTTACAGGAGCCTGTTTGTTACCCTGGCTGTCACTATCAGACCTTAAGGGTACTAACATTGTATTAAGTATCTAAGCAAATGTAATATATTTGATCCTCTTGTATATTAATCCCTTGTCTTTCTATAAGTAGTAGATTCGTATCAAAGTATCTCAGGCAACAGAATACTGTTCAGTATTCAAAGATAAAATATGCATTCCTATGCATGGGCATTTTCTAGTTTTTCAAATGGAAATTAAGCCATATAGATAAACCACACACACACGGAGACTCTGGGATTACTCCTTTAGCAGAATGATGGATGAGGTGTATTTCTTTTGTTTTTTTCTTTATTCTCACCCCCATCATGGGAGTGGCCCCTACTTCAAAGAGTTTTAGGACTTTCTGACCTTCTGTAAGTAATAACGAAAGTCCCCAAGGCCAGAGAAATGAAACCACAGGGTCTTTTTCTGTAAAATAAATTGTGTTCCCTCATCTCAATATCTATACCCTTCTGTGAGAAGCAGGTCTCCCAACTGAAAGACTTTCCACATTGCTTTGACTTTCCCCGCTGTGGTCCCTTCCTCATTTAGCAAACTTCGTTCTATATGCATAATTGGGAATTAATTTTCTAATTAGGTTCTTCCCATTTATGAAGTTGTTTGATGGGGTGTCTGTTCTTATAACATGGCCTAAAGGCTAAAGGAGCGGTAATAATTCTTTTCTCTGGCTTTGCCCCTAATTCAGCTAAGGTTCCTAGGAAATACATTTAACTTTTATGAGATCCTGGTAATACATCTTTAATGCTGATCTACCTTTGAAAGGTTGTTAGGAGCGTGCTAACTGAAGCCTTTAAGACTCATTTCAGTACAGTTGGTTTTATTTGTGATAGCTGCTCAAACAAAATGAAGCCATTTCTTCTGCAACGAGAAGGATATTTAGAAAACCAAGAGCAACAACAATTACAGAAAGTAAAACCAGGTGATGATGCTGGGAGGCAAAATAACATTGAACTGGCCCTTGGATCAGGTATGAGCTGTAAGGGTCTTCATCTGAATTCTCTGTGATTTGCTGCAGTGGTTCCACGGGTAGAGAAATTGACACTCTATGGTTGCACCACCCTCGGATCCGTGAGGTATATACAAAACCATCTGAATTGTCTTTTTGCTCGCTAACCATTAGAGTTGGAAGTAAAAAAGAAATCCTAGTGTCACAATTTTTTCATATAGCAAAGAAGATCATGTTACTTACTATTATGGGTACAAAATAGCATGTTTATGAGAACAAGGGGGCATCGAAATTGTACAGTAACAAAAGGGCATCCTCATTTCATAGGAAACCAGTGTCATTAACCCTACACGAAATTTGGCTCAAAAAAAATGGACACTCCTCAGTATTCTCCAAATAAGAACCACCTCTGGGCTTCCCTGGTGGCGCAGTGGTTGAGAATCTGCCTGCCAATGCAGGGGACGCGGGTTCGAGCCCTGGTCTGGGAAGATCCCACATGCCGCGGAGCAGCTGGGCCCGTGAGCCACAACTACTGAGCCTGCGCGTCTGGAGCCTGTGCTCCGCAACAAGAGAGGCCGCGACGGTGAGAGGCCCGCGCACCGCGATGAAGAGTGGCCCCCACTTGCCGCAACTAGAGAAAGCGCTCGCACAGAAACGGAAACCCAACACAGCCATAAATAAATAAATAAAAGAACGTGAATTTCTTTAAAAAAAAAAAAAAAGAACCACCTCTCACATGATTTCCTTTGGCACATCTGTATTTTCATTTGCATTTGCACATTTGCATGTATGTCAGGGCCAAGCAAAAACAAAGTGTAACACTGGATATGTGATGATTTTAATGGTAAGTGATACTCAAGCCTCAGAAAAAAAATATTTTTCTTACCCCAGACCAATTTCACTCTGTATCATCTGAGTTACCTTCTAGGTCCCTGTATCTTCTGAACTCATGACATTCCTCTATAAAAGTTCCCACTTTACAGCTGCAGCTGGAACTCTCAAGATCCAGTTAAGTTTCAGCATAGAAAAAGCCATATGATAGAATGGGAAAATCGCTCTACCCCAGGGACTCAGGAGGCCTGGTCGCGGTGCCCACCTCTAATACTGCGTGTCTGTTGTGATGTTGGACAAGTTATCTCAGCTGTTTGTTCCAATATAGGTTAAACGAAGAGGTCCTTTCTATTCTGAATGCATTTGGCTTCCAGTGTTTTATCCATGTATTACCCAAAGAAATCTCGGTCAGTCCAACTTTCTGAAAAATTATCCTGAACCTACCAGATGCGAGGATAGCATAGCGGTTAAGGGTAGAGGATGCAGGCACTGCATTTGGGTATCATCATTGCCTCTTCTCCCCAGCTACTTAATTATCTCAGCCTCAATTCTGCAGCTGTAACATGGACTAAAGATCCTCTTTCACTGATCCTTTTCTGTTCCCTTGCTGTCTCCTCCTTTCACTGCTAAATGGTAGAATTTTCTTCTGATTTGTTCCGTTTTGTTTTAAAGATCTAGAAAAAGGACTCAAAGGAGGACCTTGATCAACCGGCCTAGATTAAGAGTGAGGAATCAAGGATTATGTATCTATCTCTGAGGCTGGCAATTGCCTGACCTTAATTTTACTGGCTATATAACACCCAAAGTCTTCTTTTTAAAATTTAACTCAAAACACATCCTCCTGTTGTTTAAACGCCATCCATGGTTCCTCACTGCACTGTATTTAGAATGAAATCCAAACTCTACCATATTTAACGTTAATATTTGACTTCGGACCCCTTCTTTTCTTTTTCATCCTCCTCACCACTTATATCCTCTTCCACAACTTCAGTCTCCTCCTTCTCATCTTCCTCCTTCAGAAGGAGACGTCTCTAGCCCCAAATCTGTGCTGAGTTCATACTTGCATTTCTAACAGCTAGCATAGTTTATCCCCCTTGAATTCTGGTCAGCATGTCCGAGTTGTCATTCATCATATCCTTCCCCAGACGACCAAGCAGCCATGGCTTCTGACCTCTGTTAATGGCATCTCTGTTGTTACAGGCAGCCAGACTCACGATCTCATTCCTTTTGATTCCTCCCCATCCCTCTCTCCCTTTAATTGCTTACCAGCTTTTCTATTTATACCATTATCTGTACTTTCCCTTTCCTGTTGCCATTATTATTACTCAAATCGGGTCCTCATCCTCAGGAATACTGCAATAGTATCTCAGGGCCTGAAATAGTGAAATAACCTCCCAACAGGTCATCCAACTTCTTCTTTTTTTTCTCTTTCACTTCAGGTTATAAAACTGTAAGATTAATTTATGTTCTGGAGTACAGCTCTGAACGTTTGATTGTCCGTGCTCCCAAACATTTGTGAGCCGTATAGTAAAGTCTAAACTCTTTAGCCTGACTTTCAAAGTCCTGTACAATATGACCCTGACTACTTTTCTAGGCTAGTTTTCTGCTTTTCGTTTATTATTCTATTTATTCATCCCTTTATTTTTTCAACAAATATTTGATTAAGAACCAAAACTATGCAAGACCCCAGAGATACAATGATACAAATGTGAAACTTTCAGTCTAATGGAAGAGAAAAGCCAAACATACACACACACACACACACACTCACACAAGTAGTATAATAGAAACAAAGAAAATGATAAAAAAGTAACAGGGAAGTAACTCTATACATTTAAGTAACTTAAATATATCTAATACTTGACCTAAGTTGAGTAGTTTAGTAATTCTGAATACTGCTTAGTATTTTCTGCCTACTTTTCTTTGCTTATGTGCCCTTTTCTCAGAATGTCCTTGTCTCTAATAGACAATATCTGATCCATATTTAAAGGCATATTTATTGAGGCTTAATTTTTTTGCCTCCTCAGTGTTACTTTCTCTCACTCCACCCCTTCCAAGCCCTCAACCCAGCCTTTGGGCCAGAGGTGGGTCATGTGACCTCAGACTCAGCCAATCAGCTGAGCTACATTTCTCTGCTCAGAGGGGTTGGTTCTGAAATGGCATGTGACTTAAGCTAGGCAAACAGCTAATCTGAGGGCTTTTGAAGAAACCACTGGGAAGCAGTCTTCATTTATTGCTGTTGGATTTGAACCTGAGAGGATAGAAGATTTAGAGTTACCGGAACCATCTTGTCTTTTGGAGAATGGAGTCAACCCAGAAGGAGATAGGGAAAAAGAAACCCATTCTTGGTAAGATCTTGTGAGGTCCCCAAATGAAATTACACCACACCCTTGGAATTGTTAGTTACATAAACCAATCATTTTCCCTTTTGCTTAAGTCAGAGTTGTGTTTTCTAAAAGAGAAAAAAAACTACCATCAACCAATCTCAAATACTACTCCTTTCACTGAACCTTTGTTGTTGTTCCCAATTCAATACAATGTCTCTCTACCATCAATCATTTTGTATCTCAACTCTGGTACATATTTTATCATCCTTATTTTAGAGTCCTTTGTGAACTTGTCCCCTACCAGATTTGAATGGAAGAGCTCTTGATTGTTCTGGCAAACAGGGCCTGAACTAAGGTTTGGTAAGTTGCCGCAGGTGCAACATTTAAGGAAGCACTCACTCTCAGGCATTAACTCTGCACTCCCATGAGAGGAGAGAGTGAGTGCCTCCTTAAATTTTGCTCCCTGTGCATCACTCACCTCATTCTAGTTCTGATTCTGCTAACAGAGTAACTACTCAATAAGTTTTTGGCAAATTCAAGAGAATTCCACATTTTGCATGAGATTGGGAATTATCCAGCATTGCATTTTTTAGCATTATACTCATTTGGCAAGGCTGATCCACTTTTTTTTAGCCTTTACCTCTTCATCATGAAGTAATTTGTCAATATACAACAATTATAGGGATGGTTTGTTGATGACATGACTCAAGAAACCTCTAAATAATATTTCCCAGCAAAGAGGTGAAGTAATAACTCTACTAAGAGACACATTCAGAAATAACATAGAACAGGGAATAGAGGATTGAATTTTCACTCATTTACTTATATTTTCATAGTTCAGTGTCTGTTGTGGAGCCAGAATTATACAACTCATTATCTAGGTCAATCTCATGAGCCATCTTGTCAGCACAGATGTGCTACTTTTTACACTAGAATTCTCAGTGGTAAAGCTGCTTCCAAGCTGGCACCTATTATTAATAAAAGTGTTAAATAAATAAATTAGAGAAACAATGAAATCAATGAAGTCTGTGCAATAAGCACAATAAGCTATAAATATTGTAGCTTCATTTTATATGAAATTTTGTTAGTTATTTAAAAAATTGTGGGAGATCAGTAGTCACTTTGTGTTTGTGCTGATGTTGGTTTATTGGTTGTAAGCAGCAGAAACTGACTCCAAATAAAGAAAATGTTTCAGAAAGGAATATCAGATCAAATAAACAGGTTCCAAAGAAAAACACTGGAACGGGCCGGAAGCAAGACAGCTCCAGAGAGCTAGATAACAGGAACATACATCTGTTGTCTCATTAAGCACAAAAAGGATGAATCTACACCAACAATTTCCCTCACATGATTCTACTCAATTTTTGTCTTTGCATTATTTTACTCAAGACTTATTCCTAGGACAGTGGGATCATTTCCTGGTTGTGATCATATGTCTACCCCTCGACCAAGAGAAAGCAAGGCATTCTCTTGAAAAGTTCTACCAACACTATACACAAACAACAGATGTCCATTACTTTGGTACAGTTAGAATCTGAAAACCTTCCCTGTCCTACTTTACACATATTCTGGGCGAATTGCCAATTTGTGTTCAGCATGAGCAAAATCACTTTATCATGATACTTTACTCTAGCAGTCACATCACATTTGCTCAAATTTCAAAAGCACAAAGCTGCATCCATAGGCATGTGGGTGAATTTGGTAGGAAAAAAAAAAAAAAGATTTGGTGTTGCTGTATTTTAGTTCAACTATTTGGCTACTCAAAGTATATGCTGCCATCTATTAGTACATGAATTGGACTAATCTCTCTGTGAGCTGTGTTGAAATGCTTTTGCCAATAGATATGGAGAGTGAGAATATCCAAGACACAGATTTTTAAATCCCCAATTCTGTCCCAGCCTAGCCCTTTTCCCCGTGGTGGATGCTTAGAAAATGTGTGCACAATCCAGATAAGCTAGATACAAGGACACTATTATTAATTTGGGCATTGACCCCAGTTACCAACGTGGAACTCCAATGATGTGGGCTGGAGCGTATAGAAGACTCTTTTGTCTGGGTTTATTAGGGCTAAGTAGCCTGGAACTAATACACGCTGAAAGTCTTGTTTTTCTACTTTTCTGGAATTACAAACCTGATCTTACTCTCAAATTCAAGGCAAGTCCAATGCAGGTTTTGTCCTTCCCAGAGGATAACAAAGGCAAAGCCAAAAGAGCGTAAGATTTGGTCGCAGTGCCTAGAGTTCAGCCGCCCCACACTACCCAAGTCAGGCCTTTGCAGTGATTCAGAGCTTCCCCCAAGATAGCTGCATCTAAGCCCCACTGAAAGACCGACTCTAAAGAGAGGAACCAGCGCCAGCTTCATGGGCTTGTGATCTGTGCAGTTGTCCTGTACTCAGAAGAACTTCACACACTTGGTTTAATATACTGCAGTCCTCTGGTGAAGTTGCTAATAACTCGAACAAAAGGCTTGTATTTTTCATTCTGCCCTGGGCCTTACGTATTTTACAGCTGATGCTGAGAAAGACAGAAACAAAGGAAGCCAGAGTAGCTTACAAGTGGGAACACCTAGGCCACAAGGTGCCACAACTTTTAATCTCTTTAAACAAATGTCATCTCTTGACACTCTAGCCAGGTACATAATGCTAGAATTTGAGCAATCCATATTTAACACACTTTCTTCTTAGGAAGGGCAGCAAAGGTAGGGGACAGGTGAAAATGATGGAGAAGAACCATAGCGTTCCCACTACTAGAAGCCAGTGCTCAGCCCGCAGTCTTTGGAACTAGACCTCAGACGTGTTGATTTATCCAATACAGATCACTTTTCTGAAACATAGAATATTTTGATAGGTAGGGCATGAGAGAAATGCGTGAAGGTGGTCAAAGGGTACAAACTTCCAGTTATAAAACAAATAATTCCTGGAATGTAATGTACAGTGTGGTGACCATAGTTAATACTACTGTATTGCATGTTTGAAAGTTGCTAAGAGAGTAGATCTTTAAAGTCTTCATCACAAGAGAAAAAGACTGTAACTATGTGTGGTGATGGATGTTAGCTAGATTTATTGTGGTGATCATTTCACAATATTAAATCATTACGTTGTACACCTGAAACTAATATATTGTTAAATGTCAATTATATCTCAAATATATATGTGTGTGTGTGTATTTGAAATTGGTTGTTCTCCAAGGGTGAATATTAACTCCTTGGATGAATTGGCTTTGCTGTTTTTAAAAAATATACTCTGTTTTTAATTTATTCAACCGTTTGTTATACAAAGCCTGCAGGGCACTTTGCTAGGTTCAAGAGAAAATACAGCATTCTATCGGTCATTGAAGGTTGACTTAAAATATAGTTAAGTACAGAATGCTGCATCTCCTAGTAGAATAGAGTTCTGTTAAAGACAGATATTGGAACATGTTATTCATCTGTTTAAAATCCTTCAATCTGTTCTCATTGTAGAAAGTTGAATAAAAATGAAATTCCTGAATAAGGTCCACTCATATTCAGATCTTGGTATAAATATCACTTGCTAAGAGAAGCCTTCCTTGTCTTTCCAAATCAAATCAGGACTCTTGATGTGCTCTCTTAGGGCATCTGTTGTTTAACATAATATCATTTTTCATAATTAAAAAAATTTTTTTATTGAAGCATAGTTGATTTTCAATGTTGTGTTAGTTTCAGGTGTACAGCAGTGATTGTTATACATATACATATATATATTCTTTTTCAGATTCTTTTCCCATAGAGATTATTACAAAATATTGAGTATAGTTCCCTGTGCTATACAGTAGGTCCTTGTTGTTTATCTATTTTATATATAGTAGTGTGTATATATTACTCCCAAATTCCTACTTTATCCCTCCCCCCCACCTTTTCCCTTTGGTAACCGTAAGTTTGTTTATTATGTCTGTGAGTCTGTTTCTGTTTTGTAAATAAGTTCATTTGTATCATTTTTTTAGATTCCACATATAAGTGATATCATATGATATTTGTCTTTCTCTGTCTGACTTACTTCACTTAGTGTGATAATCTCTAATTCCATCCATGTTGCCGCAAATGGCATTATTTTGTTCTTTTTTATGGCTGAGTAATATTCCATTGTATATATGTACCACATCTTCTTTATCCATTCACCTGTCACTGGACATTTAGGTTGCTTCCAAGTCTTGGCTATTGTGAATAGTGCTACGATGAACACTGGAGTGCATGTATCTTTTTGAATTATGGTTTCCTCTGGATATACGCCCAGTAGTGGGATTGTAGGATCATATTGTAGCTCTATTTTTAGTTTTTAAAGGAATCTCCATACTGTTCTCCTTACTGGCTGTACCAATTTACATTCCCACCAATAGTGTGGAAGGGTTCTTGTTTCTCCACACCCTCTCCAGTATTTGTTATTTGCAGACTTTTTGATGATGGCCATTCTGACTGATGTAAGGTGACATTGCAGATTTTGTATACTTTGTTATTTGATGTTTCCCTCCCATATTAAGTTGTAAACTTCTTAAGGGACAGAGCACAAACTTCTCTTACTCTCCAGTGTATGCCAAGTACTTAGCATGGTTCCTAAGCACATAGTAAATGTCCCATAAATATATATTGAATTTAAAAAAAAAAAGCGTGGAAGTACGTACTCTGTTTTTAAAATGGCATCAAGTACAGAGACCCTGAGACATGAACGAATGTGGCACGTTTGAGAACCAGAAAGAAGAACCGGTATGCCTGGGACACAGGGAGCTAAGGCTTAGGGGAAAGAGGAAAGAAGTGAAGTTTATGAGGGACCCAGGAACCTTGCGGACTACAGTAAGAAATTAAATGTGATGGGAAACCATCGGAAAGGTTTAAGTTGTTGAGGTCTATAACTGAAGATGATGTATGTATTATAACACCGTAATATTTTGGAACTTAAGATTAAGTCTGAAGCGTAAAACTTAATACAACATCATCTAGAGTAGAGGTGGACAAACATTTCTATAAAGAGCTGGATAGTAAATATTATAAGCTTCTCAAACCATACAGTCTCTGTCACAGCTACTCAAAAATCTCATGATCGTGTGAGAGTAGCTATAGACAATACTTTTAAAACAATAGGTATTGCTGTGTTCCAGCAAATCTTTTTTATTTTTTTAATTTTATTGGAGTATAGTTGATTTACAGTGTTGTGTTAGTTTTAGGTGTACAGCAAAGTGATTCAGTTATACATACACGTACCTTTATTTAGAAAAAGAAGCAGTAGGTCAGATTTGGCCCATCAGCCTTGGTGTGCTGACCTCTGATTTAACAGAACTTGGGAGCATGTGCAACTCTGTCACACAGAATGCCTCTTAAAAATGCAGATTCTTGTGCCTTCCTCCAAATGCACTGAACCTAAATCTCTAGGTTTGAAGTCTGAGAGTCTAACAAGTTGTCCTAGAGAATTTTATGCATGATTAAATTAAGAACCATTGGTCTGGAAACCCAGTCCATTCCCCTGGGAGCATTTCTAGAGTACGGAAAAATGTAACCGACTGGCCTATGGTAGCACATGGGGGCGGATTCTCACGTTAGAAGGAGTAATGTTTGGGATGTTCTGTATTCAGTTCAGGGCACAAGGCAGGTTGTAAGAACTGGCCAATACATCAGAATGGAGCGTTTCAGGAGACAGTCAGGCAGGGCATATGGTTAGTAGCAAGGCAGAAAGCTCTACTTAGATAAAGGCTTCAGAGATCAGCCCTTCCTCTGAGTTCCCCGGTTTTAATTATTGATGCTAAAAATACTTTTCCCTTAATTGTTTTGTGAAATTAAGTTAAATAAAGAATAAAGCTGTTCCATACATGCACAGGCAAACATTACACTCTTTTCACATAAACACTGGAATGATTCCTCAGAATGTTCCTTTTCAAATGTGGTTGCAAAATAACACCCAGAGAATGTACTTCCAGCCACACAATACTGTGACAGTAAGCAGACAGCACAAGAGAGCCTGTTATGCTTTATAGATTGCAATGATTATATTGTGGGAGCAGTTGATGCATTTGCTGGTGTTCATTCTATTTCACATTTGCATTTAAATTCCTGTGGAACAAAGATAAGATAAAGAGGGAAACCAATGATGCTTATTTGTTGTTGTATTGAACTCCTATTATAAGTGTTGCTTTAAAAGTGGGTGAAGCTTGGCAAGGAAGCATTCCACGTGTTCTTTACAAAACATCAGATACACATTCAATCATCAACTAGAAATATTCAGGCAGACATATCCCTAGGGCTTTAATAAAATCATAAATCAATAAGGCATAACCCAAAGTGTGGCTGATACAAGGAGCAAATGAAATCCTCAATACTCTCTTTGACACATTTATCCACATTTTATTGTTACGTAAGAAGTGTAGAACTGCATTTGAGTTTTGAAACTGTATCCTTTTTATTTCAGGCATTTTTTTTTTTAAAGCATGGCTTGACATTCATGTTTCCTCTTTCAAATAATCTGTGCATCCGCAGCGTGATCCTTTGATGAATTTATGCAGATCAGTTCTACATACCGGGTAATTCTTTCTGCTCCTCTAAGCTCTCTATTTTGTTGCGATCCAAGGAAAAAAATCTTTTTGTAGAGTTCAATTGTGCATTCCAGGAAGTGGATGTTGGATTCCTCTGTCTATGCAAGAAACACACCTGCCTCCCCACATGATGTGTTTGCCCTAATGAAACCCAGAAGAGTGAGAAAGTGCCACCTCTTTCTCCCAAGTTGCCAAGTGGCATACCGATGCTCTGATGATTTAAACCATTGTTTTAAACATCACACTCATTTCTATAAATACACGCGAAATCAGATGAAAATCAATAATTCAGTGACAACAGTTAATTTTATGATGTATCTGAACTCATAACACAGTTTTCTCTGACTTTACTATGCTTTGCAATACATTTCTCAAAGGAAATGACATTAGTCAAGCCCTTTTCTGGATGTGGGCAGTGAGAGTCTGGAAACACTCCTCAAAAGTGGGGTCTGAAGAATACTCTTAATAAGAACTATGCCACAAAAATTAAATCTGGTTGTCAAGTTAGAATTATGACTAAGAACCACCGCTTCACTTAGCTCCTTTCTGGAATATTTAAAGGCATACTGGCATATTAAAGGCTCTGAGAAGTCCAGCAGGAAAGACATATATGAAGATTTGCTTGCCCAGACTTTTTGTTCAGAGAAAAAAATTTTTCTTTTTTATATCTAACACCTGGCATTGGAACATGTTTTCTTGGGAACACAAATGCCAAAACCGTGGTCTAAGTGTTAACTGGTAACTAGCAGTAAATACATTCACCTGTTTTCATACACTTTTTATGGCCCCTAATGCCTGTTTTTAATATATAGTTTAGGCATATTCATTTATTTGTCATTCATTCAGCAAATATGTGAGGAACTTTTCTGTGCCAGGGACTGTTCGGTGCTGGGGACACATCAGTTCAAAAGCATATTTTAATTTAGTTTTCAGAATATATTACTTAGTCACTAATATAAACGGCAAATTAGATTAAAAATCAAAGTATTGCAACACATCAAATACATACTATTTAAGACTCTTAAGGCAAGTGGTCAGGAAAAGTGCAAAATAATAAATATTTTTCCTTACATGTCATTAGGGTACCTTGAAGTGAGCAGGGACCTTATTTATTGTTGTGACTCTCCCTGGAATACAATGATGCATTTGAATAACTCACAGTTATGAGATATAGAATCAGAAGCAAAGAAATTCAGAAGGATTAATTTTAGCCTCTTGCTTTAGCTGAATTTCTGTGATCTAAATCAGTCCCTTCAAATGTTTTGAAAATCAGATCATAAACAAAATTTTATAAGCTGCCTCTTTTAGAATGTGGATTTAGAATGGCACAAACCTGACCCATTTTTTCAAATGTAAGGCAAGTTGGGTTAGAAAATCTATTTTTAGAAATAGTAAACATTTTTAAAGTTCGTAGACGCTTCAAGCCATAGATTTAGATAATAGCACATGGAGAAAAGTAATTCTGATTCTCATTCTTATGTAGCTTATGTCATTTCAGCCACGTCACTAGAGCTGAAAGGGGTTGCCAAGTTAATTTGGTCAAGTGGTTTTCAAAAACTATACATCTTATTAATTATGACTTTCATTTGCTGGTTGGAAGACCCAGTTCAGTCTGGCTTAAGTAAATAAGAACAACAACAACAGTAATGAAATGAATAAATAAAGACCAAAAAAATAGTCTAGGAGGTGTCTCACTTCATCTCAGAATGCAGGGCTATCATTTGCTCAGGATTGACAGATTCGGTGGTGCAGACCATGTCACTGGGACCTTGTATGTGTGTCTCTCTTTTTCACGTTTGGCATGGATCTCAGACAGGACCCTCCACCTGCTGGCTCCCAGCAACTGCAGGCTTACAAAATTCCTCCAACCAGAAAACCCAACACAAAGAGCAATCTCTTTCTTAGTGATTCTCAGAATTGACTCTCATTAGGCTCTCCTGACTCAGATGCTCATGCTGCAACCAATCATAGTGATGAGAAGAATAGAGTGACCTGCTTGGCCAGGCTTGGAAGATGTTTTTATTCCTGGAGTTGGCACAGACCAATAGTGAATGATATGGAGTGGGGTAGATGTGGTTTTCCCCAAAGGAAATTGAGATACAGGTACCAAAAGAAGGGGGAATTGATGCAGCGCAGGCAAAATCAGTAGGTGTCCATTATGTTGTTTTCAAGTGAACATGTACATAGAATCCTGAGGTTTAAAATAAGGAAAAAGAGGAAATTTCTCATTAGATGGTCCTGGGGGAGAGGGGAAGGGACCCAGAGACCTGCTCATTCAGCCTCTCCTCTCAGCTCTTGAGGGAGCTGACCATCTGTCCTGATTTTTCTGGGATGATCCTGATTTGTGTCTATTGTCCAGGGTAATTATTAATAGCACCCCTTTCATTCTCAAAAGTGTTCTGGTTTGCTTAACAAAATTTGTGGTTGCTAGATCTTGGGGAATCTCTGAGATCTATTTTTGTCCATCAAACACAATTGGAAATCTCTTGATCTACACCAGCGCATTCATTTTGATAAATATTTCTGTGTTTCACCTGAATAATATGAAGACCTTGGGACATTTTATCTCTAATCATCCTCTCCCATTTGACTTCTTTCCCAAAGTTAAACTTCATTGTTGTAAGTTACTCTACACAAACATTAATTGTATAAATATATCATTTATACAATTAATGTTTGTGTAGAGTTACCCACTTTTAACAAATTCTATGTTTATTATTGCTTCCTGAACCTCAGTCTTTCTCCTGAGATAAATTGTCATCTTCCTGAACTAATTCTTTGGAACCTTTCTACTCAAAGTGTGGTCCACAGACCAGAATCATCAGCGTCATCTGGGAGCTTGTTAGAAATGCAGAATTTGGGGCCCACTGAATCAGATTCTGTAGTTTAACAAGATCCCCAGATAATCTGAATATATATTAAAGTTGGAAAAACCCTATTTTAGGACAGAGATTGGACTGTCTGCCCATTAAAATCTCCTAGTTGGCCTTAAAACTTAAGTATAAGTGTGTGTGTATGTGTGTGTGTGTGTATTTTATTTATATATATATATGTATATATATATATATATATATATATATATATATGTGTGTGTGTGTGTGTGTGTGTGTGTGTGTGTGTGTGTGTGTAGAGATACATATATAGATGCCAGGCCCTTCCTCAGGCCAACTAAGTTAGAATCTCTGGGCATGGGGCCAGAAGCTACCTAGAAGTTCCTTTATTTAGGATCATTTGGTAACAAATTCTCGTTTTCTGTTTGTCTGAAAAATATCTACTATTCATATTGGATAATAGTTTAGTCAGTTATGCAATGGTAGGTTGACATTTATTTTCCCTCAGTGATTTAAAGATTTAAAAGATTTTCACTCTTTTCTGGCTTTAATTGCTGTGGCTGGAAAATTTCTTGAGAATAGTTTTTCCTTTGTAGGCAATCTGAGTTATTAACTTTTCGCTGTCATCAAGACCTTCTGGTTTTTGATGTTGTGCAATTTTACGGCATTGTGGCTAGGTGTACATTTCTTATCACATTTAGAATTTGTTGTGTTTTCTCAATCTGAGGATTCAGGTTTTTCATCACTTTTGAAAAATTCTTAGCCATGTTGTTATCCCACATTCTATTCGTTCCCTTTTTTTCCTGGAAAGTATGTTAGACTCATGCAGAACATTTTCATTTTATCTTCCTAAGTGTTTCTTATTCTCTCACATTTTAATCTTCTTGTCTCTCTCTTCAGCACTCTGGATAAATTCTTTGTATCTTCCCATCTAATATGTGACTAATATACATTGGGCTTTTATTTACATGCTTTTATTTTTTTTCAGTGTTTGAATTTCTATTTAGAATATTTTATTTCAGGAGTTCTTTTTATAACCCGACCAGTCTTTCTTCAATTGTGTCTTTCTCCTTGCTCATTATTTCAGTTCTTTAACAACATATTTAAACATAGTTATGTTACAATCTGAATCTCATAATTCCAATATCTACGGGTTTCTTCCTGTTGTTTCTGCTGATTACTCCTCATGAACACCTGTTTCCTTGTTTGTTTTGCAGTTTTGGAGAGTGAGCTTATGTTATCTGGAATTTATCTGTGGATATTTTGTGAGGCCTGAGTTGAGGCTGCATTCCATCCTTGTAGAGACATTCCATCTTTGTAGAGAAATATGTGTTGGCTTCTGCCACGTTCTCTAAAATACAACTGAGTCAAGACTACTTTGATTTCTTGTCTTCGGGTTTCCTGATACATGCTGGTTATGTAAATGTGGAATCCCAAATTTGCCTGAGGGCAGGCCTGTGGTGATAAATTTTTCAGAAGGTTCTTTTTTCCATCTAGAATTCATCATTAAAATTCCACAGATTCCCTGGTCTGTCTCTTTGGTGAATTTTTTTTTGTTCCATCCTTTCTCTGAGGGGCAGCACCCGAGCTTCAAGTCATTCACACTGTTAATGAGTAAAGTGCGGCTCAGAGTTTGACTTGCTCGGGCTCACCCAGCACCTGGGAGGCAGAGATGAAAAAAGGACCCAGATCTTCTCATAGACCAGTCATTTTCTCTCCAACAAAACAAGCTACAAAAATAGTAGTGCCTTCTTCTAATAAGAATGGCTTCACCCTTGCCTCCAGTTGAACAAGGAACAGCAAGATTCAGTTATTCCTCATGGCTAAGTTTGACGAATTGTAGAAATAGGTTACTTAGATATGTTTTAAGAATCATACGAACATAAAAAAGTCACATGGGATAAGAATTATAGCCCACACTATTCAGTGTTGTGTCTTTTATAGTAGCACCAAGGGACATTGGTGTGACATGATGAGAGTTGCCCTTCATGATATTGTCCTCAGAGGGGGCATCCCTAACTGGGGAAGATCTATCATCCAAGAATTTCTCTAAACCCTTCTTGAACTCTCATTATAGTTTTGGTTTGTACAACCTTCAGGCATGGCTTTATATATATATATGGAATTGATCTTATACTAGTCAAGACATGGGCTAAGTAACCCTGAGGTCCTTTTAAAATACGATTTTAAGTATCATAAATCTTGTTGTATAAGTAGACTCTGCAAGTGGAAGGCACATAGTAGAGTGGTGTGAAACACGGACTGTGAGGTGACAGCCTGTGTTCAAATACAGGCTTTATGCTTGTGTCCTAGCTGTGTGACCTTGAGCAAAATCTTTCACTCTTCGGAACTTCTGTTTCTTTTCCTGGAAATGGGCAATGATTTTAGGGTTATCATAGGTTATTGTAAAAAAGAGGAATAAGATAATGCATGTAAAATTACATAGTACAAGACTTACAGTAAGCAGTGAAATGAAACTATTCTTAGTAGGACCATTATGAATATTTTTATTATTATTAATGTATGAATATCTGCATCGAGGTCACCAACATCACACAAAAATGTGCCTGTGACCCCATCTCATTTATTTTAAAACATTTGGATGGTGAGGGGCAGAATAGGATATGAGAAGGATAAAGTTAATACTTATACCTTCCAACTATTTAGAGTTTTTGAGTACCAGTGTGTACCAAATAAATCCCCGACCTTTCAGGAAACAATCATTAAAATATCTTTGCATGTGCAGTTGTGGGAGTCCTGCATTTTGAAGAAGAGAGAGAGAAACTAACAGGTAAACAAGGTCACTTGCGGTTCCATTCTGGATTTTACCCTTATATAAATCGACTCTGATATTGGGTCATCAGGTTCCCTCAATTATTTTTTATTAATTTTTATTATATTTTTTTATATTTTAAATTTTATATTTTTATATTTTAAATAAATAAATTTTTTATTTTATATTTTAAATAAATAAATTTTATTATATTTTTTAATTAATTTTTATTGGACTGTGGTTGCTTTACAATGTTGTGTTAGCCTCCACTGCACAACAGAATGAATCAGCCATACACATACAGATATCCCCTCCCTTTTGGACTTCCCTCCCATGTTATTTTTGCCAAAAAAACAAAGCAAAAGCTTGTGGCATGTAATAGCTCTAATGTTAATAAAATTGAATGGTCTTCCCTGGAAAGTGGCCTCTCCACTCTTTCTTAAATGTCTCAGTCTGCCCTGACATTTACTTTGCACTAGTAACAACACTCAATTTTCATTGACATTATCTTCCCAATACAATCAGATCAAAAATTGCCAACATCATTCTCATTCCTCTCCTGCAAGCAGATAATACAGGATAGGGTCTGGCTGATAACTTCCACTTCAGTAAGCTCTGATGCCACTACTTGAAATGCTCTGTGTGGTTTTCCATTGGACTAGAGTCAGAGGTATTCATGTAAAACAGGTGATTTCCATCAGCAGAGATGCATGTGACATTTGCCTTTAATTGGACTTCCCTCCTGCTGGGTGCAGAGACTCTGTAGGTCCCTGAGGGTGACTTGTACCAACTGGAGCCTGTATCAACAGGGACCTTCCCAGGCACATGTTTATCCTTCCCCCCAAGGGGCTTGTGCTCAAATCTGTAGGTTGGAAGGAATTGAAGTGAAATTTCTAAGAAATGGTTGTGAGCATTTAGGATGTTCTAACTCAGTTCACAGAAGCGTTGACCATGTTTTGTGACACTTTCAACTCCAAACTAAATCTACTCAGGGTTGCTCACAAATATCAGGAATTGTTCTTCAAACCCGTATCATATGAGTGATCTTTTGCAGGTGACTTAAGTTCTCTAAGCCTCACTTGCCTCATCTGTAAAATGGAAATAAATATTAATATTTTTTAAGAATTATTTGAGATTTCAGTGAGATAGTTCAAGTACAGGACTTCAAGGGCCTGGCACATTTTTATATATACATGTATATATATTCATAATATTTAACGTTAATGCTAAGTTGGCCTACAGTCGTTCTTTTTTTTTTTTCCAGAAATGGTTGGAGATTTCTGTTCCTCAGTTTATATCTGGAAAGCAAAGTGGGCAATTAAAGACATTATTTTAAATGTAGTCTAAATTCTACTTGTACTTGATATGCCCAGATGTTTGAGGGAAAAAAAAAACCACCTTGAATTATCTGGATAATTTCTCAATTTGGGGCAGGACAAATGTCATATGTTGAGTTTTCTTTTATATGTTTAGGGTAACCAACCATCCGGGTTTGCCTGAGACTGAAGGAGTTTCTGGGATGCCGCATTTTCAGTGTGAAAACCAGGACAGTGGCAAGCAAGCTGGATGAGTTCGTCACGTTACACATTATAGCTCCTGGTAAACACTGTCAAGCACTCAAATCTGATGAGCTTTTAAGCAATACATAGGTCTTGTGTAAATTTTAAAAATCCTTCAGTGAAGAAAGTGTTGAGGGAAGGGAAGGAGGAGGAGGGATATATCCTTAGAGCTGCTTTCAGCCTCAAAAACTAATCAATGCTAACCTAACTAAAATAAAAGTCCTTCGAGTCTGGAGATAGATGGTTTCTGGATTGGGTTAGTAGTTCGACAGTGTCTTTGAGGACTGGAGAACCTTTGTATTGGCTTTGGCCATGTTCACCCTTAGAGTCCCTTTCGGCTTCATCCTCAGGCATCTCACTCTCCCTTTACTGCATCTAAACCCAGAAGGACAAACGGGGGAGGAGAGAAACAAGCATCTCTCTTTTTTCATCAGGGAGTAAAATCACTTTCTGAGTCTGACCCAGACTATTTTCCTTTGTTTCCCTAGCCAGAGCTGGGTCATCTGCCCACCCATTAATCAATCAAGCAAATGCTTGGAATTACTAGACAGTTAGACAAAGCAGAGTTCATCCTCTGGGCTGAGGAAGGGGCCAGTCTTTGCCAAGCACCTTTTAACACGAACAAAAATAGGATTTGGTTAGGAAAGAAGGAGGGAGATTGGAGAAAGAACTAATGGCTAAGGAGTAGGCAGACAACAGAATCTACCATGGTCAGGGAAAAGGGGGCAGTCTATCCCTCTAAAATCCACTCCTGTTGTTTAGTCAGTCACTTATCACACTGATGTGTGTGCTTCTAGCTGTTGATTTCCCAGGGACCTGAGCATAATAGGAATATGGCAGATTTATTGGTCAGTGTAGGTCGTAAGGCCCAGGGAATTCATATGAAACTTCTACCTGTCTCAGTTTCTCTCTGTCTGCCACTTAAGATATGGCCAGCAGCTTTCTAAACTGGAAGAGGAATCTAACTGAAGAAAACAGTAAGGAACTCTCCATTCTGAAGTTTATTTCTTGCCTGCAAATCAAATAAGATATTGATCTTCCATCTCAAGAGAAAGTCTTTCATTGGAACTTTGATGCCCCAATTCTCATAACAAAGTCCCCAACAAAGAAAATGTGATCTGGTTTTCTCACCTTTGAAAATCTTTCTCAATTCCCTGAGTCACTTCCTCTCTGTGAGCTGAGTGATTATACTCTTCCCTCCTTCCTGGGGCTGCTTTGTTTATTTAAGGATGAGGGTTCAAGGTCATTGAAGCAAATCTTCCTCAGCTCCACCAAGACGCAAGAGCTCTTGTGCAAGTGACCAGACCCTTGTTTATCAGAGACTTGCCTTGTGCTATCAAGGTTTGTTATCTCATTTATACCCTTTATGTCTCTTATGAGGGTGTTGTAAGTTTTCATTAACTAATGATTATGGTATTTTAATACATTTTAGAAATGTTCCACACATGTTAAGTGCTTTTACTCTTTGGGTCATTCCCTATTTGCATTAATACGACTTCGGGCATCATCCATGCACTCTAATGGGAGGATGGATCCCTTACACGTTTCCTGGCTTCTTAGGAACAAAAAGATGGCAGTGCAAAGTGAGGTTTAATTTTCCTTTTTGCTTTTAGATGATTCTTAAAATCTTTCTGAGAGACCGTGAGTGATAATGATCTGGAAGACAGTAACTTCTGATAGTAAAGGTCTAATGTATAAAATACTTGATTAGGAGTTAAAGAATAAATCAGCAGTCATATGGCCCTGCCTTTTTTTTTTTTAATTTATTTTTTATTTCTTATCGGAGTAAATTTATTTATTTATTTATTTATTTATTTATTTTTATGGCTGTGTTGGGTCTTCGTTTCTGTGCGAGGGCCTTTTCCAGTCGTGGCAAGTGGGGGCCACTCCTCATCGCGGTGCGCGGGCCTCTCACCATCGCGGCCTCTCGTGTTGCGGAGCACAGGCTCCAGACGCGCAGGCTCAGTAATTGTGGCTCACGGGCCCAGCTGCTCCGCGGCATGTGGGATCTTCCCGGACCAGGGGTCGAACCCGTGTCCCCTGCATCGGCAGGCAGACTCTCAACCACTGCGCCACCAGGGAAGCCCTGGCCCTGCCTTTTGACTGGGCATATATTTAACATAGCCACAGGCTGCTCCTTTCATTTGGAATTTCCGAACTGAATTTAGGAAAAACAATAGTGAAAGTATATCCAGGAAATCCAGTATGATTTTGGTGGGATTCTACCTGCCATGGTTCCAGCGTTTTCACGCATACTGTGGTGCATGGCTCTATACTTGTCTATAGCTGTTTGTGGTTTCTATTTATGTTCAAATGCACAGTGGATCATCTGTTTAGATGTGAGGAAAGAGTTATCTACTTTAAAGTTATACTCTTTGTACATTGTGGAGAAAGTCCTGAATAAGAAATAAATTAGAAAATCTTCATTTAATTGGTTTGGTGAATCTAGTTTTCAGTCAAAAGAAATACGGGGACATCTTTTGCCCAAGACAAACAACACATAAAGAAGGAAACATATCAGACTGATTTGTTCTATCCCCTGAAGACAGGAAGGCGGAGAAAGGGTAAAGAAAATGAAAGACACGAATTCCTATTAGACGGCACAAAGGATTGGTTTAAACAAAGCTTTCAACATCCTACTCACAGATATTCTAGAGTGTGATTTTTTTTTTTTCTGATAAGCCACCCTCAGCTGCTCCCTCTCATTCCTTTAAACGGCAGTCGTGCATCACACCTACTGAGCTTTTCCACCTCTGACTCCCAATAGGAGGAAAGTCAGCTTCATACTGGTTGTACTTTGTTGGGAGTAGAGGGCAGGGTGGCAGATGGGGGAGTGAGTGCCTGTAATTAACATAATGGTTTAAAATATAGCTTTCAAAAGATGAACATCCTTAGACAAACCCGTGATTGTAGGTCATAGGCTGTGCTTTCCTTGCTAATAATTGCAAAATCCATTGCTGTCCCCTTTGAGTTTTATTTTTTTTAATAAAAGACTATTAAAACTGAATAAAAGCATAATAAGTAGATTAGTTAGAACAATAGTCCTCATGAGAATGTTTTGATTCTGAGTACAGCTGCTAAAGATAACCCTAAATGCAATCAGGTTTAGCTCCCTGCCTGTATGAAAGGAAGGTAATACCCTCTGAGATTTTGCCAACAGATGACATTATTTCTTAAGTGTCTCTTTCTACATTTAAATTAGTCTTTCCTCTGGGCACTGGCAACAAAACCTTTGTTAAGAATCACCAGAGAAACAGAGCTCAGAATAAATGCTCAGTGGAAAATTATTTTTGAGAATTTGGTTTTAGATGCTTCATATCAAAAGGATGGATGGCAGTGCATCCAAGAGGGAGTGCTTTGTGATCCTTCTCTGTCCTCTTTGTAATTTTAAGGATCAAAACTCCCAAGGTGGCCAGAGATAAGGAAAAAGGGAGCGGTGCAATTTTGCTAAACATATACACATTGTAAAGGGTAGTGTGATCCAGTGTCAGTGATGGTGTGTCCACATTCTGTTCTCTGTGTTTCATTTTATTAATTGCATTCCCTTTGGCCAGATGTATTCATATCCTCTTCCTCTCTCTCTCGCTCTCTCTCTCTCACACACATTCCCCAATTTTCTTTGTATACTAAAAGACCTGAATAACCCTCAGAAAAAACCCATTCATAGATTTGATCACTCAAATTGTCATGGATTACTACTCAGGTCAGTTCTTCAAATAAGATCCCACAGTCAATACTGATATTCTTTGCAATCTGCAGCATGCACATTCATAGGGAGGCTGCCTTCCAGTTTCTATCTATATCTCCACCCTTCCATTTCTTCCTTAAAAGGTATCTTCTTTCATAGTTTCCTGTGTCAGATACCTCTACACATGCTTTTCTCCATCGCCGGCTGGGCAACTCTATCATGTTGCCAAGAAGCCCTTGGGTGGTCCTTGGGTTTTACCATCTTTCATTGCCGTGTTCCCTTTCCCGTTCTTCCCTACTCCTCTGTTGCCTCCCAAACCACTGCATTCACTCAGAACTTTAGTCTCTGTTTGGATAGGAGAGACTGTGAAACTTAGCACTGTCTCAAGTTTGTAAGTTTATGAAGTCCTCTGTCACCAACCTAAGTAACGAGACTCTTTCATTTTGTCCACCCTCATCCAAGTATGACTATAAATGTGGAATCTTGTATTAGTTTTCCTTGTCTTCCACCTTTGAATTAAGTCTTTAGCCTCATAGTTACCAAAGTGTAGGGAGTATAGATACAAGATATCATCAACTTAATTTGGTCTCACACACACATATCCCACCCCATAATTCTATAGCTCTGTAGTGGTGACTGGTAGATACTTGCTTTGTAAAGATAATGTGAATCAAAATGAAATTTATTTTGAGACTGTTTTATTATTTCATAATAGCTTTGAAATGATTGGAGAGGCATTTGAGAATCCATAAGCCAAAGGGTAAGCTTGTGTTTATTGAACATAATCATAAAACTGGTTAGGAATCAGTCACTCCCTCTATTATTTTATGAAGAGGGAATTTTATAATCCAATGTTTTGACAATTTTTTTCCAAGCCCAGCTAAAGTCAGAGTCATCTGGAGAGTTTTATAGAACTACACGGACTGGGTCCCATCTCAAGCCTGCTCATCAGCACCTTGGGTGATGCCCTAGGTGGGATATATTCTTTTAAGTTCCCCAAATGATTCTGACATCCAGCCAGGTTTAAGACCCATGGACCTATTCTATTTCACATTGAGATTTTATGTATGTCTGTATGAACACCGTGTGTATCCATTACATTTATAAATACCCATTTATCATCATATCATGTTAATTCCTTTAGAAAATCTATAGTTATGTTATATATAAATAAAATCTGTATTTACGATAGCCAGGACATGGAAGCAACCTAAGTGTCCATCATCGGATGAATGGATAAAGAAGATGCAGCACATATATACAATGGAATATTACTCAGCCATAAAAAGAAACGAAATGGAGTTATTTGTAGTGAGGTGGATGGAGTTAGAGTCTGTCCTACAGAGTGAAGTAAGTCAGAAAGAGGAAAGCAAATACAGTATGCTAACACATATATATGGAATCTAAGGAAAAAAAAAAAAGGTCATGAAGAACCTAGTGGCAAGACGGGAATAAAGACACAGACCTACTAGAGAATGGACTTGAGGATATGGGGAGGGGAAAGGGTAAGCTGTGACAAAGTGATAGAGTGGCATGGACATATATACACTACCAAACGTAAAATAGATAGCTAGTGGGAAGCAGCCGCATAGCACAGGGAGATTAGCTCGGTGGTTTGTGACCACCTAGAGGGGTGGGATAGGGAGGGTGGGAGGGAGGGAGATGCAAGAGGGAAGAGATATGGGAACATATGTACATGTATAACTGATTCACTTTGTTATAAAGCAGAAACTAACACACCATTGTGGGGCAATTATACTCCAATAAAGATGTTAAAAAAAAACACTATAGCTATAGACATACAAACCCAGAAATATTATAGCCAGAATGGCCACAAATATTTTTCTAAAAATTATTCATAACTCCTGAACTATACACTCTGCTTATAGTGTAGAGGTTACAAACTCCCCTCCCTGAGATATAAACATGACAAGAGTCGTGATAGTTCTCCTTTGTTGAGCTCACTCTTTGTGCCGTGTGCTGGGATAAATGTTTTTCATGCATTATTTCATCAGTCCTCCCAACAAACCTGTGAAAGCTGTGCTTGCATTTCTGCTCTCATGCAACATATACACTCTTTAAAAATCTTGTTATGTGCAAAATCATGCACTGAAAAAAACATAAGATGATTTACAGTCAGTCTGGTTTGGGCCAGACCATTTAAAGCCTATACAACTTGGTAATCAAGCATCAACACAACAATTATAATCCCAAAAATGAAACACTAGCAGGATATTATTAAATTTCTAATGTGTGTTTATACATATGTGTGCATATATGTATATATATTACCTTTAATTAAAGGTAAAACGATTAAAGAGTATGAAAGGTAAAGACTGCTGAGCTCTGGAAACAAGAGCAAAATGCACAAACATCAGGGAGAACCATATGTCCTTCAAAGACATAACACAGACAAAATGAGCCATAATAAGAATGTGGAGTGAGTGGAAGTCATGCAGCGAGGGCGGGGGAGGGGAGGGTGGCTACAGCATTATTGTCTGACTTGCTGCATTCAACTAGGTTCTCATTCCTAGTAATGCTGTCATTCCCAACATAAAACATGAAGTTGCTGGGAAAAAGTAGGTATCAACCATTGAAATTCTAAATTGCCCTGGCATTATTCCCTTATTTGCCAATGGCCTATCAGCTTATGTATGACAACAAACACCTGTTGTAGAAGAATGCACTGTTCTATTATTAGCCACATCTTACAGATGAGGACATTATAATCTGTGGATACAGGCATTCTTGGAGAGGTAGCGTTTCCCTCACCCTGCCCTTCTCTTTCCTGCCTGGTATTTCTAGCATTGAGGACATGTAGGAGAGAGACTCATTTAGGAAGGGGTGTGATCTTTAGCAAAACTAAGGGTGTACAGGTTTTGTTATCCACTAGGCAGTTAGGTAGACATTGAAAAGGATACATTTTTAATACAATTATGGGGCTATAAGAAGGCTCTTTCTCTTATGCTACCATAGCTTTTATCTCTACTGGGAGTTTATTGTGTGTTGCCTCATCATTTACCTTATTTGATGTTCACTGTGGCTCTGTTAAAACTGTTAGGGGAGGTATCACTAACTCTGCATTGAAGATGGAATGACCAAAGCCCAGAGAAGCATCCTGTAAATTAGGAAGGGCTGCATCTTTGCTTTACTTTTTCCCCCAACCCTGATTCCAACATCTGTGGTACTCCACTGCTGAGAAACGAAGATAGACGTTTCACATTCTAATTAATAAAGCCCATAGCACTCTTTCCTGCAGACATAATACCGGGACTTAGTGTTGTTGAAATGACTTATTGTTACTGAGGATCAAGGTCTATGGTTTTAAACTGACTCTGTACTTGGACCTGCCTTGCTTCAGACAAGATGGATTGGTGGTTTGGAGTATGAGCTTTGAATTCAGGCAGATTTGGGCTTATATTCTAATTCGACTTTCTTAGTCATCTGGTTACTTAGCTTGTCTGGCCTCAGTTTCCTGATCTATAAAATGGGGACAATAGCTTTGCCCAGAGAGGGTTATTATAAAGAACAAATATAATACTTATGTTAAATCTATAGGCAGAGACAGAGTTAGTATTTGATTAATAGTAACTATTATTATTATTAGAATGTTCTTTTAGGAAATAGATTATAAAATCCAGACAGCACACTTACAAAAGAACTTAAAACTGAAAATCCACTTCAAGGTAGAGAACACCTCTATGTGTTCATGTGTGTATGTATAAATTATCAAACTAAAATCTGCCAAACTGTATAAAATAAAATCTCAGTTCTACTGTATATAATGAATTTCCCAGAATCAACTGTATGTGTCTGTGCAGGCCACGTGCATGCCTAGACCATACATCATTTATAAACTCTATAATAAAAAATAAATAAAAAGAATTGAGAAAACTTCATATCAATGACAAAACCACAACAAGTAGCATTAATTTTTCTTGTCCCCTTTGCATAAAAATATCTGAAATAGTTACACTATAAGGTGTATTCATCAAAGTTATGAGTTAGAGAACAGAAAACAATATGGGGAAAAAATAGACTGTGACTATATCAATACCGGAAGGGTCAACATAGCTGTGTTTATTGAACTTCAATGTTAGACTCTGAATTTCTCAGTGTAAACATGAAGTTCATGGTACTTATGTAGTTTTTTATTTGTTTGTTAATCAAAGTGGGTTTAGGGGTTAGAGAAACATAGAAGTTGCTCAAGAAGACAAATGTTTCCCAGGTATTAAATGCCAAAATACATTTTTTCATGCCCAGTTTGCTTTTTTTTTAAAATCAAGCATATGAATTGATGGCATCGGCAAAGTTCTCAATGGCCTTTCTTGATAACCAAGACCCAGATGGGTTTTGCATGCACATATCTGATGATATCCTTTGATCAAAGTCAATGGCATAGCGTTAGAACCTCATTCAGTATAAATTCATTCCCCTCGACATAACGCTGAGGTCTAAACACCTGACTTCATCTGACTTCAGTTACTAGAGGGGTGAAGGGATCATGTATCCCACAAGCTTTCTGACCCATCATTTCTCCCAGCCAAGCTTTCAACAGAAGCTTGGAATCGAATGATCAAGTAGGCAGTGCTCTCTGGAAAAGGCTTGGCATGGTGATATGCACCATTAGTTATTAAGAGTAGGTCTGTATGATCTGAAAATCAAACCAGGAGCTAATACCTTTGGTTCCTAAATGAAAGTTTATCTTTAGAGACATGAAAACAGGCCTACACACAAGCATCTGTTTCTCTCAGAAGAGAACTTCAGACAGATTAGTGACTTGAGTACCCAAAAGTAAGAATAGTAGCGTGACAAATGATGTGGGCAGAAATACTTTAATGAGGCAAATTCGTGAAAACTAAGCCAAAAATTAAGCAAAATAAAGAGGAAAATGTGATGATTTGCCTAACTCTTATCACATAATAAAGGAAGCCATGTCAGTTTCTCAAGAGATACCAACCGACCTTCCCCACACCCCGAACCCAACACAATGACTGCAAGAGTTCGTACAAAGAACATGAGACAGTCATGTCTGTTATGACTTAAGGCAGTGTCACCAATGTGCAGATGCCAGTTATCATACAGCTATTTCTATATCTATATCTGTGAGTAGGACTGAGTAAAATAATTTAAATTGTATTTTATTATTTAATATCTTGCATGTTTGGGGTGAGGGGAAATGTCTACTTTTTAGTTTTCAGTATTGTTTCCATTTTTTTGCAATGTGTGTATACTGCTTTAATAATGAGAAAAAATGAAGTTATTCTAGTTTTAATTAAAAGATGGCAGGGCTTCCCTGGTGGCGCAGTGGTTGAGAGTCTGCCTGCCAATGCAGGGACACGGGTTCGAGCCCTGGTCTGGGAAGATCCCACATGCCGCGGAGCAACTAGGCCCGTGAGCCACAATTACTGAGTCTGCGCGTCTGGAGCCTGTGCTCCACAACAAGAGAGGCCGCGATGGTGAGAGGCCCGCGCACCATGATGAAGAGTGGCCCCCGCTTGCCACAGCTAGAGAAAGCCCTCGCACAGAAACGAAAACCCAACACAGCCATAAAAATAAATATATAAATAATAATTAAAGAAAAAAAAAAAAAAAAAGATGGTTCCCAGTAACACTTTTTGGCATGGGAGCCAAAACAAGTTTGTTCACTATTGATTGAAGGGAATGCTAGGTCTCATGATTGCCACTGGGGAAGCTCTCAGAAACAGAGATTGCCTCTACGAAGCCCCTGACGTTTGTTCCTTCACCCAAGATGTATTGAGCACCCACTATGTACAGTGTATTTCAAGTACTTGAGATTGCTAGCAAGAGTGTGATGGACGGGCTTCAGTGTTTAGCTTGTGAGGGCGTTCGAAGATAATATTGAATCATCAGAAAAAATCCAAATCATAGTTCAAATACTGACTTCTAGGTTGGTGGTCTCAGAAAAGGGGTAAAGTTGAGAGACCCCAATTGAATCTGCAGCTTCTATTAAATTTGAACCCTGGAGACACCTTCCTGCAAATACCTTTTTTTTTTTTTGAGTGTAGAACAATTCATATTATGTACACCCTTCTACTGACCTGTCTCTTTGAACCCTGCAGGCACTTGACAACTAATGAATAAAATAATATTGTGTGCTCTTGGGGCTATTGCAGACCCTTTTGTGTCTGTAAGAGCTCTCATTTTTTTCCGACATACGGGCGAGGATACAACATGGAGAGAGGCTGCTTAGAATAACTGAGATAGCATGGTCTAAACCCCAGGGGCACTAATGACATTGCATCCACAGAGCCAAGTTAGAATGTTCTATAATGATGTCATTAGACTCCTGAAAAGCTAACTTATTGCTGACTAGAATTTCTCTATTACATTCTCTTTAAAAGAGGAATAAACTCCAGGGCGTGTGGCTCCGCATGGTATTGACATTGAATGTCTGTGCCTCCAGTCACTCTGCTAAAGCCATTTGACCTTCCTGCCTGCAGTTTAGTCAACTCAGCTGCCCTTTTGATGGAGACAAATGAATTTCCAGGATTATGCAGGTCAGGTCACCTGGGGTCAAAAACTGATTATTCAGTCATGCCATCACCTTTGTTCTACCTTGGCATCTTTGAACATTTATTCTTTAGGTCCTCACCTTTGATTTGGTGTCCCCAAGTGTTTATTCCTGTGAGAGCACATCTGCAACTCAAATACAGAGATCCATAGCTGATGCCTAGAACATATTTAAAACCATTCCCGGGTGGCAGATACCCAAAATGGACAGTCTAAAGCATGTATTTGAAAGGCAGAATTGTAGTAGGGGAAAAAAATAAGGAGAAGAAATATAAAAAATTTGAGACCAGGACTTCCCTGGTGGTGCAGTGGTTAAGAATCCGTCTGCCAATGCAAGGGACATGGGTTCGAGCCCTGGTCTGGGAAGATCCCACATGCCGCAGAGCGACTAAGCCCGTGCACCACAACTACTGAGCCTGCGCTCTAGAGCCCGTGAGCCACAACTACTGAAGCCCGCGAGCCACAACTACTGAGGCCCGCGCGCCTAGAACCCGTGCTCCGCAACAAGAGAAGCCACCACGGTGAGAAGCCCGCGCACCGCAACAAAGAGTAGTCCCTGCTCTCCGCAACTAGAGAAAGCCTGCGCAGCAATGAAGACCCAACACAGCCAAAGCTAAATAAATAAAGTAAATAAATAAAATTTAAAAAAAAATTTGAGACCAAGTTTCTCCTGTTTATTAGCCATGTGACCTAGGGTGAGTTATATCACCTCTGTATGTCTCAACTTCCTGACCTGGAAAGTGGGGTCATTAATAGAACTTCCCTCTTCAGGTGGATCAAGTGAGATAGATATGTGAAACACCTAATAAGAAATCAAGAATGGTAGTAGCATTGATGAATGTGAGTGCAAGAGTGACTGTACCTGGGATTTTACCAGAGGAGCATCAGTTAACAGAAATGTAATCTTCCTAAACCTAGAATTTAGATTGTGTTTATGTACTAGATGGTCACATTGTCAGCACTGAAGCTTTTATAAATGTCTGCTTATCAAAACACTGCAATCTTTATGTTTCTGGGTTCTGTTAAAGCTCTAGCCCCAGACAGCTCCAAATTTGCATTTCCCGCATTTGCATTCTCTATCTCTCTGGCTCACAAAACGAAGGCAAGAAAGTAAATCTTCAAGTTAGAACACTCATTCTGTCAAACTGATGTGCAGTCCAATGAATGGTGGGGACAAAAGAAACACATCACCGTGGTAATATGTAAGCGCTCTGAAAATACCAAGTAAGCCCAATGCCAATATGATATATGAGATTTTTTTAAAGTGACGTTGTAGTCTAATGAGATTGACATGATTAATTAATGGCCTGTGCTTCTTTTGAATTGGGAAGATAAAGTATCATGTCTCCTGTTGTTTGGTGTGACACACAAAGACTTTTGCATACCTGCTGATATTTAAGTAAACCTGAGGATGTAGAATTTGACAGTCAGTTGCTACATGAAGCTCACAAAAAGAGACGAAGGAACATAATGTTCAGACCACAGTGGTCCTGTCTTTCCATTAACAATATTTGGCTTTCTAAAATCATGTATATCCACTGCACATCTTTGTACCACGTAGTTGATCTGCTCCTCGGAGGGCCAGGCCTGGATGTTCAACCAATCGCTATTGCTTTGTCTGTGTCACCAGAACTGACCAACTTTAATCAGGGGACCTCTGGAGTCATTTGAAGATGATTCATGTTTACAGAATCTTAGGATGTTTTTTTGACCACACAGTGTAAGGACTTCACGTGAGAGACTGTCTAGCTTCCCATATACAGTTGTTAAGGGGTTAAAAATCCCAGCTCTGCTACTTAGAATTTGGTGATTTTGTTTCAGAGACTGTATATTTCTATCAGTACGATGGGAAAATAGTAGTTCCTGGCTCAAAGGGAGTAAGTGAGATCTAGCACATGTTCAATATTTGATAAGCAGTGGAAGTTGTTAAGTCACAGAGTCACATTCTCATATAGAGAATAGAAGACAAATATAGAGAGT
This sequence comes from Balaenoptera acutorostrata, assembly GCF_949987535.1. Taxonomy (NCBI): domain Eukaryota; kingdom Metazoa; phylum Chordata; class Mammalia; order Artiodactyla; family Balaenopteridae; genus Balaenoptera; species Balaenoptera acutorostrata. Next base: position 153,520,692 of record NC_080065.1, read on the forward strand.
AGAAGACAAATATCCAGATAATACTTTTACAGGAAACTTTTCTTCCCTCTGTTTTCTGATCATCCTAGTAGTTGTACACTTCTTAGGTCACCTGGGTAATACAGAAATGTCAGAGATCAGTCTGGTTTTCAAAGCCTTTGGAGTATTTACTGACCCATGATGCTCGACAAAAACCTGGAATAGGCAATGTGAAGTCTCAAGCACATTCAAGGAGCTAGTTTTGAAAAAAATCCTATCACCCAAAACTTCTATCATTACAACAACTCACATCTGTTTACATGACACTTTTATTCTATGCATGGTCAATTTTTCCAGAATATAGATGTTACAGATACCATCTATTCTATGAATCTTTGATTATAATTTTCTCATCTCTACTATCTTTCAAACTTCACCGTTTTTCTTTTTAATCCAGATTTTTCTCTCTTGAAATTAAATATATTTATGTCACCAACACCCTTCTTTACTCATTCTTCTCTACCCAGTCTAAATAATTACCCTATAAATCATGCCTCAAAAATAAAAAAAATAGCAGGCATGGTTCCTGGTTTATTTTGGAATATGCAGCCTAGGTAAAAAAGGAAATAAGTATAAGTATACTAATAAGTGTAAGCATATCTATACTTTATACTTATTTCTAATGCCTGGTACTCAAGAGTACTTTGACAAATTAACAAGTGAACTTGAGAATGTATACAAAGCAATATGGCAAGTGTAAAACTATTTTCTCACACATTGAATATATACATTCATGTCTGCCCAGGAGGAGAGTAATCATGGTTGAGGGGTGTCAGTCAGGGAAGGCTTCCTGGAAAAATGGCAAATGATTCAGTTTCGGAAGCTAAAAAGGGAACTTTGGGTTGACAAATTTTATGCAGTGACTGCTCTCTGCATCTTTCTTCTGCATCCATATCCCATAAATAATATGTTTTCAATAATCCACTGTATCCTTTGTTAAAACAATGCTTTGTGGAATTAAACATACATTTCCCTCCCTCCTGAAATGCCCTTGAGAAAGTTGAGATTATGCTAGGCTTTTATTGTGAATCTAATGCTTTTTGTCATCAAGAAAAAGTCAAGCTAATTAAACTACTTGAGAACAGAGCACCTGAAAATGACTTCTTAGAGTCAGCTGATGTCTGTAGGTAATTATCTCAACTAAATGTATGCATGTTGTACAGTAAGGGCACTAGGCAGTCAGTGGCCTTTCCCTCTGTGCACTGTTCAGACTCTTCCACCAGCCTTTCACATGTGGAGGACAAAGGAATGTCATCAAATCTCTTATTCAGCTGCTAGAGCAACTCTCCTAGAGAACTCTCAGCATAGTTTAACAATATTCCAGTGTTTTCAGTTATCTCAAGAGAATAATATAACATGAAATGATTCCCTAAACAGTTTAATTGTTCTTAACAATAAGTAAATTTTATTTAAAAATTACAATTTTACAAAAACAAATGATTACATTTACTTTGACTATGTAATTGAGGATATCACTCATAACATCACACAGATTTTTATGAAGTTTTGCAAGAAGACATTTCTCATGACTTAGTACTGGAATAGATAGATTAAAGAGCAACTGTTTTTTTGTTTCTTGTTTTTCATTTTAAAGAAATTATTGCTTGGGGACTAGTAGTATTTTTCTGTTTCCATTGGTTGGTAAGTAAATCAGGCCTAGACTTTTATTCCCTTCCACCAAAATCTGTAGATATTTATGGCATGTGTTCTGTGTACTAATCTTATCTCTCTTTTCTTCATATTTTCCAACTCTTATTCACCATCGTTATTTTTAAAATTTTCCTTTTCAACATAAAACTCTATAAGAAACTTAGAATTTTTTTTGGACCACATAGTTAACAGAATATGGTTTCAAATATAATAATAATTAAAGAAAATACTATAAACCTATTTATTGATAATATCAGAGATTTTAAGATAAATTTGAATAGACTATGATTGAAGTGATGAATCTCTCTTCTCCAAAGTTAACAGATCCAAGCTACTACATTGTTTATAATGTAGAAGAACTGGAAATTGTCTACATGTTCATCAGTAAGCAATTGGTTAAATAAATTGATGTATTAATGCAATAAAATAATATATGACTTAAAATCATGATATAGAACAACATTTTAAAATATGGAATAGTATTTGTGGTAAATTATAAAATTTAAAATGGCAGGTTACAAAGTAGTCTATCTAGGACTGTTCTTGTTAGGTAAAAGAATAGATTTTAATGCACACACATACACACACATTAAAGATTGGAAATATATGAAATAAAATTATGGCTATCTCCACAGCTGAGTTTTCTATTTTTTTCCTCTTTTTTTTTTTTTTTTTTTTTTGTATTTTCTAAGTTCTCTACAATGAACATTGCTATATTTCTAATCAGGGAAAAGTATTTGTTTTAAAAAGCCAGATATGAACTATTTATTGTTATCACATCTAGCAGATAAGCCCTGTCTCTCAAAATAAGCCATAAGAAAGGATTCCTATTTACTCAATGCAGGGCCTTTTTCACCTTGATGACAATGGTATAGTGTCTAGAGATCGGTAAAAATATCTAATAAGCAGATTCTACCTGCACAGTCATTCTCTTCTTTCCCCTGTGTTCCCACAGCAGTCTGAGTCTCTGTTACCGCACTTGCCACCTTGAAGTTCACTTTTCCGTTCATTAGTCTTTGTTTCCATACCCAACTACCCATTAGTCTGCATCTCATCTGCAGAAAAAATGATTCATATTTTTAGGCCTTCCTTAAATGTGTGTGGAGTGAGTGTGTGAGTGACTGAGTAGAAGAAGCAGAGAAACCCTTGCTGCCAATCAGACCAGAATAACAGCAGACAAGACACCTCCTCTCACAGCCAATTTTCTTGGCTCACTTTGTATAATTGCCTCAAATCTGAATCTCCTTTACCTATCTAGCTTCTGCCTAAATGTTGAATATTGTATTTTCCCCTCAAAGAATGTCAATAAAGATTTTATTTTTTTCAATTACTCTTGCAGGGAATGTTTCCCTTTAGGAAAACTAAAATTTAATAACTTTTCTTCGGCAAAGTTGACAATCTCTTTATTCTCGCCATGATGACTGTAGTCAATCAATAGTAAGTTGGAAGCCAAGCTGAACATAAAGTGATTAAAAGAAAACCAAAACACAAATGCACCCTCTTGAAAACCTAATCACATTATGAAGCTCTAAGCATGAGTTATGAGGTAGCTGTGGCTGGCTGGGTTTTGATGAAGTACGTATAATTTCGTATCAGCTGTCACAAGACTATTTCCTATAGCCTTTCTGACTTCTCTATAACTTTAAAATAAGATTTACCCTGTTATCATCTACTTAGACAGGCTTCAAGATCTACCTAGGAAAAAATACTATTAATAATATGTTAAACTGTATTATTATACTTATTTTTCCACATTCATACGGTGGAATTCAAGTGATAAAAATAAAATAGGTAATTCATTAGATTTCAGAGCTCTGGTTGTTAAAAGCATTTTCTCAATTCAGGAATCCTGGCATGAATTTATATGTTATCAGCAAGTATGATAGATGTATTTCTTTTGAAAATAACATGCATTATTTTTATCCAGTTTAGATTAGGAATAATTAGACTTATTTAAAGTTAAGGGGTTATGTGATCATGATTAATTTCAATACATTATATGCATAATTCAGCTTTTAACCAGTTTTCTCTGTTGGTGCTGAATGCAAGTTTTTATTTCAGAAATGGTAATTTAACAGTGAAACCTTGGAAATTCATTTCTTAGGCTGTTTTCCTAAAATGTGTTATTAGACATTGATACTCTCTGACATTATAAGCAGTTTAGATTTTTTTGTTTTTTAATATTTATTTATTTATTTATATTTGGCTGTGTTGGGTCTTCGTTGCTGCATGCGGGCTTTCTCTAGTTGCGGCGAGCGGGGGCTACTCTTCGTTGCGGTGCTCAGGCTTCTCATTGTGGTGGCTTCTCTTCCTGCGGAGCACAGGCTCTAGGTGCGCGGGCTTCAGTAGTTGTGGCACTCAGGCTCAGTAGTTGTGGCACACGGGCTCTAGAGCGCAGGCTCAGTAGTTGTGGCGCACGGGCTTAGTTACTCCACGGCATGTGAGATCTTCCCGGACCAGGGATCGAACCCACGTCCCCTGCATTGGCAGGCGGATTCTTAGCCACTGCACCACCAGGGAAGTCCCAGCAGTTTAGAGTTCTATTCAAGGTGCAGGGAGAATTTGATTACACAGATGAAGAATCTAAAGCATGGTCTCTGTCTTGACATGTAGAAAAAGAAAAGCCAAACCTTTTTGCAGTGGTCACCTGGGATAGTCTGTGATCTATTCTGGAACGAATAGCATTTATGGCTTATGTCTCATTGTGGTAACAGCTCTTTTTTAAGTCAGTTCTTCTCATTGGCCAAGATATTCTTTATTTTTAAGGGAACACAGATTTTATAACCACCTGGTTAAATATCAGAAGTCTGTCTCTGCATTGCCTTTGTCTTTTCCTTGTCATTTTTCAAGACACAGGCTTTGGAGAAAGTATCCTCTAGGCAGTGGCGTACTTTCCTTCTCAGGGTTCCCTTAGGCTTTACAGCCTGATTATTTAATTAATCACTCCATTCCTTCAACCAATGTTGAACCCATTTTACACTGGGTACAGTACTTGGCTCTGGGGATGGTGAAGAAATGATCCCCGCCTTTATACCACTTACAGATTTATAAGAGAAAACAAGCATGAGAGGGGCTTTAAGAAAAAAATATACATGGGGGACTCTAATAGGTTAAAAAGAAAACTCCCTGAGAAAGTGATAATAGGGCTAAATCTGAAGGATAAGTAGGAATTCAGCAAAAGAGTTGGGAGAGAGGTTTCCAGGCAAAGAGGAATTATAAAGATTTGGGGCAAGTGAGGATGTGTTGGTTTAAAAAACTAAAAGTCATGGGAAAGAGAGAAAAGAAGAAAAATGAAGTGGGGGGACTTGAGAGGGTGAGATATTAGAAAGGCCTCTAAGTTCCAGTTAGGATGTTAAGGACAGAGATGTATCAATATATTGAGCATATGTTTATGCACAGTGACATGGGGAGAACACAGTTTAAAAAGCCCTAGGTGTGGAGAGCAAAAGGACAGGCAGAAGCTCGTTAAGACACTATAGGTGCTGTCAACACATGAAGATGGTGGCCCAGGCACGCAGGAGAGAGTGGAGATGCAAAGCCTAGAACAGATGCTGGGAATGCTTAGGACGTAGAAATGGCAGAACTTGGAGATCAAAGCATGTATCTAACATATGCCTTTGTCATTCTGAATTACAATGACTTATTTTGCTCTCTCTCCTGTAAAACTAGGAGTCATTTTTTTATAAATCTAAAACCTAACTCACTGCCTGACACATTTTAGGTGCTTGGTATACATTGAAGAATAAACTTCAATTGATTCTATGTTGTTAACTGTCTATGAATGGATTATACAGAGATTACACACACACACACACACACACACACACACACATATACACACACTATTTCAGGACCCTACTGCTGTTGAAACACACGGCATCTTTTCAGTGTGTTGACACAGATGTTTGTTAGCATAGTTTCCTGTACTAATGGTAAATAATAATAGCAGCTCTACTTATTTCTTTCATAGTTATCGTATCTGTATTAATTGTATATATTTGTTTGGTTGAATACTTATTGGGTCTGTCCTCCAGTAGCTCTGTGACAGGCAGTACCGTGTCTCTCTTCCTCACTGAGAGTCAGACATAGGAAAGTCAAGAAAATAAACATAGCCTTCGCTGGCATTTTTTATATTATTTTGTCTTCATTTCTCAAAGGAAAGATGGTCTCTGTGATATCATCCGACTTCCTGGTTGTGCAGATATCACTAACCTCTTAGAAGAATGAAATAGAATACTGTCCATTATGTTTATCTTTAAAAACTAATGTGTGTTGTTGTATAAACATCTGGTTAACTCTAACGGAATCCCCAAAGCTGCCAATAATTGGGTTTACGTGAGGGATTAAACACAAGCAGCATTAGAAATAACATTGTCATTTTCTCCATGTTCCAAATGGAATGGTTTCCTGAGATAGGGCAAACCATATTTGTCAGACATGAAATTTATCTTCCTATGAAAGGGGTACCTGATGTTATAATGAAACTCACAAAAGCATGTAAAGAGGTTTGGAAGGAAAGAAGACGGTCCAAAGTGTGGAAATAATTGATAGAATCATAATAATGCTAATTTTAGTAACAATCCATCTATGAATGGTCTTGCCAGCTTCACTCTCTACCACCTTGTACTTTTATTTATGATGATTCTAATGTAATTGGAAGTATTTTTAAATTAAAAATGCATGTAGTACTTGGATAAAGGAAGTGCCTCTTGGGTGGCCTGGTGGCCATTGTGCTTTGCCTGAGGCTTCTCGAGCTTTTGAAAGGACAAATCGCACCCTCCGTGTGGATGTGCAGTGAGACAAATCAGAGGGTCTACTCCTGCAGCTGGCAGGGGGACCACCAGTATCTTGACCAACACTCAGATTTATTTTAATGAAAGCAAGCATGAAATACACACCCGATCCTCACTGATAAGATCTTCTATACCCACTGTATTCTTCTGCAGGAGACAGATGGCCTCAGTCTTGGCTTCCTGTCCCAGTTGGTTGATGGTCTTTCCAAATGATACCGCCTTGATTCTCATGCAGGTCAGCATCCAAGTAGCTTTTATCTAGGCATTGACACCGAGCAGGAGGCTTTTGCATTCAGGAAACTCCCAGTTCATTCCCAGTGTCTTCAGCATCAAAAATGCATCCTTCTGTATCGGCCTGATCAAGAATGAAGCCATGCATTGATATTTCATTCATGGTGCAAATGAGTAAGTAAGTTGGGAGAATGAGTCTGCAACAAATGAAGAAATCTCGTGCCCTCAGACAGAGCTTGGGTTATATTTAAGGAAGGATTCCTCAATGCAATTGCTCTTGTCTACTGTTCTGCACATGCCAGGTGGGAAACAATGGAAGAATTTAGTTAAAATATTTTATTGTAAGAATAAAGCATGCTATATGCTATTTACTGTGAGGACAGTACATTATTTCCTACGATCACTAGAAGTCCTTTTCCCATTAATAAGATTAGTAGTAGTAGTTGTAAGTATCATAACAAGAATACCCATCTTTACTGAACATCTACTATACTGAATTACCTTCACATACATTGTCTCAGTTAATTCATGAAAGTTCTGTTAATAACTATCCAGGTTCTATTAATAGCAGCATATTATAGATGAGAATAATGGAGACATGTGGATCTAAAGCCATTAGCCTAAGGATACATGGCTTGTAAGTGGAGAGGCCAAATTAGAACCCAAATAAAAGCCTATGGAATCTAAATCTTTAGCTCTCAACCGGTACTCAGTGCTGTCTTGGTGGTTACCATTCCAAGGTGACATTTTAGAAACAAACTCTTAGAACTTCATGTGAAATTGTTAGTCATCAATAGTTAAACCTTTCTTCTCGTTACTGTCAAACTTTGCATCTTCAGAAACCAACCTGAAAAGAAAATTGTGCAATGATGTTTGTAGTACAAAAAATTATATTTTTGAAGCGACTCAAATGTATTGTTCAATGGCAAAAAAAAAAAAAGCCTATCTGTGAAGATGAAAACTTTCCTTTTTATTTGTGCATACCCCATATCCACTGTGCCAAAGTAAAAGCTGTCCTCCTGTTTTCATACCCCAAATACATGGGATTCTGGGTTTTTATATTCCATCTTGAATCAATCAAGCCATCGATCAATTCTCACTCCTTTTCCCCTGTCTCTTTAATTTACTTTTTCCTAGGGAATCCCTGCGATGATCTTTTAAATACTATTGGGAGGAAACGCATCTTCAGTATCTCAGTGGTTGGTATTGTTGGTTCACTGCTGGATCAGTAATTCTTTTTCAGAGAATTTTCACTCCTACCTACACTTATGAGCTTCTACCTGGCTCCAGTGCTTACAAAAGTACTGTGAAAACATAAAAGCCTTTTTAAGTTAAAATATTCATAATGGTTTAATTCTAAACGTCATCAAGAGAACTATGTAGTTGAGGCAATTCAGGATAGATAGGTGATACATGATGGTATATGATAGTCTGTGATAGGTGATTAAAAAAAAAAAGCTAACACAGGATGCATTTACCTTTCAAAAAATGGTGAAAGGATATAGAGGGGATGGAACACTAAGGCTGGATAGGAGTGTCCCTAAGGTTTTTCAAGAATGTTATGATTGGCTACCAGCTTGTAGAATCAGAAAAGTATCCTTTTGTGGAATGAGGTAACCTGAGTTCAAATCCAGCACGGCCACCAATAGTAACGTTACCTTGAATAAGTCACTTACCATCTTTTAGCTTCAACTTCCTAATCTATAAAGTGGAAATAATAAATATATTTTTCTCATGGGACTTCCCTGGCGGTCCAGTGGTTAAGAGTCCGCACTTCCACTGCAGGGGGCACAGGTTCCGTCCCTGGTCGGGGAACTAAGATCCCGCATGCCCTGCGGTGTGGCCAAAAAAAAAAAAAAGCATTTTTTTCATATGAATGATGCGAAGATCAAATAAAACAATGTATTAAAGCACCTAGAATAGTGCCTGACACATAATAAGACTTGGAATTTATTGACCACTTAATATTAATTTGCCAAGGTCTCTTATCTATCCTGTGGCAAAGGATATCTTTGTAAAGACACATTTTTTTTATTGACGTATAGTTGATTTTGAATATTAGTTTCCTGTGTACAACATAGCAATTCTATACTTTTACAGATTACATACCATACAAATTTATATTAAATTATTGCCTATATTCCCTGTACTGTATATTAACATCCCTGTGACATTTATTTTGTTACTGGTAAGTTTGTACCTCTTAATCCCTTCACCATTTTTACCCCTCCACCCACCCCTGTCCCGTCTGGTGGCCACTAGTTTGTTCTATATATCCATGAGTCTGTTTCTGTTTTGTTATATTTGTTTGTTTTTTAGATTTCACGTATAAGTGAAAGCACACAGTATTCGTCTTTCTCTGTCTGACTTATTTTGCTTAGCATGATACTCTCCAGGTCCATCCATGTTGTTGCAAATGGCAAGATTTCATTCTTTCGTATGGCTAAGTAATATTCCACTGTATGTATACATCACATCTCCCTTATCCATTCATCTGTCAGTGGACACTTAGATTTAGGTTGCTTCCATATCTTAGCTATTGTAAATATGCTGCAATGAACATGGGGGGTGCAGATACTTGACTTAATGTTTTCATTTTCTTTGAATAAATACCCAGAAAGGAAATCACTGGATCATATGGTAGTCCTATTTTTAATTTTTTGAGGAACCTCCATACTGTTTTCCATAGCAGCTGCGCCAACTTACATTCCCACTAACAGTGCACAGGGGTTCCCTTTTCTCCACATTATCACCAACACTTGTTAGTTCTTGTCTTTTTGATGATGGCCATTCTGACAGGTGTGAGGTAAGATCTCCTTGTGGTTTTGATTTGCATTTCCCTGACGGTTAGTGATGACACACTGAGTACATGAGTGTGAGAAGGGTAGCCCAGCTTCTTTATAAATGCTTAAGCAATGCAGATTCATGCTTTAATGACCAAAAAGACAGTTTTATATAGAGCCTGTGACTTTTCTTATCCTTAATGTTTTAGATTCAAGATGGAGAAGTCTGCTCTCTGGGGTGAATAATGATGCATGTTCTTTAACTTAAGTGTTTAAAGGAACTGTAGCACATTTGTTAAGATTTATTTCCTTGCAGATATCTATTCCACAGCCCAAAGGTTGCTGCACTTGTACATGGAGGGCCTGTTTGCTCCAGGTAGTGTCTGTATGGCAGTCACTTTGATTGAGTGAGGGGGTTAAAAATGGAAACATGTTTACATAGTAGAAAGGCAGGAAGGTCTTGGCATAAGTGGGGCCTGGTGAGTTTCTACGGTAACCTCATTCAATATCACAAGGGCTAATCTCATGGAATGAGATGGCATTCAAAGATATGTTCTGGAATTTTCTTGATAGTCAAGCTAACTATTGAGGTTAAAAATAATAGGACAGATACATCACTGTAGCTTTGCTGGGATGCTGGAGCCAATAAAGGAGCTGATACCTTAGATAATGAAGAGTATGGAATGTCAAGAAATGAAGCTTATGACATCCTGGTGTATGGGAGATCCCTCAGCTTAAAAGCTCCACTTCTCATTTGCCAAGTCCCTGTTGAAATGCAGGGGCAAAGAGACAGAGTCATAGACCAGTAGAGTCCCATCTCATCACCAGATTCCTGCCTGTTGAAAAATCTGTTGTCATGTTTCTTAAAACACACTGAAAGACATGTGTAGTTAACAAAAAATATATCAAGGACATGAAGGAAGTTACATCTCTGCTCAGCATTTTGCTGTTAAATTTTAGTGATACATTCTCTCGTAACCTCAGAGAAGATTGACTCAGGTGTACTGTAGGTTGCCAGGAAACAAAGTTTGATTTCTTAAGTCAATCATTTACAGCAAAATGGCACCCATGTGACATTTGGCTTATTTACAGATTTAGAGCATATACGAATATATGTCTATATGTTTATTTGATATAATTGTCAGTACATTTTTTAGGATTATGCATATACAAAAATGTTACAGAGATGAACGTTTTCTGAAGAAAAATAATTGGCTCAATTGTCATCATAAATTAAGGGAGGGTGAAATGGAAGCATTGGGCAAGGGAGTACATTTATTCCCCAACTTCGTTATCAGGGAAGAACTCTGTGTATGTAGTGTTTTCACTTTGTTCCCATCATCACATTGACTGACACGTGATTTTGTTCACTTAGCATTTAGGTTGAGAGTTCACAGATGTTTTAGTTAAGGTATTTTAAAGTAAATTCTAAATGATCACGGTACCTTGAGTTTAAGACTTGGAAAAAATTAAGCCACTTTATCCAGCCAATTATATACTATGTATAGTAGCAGAATTTGGTATGGCAAAAACATACAAGAATTTTCCTTCTACCTCTCCCATTCTCTCCCTTCCGTTCTTTTTTTTTTCAAATGGTACATTTTTGTATGTGTGAGAAAACATTAGAATAAACAAAGCCAGCAAAAAAAAAAAAAAAAAAACTTGAAAATCATCTACCATCTTAGCACTTAGCAAGAATCACTATCAACATTGTGAGAAATATGTGTCTAGGCCTTTCTTTATATGTAATAAAAAATTAAAACAATAATGATAATATTTACATAGCACTTACTCTGTGTCAGGTGCTTTTTAAAATGGTTTACATTTAATCTGCCAAAGAGTCCCACGAACCAAGTACACTATTATCATCATCCCTGATACATGGAGAAACTGGGGTACAAACAGGTCAAGTGACACGAGTAAGGTGATACGGGTAGTGAGTGTGGTGAGTGTGAGTGGCAGAGCTAGACTTTGCTCTCAGCCAGCCTGGCTCAGGATGACCTTTTCCTAACCGCTCTGTTATACTGCCTCTCACTGTGTATATTTTAAAACAAAAATGGCATCATATTTCACTTCTTGCTTTATAATTTTTTCACTTAACACATTGTAAACTTTCCCCCATGTTATCATGTATTCTTCTATGACACCATTTTTCTTGATTCTCCCTGTGAATCCTTCTAACAGGGCAGGCAATCATGTCTTTAAATGATCCCCTCTTGTGGATCGTGGAGACCGTGTCACATGGCAGAAGGTTGTTTAATTGAGAAATTTCTGTCTTTGTCCTTGAAACACTAGCGTTCCAACTAACTCATGTACCAACTTTGTTTGAAAAACAAAACAGACTGCATGTTGCAAGACAGAGCTGCTGGCAAAATACTCCATCGTGTCAGATTTATACAAACCCATCTCCTGTGTATTGCACCATGTCCTAGAAAACTGAAAGCCATGAAAACAAGTGCTCATATTTTAAGGAACTCAATGACAGCTGATAAAATATTGCATTTTCTGTAGCAGTTTTTACATAAAGCTTCCACCTTAAAGAAATGGATTTGATGGGACTAGGTGGTAATTTTTTAACACGAGCAGTGACAAAATAAACACCATCTGTTAGTATTGATTTATTCTACAGCATTCTCATGCTGGGTGATTTTATTTCACTCTTTTCAGAAATGGTTAATGACACATCTGGTAGTCAGTGAAGGTACACTTTGGGTAATTAACTGTGGTCATAAGTTTACACAAAATGCTAACAGAACATTTTTTTTTCCTTTCTATTATAACCAATGGGACATGTCTGAGTCCCTAGCTAGTTACTCATTTTAAACCTTGTGCAGAATTATCCGTTTAGCTGTAGTTGAACTTGTGGAACAATGTTGTGTTATTTTGGATGCTCGGAGAAGCAGATAACCAAGACAGGAATAGATATGCTAGAGATTTATTGGGGGAAACACCTGATGATTAAAACGGAGGTACAAGAGAAGGTGGGGAGAGGCTTCAGCTGGCAGTGTGAGCCTGACACCAGTGACAGGAAAGTGGGAGGGAAGGAGGATGGGGTAAAAGAGCCCCAGACTACAGCTAGTTCTAAAAAATGTCAGCCAGGACAGTGGAGAATCCAGGAACCACATTTGTCTAGCAGAGCTTTCCTACATTCCACAGAAATGGGACTGAATTATTTTATCCACTGTGCTTGGTCATTGGCTGAGAGCTGTACATCAAATGTGTTTCCACAACAAGAGATTGGCTGTACATCAAATGTGTTTCCACAACAGGAGATCTGAGGGATGCACTTGCATGGTCACCACAAATATCTACCCAGACAATGACTCAGAGAGATGAGGTGACCACTACATTCATTTATCTCTCTGTCTTTTTTTAAAAGAAAGTATACTATTTTAAATGATCTCTCCTCTCCCAGTTTCTCCATTGATCTCCAGCAAGAAGGTTAGCATAATTGGAGAGGTGGGTCCTGTTTTGATTAAATTCTATCAGCTGAGGAGAAGAAAAGAGTGCTTCACACAGTTCTTACCTCTTCATCTGCTCTTAAAAAAAAACTCTGAGGGGTTCTAATGCTGCTGCTGATTTTGCTTTTGGTGGAAAAGTGCTCCTTAGGTTTGCCATAATGCTTGGCCATGAACCCAGGAACCCCTCCTCCTATTTGAACTGAAAAATCATCTGGGGATAGGAGAGGTGAAATTTAGGAAAGAACACATGCTTTCCAGCCATTCAAAACCCAAAACGTATTTTGAGAGGCAGAAGGCAAAAATATGAACGCTGCATTATACAATCACTGTCTCTGTGCCAGGCCTTTATATTATCTTCTTCCTTCATTTTGACAACCTTCTGAGGTAAGTAGGGTTTGTGTTGTTGGGTTTGTTTCTTTGTTTTTAACAAAAGAGGGAAACGAAGTGCAGAAAAATCTGGTGACTTTTCATTGGCACATAACTAAAAAGCATAGATCGGGGTTTCAACCTGTTCTTTCTCTGTTGTTGCCGCATTCACATACAGAATAGATTTGCCAGAATTTCTCAGTTCTACCAGTTACTTTACTTGTGTGGGAAGCACTTCTAATATTTGTACAGATATCTTTCTTTACATCCTGAAAAGGGCACTGAACAGAGAGACCTGCATTCTATTACCGTTTCTGCTATGAAATAGTTGTGTGGCTGTGAATTAGTTAAGTTCTTTGGGCCTTAGTTTTTCCCTCAGTAAAGAAAGGAGATTAGGTTATAGATAGTATTTACCAAACTTCAGCCATTTTCCATCACCATGATTTGTGTCACATCTGTAAGACCACCTATAATTTATTTGCTTGATATAAATGAACTTATTTACAAAGCAGAAACAGACTCACAGACATAGAAAACAAACTAAAGGTTACCAAAGGGGAAAGGAGGGGGAGGGGTAAAGTAGGAGTTTAGGATTAACAGATACACACTACTATATATAAAATAAAATAACCAAAAAGGACTGACTGTATAACACAGGGAACTATATTCAATATCTTGTAATAACCTATAATGGAAAAGAATCTGAAAAGAGTATATATATATATATATATATATAAAACTGAATCACTTTGCTGTACACCTGAAACTAACACAATATTGTAAATCAACTATACTTCATTTAAAATCAAAACAATTTGCCCCTTTTAATGAAAATGTATTTGAAGTGAACACATTACATCAGTGTTTAGAATGGAACACCAGTATAGATAACAAGTAGAATTTTATGTTTATAACTTTTTTAATTGAATATATTTATTTTATATATATCATATATACATATAACTATGTTGTCATATACATGTACATGCCGTATATATTTCTACGTATATAATGTAACGGATATGTAAGGAATGCAACCTGTTAAAGAAATGCTAGCAACCAACTGAGACTTCCTCCTTAATTGATGTAATCAGAAAGTTTGATGGAAATTTGAAAACAATATTTCTAGTGAGAATGTTCTAGAGATCCAATGTAATTTGACACTTGCCCCACCTAATATCATTTTGTGGATGGCCAGTGTCCTACACCTTGGGATACACTGGAAAAAAGATTTGTAATAGCCACGCAATCTCATGCACCTGTGATTTCCATTCTCCACCTTCACCTACCTCATTTCTCCTCATCTTTTCAACTGCAAAATTTGTAAGAACTAATCCTCTGACTGCAGAAATATTGTCTCTGCATCTTGGCTCACAAGTGGAAAAAAAATAAGACCTGGGACAGATAAGAATAATTCCTCCTTGTTCTTCTGGGAAGGTTCAAGAGAAGGAAGTAGACAGAGAGAGATAGGCAAGTTAAGCCCTGACGCAAGCCACGGTGTGTCTTCCACCAGCCAGTATTTTCCCAATGAAGGTCAGGTTAAAGTCAATAGTGTGTGATGAGGATGGAGCTGAGTACATTGACCAAGGGTTTTCTGTTCTATCAAATATCTCCAATCCTATTGTGCTGCCCCAACTCCCAGTCACCTCCACCAAAACTTAATTCTTTACTCCATTTTATCTTATGATATTTTGGAAGGAGCCTGGACATTGCAATCAAAGAGAGCTGGGTTCAAATCCCAACTCTCTGCCACATCAGGATGGAGAGGCATTCAGCGGCTCTTGGTGGCTGGGAGAACGGGGCGTTCTCCGGGGGATCTCTCAGGAGATGATAGAGGAGGAGCTTCACAGGCAGAGGAAAGACAGGCAGAGAGCATCCCAATCCTGGTATCCAATCTGAATCACTGTCCTTTCCACAGATATGCGCTGTGCAATGAGTTATCTGTCCTAACTTCTGAACCGCAGTGGATCTGAAATCTGAAACTGTGTGGTTAATGTCTCAGCTATTTTTCTGGCACCATTTGGGAGAGGAGGATACCTCTTTCTTCACCCTCTGCCTTCCAACCTAACCATCTGCCTTCCTGATTCATTGTTGGGAGCCCCATCTTCCTTCCTGTTTTACCACCCTCTAATGCCGCTACCTGAAATTCTCTCATTTATGCGTAATGTCTACTTGCTTACTGCTGTTCTCCCCTCACTAGAGTGTAAGACAGACTTTGTCTATCCTGTTCACAGCTTGTTCTCAGAGTCTAGAACAGTGCTCGGCACAGAGTATTAGGTCAATGAGTATTTACTGAAAAGTCGAATGAACTGGCCCTAGGCATTGACCCCATTCACTCTAACTTACCAAATTAGCTCCTAATTCTTTCTGTGCACTGCCATCACCCGGGGCTTTGTTGGAAACACACTTTCCAGATCATCACTCCTGGATAGTCTGATTCAGTTTGTCTTGGGTGAAGCTTAGGAATCTGTATTTTTATTAGCATCACAGGTGATGAGACACAGCCAGTGCCTGGACAGCTAGGTGGGAATTACTCCCTTGTGGAGTATTACTGAAGAAAGAACTTCATTGTCGGCACATGAAGACACAGTCTCCTGTATTGAAAGCAATTAATTAAGTATGCATTTATGATTTTTAAAATGTATACCTCAAAGGCTTATCCAGTTTGTGTATGTGGTCTGGCAGACCCAATTGTATTTATTCATACCCTGTTTGCATTATGGTAGGGAGACCAGCTGTTGAGTCAGGTGCCTCTTCCCCAAGAAAAAGATCGTTTAGGTTAACAAATAAAATGGTGAACTGCTGAGAAGTTGCCCAACTGGCCTTCGGGCTTTCTTCTAGAATGACATCGATACACTGTAGCATTGTGGCAGATGGACCACAGTGTTGCAGACTCACATGTGCTGGAGAATGATGCCATTTCGAGTTCTTCCACTGGTCCCCTCAAGGGCTGCCTGGTTGGTTTGCATGTATCCAGTTGGCAGGATGGAGTAGAAATTGAGAGCCCAAGCTTCAGAGTGAGACAGCTCTGGGTCTGAATCACAGAATGGCCACTGATTAAACTGTGATATGGGGCATTTTTCATAGCCTTTGTGAGCCTCGGATCTTTCATCTGTAATTAGGGATAATATTGTCCAACTCATGGGTCTGTGATGAGCTATAAGTACAGTGCACTGGGCATTTTGTATATATGGTGCTTAATAAATGCAAATATCATAACCTCTGGGAAGATTAACTCAGACATTCCATTGCCAGAAATCACCCTACCAAGGCTCCAAAGTCTAAGAAATCTTGTCCTCAGTGATCAAGAGAGGGACCAGCCAAAAAGCGCTTAGTTGCATGTGGAAAAAGTGCTAATAATGGAACTTTGTTAAAAAAAGTTCCTCCTCCAAATTTCATTTGACACTTGCTCTATGAAGTTAGAATTTTAATTAAAAATTTTAAAATAGTTACATAATTTTCCTAAAAGATGGATTGGGTTCCCAGAAAAAAAGTTGGGCCTGATTCAGATGACTCAAAAATTAATTTCCTAAGGAGCAATCTCAATGGGTAAACTGAGCAGTTGTTACTGGAAGACCAGGTAACTGTCATATGCCAGCGCAGCACCTGATGCCACTCTCCCTCACTGTCATCGACCTTTTAAGAAATTTCTAGGCAAAAAAAAAAAAAAAAATGTTGGTTAACGCGAGTTATAAGCATGAGTTGGAGTGAAGGGACCTGGGGTTGATGATAGAAGAGATAAGAGCTCGATATTTGTAGCAAAACCAATATACAGATAGACTTTAATGCTAAGAGTGATTTATTCGTTGATCTCAAAGTATACTGACTAGCACGTCCACAATGCTGCAGTGGAGCCATCATCACCGTGTAGTTATGTGTGGGAACATCCCTTACTGGGGGGGTTCCGTTTCCCCAAATATTTAGCTTAAGTTTGAAACTCAAGGAATCCAGAACAATCATCCCTTTTCACTTTTAAAAGTAACTTAAATCATGGAGGCAGAACAGACTAATTTGTTGAATGAACTTTTTACAATTCCATTTATTTAAGATTTTTAGACAGGCACCATAAACCTCAAGTTGAGATTTTAGTATTCTCAGAGGTCTGCAAAAATCATCAGCCTTCTAAATCGACATCTCTCCCGAGTTCCTCCTGTTCACCCTACCTCCTCTGCGCTCGCCCAGTTCAATTTCTCATCCCAGTTGAGCCCATTTTACAATCTTGTGAGCCTCGGGGCACATGGTAGACAATTGGAGAGTGATGGTTCTCAGCTGTGCCTGCTGAGAATACTGGAATCACCTGGGCAGCCCCAGGAAACTCTGATGCTGGTTAATTGGTTGAGGGTGTGGCCTAGGAATGCAGCTTTTAAACCAACCCTCCCACCACGTGATTCTCAAGCACAGCCAGGAACAGAACCACCGAGAGAGGAGCGTCCCTTTCCCCAGGACTAGAGGTGACTCAGGTATGTTTTTCATGACTAACTTTGACAAATTTGTGGCAAATTGTGCCCCTGACTGCTTTTAGTAACGGCACAGTCTCGTTTTCATGGGAGATGATGATTTTGTGATGAACCTATTCACTGTTTCACTGCTTTGCTTTGCTTCCTTAGTATGTGGTGCTTTAAATGAACTTAGTGGTTGGAGACTTGTTGGTGCCGACGGTGCTTGCTAATCATTTCTTTCCTTCCCCACGCTTTTGAGTATTGGGTCCCTTCTCAATCTCTGGGTGTACGTGAATAGCTGTCATTAGCCGTGGTAAGTGAGTTAAGTGAAACTAAATATAGAAGCTCACTGAAACTGGACTATGTAATTACATTGTTCATCGGAATGGATTTTAATATTTACATGGAGAAAAAAAAACATCATCACATGTAGATAAATAACCCATTTTTTTCACAGAACAAGAGCAAACAGCCACCAAACTTAACTCTGTAGATTTTCCTAGGCAGGCTACATCTAAGAGCCAGAAATTTGGATCTATTACTTTTTACTATATATATTTCTGTACAATATTTATCTACTCTTGCTTTTGATATTGTCATTCCCCAAAGGGATACACACTTTTCTCAAGCTTTATGACTTTTTGTGGGACTCAAAACCCCAGTCTTAAGCTACACTCATTCACAGAGCAGAATTTTCCAGTGTGGGAGCTACGTATACCACAGGTGGTAACAAGATGATTTTAGGTACAGTACCGGATGTGGCGTTAAATAACTTTGGATCACATAGGAGAGGAGACAGAGCTTTTCTTTAAAAAGCCAGATAGTAAACATCTTGGACTTTGCAGGCCATATGGTTTCTGTGGCTAGAGCTCAGCTCAGCCATTTTATTAGCAAAACAGCTGTAGACAATTCATAAGTGATAGGCGCGGCTCTAAATAAACCTTTTTTTATGGATGCTGAGATTTCAGTTTCATATAATTTTTCCATGCCATAAAATAGTACTCTTTTGGTTTTCTTCTGCCATTTAAAAATGTAAAAATCATTCTTAGCTTTCTGTCTGTACAAAAATAATCACCGGGCAAGTTTGCCAAGTCCTGCCATAAGGGAAGCCTCTGTTTGATGATTGACTTTAACATTTCTCTAAAGCCTTTGAATTTCACTGTTTAACAGAGTTAGAAGTTGAATGTTTTATCTCTTTGTCAGACAAGACTATTTAGCTAGAACTGAACCACGCTGTGTTGAATCCCTTAAATTTTATTTTTAAAATTACCTTATATTCATGTCTAGTTAAGTGGTTTATTTCCATTTAGAACAGTGATTTTTAAAATGACTTACAGAAACATACTAAGTAGAGAAGAGTCCAGGTGGTACATGATTGGCAATGATCACGAGACATGTATGGAAGGGTTAATATTTGGGGAAATGCTATCCAGGTTTGAGTATCTGTCACTATTTTCTTCAAAGGAATTCCTGTGTTTCTGAAAAGAACAAACAAAAACCTTACTATGTTTCACCACAGCTCATGATATTTTTTAAAAAGCCCCCGATTAAACACACAAATCCCCCAGCCACCTATTCATATCAGAGCCAGCTGAGGGATGAAAACCAAAGTAAAATAAGGTTAAAACTTGAGCTGACTCTTGAAATACACAGAGCAAGAGTAGTGGAATTATCTCTCCGGAATCATCTGTGGAAGAGTCCGACATAATCTCATGTAGTTTCTTAGCACACGTTTTATCTTAACACTTACCGCGTTTGCGTGATCAAGAGCCAACTGATTCATCTTTATCCAAAATGGTGACTCTCCCTTTCCTTTGTATGAAAGTACAATTGGGATTGTAGAATAGGGATTGGGAGGTATTCTTTTGAAAGAGAGCGGACAAAATTTTCTAAGCAAAAATAACCAATGACTGCGACTACAGATGTTTCCATTAATGCAAAGGCCGTGCTTATACCTGGTACCACGTTCTCTCAGTACATCAGCTGCAACAGGCGCTAAGTTCTCTCCTAGCTTCTCCTCCTGCCACCTCTCTGAGATCTTCCCTCATGTTCCACCTCCTTGCCTTTCCTTCTCACTCAGCAGCCAGTAAGATCTTCAGTAAATCAGCCCAGGGCCATCCCGCTTAAAAACCCCAAGAGACTCATCACTGCCCTGGGGACACCCACCATCCAAACTCTCTAAGGCAGCCAGCCATCCAGGCCCTGCACCATTCCATCCCTGCCATTCTGGGGCCTCAGCGCGTGCTCCTTCCTTAGTCCAGCCCCTGACCTTCCTTCAATGCCTCACCCTTGCCCGGTTCTATCCTGCCTTGGAGTCTAAAGCAGAGACGCTGTTCCCTCCATCTCAGAGTTTCTCATCCTTGGCATGATTGACATTTGGGTCAGGCAGTTGTTGGTAGTGGGAGGCTGACCTATGCACTGCGGGATATTGAGCGGCATTCTGGGCTCTCCCACTTCGATGCCAGGAGTATCACCTCCCCACAGTTACAGCCAACAAAAATGCCTCCGGCTGGTGCCAAATGTCCCGCCACTTGAGAAGCACTGCTCTGCCAGCACAGTGTCCCTTATTTCTCCTGTTCACCTTTTAGAGCTCAGCCTGCAGTTTACTTCTACAGCCTCCTTGACCCCCACTTTTAAAAATGGTTCCTCTGATTTGAACCTTTCATTCCATGCTTCACTTTTCCTGAGGAGTACTTGTCAATTATAATCATGGATCTGTGATGTGTTTAGTAGTTTAATGTCTGTTTGTTCCCTAGACTGTAAGCTTCTTGAAGGCATGCTAATTTGTTCACTGACTTATTCCCAGCACTTATCACAGGGCCTGGCACGTTGCAGTATATCAAGAAACAAATTTCCAATGAACAAAGTCAAAGTTTCCTTCCATAACCCTAGTCGCCTAGAACTGTGCTCACATAAACCATCCCCAGCTGCTATGATTCGGGTTTCTTAATACAGAAAAATAAACTTTCAGGAGCTCTAGATATAATAACCCAACAAATGATCCCTCTAAATGATTAAATTACTCTCATATTTAGGGTACAAACGAGTGCCTTTATTGTTGACAAGAAAATGCACCTAACTCCAAATGCCATGGAGGGAAATTTCTCCTCCTCCCTTTTTCTCATTGTATGAGCTGATCTGTGTCCAGATCTGATTAACCTGAATAGGCAGCCTCTCCATGCAGTAACGTGAGCTGCATTAAAAGCCCTTCTTCTCTGTAATATTTCTTTTACCAGTACCCTCCCAGATTTTGTGGGGTTTTGTTATTGTTGTTTTCAGTTTTGTTTTGTTTTTACCTTTGGAGTTACCTGTCAGTTCAAAGTACTGCATTTCTTTCTATAAGATAATGGCTTCTGGTCACGTCCTCATTTTTGTGTCTCTCACAAGCCCAGCTCACCAAACACTGTGCTTTACTGTCCTGAGTGACTTGTCATTTTCCAACCAGACCATCATATCTGTCTCTCCATCGGGCTTTGGCCACACTGTTCCTTGTGTTAGAACATTCTCACCCAGTACCTTCTCCGAGAAACAATCCCTTAATTCCCAAGATTTATCTGACATCTTTCCCACCCACTTACCTGGCCCCCAGTCTTCTCAGTGCCATTGCACTTAATACACTACACTGCAGTTGCGTGTTCATCGTCTGCCTGACCCCTAACATTGCTTGGAAATGCCTAGTGAGAGGAAGAGGAAAAGGCTCCTATAAATATTTTCTATAGGAATTAACGAAGTACCTTTCAAAATGTAAGCCCCCTGAAAGTGAAAATCAATTCTATTGTTAGCTAGTTATAAAAGTCCATGTTTGGTTAGGGGTAGTGAAAAAATATATATATGGCTATTACCAAAGACTGTCCTAAGTACTTACGAAGATCTTTCAAAACAGAGATGGCACATATGTCAAGTCCTTCCAGTCAAAACTTAGAAGGCTTGAGAGGGTCAACACTCTGGAATACTGTGCTGAGCAGGATTCTGAGGCCTCATTCAAGCTTAATAAAAAGAATAATTGGATCCATCAGCAAAGTGTTATGAACATCAGGCGGGGATGTGTAACATCCAAACTCTAAAGAGGTAACTAAATAGTAAAAGAAAAATCCTAACCAAAATTCTGCCTCTTTTACCTAGTGTTGAAATCAGAGGACCAGTACTTTAAGAGACTTCCTTAGACATCCCTGAATCTAATCACCTTCTTTTATAGATGAAGCAGCTAAGGTCTGCAGAGTCAGTACGATGGGCAAGCCCCACAATAGCAAAGATAGAACTAGAACAATGCCCCGCTGATTATCTGTCTAAGAATTCTGACCCATGCTGAGTTCATGGGGCAACATTCCCGTGACATGGCTTGCAGTTGAAGAGGCTTCTGGATCTAATATTCCTCTGCTGGTGGCTGAGAGATGCAGACTAGCAGCTAGTAATAATGCAGCAATGATTTGTTTACTATCAACTTGAGCCAGGCTTTTGCTAAACACTTTGCTATGCAGTATCTTCCTCATCCACCCCAACAGTGCTCTGTGATAGAAATTATCATCATCCCCCATATGCAAATGAGAAAACTGAGGCTTGAATGATTAACTAACTTGGGAAAAATCACACAGCTAAAAATGGAGAGAGCTGGACTTTGTACTCAGTCTGACTCCAAAATCACTTTGTCCTTTGAGGACACCTTGAGTTCTTCGGACCTCTTCACAGACATGATATAGTATAGAGACAATGAAATTTGCAAAGAAGTTGCTCTGAAAAGATACAAAGCGTACTTAGGAAATCTACAAAAGCCTGTTGCTCCTTGATAGGCAAATCAGCTGAAATGTGGACTACAGTATTTTCTTAAGTCTTCTAAGAATTGGAACGTGAAACTAGAAGCTATAGATGATCTGCGTTAAGATAAAAGTCATAAAAAGAGCGAGCCTTCCCTGGGGACTTACTACATGCTAGGCGCTGGGCTAAGTGTTTTATAAACAGAATGACTTGAATTCCCGCAAACCTTGAGCAGGCTGGCACGTTCAGGTTGTGTACTGCATGACTCCAAAGGGTACCATTCATACAAACGATGACACAGTGGCTTTGGGTGTAGGGCAGTACAATGGCTCTGCCTCTGAGGTGGTTAATATTATCCCACTTGCTGTTGAGAAGGCAGAGTTTCAGTGGTTGGTTCGGGCTTCATGGAACTTCCCTAAGCTGAGCTGAGATTGTAACCAGGAGCACCCTTCAGAGCCCTTGTTCCTCACTGCTCTTGGTACACTAGTATGCCTATAAGCATCGTCTCAGAAGGCACAGAAGCAGGCTGATTAAATCAGCATGGCCAAGCTTGCCTGGGTTATTTGAAATCGGTCTTCATAGGAACCACAAAGCCAGCTGTTAATGACTCGATACTATTAGCAGTAGATTGTGGATATCACGATTCAGCCCATGTTTTCAAAGCAAAATAAACAGATTCCATTTGAATATGTATTGATTCTATATTCAGTACCATTATCCTGCTTTTTAGCATAGCATGCACTGGAAAAATAAAATTGCTGTTTAGAAATAATACTTGGTTCAGCATCAGTACCCACAGTCTCTACCTTAAAGAAAAAAAAAAACAACTAGTAAGTTTTTGGGGAAAACAATACATGAATTAATTTCAGTTCAAAAGAACAGCAGGGATTATTCAGGTAAAAATATTTATGTCGCTATGATGGAATTGCCACATTTAATCAGCATGACCAGTAGCACTTTCTAAACAACAGCTGCTAGAGAAATGTACACAATAAATGTGGCAGTTCTGTGGAAAATGGAATTTTTGTATACTAGCTATTAGATTTTTTTTTCCCAATCATTATGTTTTTTTTCCCAGTCACTCCCGCAGGATGTGGAGTTTTTGCCTAAGTTGCAAATTCATGGTTAAATGAGGCACTTTTTTGACTTGGCAGAAGCTGTGTAAACATGAAGTTATGAATACTCTGAACTGGTTTGAAAGGTGGAACCTTAAACACCAGTGTTATCATGATGATGGTATTTTTTAAAATATTGTTTTCAAATGACTCTGCTGGAAATTAGCATAAGGTAGCAACTACTCATTCTCACTCTGTGTAGCTTCTGAACTTTCAATAAGAAGGAAGAATAACATGGACTCCTGAAATATAATGTCTGAGACCACTGGCTTTAGAATCAGGCTTGCTTGGCTTTGCTTCTCACTAACTGCATGTGAGATCTTGGGCAAGTCACTTAAGCTCTGGTCTTGTGTCCTCCTTCAGAAATAGGAAAGCTTCCAGCCCACATTACTGACTGTTATATGGGTTCACTGAATCAATACATGTATAAAGTGTTCAACAATGTGCCTGATTCCTAGTTAGTGGGACTCATTTTTTATAGCTTTTATAATTACTGTATTGTGGTATTCTCTGCTCTGCACTGAGAAAGGATCTGCCTGTATTGCTGTATAAATATTTTCTTATTTTAATGATAGTTGCTAACTTTTCATTTGACCTTTCCTTACTATTATATGTATGTTGTAATAAACTTGAACTACACTCAAAGTAAATAGGTTTCTTTCAATGTTATTATCTACCAGTTCCTTTTAGAGAATATTTGCTTTGGCAAGTAGAGGTATTTCCTGCTCTAATCAAACCACTAGGCTTATTCGATTTAAAGACATTTTCACAACATTTGGAACATTACGGCAGTTACAGAAAACTATGAAGTAGGTTCTCTGCCGTTGAAGAGATCTGGGGGAGGATTATTGACATCTTTTATGCAGAAGAAGAACCATCCTGAAATACCAAAGAAAGGTTTAATATACCTGTAATAACTGAAATGACATGCTGATTTAACTATTTAATGAGCAAACCCTGTGAACTCTGCCCACCCATTCATTCGGCTACACAATGAAATAAATGACATCTGAACTTCCACGCCTGGATGACCAAATCTCATAAACAACGTAAGAAAGGATAGAAGCACTTGGGTTTCAGTATCATGTCTTTCTTTGAGAAAGTTCTGTCTCCCAAGTCCTTCCAAGTCATCTCTTGAGTGTCTGAGTCCCCATGCACCTCACCATCACACTTGTTTATACACTGATATTCTGGCTTGGGTTTTGCTTCCCTCCACAGTGCCATGTCCCTCATTGAATTTCACTTTGCTCTAATGAAGAAAGGGCTGGTTTTTGCCACAGTGTGAAACCTTTCAGTGGTAAATGTTTTTCCGAGAACTGCTGTTTTTATTTTCTTCAGAATTCTTTATTTGTGCCCCCTCTCTCCCTCTCTCCTTCTCTGTCTGTCTTGTTCTTGCTTTCTCTCTCGCACACACGCACAAGGACAGGCAGACACACCAACATTCACATACCTCTTCGCCTTCCTTCTCATAGCGTCATCCCATGCCCCACAGTTGCCTTGGCTACAGCGAGTCCAGAGACTTCAAATCCAAAGCCATGTATAATATATGCTAGGGGACCCCTGCAGTGAGTGGTATACAGCATTAAAAAGGACACACTAAATCTTGACTTAAGCAACAAGTGAATTGGGTGTGATTCTTATTTGTTGAATGAAGAGGAGTCAACATAGGATTACTTTATATCATTTAGGAAAAAACAGGGTTTTTTTTTTTTTTCCAGAAAAGTATAGTAGAAACCAGTGAGTACACTGAAGTAGCCCTAATCCTCCAGTTTTATAGTATCATTGATGTATTCATTTTAGGAAAGTTGTATCAACAACTTAGGTCTTTGGGTGTGATGTAGCAAATAGATTTCTCCTAGGCTAATAGGGGAGAGTAATAGGAGGTGAGGATTTGTTCCTCTCCATCAAAAGTCTCTGTTTTGCTGTTGCTGTTGTTCATTCCCTCTCTTCAGCCCCTTCTCTTAGACAAAAGAGCAGATGAAAGGAACGGAGGGGGAAAAGAAGGAATGAACTGTTTGGCAGAGTAAGAGAAGGAATTCCTTGAAGTAAAAAAAAAAAATTTTCAGGCAGTTCTGAAGTTGGTCCCATCTGAGAACTTTGTGATGGAAACTGGCTGTGGAGCTCACCTACCTGGGGTTACTACGATTGAGGCTTTTATTCCCTCAATTGAGTATGGCCATGGTGTGGAATTTTGGGAACCAGCTGGAAGGAGGGTATGTCTTCCCCACTTACCTTCGTGGGGTCATCCTCTCAGCCTCCTCTGCACTCTGGGCTCCTGTCTTGACAAATGATATTTATTTGTCACTACCGATCATTTCTCTGGGTACAGTCTTAGCCCCAGCTTTTATTGTAGCTTTCACAATTTTCATTTTCTGAGAGCTATAACCTAAGCACACCTCATCCAATAGGAGCCATCCTTACTAAATCATTTGTTTAATACAAAGCCCATAATGCAAAAACTAGTACTGTAGGTGGAGTCATTCTTTGTGTGGAAAAGTAAATGCCTCTGATTAAAAAAAAAAAAATGTTCCACCCTCATCCCTCACTACAGTTAGGAATATGAACTATATTCAGATGGAAGAGTTAAATGCCAATATTATGGGCTGCACGATTGAGCCCAGAAACAACAATAACAGGAAGGGAGAGGCAGGGAAGACCAGAAAGCTCAAGGAAAAAGAAGGCTTTGAAACAAAATTATAGAACTTTGTGTGAGTTAACTGGTTTTGCTTCTTTCTTTATTTTTTTTTTCATTTTTTATTTTTTTAATAAATTTATTTATTTATTTATTTTTGGCTGCATTGGGTCTTTGTTGCTGTGTGTGGGCTTACTCTAGTTGCGGCGCTACTCTTCGTTGCAGTATGCGGGCTTCTCATTGCAGTGGCTTCTCTTGTTGTGGAACGCTGGGCTCCAGGTGTGTGGGCTTCAGTAGTTGTGGCACGTGGGCTCAGTAGTTGTGGCTCGCGAGCTCTAGAGCACAGGCTCAGTAGTTGTGGCGCACGGGCCCAGTTGCTCCGCGGCATGTGGGATCTTCCCAGACCAGGGCTCGAACCCATGTCCCCTGCATTGGCAGGCAGATTCTTAACCACTGCGCCACCAGGGAAGTCCCGCTGCTTTCTTTAAATAAATTTATTTACTTTATTTATTGATTTTCGGCTGCGTTGGGTCTTTGTTGCTGCACACGGGCTTTCTCTAGTTGCTGTGAGCGGGGGCTACTCCTCGTTGTGGTGCGTGGGCTTCTCATTGCGGTGGCTTCTCTTGTTGCAGAGCACGGGCTCCAGGCACGTGGGCTTCAGTAGTTGTGGCACGCAGGCTCAGTAATTGTGGCTCATGGGCTCTAGAGCGCAGGCTCAGTAGTTGTGGCACACAGGCTTATTTGCTCCGCAGCATGGGGGAGCTTCCCGGGCCAGGGCTCGAAGCTGTGTCCCCTGCATTGGCAGGCAGATTCTTAACCACTGCGCCACTAGGGAAGTTCTGTGGTATGCGTTATTGACAGTGGGGTTTGAATAGTTTGAAGTTGGTAAATGTTCCTGTCGAGAAACCATGTGTTGCTTTGAGTTTGCAGAAACACGTGAGGAAGATGACCCCTTGCTGTCCTGATGGTCTTGTGCTTTTTGTGCATCAGAAGGTGAAAATTGAGGACTTGAACTTACTTTCTTGCTTTTTTTTTTTTTTTTTTTACTTGAAGTATAGTTGATTACAATGTTCTGTTAGTTTCGGGTGTACAGCAAAGTGATTCAGTTGTACATACATATATATGTACATACATATATATTTTTTTCATATTATTTGCCCTTAAAGTTTATTAAAAAATATCAAATATAGTTCTCTGTGCTATACAGGAGGACCTTGTTGTTTATCTATTTTATATATAGTAGTTTGTATCTGCTAATCCCAAACCCCCAATTTATCCCTCCCCAACTTTTCCCCTTTGGTAACCGTAAGTTTTTTTTTTTCCTATGTCTGTGGGTCTATTTCTGTTTTGTATATAAGTTCATTTGTATAATTTTTTTTATATTCTGCGTATAATCAATATCATATTTGTCTTTCTCTGTCTGGCTTACTTCACTTAGCATGTTAATCTCTAGGTCCATCCATTTTGCTGCAAATGGCCTTATTTCATTCTTTTTTATGGTTGAGTAATATTCCATTGTATAAATATACCACATCGTCTATATCCATTTTCTTAATAGTAAATATTTAAAGGGAAAACTTTGTCCTAACACTTCTAGCAAGTGTGGTTATCACGTTCCTGTTACATATGAGTGGAACTCTGCCAAGTTCATACTAGGTGATCATTTAATGCCAATACAAAACCAGCTAATGGGCAAACAAATATTTCAATGAAGCAGAATAATTAATAAGATCTTGATTTACTATTCTCAAAATTGTAGAATAATTGGTGGATATCTGGGTGTTCCTATTTTTTTTCATTCCTCCCCCCATTGGTTGTTCTGGATGGAACTTTAGAATATTTATGACTGCCTTTGGCTCTCTTTGGCATCCTCCCTACAATTTATCTACCTCTGTAGTAATTTGCTTCTGAATTTGAAGATTAAAAGACGATGAATGGCAAGGCTTAGTGTTTACTGGCTGTGGTAAGGTGGGGAAGTGTGAATTTTGCTAAGACTCCATTAGAATTAATTCATCCTGTTCAGGGTAGTTCACCAAGTGTATCCTCTGCTCTAACACTTAGCAATGACTTAGACTCATAATGCATAGAGGTGTTATTAAAAATACATCGAAATTGACAGCATGAATTGTACATGATAAACTTCTAGAAATCCTGGAACCCAGTGCCTGCACCCTGAGTAGAGTCCTGGGCAGTCGAACTCTGTATTCCATTAGGCTTTGGGGTGGAGTCCAAACCAGACTGAAGGTGTGTGTGAGCATCAGAAAACGGTTTCTCTTGAGAAGCCTCCAAGCTTTGATAAAGGTCTTTAAGTAGCTCTGATTAGTAGAGACTCCCCACCAATTAGGGAAATGGTATTCAGACACATCGAAAGTCAAAATATTAGCTACAGTTTACCAAAGTGAAAAGGAGTGAGTGTTGCTCGGTTTTCTGGTCCAGCCATTTCTCTGCTCAGTGAATATGATCAGGACTTTCTTGCTGTCTCTATGGATTTTAACTCGTTGATGTTGAGAGATACAGTCTAGGGTTGGAAAGACAAATAGATTTTATCTAAAATTCTGATTCCTGTCGATTGATAGCAGATGCCTAAGGTGTTGAGAAGATTATGATATAATATCTGGGTTCAATTAAAAAAAAAAACCCATAAAAGAGTTGCCACAACTGAAGGGTACTTTCTGCCACAAGGTGGGGGAGAGGAAGAGAGAGGAAGAAAGATGTACTGTATTATATAGACATACTTATATATGTATGTACCAAATGATCTAAAATAATTGTATATGCACTTTTAAGAGGTCATTGTAAGGGTGAAATTGCACAACATAGGTGTCAGAGACTGGCTAATTGTTTATCGACCTGTTGCCCCTTTCCCTCTTGGGCAGACAATGAAAATGCAATTTCAGCCTCCCTTGACGTTAGGTGTGTCCCTGTCCCTGAGTTCTGGAGAAGGGAATGTGTGTATAGAAATGACATCATTTCCAGACACAGAAAATAAATCCACATAGGATTCTCCATCCTATTTCTCTGTGCACTGGCAGAAGGAATGGAGAGGACTTGGGTCAGAAAACCTAGAAGGGAGTGTGGACACGAGAAGGGGCCTGAGTCCCTGAATGACTGCATGGATCAGAGGCCTCCCCCGCCCCCTCCCACTTTTGCCTGCCAACCTGCTTTGTCCTGCCATGAACAAGAAATACACTTTTACTGTGTGGCGCCCCAAAAATCAAGGTTGGTTGCCTACATGGACTCATACTGTGTATGTCAAAGCTTTTTAGAGAATGTAAAGCACACCGGAAGTCTAGATTAGAAATACAAGCAGGCAAAATACATGATTTCCCTTTCCATACAAATTGTCTATTTTTATATCTGCTAAGAAGCTTTGCCAAAGCTTTCTTTCTCTTTCGTTAAATGGGCATGTTGAACACACTTCCCTTCTTCCTAAATCGAGCTTATGCTTCAAACTGTCTGTCCAGCACAGCCCTCCCTGACGATGACAGTGTCAACACTTGAACCCAGGGGCAGCCTCCAAAACTACATGAGAACTCTCAGGGGAAATCTCAGGGGTGAGCAGAGAGGGGGCACTTCTCCCCTCTCTCCTTCCCCCCCCGCCCCGGTACATACATCCTCGACTGAGTCACTTTCTTGCTTTGCAGTTCCTGTCTCTGCCGACTTGGGTTCACTGTGTGGCCTCCTCTAATCCCCAGGTTATTGGATCTTCTGCTCTCATTTTCTCCCCAGCACTTTCCTATTTAGGTTTTATAGAATTTATGTTTCCTTCCCTAAGTGTAATTTTTTGTATCTATCTTATTTGAATTTCATTTCATATAATCCCTCCGGTGCATCCAGGCCATTTTGGATTCTAAACGTGTTGTCTCATTCCTGACAGCTGGGTATTCATTGTAGAGTACAAATATATACTTAACTGTGATGGCCACACACTTATAAATAGAACGGTAAAACTACAGTGGAAGTTAGAAGAGATGGGAGCCATCCACGAGGCTGGTCCAATGGGTGCGTACTTGTTCTTGCAAATAAGGCAGCTAGAACAAATGGAAAACTGATTTAGCTTGCGTGTGCTAGCTCTCGCTCTCTCCCCCTCTCTAAGAATATCTTTGTCTCTGCATATCTTCCTCACTCTCCTCTCTCTGCAGACCCATTTTTCTTGTTCCATGGTTCACGTGGCAGGACATGGCTGCCAACATCCCAAAGTTTTATACCCTCCACCCCATTTGAGAAATTGCCTCTGATTTTTAGTAGTTCAAAGTGTTAGAATGAGAGAGAGTGAGAGAAAGAATTCAAGAGAGAGAGAGAGTGAGAGAGACTCTTCTTGGTCCAGCTTGGTCAAGCATCCACATCTGGTCCAATAAACTCTAGCAAAGAGGGCAAAGTTATGGAGTGAAATAAGGCTCAGTGTTCCCAAGCCTGTGGATAAATGAAGGAGAATCATTTGGAATCAGGCACAGCCCCCAAAAGATCTACTTACGGAGGTGAAAGTGAATCGTAGAGGAACATAAAAGAATAAATGAGAGAAGTGAGAGAAACTGATTATAATTTCACTTCTTTGAAACCTGAAATTCAGAAGAGCCTGTGTATGTGTGTGTGTATATATATGTATAGGTATGTGTATGCATTTATACACATACAGTACACTTAGTGAATACATACTATGCCAGGTACTGGAAGAGCCCTTGTTCTCAGGTAGCTTTCAGTCTCATGGGAAACACAGACACACAAACCGAGAAAAGTTACGCTCTTGTGAATGGTGGTCATGGAGCCCAGAGACCACTTACGAACCCAGGAAAGGAGAATGACAGAAAGTCTTCCCAGAGGAGTAGATTCTGCTCTGAAAGGCAGAATAGGAAGTGGCCGGATGAAGGATGGGTGAGCAGGCCATTCACAGTGGGAGGGATAACATGGACGGAGACAGGGCGGTGAGAAATAATATGGTGTATGTTCTGGGAAGGGTAGCCTGGAGTTGCTAAAGCATAAAGAGGTAAAGAGAGAAAAGCAGTAGGGAGGGAGCAAAGGGCACACTTTAAAGAACTTTGCTGGCCCGGTTCATAAATCCAGACATTAATCTAAGGACATTGGGAAACCATGGAAAGATTTTAAACCGAGGAGTGATACCACCAAACTTGTGTTTTATATAGATCACCCGGCAGAAAGCTGGAAAATGGATCTGAGAGGAGGACGATTTGGGAGACAGGGAGACTAGTTAAGTAACTATTGCAGTGATCTAGGGGAAAGATGGAGAGCTAAGCTAAAGCAGAATAACATGAATATTCATGACTTCAACAAATAGATATTAACATTTCTTATGTGCCAGCTACTGTGCTAGATATCTTCCATGGGCCATCTTATTCAGTCTCTAGAAAAGACCTATCAGTCAGGTACTGTTATTGCAGGTGAGAAAGCTGAGGCTGAGAGACAGAGATTGCCACTTATTGGCTATGAGACTTTTGGCCCGGTAAAGGCAATATTTAAATCCAGGTCACTCTGACAACAAACTTCAGTAATTAACCACCATCCCAATGGTAATAGTGATGAAAAGGAAGGAGACAGGTCAGAAATATTTAGGAGGTATAATTATCCGGACTGCATGATGGACCAGGTTTAGGGAATAAGGGAGAAGAATTCGCCCAGGATAACTACCGCGTTTTGAGCCTGGATGTCTAGGATGGTGGATGCAGAAGGGCTGGATTTTGTTCATTTTTGAAAAGGGCCTTTGATATTCATTCCAACTGAAATCCATCACCTAGAAACCAGTCATTTGCCAACATCACTCTCCAGACCCTTGGCCCTTCCATATTCTGTGGCTAGTCAGTCGCTCCAGCCCTCCTGGCCTGGGCCCCTTAGCCAATATTTCTACCTGTTTTACAGTTCCTGAAGTCCCTTTGTCCCCTGACCTTTCCACCGTACCCACCTTGCTAGTCGCTTTCCTTGGATCAAACTTACTGTCCATTTACCCTGTGCCAGCTCATGGAAAGTCATGCAGTGATTCCTGCAAAAAAGCAGCTGGGTTTAGTGCTCTCACTCACCCTTATCCTTTCCTTCTTCTTCCATCAACCTCCCCCTCCTGTTCTACACTGAGCCCCTCTCCTTAAACCCTACCCAGACACCTGCTGTTTGCAAGGTTAAGTAACTTGGCCACTGACTTAGGAATCAAGGTCATGTAAGTTGAGGTTGCTCAACTAAGCTGCCCACACCTCCACATTCATTATGATCCATTCTCCTCTCTCCACTCTTATTTCAGAAAAAGAGGTTGTTTCTCTTCTTGCCACCAACTGAAACTTGATCAATTGTGTGCAAACTATTTTTAATACATTATTTAAAATGTGTGCACCATGCAAATTCAGGTAAAGTTATTTATCCTCTCTATTAAAAAAAAAATAGTATTGTCATCATTAGCAGAGCTTCCATCATCCCACAACAAACTATGAGAAGGGCTCAACTTTCTTCATCCTTACCTCGGGTCAGGACGAAGTAGGTTAACCTCCAGTCAACTAGATTTTAATTAACCCCAAAATGATGTTTCGCTTCCGTTTCTAAGCCTCGGCCAGTGAATTACCAGACAAAAAATAAGTTTAACAAGTAAAGAAAGGCAAAAGTCATTAATATCTCAAAAACGAGGTTTTTTTACTATATATTAATAAGCATTAAGATGCCACCATTTTTAAGATTTTTTTTAAAAAGGGATTTGAGGGAAACTAAATGCGTAAATGCAAATTTAATCCTGATGTCAGAAATGTGAATGTGCAAATGTGTAGAAAAATTGGATTTTATAAATGATACAGTAAGTTTTATTCCTAGAATTATGCTTCTTTTTACCTAGTGCCTGTAGCTAAGTCTAACTTGGTCAGTTAGAAAATTCTTAGGCCGCAGTGCCCTCTGTTAAAAATTTTGCTGTATTTTTTGTTTTACAGGGAAGTAATATCTGAGACCCACGATAGCCATTTCTCTCTTAGGTTAAGAATTGTTTTTCGATGGCTTTGCTCGATGATCTTTTTCGAAAACATGAACATACCTTCAGTAAAGATTGAAGCACCACAAGGAAAGAAAAGCCCATAACTTAGGAGGCTTTTTGGAATATGGAATAAAACATGAATCTAGACATAAGCAAATTAGGACACAATTTTCAATGTTCTACGCCAGTAGGAGTTTAGTGGAGAAAACAATTTATTTGCTCTAAAATGACAGAATATTTCTCAGCAAACAGCCGTATGTGTTCGCGTGTGCATGTTTCCCTTATTAAATGATAAAATCACTCTAGCTCTGGATTTTAGTGTCTTCCTGCTGGAAGCGTCTGATTGCACAAATTAAGCCTAAGACTTAGTCTGGACAAAAGTATTTTGCTGTCTCGTAGGCTCACAGTTAGTGCTGCTATGTGGATATATATACTTCTGTATACATGTATGTATACGATTATATATTTTAACAGCATTTTTAAAAGGATACAGTGTTTGAAATGTTCAGTGAATGTTTATTAGAATGCCTTGAATTCCCTGAGCCTCTGCCATGTTTTCTGTCTTCCCATGGAGATTTTGGTTTTCTTTGTCTT